>NW_027362764.1:99209735-99910568 GCF_046119375.1 Phyllobates terribilis
TTTCCTTTCTGTCTGGCCATTAGATTCAGGATGATATCCGGACGAGAACGACAGATGAACTCCCAACCTGTCACAAAAGGCACGCCAAAAACGAGCCACGAACTGAGGACCCCTATCAGAAACAATGTCAGTAGGAACGCCATGAAGTCTGACAATTTCCTTGACAAAGGCCTTAGCGAGAGTTTTAGCGCAGGGCAGTTTGACGAAGGGAACCAAGTGACACATCTTGCTAAAACGGTCCACGACCACCCAGATGACAGTAAAACCCTCAGAGGGGGGAAGGTCAGTTTTAAAGTCCATAGCCAAATGTGTCCAAGGAGCAATAGGAACCTCCAAAGGACAAAGCAACCCCGCAGCAGGAGTATGTGAGGACTTAGATCTAGCACATATAGTACATTGACGCACCCACTTAATGACTTCCTTCTGCCATCCAGGCCACCAAAAACTGCGACCCACCAGTCTCTTGGTCTCAGAGATTCCGGGATGACCTGCCAACCGAGATTCGTGACACTCAATAAACAAATCTCTCCTAAAGGTCCCAGGCACAAACAACCTCCCATGAGGAGTGTTAGATGGGGCATTCTCCTGTGCTTTAAGAATCTCATCTTCCAAAACGGAGTCCAAAGCAGCTATCACAACGACTTCTTGTAAAATGTTCTCCTCTTTCTCAGCACCGACTATGGGAGAAAAACTGCGAGACAAGGCATCCGCCTTAACATTCTTAGTACCAGGGATGTAAGTAACGGAGAAATTAAACCGCGAGAAAAACAGTGCCCACCTAGCCTGACGGGCATTCAGGCGCTTGGCAGCATCAAGATATATCAGATTTTTATGATCCGTAAGAACCTGAACGGGAAATTCCGCACCTTCCAAGAAGTGGCGCCAGTGTTCAAATGCGAGTTTAATAGCCAATAATTCCCGATTACCAATATCGTAATTCAGTTCAGTCTCCGAAAAATTTTTTGAAAAAAAGGCACAGGGATGTAATCCATCCCCGTTATCCTGAGACAATACTGCGCCAACCCCCACCGAAGAAGCATCAACCTCAACCAAAAATGGCTTAGTCACATCAGGCTGCATAAGGATGGGAGCAGAGGTGAACCTCTCCTTGAGATACACAAAAGCTTCAATGGCCTCAGAAGACCACTGAACCGCATCAGCACCTTTCCTGGTGAGATCGGTCAGAGGTTTGACAATACTAGAAAATTTTTTTATGAATTTTCTGTAATAATTGGCGAAACCTAAAAACCTCTGTATCGATTTCAAACCAATAGGCCTAGGCCATTCCTGTACAGCTTGAACTTTAACCGGGTCCATCTCAAAACCTTCGCTGGAGATAATGTAACCCAAAAAACTAATTCTCTGTACAGCGAACTCACATTTCTCCAGCTTAGCGAATTGTCCATTAACAATTGTAATACCTCACGTACGCTCCGCCAATGAGACTCCAGATCCGGCGAATAAATCAAAATGTCATCCAGATACACAACCACATTTTTGCCGATCAAAGGTCTAAGGATGTCATTAATAAGATTCTGAAAAAATGCAGGAGCATTAGTAAGACCAAAAGGCATAACCAGATTCTCAAAATGACCCACAGGAGTGTTAAAAGCAGTCTTCCATTCGTCACCCTCCTTCATGCGCAACAGATTGTATGCCCCCTTAAGGTCAATTTTAGAGAACCACTTGGCCCCCATTAACTGGTTAAACAGATCAGGAATCAATGGCAGTGGGTAAGGATTGCGTACAGTAATTTTGTTAATCTCACGAAAATCCAGACAAGGACGTAAACCGCCGTCCTTTTTTTTTACAAAAAAAAATCCAACCGCCACAGGAGACTTAGAGGGCCTAATGTGACCGGCGGCCAAACTTGTCTGTATGTATTCATCCAAAGCCTTCCTCTCAGGAATAGTAAGGTTAAATAAACGACTTTTAGGAAGAGTCGCTCCAGGGACAAATTCAATAGAACAATCATAGTCTCTATGGGGAGGCAAAACCTGCGATTCCTTCTCAGAAAAAACTCTCCAAAAATCCTGAATAGGAACAGGCAATTCTCCCCTATCCAAAGCTGCAATACGCCCGTTACAACACTTGTCATAACATTTATGGCTCCAGGATTGAATTTCATTGGTAGACCAATCCAGTACAGGATTGTGAAATTTTAACCAGGGCAATCCCAATATTACTGGAGAAGGCAAGTTATTCAAAACTACCAAATCCAATTTCTCATGGTGAACACCATTAATAGTGAGAGGAAATTCACAGACCTTGAGAGTAATATTCTTCAAAGGGGAACCATCCACAGAAACCACAGCAATGGGGGATGATAAAGGTTCGGGTTTTAAATTGAGTCTTTCCAAGAATCCCCCATCAATTACATTCAGAGTAGATCCACAATCAACAAACACCCGAAATTCCATTAATTTTTCCTGAGCAATCGTGGAAGCAGCTAAAAATACACCCTTGGAATTTAAACAGGCAATACGGGCATGACTGACAACTTTTTTTTCTTTCTTCATACGAAGCTCACAGCCTTTAATCAAATGACCAGATTTTCCGCAATAGAAACACAAGCCTTCAGAAAATCGACGGTCTTTTTCTTGAGAGCGAGGTGCCACCGATCCAATCTCCATCGATTCACCACTGTTAGTACACACATTCTCATAACCAGAAACTGACATAGCAGAGGATTTGCTCTCATTAACCCTTGCACGCAGTCTCCTATCCACCCGTATAGCTAATTTCATAGCCTGTTGCAAATCTTCAGGTGTAGGATAAGCAATTAGCAGGTCTTTAACCCTTTCATTGAGCCCAGCAAGAAATAGACTTTTCAGGGCAGAATCGTTCCACCCTGTTTGAGTAGACCAACGACGGAAATGAGTACAATATTTTTCCACATTACCTGATCCCTGTCTGAAACGTCTTAACTCAGTCTCAGCTGATGCGACACGGTCAGGATCATCATATAATAGTCCCAAAGCAGAAAAAAAACTATCCACTGATCTGAAGCATGTATCACTAGGTTGCAAAGAAAAGGCCCACTCCTGAGGCTCTTTGCGCAAAAGTGACATTATGAACCCTATGCGCTGGGATTCATCCCCAGAGGACTTGGGTCTCAAACGAAAATACAATAAGCAAGCATTTTTAAATGAAAAAAATTCTCGGTGTTCACCAAAAAATAAATCCGGCAAACATACCTTAGGCTCCAAGAAATGTGCTCCAGGATAGTTACTCACGTGCTGACGGAGCTCGGCCACCTCCAGAGAGAGTCCCTGCAGGCGATGAGCCAAATCCTGAACCGACACCATGATGGAACACAAAAATCTTTCCTTAGAGAATTTGCTGGCTGGACTTACTGTTATGTTCTGCTACCAGAGCTAAGGAAAGAGAGGAGATCTGTCCCTATGATAGAACTCAGCTGAATCCCTACGATGTAACAGGGAACCTGATCCTGCGATCAGACCTGCTAAAGTCCTAACCTAGTCTGTACGGAGACCTATAGATGTGGGGAAGGAATCCCTACAAGTACTAAGGACTGGGAGGAAAATGGGACACCTCCTAACAGAAACAGTAGCAGACAGACAAACAAACAAAATATAAAGAACAAAGAGGTCCGTAGACCAAGCAAACTAACAGAGTTAGATACAGAGCACAGGCTAGCTAGAAAGTAGTTATACAATGAAGTCCAGCAAAGCCAGAAGGGCGGAGCAGGATTAAATAGGCCAACGAGGTCATGTGACCAGCAAAGGAAAAAAAAACCTAAGGGCAAGGTTCTAACAACTGCGACCTCCACGTCTCTTCCAAGGGGCATTAAAACCGTCTTGTTAAGCCAATGCTACCTCCACCACTTTTCCCAGGGGCATTAAAACCGTTTTGTTAAGCTACTGCGTTCTCCACCACTTTTTCAAGGGGCATTGATATTGTCTTTTTATTCTACTGCGACCTCCTCATCTCTTACAAGTGGCATTAAAACCATCTTGTTAAGCTACTGCGAATTCCACCACTTCTCCAAGGGGCATTAAAACCATCTTGTTAAGCTACTGAGGCCTCCACCACTCTTCCAAGGGGCATTGATATTGTCTTTTTATTCTACTGCGACCTCCACCACTCTTCCAAGGGGCATTAAAAATTGTCTTTTTATTCCACTGTGACCTCAACGTCTCTTTAAAGGGGCATTTAAACCGTCTTTTTAAGCTACTGTGACCTCCACCACTCTTCCAAGGGGCATTAAGACCATCTTGTTAAGCAACTGCGACCTCCACTGCTCTTCCAAGGGGCATTAAAACTGTCTTGTTAAGCTACTGCAACCTACACGTCTCTTCCAAGGGGGATTAAAAAAAGTCTGGTCAAGCTACTGCGACCTCCACGTCTCTTCCAATGGGAATTAAAACCGTCTTGTTAAGCTACTGCGACCTCCACCACTTTTCCCAGGGGCATTGATATTGTCTTTTTATTCCAATGCGACCTCCACATCTCTTCCAAGGGGCTTTAAAACGGTCTTGTTAAGCTACTGCAAATTCCGAGTCTCTTCCAAGGGGCATTAAAGCCGTCTTGTTAATCTACTGCAACCTCCATGTCTCTTCCAAGGGGCATTAAAACCGTCTTTCTAAGCTACTGCAGCCTTCACGTCTCTTCCAAGGGGCATTAAAACCGTCTTGTTAAGCTACTGCAACCTCCACGTCTCTTCCAAGGGGCATTAAAACCATCTTGTTAAACCACTCTGGACTCCACGTCTCTTCCAAGGGGCATTAAAACAGTCTTGTTAAGCTACTGCAGCCTCCACGTCTCTTCCAAGGGGCATTAAAACCGTCTTGTTAAGCTACTGCGAACTCCACCACTTTCCCCAGGGGCATTAAAACCATCTTGTTAAGCTACTGCAACCTCCACCATTCTTCCAAAGGGGCATTAAAACCGTCTTGTTAAGCTACTGCGACCTCCACAGCTTTTCCAAGGGGCATTGATATTGTCATTTTATTCCACTGCGACCTCCACGTCTCTTCCAAGGGGCATTAAAACTGTCTTGTTAAGCTTCTGCGACCTTCACCACTTTTCCCAGGTACATTGATATTGTCTTTTTATTCCAATGCGACCTCCACGTCTCTTCCAAGGGGCATTAAAACCGTCTTGTTAAGCTACTGCAATCTCCACGTGTCTTCCAAGGGGCATTAAAACCGTCTTGTTAAGCTACTGCAACCTCCACGTCTCTTCCAAGGGGCATTAAAACCATCTTGTTACGCTACTGCAACCTCCACGTCTCTTCCAAGGGGCATTAAAACCGTTTTGTTAAGGCCCCGTCACACTTAGCGACGCTGCAGCGATCCCGACAACGATACGACCTGTCAGGGATCGTTGCTGGGTCGCTATGTGGTCACTGGTGAGCTGTGAAACAGGCAGGCTCACCAACGATCAGGCGCTCAGCGACATCGTGGAAAGTATCTTTCCACGATGTCCTGCTCCTGGTTACGAGCCTGCTGAAGCAGGAGCAGGCTGGTAACTATTGTAAACATTGGGTTACTAGGGGCACACGCGCACCTAGTAACCCGTTGTTTATCATGGTTACCACTCTGGTACAGTGAGCGGGAGGTTACCGCTCACTTTAGCAGGTTCGTAACCATGATAAACAATGGGTTACTAGGTGCGCGTGTGCCCCTAGTAACCCGAAGTTTATCATGGTTACCAGCCTGATCGCTGCTCCCGCTGGTCACACACAGCGATGTGTGCTGATCAGCAGGAGAGCAACGACCAAAAAATGGTCCAGGACACTTTGCAGCGATAAGCGACCTCACAGCAGGGGCCTGATCGTTGCAAAGTGTCACACATAGCGCCATCGCTGGTGAGGTCGCTGTTGCATCACAAAAACCGTGACACAGCAAGGGCTTTAAGCTACTGCGACCTTCAACACTTTTCCCTGGGGCATTGATATTGTCTTTTTATTCCACTGTGACCTCCACCATTCTTCCAAGGGGACTTAAAACCGTCTTGTTAAGCTACTGCGACCTCCACCACTTTTCCCAGGAGCATTGATATTGTCTTTTTATTCCACTGTGACCTCCACCATTCTTCCAAGGGGAATTAAAACCGTCTTGTTAAGCTACTGCGACCTCCACCACTTTTCCCAGGAGCATTGATATTGTCTTTTTATTCCAATGCGACCTCCACGTCTCTTCCAAGGGGCATTAAAACAGTCTTGTTAAGCTACTGCAAACTCCAAGTCTCTTCCAAGGGGCACTAAAACCGTCTTGTTAAGCTAATGCAACCTCCACATCTCTTCCAAGGGGCATTAAAACCGTCTTGTTAAGCTACTGCAACCTCCACCTCTCTTCAAGGGGCATTAAAACCGTCTTGTTAAGATACTGCAACCTCCACGTCTCTTTCAAGGTGCATTAAAACCGTCATGTTAAGCTACTGCAACCTCCACGTCTCTTCCAAGGTGCATTAAAACTGTCATGGTAAGCTACTGCAACCTCCACGTCTCTTACAAAGGGCATTAAAAAAGCCTTGTCGAGCTACTGCGACATCCACGTCTCTTCCAAGTGGTATTAAAACCATCTTGTTAAGCTACTGCGACCTCCACCACTTTTCCCAGGGGCATTGATATTGTCTTTTTATTCCACTGTGACCTCCACCATTTTTCCAAGGGGAATTAAAACCGTCTTGTTAAGCTACTGCGACCTCCACCACTTTTCCCAGGAGCATTGATATTGTCTTTTTATTCCAATGCGACCTCCACATCTCTTCCAAGGGGCATTAAAACAGTCTTGTTAAGCTATTGCAAACTCGAAGTCTCTTCCAAGGGGCATTAAAACCATCTTCTTAAGCTACTGCAACCTCCACGTCTCTTCAAGGGGCATTAAAACTGTCCTGTTAAGCGACTGCTACCTCCACGTCTCTTCCAAGGGGCATTAAATCCGTCTTGTTAAGCTACTGCGAACTCCACCACTTTCCCCAGGGGCATTGATATTGTCTTTTTATTCCCCTGCGACTTCCACTTCTCTTCCAAGGGACATTAAAACTGTCTTGTTAAGCTACTGCGACCTTTACCCCTTTTCCCAGGTACATTGACATTGTCTTTTTATTCCAATGCGACCTCCACGACTCTTCCAAGGGGCATTAAAACTGTCTTGTTAAGCTACTGCAAACTCCACGTCTCTTCCAAGGGGCATTAAAACCTTCTTGTTAAGCTACTGCAACCTCCACGTTTCTTCCAAGGGGCATTAAAACCATCTTGCTAAGCTCCTGCAACCTCCACGTCTCTTCCAATGGGCATTAAAACCATCTTGTTAAGTTACTGCAACCTACACGTCTCTTCCAATGGGCATTAACACCGTCTTGTTAAGCTACTGCGACCTCCACCACTTTCCCCAGGGGCATTAAAACCATCTTGTTAAGCTACTGCGACCTCCACCATCCTTCCAAGGGGCAAAGAAACCGTCTTGTTAAGCTACTGTGACCTCCACCACTTTTCCAAGGGGCATTGATATTGTCTTTTTATTCAACTGCGACCTCCACGTCTCTTCCAAGGGGCATTAAAACCGTCTTGTTAAGCTACTGTGACATTCACCACTTTTCCCAGGGACATTGATATTGTCTTTTTATTCCAATGCGACCTCCACGTCTCTTCCTAGGGCTTTAAAGCCATCTTGTGAAGCTACTGTGAACTCAACGTCTCTTCCAAGAGGCATTAAAACCGTCTTGTTAAGCTACTGCAACCTCCACGTCTCTTCCAAGGGGCATTAAAACCGTACTTGTTACGCTACTACAACCTCCACGTCTCTTCCAAGGGGCATTAAAACCGTCTTGTTAAGCTACTTCATCCTCCACGTCTCTTCCAAGGGGCATTAAAACCGTCTTGTTAAGCTACTGCAACCTCCACGTATCTTCCAAGGGGCATTAAAACCATCTTGTTAAGCTA
Source organism: Phyllobates terribilis (assembly GCF_046119375.1). Lineage (NCBI taxonomy): Eukaryota > Metazoa > Chordata > Amphibia > Anura > Dendrobatidae > Phyllobates > Phyllobates terribilis. The sequence goes on from NW_027362764.1 coordinate 99,217,648, forward strand.
CTGCGACCTCCACCACTTTCCCCAGGGGCATTAAATCGTCTTGTTAAGCTACCTCAACCTCCACGTCTCTTGCAAGGGGCATTAAAACCGTCTTGTTACGCTACTGCAACCTCAACGTCTCTTCCAAGGGGCATTAAAACCATCTTGTTAAGCTACTGCATCCTCCACGTCTCTTCCAAGGGGCATTAAAACCGTCTTGTTAAGCTACTGCAACCTACACGTCTCTTCCAATGGGCATTAAAACCGTCTTGTTAAGCTACTGCGACCTCCACCACTTTCCCCAGGGGCATTAAAACCATCTTGTTAAGCTACTGCGACCTCCACCATCCTTCCAAGGTGCAAAGAAACCGTCTTGATAAGCTACTGTGACCTCCACCACTTTTCCAAGGGGCATTGATATTGTCTTTTTCTTCCACTGCGACCTCCACGTCTCTTCCAAGGGGCATTAAAACCGTCTTGTTAAGCTACTGCGACCTTCACCACTTTTCCCAGGGACATTGATATTGACTTTTTATTCCAATGCGACCTCCACGTCTCTTCCTAGGGGCTTTAAAACCATCTTGTTAAGCTACTGCAAACTCCACGTCTCTTCCAAGGGGCATTAAAACCGTCTTGTTAAGCTACTGCAACCTCCACGTCTCTTCCAAGGGGCATTAAAACCGTCATGTTACGCTACTGCAACCTCCACGTCTCTTCCAAGAGGCATTAAAACCGTCTTGTTAAGCTACTGCATCCTCCACGTCTCTTCCAAGGGGCATTAAAACCGTCTTGTTAAGCTACTGCAACCTCCACGTATCTTCCAAGGGGCATTAAAACTATCTTGTTAAGCTACTGCAACCTCCACGTATCTTCCAAGGGGCATTAAAACCATCTTGTTAAGCTACTGCAAACTCCACGTCTCTTCCAAGGGGCATTAAAACCGTCTTGTTAAGCTACCGCAACCTCCACGTCTCTTCCAAGGGGCATTAAAACCGTCATGTTACGCTACTGCAACCTCCACGTCTCTTCCAAGGTTCATTAAAACCGTCTTGTTAAGCTACTGCATCCTCCACGTCTCTTCCAAAGGGCATTAAAACCGTCTTGTTAAGCTACTGCAACCTCCACGTATCTTCCAAGGGGCATTAAAACTATCTTGTTAAGCTACTGCAACCTCCACGTATCTTGCAAGGGGCATTAAAACCGTATTGTTAAGCTACTGCGACCTCCACCACTTTCCCCAGAGGCATTAAAACCGTCTTATTAAGCTACTGCGACCTCCACCAGTCTTCCAAGGGGCAGGAAAACCGTCTTCTTAAGCTACTGCGACCTCCACCACTTTTCCAAGGGGCATTGATATTGTCTTTTTATTCCACTGCGACCTCCACCATTCTTCCAAGGGGCATTAAAACCGTCTTGTTAAGCTACTGCGATCTCCACGTCTCTTACAAAGGGGCATTAAAATGATCTTGTTAAGCTACTGCGACCTCCACCACGTTTCACAGGGGCATTAAAACCGTCTTGTTAAGCTACTGCAACCTACACCACTTTTTCAAGGGGCATTGATATTGTCTTTTTATTCCACTGCGACCTCCACCATTCTTCCAAGGGGCATTAAAACCATCTTGTTAAGCTACTGCGACCTCCACCACTTTTCCCAGGAGCATTGATATTGTCTTTTTATTCCAATGCGACCTCCACATCTCTTCCAAGTTGCATTAAAACAGTCTTGTTAAGCTACTGCAAAATCGAAGTCTCTTCCAAGGGGCATTAAACCGTCTTCTTAAGCTACTGCAACCTCCACGTCTCTTCCAAGGGGCATTAAAACCGTCTTGTTAAGCTACTGCAACCTCCACGTCTCTTCAAGGGGCATTAAAACTGTCCTGTTAAGCGACTGCTACCTCCACGTCTCTTCCAAGGGGCATTAAATCCGTCTTGTTAAGCTACTGCGAACTCCACCACTTTCCCCAGGGGCATTAAAAACGTCTTGTTAAGCTACTGCGACCTCCACCATTCTTCCAAGGGGGCATTAAAACCGTCTTGTTAAAGTACTGCGACCGCCACAGCTTTTCCAAGGGGCATTGATATTGTCTTTTTATTCCACTGCGACCTCCACTTCTCTTCCAAGGGGCATTTAAACTGTCTTGATAAGCTACTGCGACCTTTACCCCTTTTCCCAGGTACATTGACATTGTCTTTTTATTCCAATGCGACCTCCACGACTCTTCCAAGGGGCATTAAAACTGTCTTGTTAAGCTACTGCAAACTCCACGTCTCTTCCAAGGGGCATTAAAACCTTCTTGTTAAGCTACTGCAACCTCCACGTTTCTTCCAAGGGGCATTAAAACCATCTTGCTAAGCTACTGCAACCTCCACGTCTCTTCCAATGGGCATTAAAACCATCTTGTTAAGCTACTGCAACCTACACGTCTCTTCCAATGGGCAATAAAACCATCTTGTTAAGCTACTGCGACCTCCACCACTTTCCCCAGGGGCATTAAAACCATCTTGTTAAGCTACTGCGACCTCCACCATCCTTCCAAGGGGCAAAGAAACCGTCTTGTTAAGCTACTGTGACCTCCACCACTTTTCCAAGGGGCATTGATATTGTCTTTTTATTCCACTGCGACCTCCACGTCTCTTCCAAGGGGCATTAAAACCGTCTTGTTAAGCTACTGCGACCTTCACCTCTTTTCCCAGGGACATTGATATTGTCTTTTTATTCCAATGCGACCTCCACGTCTCTTCCTAGGGCTTTAAAACCATCTTGTTAAGCTACTGTGAACTCAACGTCTCTTCCAAGAGGCATTAAAACCATCTTGTTAAGCTACTGCATCCTCCACGTCTCTTCCAAGGGGCATTAAAACGTCTTGTTAAGCTACTGCAACCTCCACGTATCTTCCAAGGGGCATTAAAACTATCTTGTTAAGCTACTGCAACCTCCACGTATCTTCCAAGGGGCATTAAAACCGTCTTGTTAAGCTACCTCAACCTCCACGTCTCTTGCAAGGGGCATTAAAACTGTCTTGTTACGCTACTGCAACCTCAACGTCCCTTCCAAGGGGCATTAAAACCGTCTTGTTAAGCTACTGCATCCTCCACGTCTCTTCCAAGGGGCATTAAAACCGTCTTGTTAAGCTACTGCAACCTACACGTCTCTTCCAATGGGCATTAAAACCGTCTTGTTAAGCTACTGCGACCTCCACCACTTTCCCCAGGGGCTTTAAAACCATCTTGTTAAGCTACTGCGACCTCCACCATCCTTCTAAGGTGCAAAGAAACCGTCTTGTTAAGCTACTGTGACCTCCACCACTTTTCCAAGGGGCATTGATATTGTCTTTTTATTCCACTGGGACCTCCACGTCTCTTCCAAGGGGCATTAAAACCGTCTTGTTAAGCTACTGCGACCTTCACCACTTTTCCCAGGGACATTGATATTGTCTTTTTATTCCAATGCGACCTCCACGTAGCTTCCTAGGGGCTTTAAAACCATCTTGTTAAGCTACTGCAAACTCCAAGTCTCTTCCAAGGGGCATTAAAAGCGTCTTGTTCAGCTACTGCAACCTCCACGTCTCTTCCAAGGGGCATTAAAACAGTCTTGTTACGCTACTGCAACCTCCACGTCTCTTCCAAGGGGCATTAAAACCGTCTTGTTAAGCTACTGCATCCTGCACGTCTCTTCCAAGGGGCATTAAAACCGTTTTGTTAAGCTAGTGCAACCTCCACGTATCTTCCAAGGGGCATTAAAACTATCTTGTTAAGCTACTGCAACCTCCACGTATCTTGCAAGGGGCATTAAAACCGTCTTGTTAAGCTACTGCGACCTCCACCACTTTCCCCAGAGGCATTAAAACCATCTTATTAAGCTACTGCGACCTCCACCAGTCTTCCAAGGGGCAGGAAAACCGTCTTCTTAAGCTACTGCGACCTCCACCACTTTTCCAAGGGGCATTGATATTGTCTTTTTATTCCACTGCGACCTCCACCATTATTCCAAGGGGCATTAAAACCGTCTTGTTAAGCTACTGCAACCTCCACGTCTCTTCAAAGGGGCATTAAAATGATCTTGTTAAGCTACTGCGACCTCCACCACGTTTCACAGGGGCATTGAAACCGTCTTGTTAAGCTACTGCAACCTACACCACTTTTTCAAGGGGCATTGATATTGTCTTTTTATTCCACTGCGACCTCCACCATTCTTCCAAGGGGCATTAAAACCATCTTGTTAAGCTACTGCGACCTACACCACTTTTCCCAGTAGTATTGATATTGTCTTTTTATTCCACTGCAACCTCCACGTCTCTTCCAAGGGGCATTAAAACTGTCTTGTGTTAAGCTACTGCACTGTCCATGTCTCTTCCAAGGGGCAATAAAACTGTCTTGTTAAGCTACTGCAACCTCCACGTCTCTTCCAAGGGGCATTAAAACCGTCTTGTTAAGCTATTGCAACCTCCACGCTTCTTCCAAGTGGAATTAAAACCGTCTTGTTAAGCTACTGCGACCTCCACGTCTCTTCCAAGGGGCATTGAAACCGTCTTGTTAAGCTACAGCGACCTCCACTACTCTTCCCAGTGGCATTGATATTGTCTTTTTATTCCACTGCGACCTCCAGCATTCTTCCAAGGGGCATTAAAACTGTCTTGTTAAGCTACTGTGACCTCCACCACTTTTCCCAAGGGCATTGATATTGCCTTTTTATTCCACTGCGATCTCCATGTCTCTTCCAAGGGGCATTAAAACCGTCTTGTTAAGCTACTGCAAAATCCACGTCTCTTCCAAGGGGCATTAAAAACGTCTTTTTAAGATACTGCAACCTCCAGGTCTCTTCCAAGGGGCATTGAAACCGTCTTTTTAAGCTACTGCAACCTCCACGTCTCTCCCACGGGGCATTAAAACCATCTTGTTAAGCAACTGAGACCTCCACCGCTCTTCCAAGGGGCATTAAAACTATCTTGTTAAGCTACTGCTACCTCCACCATTCTTCCAATGGGCATTAAAACCGTCTTGTTATGCTACTGCAACCTCCACGTCTCTTCCAAGGGGCATTAAAACCGTCTTGTTAAGCTACTGTGACCTCCACCATTCTTCCAAGGGGGCATTTAAACCGTATTGCTAAACTACTGCGACCTCCACCACTTTTCCAAGGGGCATTGATATTGTCTTTTTATACCTCTGCGACCTCCACGTCTCTTCCAAGGGGCATTAAAAACGTCTTGTTTAGCTACTGCTACCTCCACGTCTCTTCCTAGGGGCATTAAAAGTGTCTTGTTATGCTACTGCAACCTCCACGTCTCTTCCAAGGGGCATTAAAACTGTCTTAATAAGCTACTGCGACCGCCACCACTTTCCCCAGGGGCATTAAAACCGTCTTGTTAAGCTACTGCGACCTCCACCATACTTCCAAGGGGGCATTAAAACCGTCTTTTTAAGCTACTGCGACCTCCACGTCTCTTCCAGGGGGCATTAAAACCATCTTGTTAAGCTACTGCAACCTCCACCACTTTTCCCAGGGGCATTAAAACCATCTTGTTAAGGTACTGCGACCTCCACCACTTTTTCAAGGGGCATTGATATTGTCTTTTTATTCCACTGCGACCTCCACATCTCTTCCAAGGGGCATTAAAACCATCTTTGTAAGCTACTGCGACCTCCACCACTTCTCCAAGGGGCATTAAAACCGTCTTGTTAAGCTACTGCAACCTCCACCACTCTTCCAAGGGGCATTGATAATGTACTTTTATTCCACTGTGACCTCTTCGTCTCTTCCAAGGGCATTTCAACCGTCTTTTTAAGCTACTGTGACCTCCACTACTCTTCCAAGGGACATTAAAACTGTCTTGTTAAGCAACTGCGACCTCCACCACTCTTCCAAGGGGCATTAAAACTGTCTTGTTAAGCTACTGCGGCCTCCACCATTTTTCCAAGGGGCATTAAAACCATCTTGTTAAGCTGCTGCAACCTCCACATCTCTTCCAAGGAGCATTAAACCGTCTTGTTAAGCTACTGCAACCTCCACTTCTCTTCGAAGGGGCATTAAAACCGTCTTGTTAAGCCACTGCAACCTCCACGTCTTTTCCAAGAAACATTAAAACCGTCATGTTAAGCTGCTGCAACCTCCACGTCTCTTCCAAGGGGCATTGAAAAAGTCTTGTCGAGCTACTGAGACCTCCACGTCTCTTCCAAGGTGTATTAAAACCGTCCTGTTAAGCTACTGCGACCTCCACCACTTTTCCCTGGGGCATTGATATTGTCTTTTTATTCCACTGTGACCTCCACCATTCTTCCAAGGGGAATTAAAACCGTCTTGTTAAGCTACTGAGACCTCCACCACTTTTCCCAGGAGCATTGATATTGTCTTTTTATTCCAATGCGACCTCCACGTCTCTTCCAAGGGGCATTAAAACAGTCTTGTTAAGCTACTGCAAACTCCAAGTCTCTTCCAAGGGGCATTAAAACCGTCTTGTTAAGCTAATGCAACCTCCACATCTCTTCCAAGGGGCATTAAAACAGTCTTGTTAAGCTACTGCAACCTCCACCTCTCTTCAAGGGGCATTAAAACCGTCTTGTTAAGATACTGCAACCGCCAAGTCTCTTTCAAGGTGCATTAAAACCGTCATGTTAAGCTACTGCAACCTCCACGTCTCTTCCAAGGTGCATTAAAACTGTCATGGTAAACTAGTGCATCCTCCACGTCTCTTACAAAGGGCATTAAAAAAGTCTTGTCGAGCTACTGCGACATCCATGTCTCTTCCAAGTGGTATTAAAACCGTCTTGTTAAGCTACTGCGACCTCCACCACTTTTCCCAGGGGCATTGATATTGTCTTTTTATTCCACTGTGACCTCCACCATTCTTCCAAGGGGAATTAAAACCGTCTTGTTAAGCTACTGCGACCTCCACCACTTTTCCCAGGAGCATTGATATTGTCTTTTTATTCCATTGCGACCTCCACATCTCTTCCAAGGGGCATTAAAACAGTCTTGTTAAGCTACTGCAAACTCGAAGTCTCTTCCAAGGGGCATTAAAACCATCTTCTTAAGCTACTGCAACCTCCACGTCTTTTCCAAGGGGCATTAAAACCGTCTTGTTAAGCTACTGCAACCTCCACGTCTCTTCAAGGGGCATTAAAACTGTCCTGTTAAGCGACTGCTACCTCCACGTCTCTTCCAAGGGGCATTAAATCCGTCTTGTTAAGCTACTGCGAACTCCACCACTTTCCCCAGGGGCATTAAAAACGTCTTGTTAAGCTACTGCGACCTCCACCATTCTTCCAAGGGGGCATTAAAACCGTCTTGTTAAAGTACTGCGACCGCCACAGCTTTTCCAAGGGGCATTGATATTGTCTTTTTATTCCACTGCGACCTCCACTTCTCTTCCAAGGGGCATTAAAACTGTCTTGTTAAGCTACTGCGACCTTTACCCCTTTTCCCAGGTACATTGACATTGTCTTTTTATTCCAATGCGACCTCCACGACTCTTCCAAGGGGCATTAAAACTGTCTTGTTAAGCTACTGCAAACTCCACGTCTCTTCCAAGGGGCATTAAAACCTTCTTGTTAAGCTACTGCAACCTCCACGTTTCTTCCAAGGGGCATTAAAACCGTCTTGCTAAGCTACTGCAACCTCCACGTCTCTTCCAATGGGCATTAAAACCATCTTGTTAAGCTACTGCAACCTACACGTCTCTTCCAATGGGCATTAAAACCATCTTGTTAAGCTACTGCGACCTCCACCACTTTCCCCAGGGGCATTAAAACCATCTTGTTAAGCTACTGCGACCTCCACCATCCTTCCAAGGGGCAAAGAAACCGTCTTGTTAAGCTACTGTGACCTCCACCACTTTTCCAAGGGGCATTGATATTGTCGTTTTATTCCACTGCGACCTCCACGTCTCTTCCAAGGGGCATTAAAACCGTCTTGTTAAGCTACTGCGACCTTCACCTCTTTTCCCAGGGACATTGATATTGTCTTTTTATTCCAATGCGACCTCCACGTCTCTTCCTAGGGCTTTAAAACCATCTTGTTAAGCTACTGTGAACTCAACGTCTCTTCCAAGAGGTATTAAAACCATCTTGTTAAGCTACTGCAACCTCCACGTCTCTTCCAAGGGGCATTAAAACCATCTTGTTACGCTACGACAACCTCCACGTCTCTTCCAAGGGGCATTAAAACCGTCTTGTTAAGCTACTGCATCCTCCACGTCTCTTCAAAGGGGCATTAAAACCGTCTTGTTGAGCTACTGCAACCTCCACGTATCTTCCAAGGGGCATTAAAACTATCTTGTTAAGCTACTGCAACCTCCAAGTATCTTCCAAGGGGCATTAAAACCGTCTTGTTAAGCTAACTCAACCTCCACGTCTCTTGCAAGGGGCATTAAAACCGTCTTGTTACGCTACTGCAACCTCAACGTCTCTTCCAAGGGGCATTAAAACCGTCTTGTTAAGCTACTGCATCCTCCACGTCTCTTCCAAGGGGCATTAAAACCGTCTTGTTAAGCTACTGCAACCTACACGTCTCTTCCAATGGGCATTAAAACCGTCTTGTTAAGCTACTGCGACCTCCACCACTTTCCCCAGGGGCATTAAAACCATCTTGTTAAGCTACTGCGACCTCCACCATCCTTCCAAGGTGCAAAGAAACCGTCTTGTTAAGCTACTGTGACCTCCACCACTTTTCCAAGGGGCATTGATATTGTCTTTTTATTCCACTGGGACCTCCACGTCTCTTCCAATGGGCATTATAACCGTCTTGTTAAGCTTCTGCGACCTTCACCACTTTTCCCAGGGACATTGATATTGTCTTTTTATTCCAATGCGACCTCCACGTAGCTTCCTAGGGGCTTTAAAACCATCTTGTTAAGCTACTGCAAACTCCAAGTCTCTTCCAAGGGGCATTAAAAGCGTCTTGTTCAGCTACTGCAACCTCCACGTCTCTTCCAAGGGGCATTAAAACAGTCTTGTTACGCTACTGCAACCTCCACGTCTCTTCCAAGGGGCATTAAAACCGTCTTGTTAAGCTACTGCATCCTCCACGTCTCTTCCAAGGGGCAGTAAAACCGTCTTGTTAAGCTAGTGCAACCTCCACGTATCTTCCAAGGGGCATTAAAACCGTCTTGTTAAGCTACTGCAACCTCCACCACTTTCCCCAGAGGCATGAAAACCGTCTTATTAAGCTACTGCGACCTCCACCAGTCTTCCAAGGGGAGGAAAACCGTCTTCTTAAGCTACTGCGACCTCCACCACTTTTCCAAGGGGCATTGATATTGTCTTTTTATTCGACTCCGACCTCCACCATTCTTCCAAGGGGCATTAAAACCGTCTTGTTAAGCTACTGCGACCTCCACGTCTCTTCAAAGGGGCATTAAAATGATCTTGTTAAGCTACTGCGACCTCCACCACGATTCACAGGGGCATTAAAACCGTCTTGTTAAGCTACTGCAACCTACACCACTTTTTCAAGGGGCATTGATATTGTCTTTTTATTCCACTGCGACCTCCACCATTCTTCCAAGGGGCATTAAAACCATCTTGTTAAGCTACTGCGACCTACACCACTTTTCCCAGTTGTATTGATATTGTCTTTTTATTCCACTGCGACCTCCACGTCTCTTCCAAGGGGCATTAAAACTGTCTTGTTAAGCTACTGCACTGTCCATGTCTCTTCCAAGGGGCAATAAAACTGTCTTGTTAAGCTACTGCAACCTCCACGTCTCTTCCAAGGGTCATTAAAACCGTCTTGTTAAGCTATTGCAACCTCCACGCTTCTTCCAAGTGGAATTAAAACCGTCTTGTTAAGCTACTGCGACCTCCACGTCTCTTCCAAGGCGCATTGAAACCGTCTTGTTAAGCTACAGCGACCTCCACTACTCTTCCCAGGGGCATTGATATTCTCTTTTTATTCCACTGCGACCTCCGGCATTCTTCCAAGGGGCATTAAAACTGTTTTGTTAAGCTACTGTGACCTCCACCACTTTTCCCAAGGGCATTGATATTGCCTTTTTATTCCACTGCGATCTCCATGTCTCTTCCAAGGGGCATTAAAACCGTCTTGTTAAGCTACTGCAAACTCCACGTCTCTTCCAAGGGGCATTAAAAACGTCTTTTTAAGCTACTGCAACCTCCAGGTCTCTTCCAAGGGGCATTGAAACCGTCTTTTTAAGCTACTGCAACCTCCACGTCTCTTCAACGGGGCATTAAAACCATCTTGTTAAGCAACTGAGACCTCCACCGCTCTTCCAAGGGGCATTAAAACTATCTTGTTAAGCTACTGCTACCTCCACCTTTCTTCCAATGGGCATTAAAACCGTCTTGTTAAGCTACTGTGACCTCCACCATTCTTCCAAGGGGGCATTTAAACCGTATTGCTAAACTACTGCGACCTCCACCACTTTTCCCAGGGGCATTGATATTGTCTTTTTATACCTCTGCGACCTCCACGTCTCTTCCAAGGGGCATTAAAAACGTCTTGTTTAGCTATTGCTACCTCCACGTCTCTTCCTAGGGGCATTAAAACTGTCTTGTTATGCTACTGCAACATCCACGTCTCTTCCAAGGGGCATTAAAACTGTCTTAATAAGCTACTGCGACCGCCACCAATTTCCCCAGGGGCATTAAAACCGTCTTGTTAAGCTACTGCGACCTCCACCATACTTCCAAGGGGGCATTAAAACCGTCTTTTTAAGCTACTGCGACCTCCACGTCTCTTCCAAGGGGCATTAAAACCATCTTGTTAAGCTACTGCAACCTCCACCACTTTTCCCAGGGGCATTAAAACCATCTTGTTAAGGTACTGCGACCTCCACCACTTTTTCAAGGGGCATTGATATTGTCTTTTTATTCCACTGCGACCTCCACATCTCTTCCAAGGGGCATTAAAACCATCTTTGTAAGCTACTGCGACCTCCACCACTTCTCCAAGGGGCATTAAAACCGTCTTGTTAAGCTACTGCGACCTCCACCACTCTTCCAAGGGGCATTGATATTGTCTTTTTATTCCACTGCAACCTCCACCACTCTTCCAAGGGGCATTGATAATGTACTTTTATTCCACTGTGACCTCCTCGTCTCTTCCAAGGGCATTTTAACCGTCTTTTTAAGCTACTGTGACCTCCACTACTCTTCCAAGGGACATTAAAACTGTCTTGTTAAGCAACTGCGACCTCCAACACTCTTCCAAGGGGCATTAAAACTGTCTTGTTAAGCTACTGCGGTCTCCACCATTTTTCCAAGGGGCATTAAAACCATCTTGTTAAGCTACTGCAACCTCCACATCTCTTTCAAGGAGCATTAAACCGTCTTGTTAAGCTACTGCAACCTCCACTTCTCTTCGAAGGGGCATTAAAACCGTCTTGTTAAGCCACTGCAACCTCCACGTCTCTTCCAAGGTACATTAAAACCGTCATGTTAAGCTGCTGCAACCTCCACGTCTCTTCCAAGGGGCAGTGAAAAAGTCTTGTCGAGCTACTGAGACCTCCACGTCTCTTCCAAGGTGTATTAAAACCGTCCTGTTAAGCTACTGCGACCTCCACCACTTTTCCCTGGGGCATTGATATTGTCTTTTTATTCCACTGTGACCTCCACCATTCTTCCAAGGGGAATTAAAACCGTCTTGTTAAGCTACTGCGACCTCCACCACTTTTCCCAGGAGAATTGATATTGTCTTTTTATTCCAATGCGACCTCCACGTCTCTTCCAAGGGGCATTAAAACAGTCTTGTTAAGCTACTGCAAACTCCAAGTCTCATCCAAGGGGCATTAAAACAGTCTTGTTAAGCTAATGCAACCTCCACATCTCTTCCAAGGGGCATTAAAACCGTCTTGTTAAGCTGCTGCAACCTCCACCTCTCTTCAAGGGGCATTAAAACAGTCTTGTTAAGATACTGCAACCTCCACGTCTCTTTCAAGGTGCAATAAAACCGTCATGTTAAGCTACTGCAACCTCCACGTCTCTTCCAAGGTGCATTAAAACTGTCATGGTAAGCTAGTGCAACCTCCACGTCTCTTACAAAGGGCATTAAAAAAGTCTTGTCGAGCTACTGCGACATCCACGTCTCTTCCAAGTGGTATTAAAACCGTCTTGTTAAGCTACTGCGACCTCCACCACTTTTCCCAGGGGCATTGATATTGTCTTTTTATTCCACTGTGACCTCCACCATTCTTCCAAGGGGAATTAAAACCGTCTTGTTAAGCTACTGCGACCTCCACCACTTTTCCCAAGAGCATTGATATTGTCTTTTTATTCCATTGCGACCTCCACATCTCTTCCAAGGGGCATTAAAACAGTCTTGTTAAGCTACTGCAAACTCGAAGTCTCTTCCAAGGGGCATTAAAACCATCTTCTTAAGCTACTGCAACCTCCACGTCTTTTCCAAGGGGCATTAAAACCGTCTTGTTAAGCTACTGCAACCTCCACGTCTCTTCAAGGGGCATTAAAACTGTCCTGTTAAGCGACTGCTACCTCCACGTCTCTTCCAAGGGGCATTAAATCCGTCTTGTTAAGCTACTGCGAACTCCACCACTTTCCCCAGGGGCATTAAAAACGTCTTGTTAAGCTACTGCGACCTCCACCATTCTTCCAAGGGGGCTTTAAAACCGTCTTGTTAAAGTACTGCGACCGCCACAGCTTTTCCAAGGGGCATTGATATTGTCTTTTTATTCCACTGCGACCTCCACTTCTCTTCCAAGGGGCATTAAAACTGTCTTGTTAAGCTACTGTGACCTTTACCCCTTTTCCCAGGTAGATTGACATTGACTTTTTATTCCAATGCGACCTCCACGACTCTTCCAAGGGGCATTAAAACTGTCTTGTTAAGCTACTGCAAACTCCACGTCTCTTCCAAGGGGCATTAAAACCATCTTGCTAAGCTACTGCAACCTCCATGTTTCTTCCAAGGGGCATTAAAACCATCTTGCTAAGCTACTGCAACCTCCACGTCTCTACCAATGGGCATTAAAACCATCTTGTTAAGCTACTGCAACGTACACGTCTCTTCCAATGGGCATTAAAACCGTCTAGTTAAGCTACTGCGACCTCCACCACTTTCCCCTGGGGCATTAAAACCATCTTGTTAAGCTACTGTGACCTCCACCACTTTTCCAAGGGGCATTGATATTGTCTTTTTATTCCACTGCGACCTCCACGTCTCTTCCAAGGGGCATTAAAACCGTCTTGTTAAGCTACTGCGACCTTCACCACTTTTCCCAGGGACATTGATATTGTCTTTTTATTCCATTGCGACCTCCACGTCTCTTCCTAGGGCTTTAAAACCATCTTGTTAAGCTACTGCGAACTCAACGTCTCTTCCAAGAGGCATTAAAACCGTCTTGTTAAGCTACTGCAACCTCCACGTCTCTTCCAAGGGGCATTAAAACCGTCTTGTTACGCTACTACAACCTCCACGTCTCTTCCAAGGGGCATTAAAACCGTCTTGTTAAGCTACTGCATCCTCAACGTCTCTTCCAAGGGGGATTAAAACCGTCTTGTTAAGCTACTGCAACCTCCACGTATCTTCCAAGGGGCATTAAAACCATCTTGTTAAGCTACTGCGACCTCCACCACTTTCCCCAGGGACATTAAAATCGTCTTGTTAAGCTACCTCAACCTCCACGTCTCTTGCAAGGGGCATTAAAACCGTCTTGTTACGCTACTGCAACCTCAACGTCTCTTCCAAGGGGCATTAAAACCGTCTTGTTAAGCTACTGCATCCTCCACGTCTCTTCAAAGGGGCAATAAAACCGTCTTGTTAAGCTACTGCAACCTCCATGTTTCTTCCAAGGGGCATTAAAACTATCTTGTTAAGCTACTGCAAACTCCACGTATCTTCCAAGGGGCATTAAAACCGTCTTGTTTAGCTACTGCGACCTCCACCACTTTCCCCAGAGGCATTAAAACCGTCTTTTTAAGCTACTGCGACCTCCACCATTCTTCCAAGGGGCATGAAAACCGTCTTCTTAAGCTACTGCGACCTCCACCACTTTTCCAAGGGGCATTGATATTGTCTATTTATTCCACTGCGACCTCCACCATTCTTCCAAGGGGCATTAAAACCGTCTTGTTAAGCTACTGCGACCTCCACGTCTCTTCAAAGGGGCATTAAAATGATCTTGTTAAGCTACTGCGACCTCCACCACTTTTCACAGGGGCATTAAAACCGTCTTGTTAAGCTACTGCAACCTACACCACTTTTTCAAGGGGCATTGATATTGTCTTTTTATTCCACTGCGACCTCCACCATTCTTCCAAGGGGCATTAAAACCATCTTGTTAAGCTACTGCGACCTACACCACTTTTCCCAGTTGAATTGAAATTGTCTTTTTATTCCACTGCGACCTCCACGTCTCTTCCAAGGGGCAATAAAACTGTCTTGTTAAGCTACTGCAACCTCCACGTCTCTTCCAAGGGGCAATAAAACTGTCTTGTTAAGCTACTGCAACCTCCACGTCTCTTCCAAGGGGCATTAAAACTGTCTTGTTAAGCTATTGCAACCTCCACGTTTCTTCCAAGTGGCATTAAAACCGTCTTGTTAAGCTACTGCGACCTCCACGTCTCTTCCAAGGGGCATTAAAACCGTCTTGTTAAGCTACAGCGACCTCCACTACTCTTCCCAGGGGCATTGATATTGTCTTTTTATTTCACTGCGACCTCCAGCATTCTTCCAAGGGGCATTAAAACTGTCTTGGTAAGCTACTGTGACCTCCACCACTTTTCCCAAGGGCATTGATATTGCCTTTTTATTCCACTGCGACCTCCATGTCTCTTCCAAGGGGCATTAAAACCGTCTTGTTAAGCCACTGCAAACTCCACGTCTCTTCCAAGGGGCATTAAAACCGTCTTTTTAAGCTACTGCAACCTCCAGGTCTTTTCCAAGGGGCATTGAAACCGTATTTTTAAGCTACTGCAACCTCCACGTCTCTTCCACGGGGCATTAAAACCATCTTGTTAAGCAACTGAGACCTCCACCGCTCTTCCAAGGGGCATTAAAACTATCTTGTTAAGCTACTGCTACCTCCACCATTCTTCCAATGGGCAATAAAACCGTCTTGTTATGCTACTGCAACCTCCACGTCTCTTCCAAGGGGCATTAAAACCGTCTTGTTACGCTACTGCGACCTCCTCCACTTTCCCAAGGGGCATTAAAACCATCTTGTTAAGCTACTGCGACCTCCACCTTTCTTCCAAGGGGCATTAAAACCGTCTTGTTAAGCTACTGCGACCTCCTCCACTCTTCCAAGCGGCATTGATATTGTCTTTTTATTCCACTGTGACCTCCACCACTCTTCCAAGGGGCATTGATATTGTCTTTTTATTCCACTGCGACCTCCACGTCTCTTCCATGGGGCATTAAAACCGTTTTGTTAAGCAACTGTGACCTCCACCGCTCTTCCAAGGGGCATTAAAACTGTCTTGTTAAGGTACTGCGACCTCCACCATTCGTCCAAGGGACTTTAAAATCGTATTGTTAAGCTACTGCAACGTCTACGTCTCTTCCAAGGAGCAATAAAACCGTCTTGTTAATCTACTGCAACCTCCATGTCTCTTCCAAGGGGCATTAAAACCATCGTGTTAAGCTACTGCAACCTCCACGTCTCTTCCAACGGGCATTAAAACCATCTTGTTAAGCTACTGCGACCTCCACCACTTTTCCCAGGGGTATTGATATTATCTTTTAATTCCACTGCGACCTCCACGTCTCTTCCAAGGGGCATTAAAACCGTCTTGTTAAACTACTTCAACCTCCACGTCTCTTGCAAGGGGCATTAAAACCATCTTGTTAAGCTACTGCGACCTCCACCACTCTTCCAAGGGGCATTGATATTGTCTTTTTATTCCACTGCAACCTCCACCACTCTTCCAATGGGCATTGATATTGTACTTTTATTCCACTGTGACCTCCTCGTCTCTTCCAAGTGAATTTTAACCGTCTTTTTAAGATACTGTGACCTCCACCACTCTTCCAAGGGACATTAAAACTGTCTTGTTAAGCAACTGCGACCTCCACCACTCTTCCAAGGGGCATTAAAACTGTCTTGTTAAGCTACTGCGACCTCCACCATTTTTCCAATGGGCATTAAAACCATCTTGTTAAGCTACTGCAACCTCCACATCTCTTCCAAGGAGCATTAAACCCTCTTGTAAAGCTACTGCAACTTCCACTTCTCTTCGAAGGGGCATTAAAACGGTCTGGTTAAGCTACTGCAACCTCCACGTCTCTTCCAAGGTACATTAAAACCGTCATATTAAGCTGCTGCAACCTCCACGTCTCTTCCAAGGGGCATTAAAAAAGTCTTGTCGAGCTACTGAGACCTCCACGTCCCTTTCAAGGTGCATTAAATCCGTCTTGTTAAGCTACTGCGATCTCCACCTCTTTTCCCTGGGGCATTGATATTGTCTTTTTATTCCACTGTGACCTCCACCATTCTTCCAAGGGGAATTAAAACCGTATTGTTAAGCTACTGCGACCTCCACCACTTTTCCCAGGAGCATTGATATTGTCTTTTTATTCCAATGCGACCTCCACGTCTCTTCCAAGGGGCATTAAAACCGTCTTGTTAAGCTACTGCAACCTCCAAATCTCTTCCAAGGGGCATTAAAACCGTCTTGTTAAGCTACTGCAACCTCCACCTCCCTCCAAGGCGCATTAAAACCGTCTTGTTAAGATACTGCAACCTCCACGTCTCTTTCAAGGTGCATTAAAACCGTCATGTTAAGCTACTGCAACCTCCACGTCTCTTCCAAGGTGCATTAAAACTGTCATGTTAAGCTACTGCTACCTCCACGTCTCTTCCAAGGGGCATTAAAAAAAGTCTTGTTGAGCTACTGCGACATCCACATCTCTTCCAAGTGGTATTAAAACCGTCTTCTTAAGCTACTGCGACCTCCTCCACTTTTCCCAGGGGCATTGATATTGTCTTTTTATTCAACTGTGACCTCCACCATTCTTCCAAGGGGAATTAAAACCGTCTTGTTAAGCAACTGTGACCTCCACCACTTTTCCCAGGATCATTGATATTGTCTTTTTATTCCAATGCGACCTCCACATCTCTTCCAAGGGGCATTAAAACATTCTTGTTAAGCTACTGCAATCTCGAAGTCTCTTCCAAGGGGCATTGAAACCATCTTCTTAAGCTACTGCAACCTCCACGTCTCTTCCAAGGGGATTTAAAACCGTCTTGCTAAGTGTGTGAATTGCACCCTACTGCAAGTTTCATCTGTGTGCAGTTTTAATGCTATGTAGTCGCCCCTCCAGTGAGAGTGGCACGGCCAGGCCCAATAATGGTGACCTTGTGAGTGGGGGCTTCACAACTCTGCGATGCACGGATAGGGTGCCGGGCATCCCGCCTAGTCGAATAGTAGGGGCGTGTAATAGGATGCTGGCTAGGCACAGTGCCGAGAGTGTGTGAATTGCACCCTACTGCAAGTTTCATCTGTGTGCAGTTTTAATGCTGGGTAGTCGCCCCTCCAGTGAGAGTGAGTGAGGGCGATTGTTCATTAGCATTCTGCACCTGTGTTACCTCCTTCTAACAAAAGGGGGCCGGCTGTGTCCTGGTGTGCATTTTTTCTTGAAACCTTGGTTGGTGAGTACCATTGCCTTTTGCTATTTTCTAAAAATTCTGTCTATTGTTCTGGCTATGTTGTCTGTTTTTAATATTAGAGTAGGGACTCGCAAAACCGTGAGGACCCTTGACGATGGGTTGCGAGCTTACGTATTTTGGCCAAAATATCAACTAATACCTCATATGATATTTTTTGCACTTTTTTTTATCTGCCAGGGCACGGCCAGGCCCAGTAATGGTGACCTTGTGAGTGGGGGCTACACAACTCTGCGATGCACGGATAGGGTGCCGGGCATCCCGCCTAGTCGAATAGTAGGGGCGTGTAATAGGATGCTGGCTAGGCACAGTGCCGAGAGTGTGTGAATTGCACCATACTGCAAGTTTTATCTGTGTGCAGTTTTAATGCTGGGTAGTCGCCCCTCCAGTGAGAGTGAGTGAGGGCGATTGTTCATTAGCATTCTGCACCTGTGTTACCTCCTTCTAACAAAAGGGGGCCGGCTGTGTCCTGGTGTGCATTTTTTCTTGAAACCTTGGCTGGTGAGTACCATTGCCTTTTGCTATTTTCTAAAAATTCTGTCTATTGTTCTGGCTATGCTGTCTGTTTTTAATATTAGAGTAGGGACTCGCAAAACCGTGAGGACCCTTGACGATGGGTTGCGAGCTTACGTATTTTGGCCAAAATATCAACTAATACCTCATATGATATTTTTTGCACTTTTTTTATCTGCCAGGGCACGGCCAGGCCCAGTAATGGTGACCTTGTGAGTGGGGGCTTCACAACTCTGCGATGCACGGATAGGGTGCCGGGCATCCCGCCTAGTCGAATAGTAGGGGCGTGTAATAGGATGCTGGCTAGGCACAGTGCCGCGAGTGTGTGAATTGCACCCTACTGCAAGTTTCATCTGTGTGCAGTTTTAATGCTGGGTAGTCACCCCTCCAGTGAGACTGAATGAGGGCGATTGTTCATTAGCATTCTGCACCTGTGTTACCTCCTTCTAACAAAAGGGGGCCGGCCGTGTCCTGGTGTGCATTTTTTCTTCAAACCTTGGCTGGTGAGTACCATTGCCTTTTGCTATTTTCTAAAAATTCTGTCTATTGTTCTGGCTATGCTGTCTGTTTTTAATATTAGAGTAGGGACTCGCAAAACCATGAGGACCCTTGACGATGGGTTGCGAGCTTACGTATTTTGGCCAAAATATCAACTAATACCTCATATGATATTTTTTGCACTTTTTTTTATCTGCCAGGGCACGGCCAGGCCCAGTAATGGTGACCTTGTGAGTGGGGGCTACACAACTCTGCGATGCACGGATAGGGTGCCGGGCATCCCGCCTAGTCGAATAGTAGGGGCGTGTAATAGGATGCTGGCTAGGCACAGTGCCGAGAGTGTGTGAATTGCACCCTACTGCAAGTTTCATCTGTGTGCAGTTTTAATGCTGGGTAGTCGCCCCTCCAGTGAGAGTAAGTGAGGGCGATTGTTCATTAGCATTCTGCACCTGTGTTACCTCCTTCTAACAAAAGGGGGCCGGCCGTGTCCTGGTGTGCATTTTTTCTTGAAACCTTGGCTGGTGAGTACCATTGCCTTTTGCTATTTTCTAAAAATTCTGTCTATTGTTCTGGCTATGTTGTCTGTTTTTAATATTAGAGTAGGGACTCGCAAAACCGTGAGGACCCTTGACGATGGGTTGCGAGCTTACATATTTTGGCCAAAATATCAACTAATACCTCATATGATATTTTTTGCACTTTTTTTATCTGCCAGGGCACGGCCAGGCCCAGTAATGGTGACCTTGTGAGTGGGGGCTTCACAACTCTGCGATGCACGAATAGGGTGCCGGGCATCCCGCCTTGTCGAATAGTAGGGGCATGTAATAGGATGCTGGCTAGGCACAGTGCCGCGAGTGTGTGAATTGCACCCTACTGCATGTTTCATCTGTGTGCAGTTTTAATGCTGGGTAGTCGCCCCTCCAGTGAGAGTGAGTGAGGGCGATTGTTCATTAGCATTCTGCACCTGTGTTACCTCCTTCTAACAAAAGGGGGCCGGCCGTGTCCTGGTGTGCATTTTTTCTTGAAACCTTGGCTGGTGAGTAACCGTCTTGTTAAGCTGCTGTAACATCCACGTCTCTTCAAGGGGCATTAAAACTGTCCTGTTAAGCGACTGCTACCTCCACGTCTCTTCCAAGGGGCATTAAATCCGTCTTGTTAAGCTACTGC
This sequence comes from Phyllobates terribilis, assembly GCF_046119375.1. Taxonomy (NCBI): domain Eukaryota; kingdom Metazoa; phylum Chordata; class Amphibia; order Anura; family Dendrobatidae; genus Phyllobates; species Phyllobates terribilis. The sequence continues at coordinate 99,237,387 of NW_027362764.1, forward strand.
GAACTCCACCACTTTCCCCAGGGGCATTAAAACCGTCTTGTTAAAGTACTGCGACCTCCACAGCTTTTCCAAGGGGCATTGATATTGTCTTTTTATTCCACTGCGACCTCCACGATTCTTCCTAGGGGCATTAAAACTGTCTTGTTAAGCTACTGCGACCTTCACCCCTTTTCCCAGGTACACTGACATTGTCTTTTTATTCCAATGCGACCTCCACGATTCTTCCAAGGGGCATTAAAACTGTCTTGTTAAGCTACTGCAAACTCCACGTCTCTTCCAAGGGGCATTAAAACCGTCTTGTTAAGCTACTGCAACCTCTACGTCTCTTCCAAGGGGCATTAAAACCATCTTGTTAAGCTACTGCAACCTCCTCGTCTCTTCCAATGGGCATTAAAACCGTCTTGTTAAGCTACTGCAGCCTACACGTCTCTTCCAATGGGCATTAAAACCGTCTTGTTAAGCTACTGCGACCTCCATCACTTTCCCCAGGGGCATTAAAACCATCTTGTTAAGCTACTGCGACCTCCACCATCCTTCCAAGGGGCAAAAAAAACCATCTTGTTAAGCTACTGCGACCTCCACCACTTTTCCAAGGGGCATTGATATTGTCTTTTTATTCTACTGCGACCTCCACGTCTCTTCCAAGGGGCATTAAAACCGTCTTGGTAAGCTACTGCGACCTTCACCACTTTCCGAGGGACATTGATATTGTCTTTTTATTCCAATGCGACCTCAACGTCTCTTCCTAGGGGCTTTAAAACCATCTTGTTTAGCTACTGCAAACTCCACGCCTCTTCCAAGGGGCATTAAAAACGTTTTGTTAAGCTACTGCAACCTCCACATCTCTTCCAAGGGGCATTAAAACCGTCTTATTACGCTACTGCAACCTCCACGTCTCTTCCAAGGGGCATTAAAACCATCTTGTTAAGCTACTGCATCCTCCACGTCTCTTCCAAGGGGCATTAAAACGGTCTTGTTAAGCTACTGCGACCTCCACCACTTTCCCCAGGGGCATTAAATTCGTCTTGTTAAGCTACTGCAACCTCCACGTCTCTTCCAAGGGGCATTAAAACCGTCTTGTTAAGCTACTGCAACCTCAACGTCTCTTCCAAGGGGCATTAAAACCGTCTTGCTAAGCTACTGCATCCTCCACGTCTCTTCCAAGGGGCATTAAAACCGTCTTGTTAAGCTACTGCAACCTCCACATACCTTCCAAGGGGCATTAAAACCGTTTTGTTAAGCTACTGCGAGCTACACCACTTTCCCCAGAGGCATTAAAACCGTCTTGTTAAGCTACTGCGACCTCCACCATTCTTCCAAGGGGCATGAAAACCGTCTTCTTAAGCTACTGCGACCTCCACCACTTTTCCAAGGGGCATTGATATTGTCTTTTTATTCCACTGCGACCTCCACCATTCTTCCAAGGGGCATTAAATCTGTCTTGTTAAGCTACTGAGACCTCCACGTCTCTTCAAAGGGGCATTAAAATGATCTTGCTAAGCTACTGCGACCTCCACCACTTTTCACAGGGGCATTAAAACCGTCTTGTTAAGCTACTGCAACCTCCACCACTTTTTCAAGGGGCATTGATATTGTCTTTTTATTCCACTGCGACCTCCACGTATATTTCAAGGGGCATTAAAACCGTCTTGTTAAGCTACTCCGAACTCCACCACTTCTCCAAGGGGCATTAAAACCGTCTTGCTAAGCTACTGCGACCTCTACCACTCTTCCCAGGGGCATTGATATTGTCTTTTTATTCCACTGCGACCTCCACCACTCTTCCAAGGGGCATTGGTATTGTCTTTTTATTCCACTGCGACCTCCACATCTCTTCCAAGGGGCATTAAAACTGTTTTGTTAAGCAACTGCGACCTTCACCGCTATTCCAAGGGGCATTAAAACTGTCTTGTTAAGGTACTGCGATCTCCACCATTCGTCCAAGGGGCATTAAAACCGTATTGTTAAGCTACTGCAACCTCCACGTCTCTTCCAAGGAGCATTAAAACCATCTTGTTAAGCTGCTGCAACCTCCATGTCTCTTCCAAGGGGCATTTAAACCGTTTTGTAAAGCTACTGAAACCGCCACGTCTCTTCCAAGGGGCATTAAAACTGTCTTGTTAAGCTACTGCACTGTCCATGTCTCTTCCAAGGGGCAATAAAACCGTCTTGTTAAGCTACTGCAACCTCCACGTCTCTTCCATGGGGCATTAAAACCGTCTTGTTAAGCTATTGCAACCTCCACGTCTCTTCCAAGGGGCATTAAAAGCGTCTTGTTAAGCTACTGCGACCTCCACGTCTCTTCCAAGGGGCATTAAAATCGTCTTGTTAAGCTACTGCGACCTCCACTACTCTTCCCAGGGGCATTGATATTGTCTTTTTATTCCACTGCGACCTCCAGCATTCTTCCAAGGGGCATTAAAACTGTCTTGTTAAGCTACTCCGACCTCCACCACTTTTCCCAAGGGCATTGATATTGCCTTTTTATTCCACTGCGACCTCCATGTCTCTTCCAAGAGGCATTAAAACCGTCTTGTTAAGCTACTGCAAACTCCACGTCTCTTCCAAGGGGCATTGAAGCCGTCTTTTTAAGCTACTGCAACCTCCACGTCTCTTCCACGGGGCATTAAAACCATCTTGTTAAGCAACTGAGACCTCCACCGCTCTTCGAAGGGGCATTAAAACTGTCTTTTTAAGCTACTGCTACCTCCACCATTCTTCCAATGGGCATTAAAACCGTCTTGTTATGCTACTGCAACCTCCACGTCTCTTCCAAGGGGCATTAAAACCGTCTTGTTACGCTACTGCGACCTCCACCACTTTCCCAAGGGGCATTAAAACCATCTTGTTAAGCTACTGCGACCTCCACCATTCTTCCAAGGGGCATTAAAACCGTCTTGTTAAGCTACTGCGACCTCCACCACTTTACCAAGGGGCATTGATATTGTCTTTTTATTCCACTGCGACCTCCACCATTCTTCCAAGGGGCATTAAAACCGTCTTGTTAAGCTACTGCGACCTCCATGTCTCTTCCAAGGGGCATTAAAATGATCTTGTTAAGCTACTGCGACCTCCACCACTTTTCCCAGGGGCATTAAAAACGTCTTGTTAAGCTACTGCAATCTCCAGCACTTTTTCAAGGGGCATTGATATTGTCTTTTTATTCCATTTCGACCTCCACGTCTATTCCAAGGAGCATTAAAACCATCTTGTTAAGCTACTGCGACCTCCACCACTTCTCCAAGGGGCATTAAAACCGTCTTGTTAAGCTACTGCGACCTCCACTACTCTTCCAAGGGGCACTGATATTGTCTTTTTATTCCACTGCGACCTCCACCACTCTTCCAAGGGGCATTGATATTGTCTTTTTATTCCACTGCGACCTCCACGTCTCTTCCAAGGGGCATTAAAACCATTTGGTTAAGCAACTGCGACCTCCACCGTTCTTCCAAGGGGCATTAAAACTGTCTTGTTAAGGTACTGTGACCTCCACCATTCATCCAAGGGGCATTGCAACCGTATTGTTAAGCTACTGCAACCTCCACGTCTCTTCCAAGGAGCATTAAAACCGTCTTTTTAAGCTACTGCAACCTCCACGTCTCTTCCAAGGGGCATTAATACCGCTTTGTTAAGCTACTGAAACCTCCACGTCTCTTCCAAGGGGCATTAAATCCGTCTTGTTAAGCTACTGCAACCTCCACGTCTTTTCCAAGGGGCATTAAAACCATCTTGTTAAGCTACTGCGACCTCCACCACTTTCCCCAGGGGCATTGATATTATCTTTTAATTCCACTGCGACCTCCACCGTTCTTCCAAGGGGCATTAAAACTGTCTTGTTAAGCTACTGCGACCTACACCACTTTTCCCAGTTGAATTGATATTGTCTTTTTATTCCACTGCTACCTCCACGTCTCTTCCAAGGGGCATTAAAACCGTCTTGTTAAGCTACTTCAACCTCCACATCTCTTCCAAGGGGCATTAAAACCGTCTTGTTAAGCTACTGCAACCTCCACGTCTCTTCCAAGGGGCATTAAAACCATCTTGTTAAGCTACTGCAACTCCCACGTCTCTACCAAGGGGCATTAAAACTGTCTTGTTAAGCTACTGCAACCTCCACGTCTCTTTCAAGGGGCATTAAACCGTCTTGTTAAGCTACCGCAACCTCCACGTCCCTTCCAAGGGGCATTACTACCGTCTTGTTAAGCTACTGCGACCTCCACGTCTCTTCCAAGGGGCGTTAAAACCGTCTTGTTAAGCTACTGCTACCTCCACCACTCTTCCCAGGGGCATTGATATTGTCTTTTTATTCCACTGCGACCTCCACCATTCTTCCAAGGGGCATTAAAACCATCTTGTTAAGCAACTGCGACCTCCACCGCTCTTCCAAGGGGCATTAAAACTATCTTGTTAAGCTACTGCTACCTCCACCATTCTTACAAGGGGCATTAAAACCGTCTTGTTAAGCTACTGCGACCTCCACCACTTTTCCAAGGGGCATTGATATTGTCTTTTTATTCCATGCGACCTCCACCATTCTTCCTACGGGCATTGCATTTCCTCCTAATTTTAGTCAGCTTTTGCTTTTCAATGCATAGGCGAACACTAAGGGAGACCCACTCCCCAATAATGAGTAGAAGGTTTGTAGTATGCTGTAATCCACGTCTGTTTCAAGGGGCATTGCATTTCCTCAAAATTTTTGGAAAGCCTTCCATTCACTGCTTAAGCCAACAGTGCACAGGAGACCCAGTTGCTCTAAATGGAAAAAATGGTTTAGTTAAGGCCCTCTGACCTCCATGTCACTTCCAAGGGGCATTGGAGTACCTCAAAATTTTTGTTAGGCATTGCACTCCCTGCATGCCCTTTAACTATGTAGCCAAACCGCTCCTTTTGGTACAGAAACATATCCTCCAAGACATGTGTGGTTGACTGGCTAGATATTGATGTGAATGGTCCCTGTTCCTCCTGCTCTTTTTCCTTTGCCACCACCTCATCCATCATTCATCACCTGAAGCTTTGTTTTAACAAAAGTCATAGAACTGTGATAGTAGCCGGAAAACATCTAGCAATCCTCGGAGGAGGTAGGATATGCGCCAAAACACTGACCACCGCAGGCCTAGCCACTACTATATACATGCGCTTGCATTCCAAGAAAACAAAGCAGATGCTAACTTCTATCACCATCATCATGCTCCTCTTCTTGGCACTCTTAACTCCCCTGATGGAGAAGCCAGGGCCCACCGGAGGAGTCTGGTTCTCTTTTGGGCTCGTCCAATGCTGCCCTAAAGCAGGCCAGGCTAATAAAATTGTGGGGGAAGTTTGAAGGAGAAATAGGGGCGGCTGGGGACCGTTTATGGACACCTGGCCGCCCCCAGGCGGCTGCGGACCGAGTATGGACACCCTGCCGCCCCCTGGCAGCTGGGGATCGAGCGTGGACACCCGGCCGCCGGGCGGCTGGGGACTGAGTATGGATACCTCACTGCCGAAGCAGCCATGAGGTAGGGGCCAGCTTCGGCCTCCTCCAAACTAAAAGGCCCCATTTCAAGTGCAAGCAAGCTAGCAGTATGGTATTGCAGCCTGGGGGTGGGTGGGTTGCAGGCTGCATACTTGCGCTTGCATTGCAAGGAATGGGGGAGGTACAATTGAACACTGCCCTGGGACAAGGACTTGCACGGGGATAGTTACAAGTCTGCATCTTCTGATGCGGAAAGGATCACTTCTGATGGGCACACTTTTAGGCAGTGACCTGGGTGTCAGAGATGCTTCCAGGGGTCTTCCCCATGCTGTTCCCATGTCTTTTCAGCACTGTATGCATGTGTCACACAGCACATGGCCAGATAGGATTGTAAAATGTTAAAATGACATTTCCCTGTGAATGCATTTGTCACAGTTGAAAGCAATACAAAAGTGCAAAAATGCATAAAAAATGCTACTTGTGAACATAGCCCAAGGTGTGGAGGAGTATTTTTGTTTTTGGTTATTTATTTTACCTTATACACAAGTCTTTACCCTGGAAAGGAAGTTCCTTATCATATTTCACAGGAAAACCGTTTCAGTTTCGTTTTTGAACGTTTTATTGTGAGCCCGTTGAAGTGGCTTAATACCTCTGACCACGTTGTTGACAGCAGTGACCTGGGGGTCAGAAATGCTTCCTAGGGCGATCCCCATGCTGTCCCCATGTCTTTTGAGCACTGTCACTATCGTTTTGGGCACTTTTTAGGCTTTCTACAGACTGTCGGGGGTGCCGCCGCAAAAATGCTCGGGTCTCCCATAGACTAACATTGGGCTCGTTGCTCGGGTCGAGCACCAGAGTATCATGGTGAGCTCGGCCCGAGCTTCGAGCACCCGAGCATTTTAGTGCTCGCTCAGCACTAATAGTAAAGCAAGCTTTTCTTGTTTCAGCTGAATGCACTTGACTGATGTTTAGGTTCAGTTTGGTCATAATATTCTGGATTACATCTAACTCCAATAACCCAACATATGAGCACATAGCAGCATGAAGAGGGAACATCTGCTCATTCCAATGTTAAATGCCTCAATCAAAATATATTGAATACCAGTATTACTAGCAAGTTGATACATATGGATATTCAATACACATTGATTGTAGCATTTAACTTTAAAGTGTGCAGCTGCGGTAGTTTTGCTTTTTTTATGAAAAAGAGAAAAAAACAAGATTGTCATTGCGAAACCAACACCTTCATCATATATTTTGGCGACTTACTAGAAATCGAGATGTACACCTGAAAGTAGTTGTGGATTTTTACTAAACGACATTTGCAGGTTTTTTTGCATTCAAGTCAATATGAGTTTATTGTAAACTGAGATTGAAAACTTGAAAATGTTGTTACGATGTATAATCTACTGTATGTACGTTCTGAAGTAGCTTACAACAATTAAGTAATTGAAACTTCCTCCCTCTACACTCATTAAAGAAAGTTCAGGGGATGTGAAGAAACCTTTGCAAACTCACATGCTTGGATGATAGTAGTCAATAACGGAGAATAAAAAATTGTGGAGTAAAGAGTTAACTGTTTAGAGTAGTCCATAGATAGAACATCCCTCTGTGTAGCAGAAAGAGAGACTACCACCTGCTTCCCGAAATCTCAAAATTCATTTAGAGTAAAAAGGGCATTGGTCTCAAGACCTTTTTTAAGGTGTTCTCCTGCTAATATTCGCACTTTTTATAAAACAGCTTACACGACAAAAATGATCATCAGCTTTATGAGCAATTTTTTTTTACTGGTAGATAGAGATAGTATTATATTGCACACATTGAGATTATTTCATACTTACCAACCATCGTGTTCATCTATTATCGACACCGCACTGGTCGACTTCTGCAGTTTATGACCTGTTGGATCGCTCCAGTGTTTGCTGGATGAGCCGGAAGTCACTACTCAATGTAAGTCTATGAGAGCCAGAATGAGGCCAGAATGGGAATCTCATAGCCTCACAATGAGAGCATGTGACCATTATCTCTAATTGCCTGTCAGTCAGAAGTTACGGTCACAAGGTGACAGTGAGAAACTAGAGTGGTGCTGGGAAGAGCAGAAGACAGTGCGTGGTAAGTATAACACTAGGGACAGGAAACTTACCTTAGTGGCACCACTCCGGGGCTGAAATAAGAAAAACACTGGAGTGGTGCATTAATATTTTTTCGTCTTATAAACATTATTAACTACTGATATATAAAAAAGAATGCCATACAGATGACAATACAGATGAATAAAAGTATACTTAGATTCACATGTCCTAAGGACCTAGAATCAGTCATTCCAGTCTTAGCCATGAAATGCACAGTTAGAATAACACTTTTAATATCATTTATAAATGTTAATTTTATGAATGTGAAATTTTTTCTCTCTGTGAATTAATACCATCTGAGCTGGTATTTTTTAATGCAAAATCCAGCAAATTAGTTTAAGATTATAATCCACTGGAACAGAAAATGCCATGTGCCGTGGTTTACCATTGAGCCAACTTGTGAGAAGTGTAACACAAGATGAGCAACAAATATGGTGGACCCAAAGTTTGTCTTGATTTCCAATTTTGCGCTAAAAATACAGGAAATAACTCTTCTCCATCAACGGCATTATGCTTCCTCTCTGTGATTCTAAAGTCACTTCGCCACAAATATAGCAAAAGTTATTGAGGTGGTTTACATAACTGCATCACATGTTTAACAGAATACTGTAGAAGTTTACGGCACTCCCTGGTTTGGAGATGAGGTGCTCAAGTAGGGTTCTAACCTGTTAACAAGCAAGAAACTTGGTACTCAAATTGCAGTGAATAAAACCAATTATTGAATGGCATTCCAATTAGTTGCTAACATTTCTGTCTTCACATTGGACCTTTATCAGAACTGATTACTGTGTGCAAATTTTCTTATTCTCTGCCGGATAGCAGCGCTATGGTAATTGCGACCTGCGTCGCCATTCCTCAATGACGCAGGTCACAATTACCGTAGTGCTGCAATCCGGCAGAGAATAAGAGAAATCAGTTCTGATAAAGGTCCAATGTTAGGACTGAAATGTTAACAACTAATTGGATTGCCATTAAAAATTTGTTTCATTCACTGCTTGTTTAACAGAATGTCCTATGGCACAAGAACAACAGAATTAAAATTAAATTTATTATAATAACAGTTTAAAGTAAAAGAAAACTTAGCGACAAAACTAAAACTGATATTCACAAAGGACAGTGAGATAATGAAGCTTTTTGGCATGTAATCCATGAAATCCCAAAGTGCACAAAACCCTAAGATTAGTCAACCATGGAAAAAACCTGGAACTATGAAAACAAGCCAACTTCATAAGAACAGTGCAAAGTTATAACAATCCCAGCACCTAAAAAGCTAAAGTAATTTATGAAGGGAGAATGTTGGCTAAATTTATTTGAAAACCAATATTGACTTGGGTTTATTATGTACAGTACTATATCTTTTCTTTTAAAGACACATAGGGTCTACACTATTATAACCTTAACAAAACAATGAAAATCTAATGAAGAACAAACTAATGCAAGTCTGTAAAGAGTCTCACTTAGTTTTTGGCATTTTTTTCCATCAATAGTTGGTTAAAAACAAATATACGTAATCACTGCTATTGTTTTTAATATATTACTGTATAAATTGAATTTCGAGTGATTACAAGATTCTGTTCTATTATGAAAGAGTTACAACTTACAAACACCCTTTGACAATGTACCAACTTTAGCAGTCTTCAATATATTTAGACATGTTGGTTATTTGTTGACCAGAGTTGTAATGTTTAGCTAAGGATTTTACAGCAAATAGCCACTTGTGACTACACTACTTTTGTATTGATCCCTCCCAGAATCCTAATATTGTCAATCTCAGGACATGAAGAAAACAAATGTTGTACTCTATCATAGTTTCAGAGTTTGAAAGTTGACTTCCTTAAAGATGAGCTTTCACTGTATTCTTTTAATTTAAAAAGGTCGCACACTACTTTTACATTGATGGCCTATCCTTGGGATAGGTCATCAATGTCCGATCAACCAAGGTCCGACACCTGGCACCCCCGCCGATAAGCTGTTATTGGAGTTGGCTGTGGCGGCCTCCGGCTGGAAGTACTTACCTGAAGAGTTGGCCATCTACTTATAGTGGCTGCCGCAGGGTTCTACACATCCGCCTCCTATTCAAATCAATTGGAGGCGGATGTGTAGTACCCTGCCTCGGCCACTTCAAGTAGACGGCCAGCTCTGTAAGCAATTACTTCCAGCTAGCGGCCACCACCGGCACCGATAACAGCTGATCGGCGAGGGTGCCAGGTGTCGGACCCAGGCCAATCGGACATTGATGACCTATCCTAAGCATAGGCCATCAATGTAAAAGTAGTGGACAACTTCTTTAAACTGAGTACCTTCTCCGATTGCTGCTGATCCACCAATTCTAGAATAATTTTTCTCTTTCTTCTGTTCCTCCCTGGTAATAAAGATGTAAATTTTACCTACAGCCAGTTGGGTCCCCCAGAACTTCTCAGGAGCGAAGAACCTATGCATTCCATTGAATCCATACCCCCTCTATTTTCACTCAGATAGGAGCTCTTCTCTCCTGTCACCTGTGCCACTAAAAAGTTTATTGACTCTTTAAGTTATCTGAGTCCTCTTATATGAGAAAACCTTCTGTGAGGAGTTGATCAAGATGGTGTGTTATTTGTCAAGTTAAACTTAGCTACATCAGTATATATTCCATCAATGAAAAGCTGGTTAAGGCATGAGAAATTCAGGAAAGCTGGATATTTCTAACAAAGTATAGTGTGGCATCTCCTATTATTGAGCCTGGATTTCAACAATGAAGTCACTGGACAAGGTCTTCAAATCAAGGAACATTTCATTAGCGGTGAAGACTTGGCTTGTACATAGTTTGATCTTTTCTGTGATAACATATGTATACGAAACCTGGGCAATAAAAAAACAAGACATAAGAGTCGACGCCTTTGAAAAATGTGGTGCTCGAGAAGGATGTTTTCAATACAATGGATGGCAAGAAGAACAAGCAAATCAATTATGGAACAAATCAAGCCAAACATACCACTCAAAGCAAGGATCCTCAAGCCATGACTTACCTACTTTGGACACATCATATGATGAGAGAAATAACAGGAGAAGGACATCATGGTTGGTAGAAAAAACAAGGTGTAGAGGAAGACCAGCAACCTGATGGCTTGGTAATATTAAAATAATGGCAGAGAAGACCTATCTAGACACAAGATCCATCTTCCAACAGATCGTTCATCCATAAAGTCACCATGGTTCGAGATCGAGCTGAAGGCCACTAAAAAAGGTAGGTTTGGTAGTAAGGCTATCCTTTCTTTCCTACTTTAGTTTTCTCTGTAGCCCTCTTTCAGTCCAGGTTTTAGGCTGATTCATTGTTAGGTTTAGAAAGGAGTGCATGTTAGTTGGTGAAAAACTGAAAGCACAGAAGGTGTCTGTTGGAGAGACTTTGCAAGGACTGCTAATTTGGTGCTATCAGTGATAGGTAACATTAACGTTTCTTCTCAATCCTCTCTGGGGCGTATGCGCTTTCACCCCTCCCAGATGTCAATCACAGCTCATCATCATCTAAGACTGAGAGACTGCTAGATCAGCTGCCGGGCTTGGATTGGCAGCATCTGGCAGGAAGGGGTGATAGCACATGTTCAAGAGAAGACTGAAGAAATGCAAAGTTGGAATGCAAAGCAGAGATTTCGAATAGTGCTCTCCTGAAGAAACACATTTTAATATTTCTGAAAAGAAACGACGCAGCACAAAATTGAAAAGAGCAGCAGAATCAGCGGAGTTCAGGGATTTTACAAAGTATTTCTCTAAAAGTTTTTGAGTAAGTGACAGGTCCTCTTTGAATCTATATTTTAATAACTGTGCAATATACAAGACATAGGGGGGAATTTATTATCTCTTTCATTTACTGTAGCAAGCATGGACAGCCCAAAGATATATCAATATAATTAGAAAATATTGCCTTTATATAGAGCTTACGTAAGTTGTAGGGGACAAAGGTAGGTTTCAAAAGTCTTAACATCTGGTTGTGTAGATGGTATCTACTGTTGCCACATATTGAAATCTATTATTGTTTTAATTGGATCTAGCTCTTCATTACAACATGTAGGACGCCCACCACTTTGGAAGGATTGGACAGCTCTGAATTACTTCATGTGCAGCTGTGCCTATATGTCTGCCAGATAACCATGTGAGACATGAATACACTTTAAAAAAAATGTAAAAAGGTGCAAAGACAAAATATTTAAAGGGGTATTTTGGTTTACGAAAATGATTACATTTCCACTAGATAGATGATAATTGTTACATTTTTGTGGATGCCACTGCTGGTTCCATCTCCAATAGCTAGTCTTGTGTACCCAAATTCCCCCTGGTTCTTGCAGGCCAGGAGGTTTTGAATGGACTGGCAGGTCACTTGTAAAGTCATATATTTTCTAGAGCTGATAAAATGAATGAAATCACGGTTGAAGTTATGAGGTTTTCACTGTTAAACATACAGTTCTGCAACTTTATCAACAAGATCAAACTCCCTAACCCCTGGGTGAAGCACATAGATATAGATAGGGGTTAGGCTAGGGTGTGACTAAAGTGTGAAGTTTTATGGGGAGAGGTAGCCCTGGGTATCCCTGTGCTAGCCATGATTACACATGTTTTAGTACATACTAAGTAGTGTGACATCAGCTTGACCGGCATTGGTTTCTCTTATTAACTAGTAATTGTTCTTGCACTATTTTTTTTTTACATTTATTAGATTTTACATGTATTTATATTAAAAGTCCCATTTTGAACGTAATGATTTGCGGATATATTTGTGTTGTTGTTTGCAGCTCTTGCTATACCTTGGTTGCTGTGATTTCCTGTGAGCATGAGACCCTAACTCCAGGTTATGAAGCCCAGATCTGGGAAAGTGGATAAGTTAGGTCAAACAGAATGTAAATGAAGAATGATATATAGCATATTTAGCAGCTTTTCAATGCATATTTTATCAGCCATAACTATAGTAGCCTTCTATATTTCTTTGATTTTGATGAATACAGTGACTATCAAATAAAAAAATCACATTGATACCATTGAAATACTTTGTAATTCAATCTGTAATGTGTTCAGCTCGTTGTACAATTTTAACTCTTTATTTCTCAGAAAATCTTAAAGAAACCCTCCTCCCATCAATATATTTTTTTCATTAAATGTGTGTCTGGTGTGTAGTATCAGTATATTAATATACTCACCTACCGCCGCTTTCTCTGGGAGTCAACGCCATATTGCTCCTCTTCTCTGTGACGTCAACGCTCTTCAGACTAGACAGATCACTCTATGCTCTATGCGTGAGCCGTAAAACTCTTTTACAATGTAAGTCTATCGATCCTCGTTCTAACGCTTCATAGGCATACATTGTAAAGGCCTCTTCTGGGTCACGCAGACAACAGAGTGATCCGGAGAGTCTACAGAGCGGTGACATCACTAAGAAACAGAGAATACACTCACACTACACTACATGTAGAGATGAGCGGTATTCGACTCGAACTGTTCGCCAATCTCAAATTCGAGCTGTTTTGGGCGGTGTTCGAGCCGTTCGGCGAACACGAACAATTTGAAAAAAATTCGGCTGTTCAAGGTTATGTTCGATAACTGTTTGTGCACAAAAATCATAACTGGATTTTTTCTCAGTAATGCTGAAAATTAATGTTAATATGCAGTTTGAGTGTACAGCGGGGCGGGGGGAGGGGCAGGGGATGGATCTCTGCAGAAATAATGAAGAGCTCCATTTTTTTTTCTCTTTCCCGCATTTACAGTGGGGAGGTGCAATCTGTCAGCCTATCAGCAGCACACACACGGAGCGAACTTTTTCACACAAGCAAGGGCATGTGTCATTGGCAGTGTATGTCACATGTCCTTGCCCTTTAAGACCCAGCCATTTTCCCCGTCACCACCATTTTCTCACTGCTGCAGCTGCGTGTTAGACGGCACCGCTGTTGCTGTGTGCGCTCTACTTTGTTAATTTCAAGCCAATTTTCGCACAAATCTACAGATAGCTTGGGAGTATGGAATAGTTGTGATTGCAGTCCTTTTAAGGACTAGGTTACATCATTTCCTATGACTTTTATCAGGCAGGTCTGTGCTCTTAAATAGATAGGTTGGGAGTAAAGAATAATTATAATTGCAGTCCTTTTGAGGGCTAGGTTACATCAGTTCCTAACACTTTTTGCCAGGCAGGTCTGTACCAGTGCTGTGCAAGTTTTTTTCACAGCATTTGGCTAAATCTAGCTAAGCAAATCCTTTTTGGCCTCTTGCAGTGTGTGTTAGTCAGTGGAGTAGCCTATCTGTGTTGCAAGCTACATCACCTGTGTATAGAATACAATTTTTTTTACTGCACCTAGCCAAGTAAAACCTTTTGGGCATAGCATCATTCTATTACTCCATCTATACTAACCTCCACCAGGTTGCAAATTCAAAATAATTTTTATCTGCATCTAGCTCTGAAAAAATATTTGGGCTTGTAGCAGTGTGTGGGACTTGTTCTATTAGTCCATCTATACTAACCTCCACCAGGTTGCAAATTCAAAATAATTTTTATCTGCATCTAGCTCTGAAAAAATATTTGGGCTTCTAGCAGTGTGTGGGACTTGTTCAATTAGTCCATCTATACTAACCTCCACCAGGTTGCAAATTCAAAATAATTTTTATCTGCATCTAGCTCTGAAAAAATATGTGGGCTTGTAGCAGTGTGTGGGACTTGTTCTATTAGTCCATCTATACTAACCTCCACCAGGTTGCAAACTCAAAATATTTTTTTTCTGCATCTAGCTCTGAAAAAATATTTGGGCTTATAGCAGTGTGTGGGACTTGTTCTATTAGTCCATCTATACTAACCTCCACCAGGTTGCAAATTCAAAATAATTTTTATCTGCATCTTGCTCTGAAAAAATATGTGGGCTTGTAGCAGTGTGTGGGACTTGTTCTATTAGTCCATCTATACTAACCTCCACCAGGTTGCAAACTCAAAATATTTTTTTTCTGCATCTAGCTCTGAAAAAATATTTGGGCTTATAGCAGTGTGTGGGACTTGTTCTATTAGTCCATCTATACTAACCTCCACCAGGTTGCAAATTCAAAATAATTTTTATCTGCATCTTGCTCTGAAAAAATATTTGGGCTTGTAGCAGTGTGTGGGACTTGTTCTATTAGTCCATCTATACTAACCTCCATCAGGTTGCAAATTGAATATAATTTTTTTCTGCATCTAGCTCTGAAAAATATTTGGGCTTCTAGCAGTGTGTGGGACTTGGTCTATTAGTCCATCTATACTGACCTCCATCAGGTTGCAAATTGAATATATTTTTTTTCTGCATCTAGCTCTGAAAAGATATTTGGGCTTCTAGCAGTGTGTGGGACTTGGTCTATTAGTCCATCTATACTGACCTCCATCAGGTTGCAAATTGAATATAATTTTTTTCTGCATCTAGCTCTGAAAAAATATTTCAGCTTCTAGCAGTGTGTGGGACTTGTTCTATTAGTCCATCTATACTAACCTACACCAGGTTGCAAATTCAATCTAATTTTTTATCTGCATCTAGCTCTGAAAAAATATTTAGGCTTCTAGCAGTGTGTGGGACTTGTTCTATTAGTCCATCTATACTAACCTCCACCAGGTTGCAAATTGAATATTATTTTTTTCTGCATCTAGCTCTGAAAAAATATTTCAGCTTCTAGCAGTGTGTGGGACTTGTTCTATTAGTCCATATATACTAACCTCCACCAGGTTGCAAATACAATATAATATTTTTCTGCATCGAGCTCTGAAAAAATATTTCAGCTTCTAGCAGTGTGTGGGACTTGTTCTATTAGTCCATCTATACTAATCTCCACCAGGTTGCAAATTCAATTTAATTTTTTATCTGCATCTAGCTCTCAAAAAATATTTAGGCTTCTAGCAGTGTGTGGGACTTGGTCTATTAGTCCATCTATACTAACCTCCACCAGGTTGCAAATTCAATATAATATTTTACTGCATCTAGCTCTGAAAAAATATTTAGGCTTCTAGCAGTGTGTGGTACTCATTGTATTAGGCCATCTATACCAAGCTCCACCAGCTTTGAAATTAATAATAATTTTTAGCTGCATCTAGCCCTGAAAATATTTTTTCTTCCCAATAGTGGTAGCAATAGAAATATGGGGCACGCGCCTGGCTAACAAAAATATACGCTTCATAACAAAAAACACCAGCCTAGCGCACTGCATTAATAAGATGGCATCATCGTCTCTCTCAGTGCTAGGCCTACTACGCAGGCTAGCATTCCTGTGCCTAAAACACAATGTATGGGTCCGCGCTAGCCACTATGCTGAGGGGTCTAAAGCTGCTGCTAACACTTTATAACAATTCAATTGGCAGATTTTCACAGAGCTCTTCCACAACGCCCACACATCGGGCAACAGTTGCCCACCCTCCCTATCGGATCTAGTGGTGAATAGTTGATGCCATTAATCAAAGCGTCAGTTGCCCCATCGACGTGGCAAGCATACGGTAAGGCATGGGAAGAGTGGACACGACTAGTAGCAGGCAGACGGGTTGACCAATGTGAACAAGCCAGATCACAAGTCATGATAGAATTTCTCCACCAGCTAATGATGAGGGGCATATCAGTGGCGTCAGCGCAGCGGTGTCTGACCGGAGTAGCATTTCACTACCAACTACTGAATTGGGGAGATGTGACAAAGGTTCATCATCAGACAATCCATAAAAGGGTGGAAAAGGGGTCAGCCAAGTCAGGAGTGTAGACGTCCCGTCCCGTGTCACTAAAACTGATTTCTCACATCATATCCCTAACACCATTAACATGACACTCACAATTTGAAGCAACACTACTGTCTACTGCATTTGTGATTGCCTTCTTCGGGGCGCTATGCATAAGCGAATTAGTCCCTCAATCCAAAATTACCACCAGTGGAGGCTTATTACACCAGGACGTAGTCATAGCCAATAATGCAATACACCAATCGAAAACGGTTCCAGCGGGCAGGGGCACTTGGGTACTTCTACAACCCACAAATGGTACACTGAGTCGGGTAACAATAGTAAAAACATATCTAACCATCAGATCACAAAGTAATTTCTTCCTATCACACATTGATGGAACGCCATTATCAAGATACCAGTTCCAAGCTATATTTAATAAATGCCTAACATCGGCAGGGAACCACCCCAAAGATTACGGGACACACTCATTCCGCATAGGTGCGGCCATGGAAGCAGCAAGAGCAGGACTGTCAGAAATGGAAGTTCAGAGGATAGGGAGATGGCGATCCACGTGTTTGGTGAGGTACATAAGACAGGACATGTTATCCTAACGTGGTTTGTTTCTTTTACCGGTGATGCTAAGCCAACAGTGTGGGTGATAGGCCACTCGTATATATATTGGGCAGAAAAAAGGCGAAAGTCCGCCGAGGCGGGAGGAAATTAGAGTTTCATAACATATATTTCAACTGGAGAGGTATTAGAGACCTGCTATGTCCACAGGTACTAATGGAGGTAATCAAGGTAGGGAGAGAGGCAAGAGGTCCGGTCATCTTAGTTATACAGGCCGGGGGAAACAACCTAGGTCATCACAAGAGCGCATAACTAATGGAAATAATGAAACTAGCACTGAGCGCTTCAGAGAATTTTTCACAAAACTAGCTATAGTATGGTCAGAGATTGTGCCGATAGCGGTATGGCAAGGTGCCCGAGACATCACAGCCATCGAACGGACAAGGCGGGTAATAAATATTTGGATGGCAAAATTTAGAAGAGACAGAGGCGGTGTAGTGATACGACACCGACAACTGGAAGGAGATAAAGCAGGCCTCATACGGCCCGACGGTGTTCACTTAATGGATATTGGACTGGACATATTCCTGTCAGGACTCCAGGACGGAGTGGAACAAGTGTTAAGAGTGATGGGTGGGGGTCAGAGTCCTGCATACGAGTACGCAGGATCCTCCGTGGCCTGGAAATAGAAAGGACATGTTGGAGAGTTACACTTGTTGGCCAAGTTGCCGGAGTGGAGACCCAGGGCATGCTGCAACAAGCTGAATTATTTTAGAAATAAAATGCCTTTCTAATGGAATGAGTATAAAGAGTTAATAAAGCTGTGACCGATCCTCACCCATCCAGTTGTAAGAGTTACATTATTGTATTGTCAAGGAAAGGGGGGCGGTAGGGGGGCTGAGCGTCTGGGTTTGGTTGGGGGTCCCCACAGTCTGCCTAGGCTAGATGCATTTAAAAATTCTTATTAGATACACAGGCGGTGCAGTTTGCTTCGCAGCTGGGCTACACGCCCAAATTATTGCCTAGGCTAGATGCAGTTAAAAATTATACGATGACTAGCAGACACTGAAGATTTGGAGCAGACCTCTGAGTAAACAGCTCTTCAGACTCAACCATCTGTGTTACCCCAAGCCATAGTGTATGTAGCTTCTTACAGTTAAAAGGGGGGGGGAGCGACCCAACCGACCTGGAATTGACGATGCCAACGTTACGTAAGACACAGCAAGGGGACTCCAACAAGAGTCTCCATTTTTTTCCCAAAATTGTGGCACAGACACCACTTAACCCTAGAACGCATACCTGGGGCCTCGCAGGCCCGCCCTGTTAATTGTTTTCTATTTTCTGCAAGACTACTTTAGTTAGAATTTTGAAGCTCTAGGTATTCTTCATGTATATAGTTGTTTGTCATTTGAGTTTGAGTTATTCCATGTTATTTGCACACGGGCCTAAAAGGCCCCAGGTATGTGAAAGTGTAGATTTTTATGGTAATGCGTTCTAGGGTTAAGTGGCATCAATTGCCCCACAGTTGCTTAAAACGGTTGGTGAGGTGATTTTACCAAATCCTCAAGCTTTTAGTCTCCCAAGGATGACACAGGGGTAGAAAAGTCCTTGCGTATCCATGATTTGTTCATCTTTATGAACGTGAGTCTGTCTACATTCTCAGTGGACAGCCGCGAGCACTTATCTGTCAGCACACCACCAGCAGCGCTGAACACACGTTCAGAGAGAACGCTGGCTGCAGGGCATGACAAGATCTCCAAGGCGTGAGTGGCGAGCTCCGGCCATTTTCCAGATTGGAATCCCAAAATGAGCAAGGGTCCAGTGACACAGTCATGGCTTCGATGTTCACTTGGAGATACTCCTGTACCATCCTCTCTAGGCATTGACTATGTGTCTGACTTCTTGTCTCCTGTGGCCTTGCAAAGAATGGTCTAAAAAAGTGGTGAAACGATTCCACAAAATTGCTGTTACCAGCAGATACTGTGTTACTGTTACGGTTTGAGTGATGAAGACTCGACAGTCCCACGGTTGGCAAGTTAGAACTGTGAGATTCACTAAGTGCGCCACTGGTGTTTTGTGGAAAAGCACATGTAAGATTCTGCAGCAGCGTCTGCAGATACTCCTGCATGCGTCAATCCCTTTTTATAGCAGGAATTATTTCGGCAAATTTACTTTTGTACCGGGGATCTAAGAGTGTGGCAACCCAGTAGTCAGGATTACTTTGAATTCTGACAATCCGAGGGTCATGTTGCAGGTAGTGCAGCAAGAAGGCACTCATGTGTCTTGCGCATCCAGGAGGACCAAGTCCTTGTTGTGTTGCTTCCTTCCTCTGCCCTCTCCCCCCAACCTCGCACAACAGAAATGTGATCAAGGTCTCCCTCATCTGATGAGTCTTCCATGCCGATCGCGAGTTTGTCCTCCACTTCTTCCTCGGCTCCTGCACCTTCCTCAACAGTTTGGCTGCTACCATGCGCCCTGGTTAATCCGTCTCCCCCACCCTCCCATGCCTGCCGCCTTGGTGCTGCCAGCCGTCTGGACCTTGGAGATGTTATCCCTTCCGCATACGACTCCTCCTCTACTTCCTCCACCTCCTCTTGTCCCACCACCTGACTCTGAATTCTGTTTAATGTGTGCTCCAGCATGTAAATCACCAGAATAGTCATGCTGATAATGGCATCGTCGTCAGCACTAAACATCTTCGTCGCCATTTCAAAACTGTGCAGAAGGGTGTGTGCCACCCCTGAGGGTTCAGTCGCCACAGAGTTACTGCATCTCACCCAGAGGTGTGGTATCTCACCCTCAGGTAAAGAAGGCGTATGGCTCGGGACCCTAACACCTGCATCCAACACATACCCGCAGTGGGGGTAGGGCGAGATTGCTCCTAAGGGAGAGCACAGTCCCAGGTCCCTAGCTGGTGGGACGGTCCTATGTAGTGGGTGCTTAGGGGAGCAGCTTAGGGGAGCATATGACAGGGAGAGTATAAATAGGAAGCCATCTTAGAAAGAGCAAGCCAGTCAGAGGAGGAAAAGTGACAGGAGCAGAGGCTCGGCATGAGCTCTGCTCCGGAGGCGGGCCGAGCCTGGGAGGCCCAGGACTGAAGGAGAGAAGAGAGGAGTGGGAGCAGGAAGGCTCCAGGAACCGAAGGGACCCTAGGGCTATGGGCCGTGCTGAAGGCCACCCGTACTCCCGCTGCTACCAGGAGGTAGAGGGGTCAGGCCAGATAAGGGGAACCGGTCCCTCAACTAGCGGAGAAACAGCAAGGCTCAACTAGAAACCGGAGGCTGCAGCATATCATGTACTGCAGGCCAAAGTCCACACCAGTCTCACTAAGAAGGTAGCCACATAGGACCCAGGGGACGGAACACACGTCGCCCGCCAAGGCCCGAGGATACCGGATAGAAGTGTCACTGGGTGTGAGGTGCAGGGAGAAGGCCAGAGAAAGGACACACAGAAGGCGGTCCTGCTAAGTACTCCGGAGCTATCTGGGGGTGGACTGAGCCCCTCACTGAGTACGCACAGCACGACGGGGGAGATTGCTCTGGTACCTGTAATCTGGACTGCAACAACTTTGAGTAAAGATCTTGGGACTGCATCACATGGACTCTGTGTTCATTACTGACTCCCTGCATTACAACCACCATCATCCACCCACACTGCCCTGAAGATACACTCTTCCAGTGGTGAGTAATAATACCATTGCTGCAAAACCACCAGCTTCAGAGGACTGTTCCGCAGCTGCGGCCCATGTGGCCGCACTCCACAGGTGGCGTAGTCGGACATTATAAAATCCATATATACAAATTACCCTTGGATTGACCGCCCTGGGTCACGGACCGGGTCACCGCCACAGTGACTACAACCCCCAGCCTCTACCGGCCCGGCTCAGGGTACCCCACGGCCCAGGGGGCGCGTCAACTTCATAGGTCCCTGATCTGAGACCACTCCTGCAGCGTGATTTGCCCCACCTCTGGATTTCGTTGGCCCAGGCTACACGTCAGAACGTATTGCACCAGGGCTTGTCGGTGCTGCCACAGTCGCTGCAACATGTGCAGAGTTGAATTCCACCGTGTCGGCACATCACATTTCAGCCGGTGAACTGGCAGGCCCAACGACTTCTGTAGAGATGTAAGTCGTTGAGCTGCGGGATGCGAACGGCGGAAGTGAGCACACAGCGACCGTGCCCTCTGCAGAAGGCCATCTAGTCTGGGATAGTGGGCTAAAAATTGCTGGACAACCAGGTTCAACACGTGAGCCATACAAGGCACGTGTGTGACATTGCCCCGGCGAAGGGCCGCACCCAAGTTTGCAGCATTGTCGCACACGGCCTTCCCTGGTTGCAGGTCCAGTGGAGACAACCATTCATGAAACTGGGTCTCCAGAGCTGACCACAACTCCTCAGCTGTGTGACTCACATTTCCCAAACATTTCAAAGTAAACACTGCTGCCGTTGAGCCCTGCTGCCAGCATAGTAAGGAGGTGTGCAGGATTCCTTCTGCACAGTTAGAAAGCAGGTGGCATTACCAGACAGGCTTTGGGTGAAGGTGGAGGACCGAGAGGAGGTTGAGGAGGCAGAAGCAGTGGAGGAACTTCGAGATAAAGAGGATTGACGCACAACTCTTGGGGACGGTAAGACTTGGAAAGCAGCCCCTTGTCCTGCTGTCACCATAGTTACCCAGTGCCCAGTCAGCGACATGTAACACCCCTGTCCATGCCTACTAGTCCAAGTGTCTGTGGTGAAATGCACCCTGTCACACACAGAGTTTCTCAAAGAAGCGGTGATATTGTGTGCGACTTGCTGGTGGAGCGCAGGCACACCTTTCTTTGAGAAGTAGTGCCGATTGGGCATCTGGTACTGGGGCACTGCGACGGACATAAGGTCTCGAAAATCCACTGTGTCCTCCAGGCGGAAAGGCAGCATTTCTGTAGCCAACAGCTTGCAGATGGTGAAATGCAACCTCTTAGCTTTCTCATGGCTAGGAGGAAATGGTCTTTTACTTTTCCACATCTGAGGGACGAAGGGCTGGCTGTTGTGCTTAGACGGGGTTGAGTAGGGTGTCCCCGGCAAACTGCCGGTCTGTGAGGAAGATGCAGGCGGACATGTTAGGTTGCCTTGATCCAAAGGTGGTGCTCTCGATGTCGGAGAGCGCTCAACACCAGCAGGTGCTTCCACTTCCCAATGAATTTACGACCAGCCAATCACACTGGCTGTTGTGGGTAAAGAGGTGGCAGGTCTGCGTCCAAAAACATGTGTGACTTCCCACTGCAACTTATGCTTCATATCCATGTGACGGTACATGCATGAAGTACTCAAACAATGGATTTTTTGGCCTCTACTTAGCTTTTGGTGACAAATATTACAGATAACACGAGTTGGGTCATCCTTATCGATCTGAATAAATGCCCAGGCTATGCAAGGCTTAGAGCCCATGCGACCTGAAGAGCCACTATGACTTGTGGTCAGAGGCAGAGTTGTGGTTGAGGATGCAGTTGTTGACGTGCTTCCAGTACTCCGTCTCTGTCCAGGAAAGCGCAACCTAACCTCGTCGTCAATAGCATCAGTGACGCCCCCCTGCCCTTGGTATCACAGATCCTAGAAGAGTGCATTGATGGAATCCTCCACAAGAGGCCCCCATAAATATTCACACATCTCCACCTTCCACCTCAGACCAGCAGAGGGAGTCCGTTAGGGATATAAATAGGGAAGGTGGAGCTAGGCAGTACAGTTCCTCTGAAGAGTTCCTGCAGTAGAGAAGCCTAAGAGAGGTCAGTCTGCAGTGGAGCTCAGTCTAGTCTAGAGAACTCAACTAATAGTTCAGCAGTGGTGCATGAAGCTCCTGCTAGCTAGATTCAGGGAGCCCAGATAGAGCTTAGGGTGTCATAAGATCGGTGAAGCGCGGCAAGCTGCCGTTAGTGTGTATAGCCTAGTGAGGGCCAGAGTAGGCCGAAGGCGAGTGGCGAGTTAGTACATAAGGGGCAGAGGAGCTTAACCAGCTCACCCCGAAGCATTTACCGGACACCGGATCCGAGCTTACCGGGATCTCTATGACCCAGTAAGGCATAACCGGAATCCCTGGAGAACTACAAGCCCCAGGATCGCTAAGGTGCTGATACGTAACAGAGCCAGGAGACGCTTAGGCCCCGCATACTGGGAGCGTGAACTCCAATAGAAGGCCCTACCACAAGGTCAGCCAGCGCAGGACAGATACAAAGTTAGGCCTAGCTCCAGGCAGGTCAGAAACTTACTACGCAGAGGCAAGAAACAGGAGGCCCTACACCCGCTCATTGGGGAGGATCCTGATATGCACCCTTCACCCTACAGTGCTCTGGGATGTGCCTGAATTTCCACCAGTAAAAGGTACTCAAGTGACTACCTTGTCCGTTCCCGTTCTTGCTCTGACCCAGCTGGGTCTCGCCAGTCCTGCATTCCCCCTGCATACGCTGCCCTGAGACCTAGCTCCACCTGTGGGGAGCTATACCATTGAGCTGCCTTATCACCGGCCTCAGTGGACTGCTGCAGCGCTGGTGCTTCTCACCAGATACCACAGGTGGCGTCACGAACTCTTCTAAAACTAACAATTATCCACCCTTTTAAAGAGTGACCCCAGGGTACGGGCCAGGGAGCCGACGACCTCGACATCCCCAAGGCCAGGCAAAGGCCCGGGTACCGAGTCATCCCCATCCCCTGGGCTAGTCACATCCTCCTCCACATCGACTGGCTGACTGTGGGTTGACAGTAAGTGGGATCTCCAACCTCGTCATCATCACCCTGTGTGTTCTCACACCCGTCGTCCTCAGAGCCAACCTCTTCCTGCCCTGACCGAAAAGTCAAGTTGTCGCTCCAATCAGGTATTTGAGTCTCATCATCGTCTTCCTCGTTGTCTACACCAACAGGAGTTACAGTTTGGGAAAGAGAGTCTACATTATGCTCAGAACCTTCTTCATCTGGTACTGGATCCGACTTATAAAGATTCTGGGCATCAGTGCAGATCATTTCCTCGTCTGTATTAACAGAAGCTCTGGAGCAGACCTCCGTTTCCCAGGCTATAGTATGAGTAAACAGCTGTGCAGACTCAACCATCTGTGTTACCCCATACTCAGATGGGCAGCTGGAGACTTGGGAGCTGTGAGGAAGCAAGTGCGATTGGGGTGACACCTCTGAGCACTGGAGTATTTGTGATGTGGTGGAGAGCCCACTTGAAGGAGCACTTGATATCCGTTGAAGCACCTGCTGTTTTTGTGCCTCATCTGGAATTTGTAGCGATGGGCGTGTCCGTAAGAAAGGGATCGTATCACATTGTCCACGAAAAGAAGTCGACTTCTTAGTTTGGCTGGAAGATGGTCTTTCTTCTGCAGATGTTACTCCCCCCCCACCGCGGGGGGGCTCGACCCACCAGCGGACAGGCACCAGTATTGGGAGAGGGGGGCTGGCCGTCAGGGTCCACCGCGGCTCTGGCACAAACCCGGCGACACGGAGGTGGCACGGGCAGGAACGGATTGGCCGTGTCGGCTTCTCACTTTTTGGATTTTAGATGGGCATGACATGCCTATATCTGTGTCTCCCCCTCCTTTTACTCCTCCACCTCTTTTCTTTTCGCATGACTATATGTACTTGTCACTTTTCCATGTGTTAGTTATGTCTTCTGAGCAGTTTGTCAGCTTTTGGACACCTTTGAAGGTGTTTTCTATGTGTTTCTATGTGTTTTTGTTTGCCTGCCATTGGTTTTAACGGTGTTCGAAGGTGTTCGACGAACAGTTCGACGAACACAAGGGTGTTCGACGAACCGAACCGAACTCGAACACTACGGGGGTGGCTCAACACTAATGACTATATGTACTTGTCACTTTTCCATGTGTTAGTTGTGTCTTCTGAGCAGTTTGTCAGCTTTTGGACACCTTTGAAGTGTTTTCTATGTGTTTTCTATGTGTTTCTATGTGTTTTTGTTTGCCTGCCATTGGTTTTAATGGTGTTCGAAGGTGTTCGACGAACCGAACAGAACTCGAACACTACTGGGGTGGCTCAACACTAGCTACAAGCTCATCAAGAGAATGCCAAGAGTGTGCAAAGCAGTCATCAAAGCAAAAGGTGGCTACTTTGAAGAACCTAGAATATAAGACATATTTTCAGTTGTTTCACACTTTTTTGTTAAGTATATAATTCCACATTAGGGTTGAGCGAGTATGTTCTGTCCGAGTATGCTCGGGCCGAGCTCCGAGTATTTATAGCTGCTCGGTGATAAAGTTAAATCTCTCCCGTGTGCATGATTTGCAACTGTTTGACAGCTTTATTATATGTGAGGAATGTGTAAGAAATAGACATTCCTCACATGTAATAAAGCTGTCAAACAGCTGCAAATCATGCGCACGGGAGCGATTTAACCTTATCACCGAGCAGCTATAAATACTCGAAGCTCGGCCCGAGCATACTCGGCGAAAGGGTTAATAGAACATACTCGCTCAACACTATTCCACATGTGTTAATTCATAGTTTTGATGCCTTCAGTGTGAATGTACAATTTTCATAGTTATGAAAATAGAGAAAATTCTTTAAATGAGAAGGTGTGTCCAAACTTTTGGTCTGTACTGTATATACACAAATTTAATGAAAAAACATTTTCAGGGGAGGTTATCTTTAACCCCTTAATAACATCTGACTTACTAATACGCGTCTGTGCCCTGGGACTTAAGAGCCAGACCCGTATTAGTACGTCATCGCGATCGCGCGCGCACACAGGCTGTGCGGGCGCGATCGCCGCCGGGTGTCAGCTGATTGTCACAGCTGACACCCGGTACTATGTGCAGGGAGCGGTCCTGCATCGCTCCCAGCACATTAACCCCTGCGATGCTGCGATCGAAGTCGATCGCAGCATTGCGGGGGCAAGGGGAGGTGATCGCAGATACTCACCTCCTCTTCTGGCTTCCAGCGCTGTCTGCAAAGGCTTCCCGGGTGTTGCCATGATGACCAGATGTCGTCATGACAACATCCGGGTCACCAGACAGCAGGAAGATTGTTTGGACATGCGCAGTGCATCTCCAAACAATCTTCTCACTGTGCAGCGCTGATAGCCTGTATGACACAGGGATGGTGCTGCATTCCTGTGCCATGCAGGCGATCAGAGAAAAAAAAGGGAAAGTCCCATAGTGGGACAAAGTAATAAAGTATAAAAACTGTCAGTAAGTGAAAAAAAAAAAAAAAAAAAATTGCAAAAATATAAAAAATAAATAAATAAAATAATCCACCAAAAATAAAAATATAATGTACCCATCAATAAATATTATTATAAAAAAAGCAAAAAAAACAATAAAAGTACACATATTTGGTATCGCCGCGTCCGGAACAACCTGACCTATAAAACTGTCCCACTAGTTAACCCCTTCAGTGAACACGGTAAAAAAAAAAAAAAAAACCGAAGCAAAAAACAATGCTTTATCACCATACCGCCAAATAAAAAATGGAATAACACACGATCAAAAAGACAAATATAAATAAAAATGGTACCGCTGAAAACGTCATCTCATCCCGCAAAAAACAAGCTGACATACAGCTCCATCAGCCGAAAAATAAAAAAGTTATAGCTCTCAGAATAAAGCTATGCTAAAAAATATTTTTTTCTATAAAATTGCTTTTATTATGTAAAAGTGCAAAACATAGAAAAACGATATAAATGTGGTACCGCTGTAAACGTACTGACCCGAAGAATAAAGCTGCCTTATCACTTTTACCACACGTGGAACAGAATAGAAAAAAAAAAAAACAATTCCTGAATTGTTGGTTTTTGTTTATTCTGCCTCCCAAAAATCGGAATAGAAAGCGATCAAAAAATGTCACGTGCCTGAAAATGGCACCAATAACAACGTCAACTCATCCCGCAAAAAACGAGCCTTCACATGACTGTCTGCCAAAATCTGGAAAAATTATAGCTCTCAAAATATGGCGATGCAAAACTAGATTTTACAAAAAATGCGTCTTTTTGTGTGTGACAGCTGTCAGTCATAAAAACCCCATATGATTCTGGTATTGCTGTAATCACACCGACCAGAAGAATAAAGTCGTCTAATCACTTATACCGCATGAGGAACGGCGTCAAAAATAAACTCTTGGGTTAGGATTGGGCTAGGGTTAGGGCTGGGTTTGGGGTTAGGGTTGTGCTAGGGTTAGGGTTGTGCTAGGGTTAGGGTTGTGCTACGGTTAGGGTTGTGCTACGGTTAGGGTTGTGCTACGGTTAGGGCTGGGGTTGGGGTTAGGGTTGTGATGGGGTTGGGATTTTTTTCAAAAGTAAGAAAAAAGATAACGATATGGCGAAGAGTGTTGAGCGCAAGTGCTCGCTACTTGAGTTTGCATCGGGTGCTCTGGTATGCATTGAGTATCGTGGGTATTTGAGTGACATGCTCGAGTCTCTGCCCCATATGCTTCGCGGCCAAAAAAACTTTACGGGGATTGCCTGCCATGCACGAGCGATCCCCGCATGTTTTTTTTTGGGTGTCTAGTTACCGTGAAACATGCGGAGCAGGGACTCGAGCATGTCACTCGAGCACACGCTGTACATGGTGCATACCTGAGTACCCAATGCAAACTCAAGTAGTGAGCACTTGCGTTCAAGACTAATGACAACTTATTCAATATGATGACCTAATGTAAACAAATTCTGTGTCGTACCTCTGGGTTCAAAATGTTCACTATACACCTTAATAAAATCCTTGAGGGGTATAGTTTCCAAAATGGGGTCACTTGTGGGGGAGCTCCACTGTTTAGGCACATCACGGGCTCTCCAAACGCGACATGGTGTCCGCTAACAAATTGAATGGAAAATTGGCTCAAATTGTTAGCGGACGCCATGTTGCGTTTGGAGAGCTACTGCGTGCACAAACATTGGAGCTCCCCCACAAGTGACCCCATTTTGGAAACCAGACCCCCCAAGGCACCTATCTAGATGCATAGTGAGCACTTGGAACCCCCAGGTGCTTCACAAATTGATTTGTAAAAATGAAAAAGTGAAAAAAAAAAACACTTTTTCATATTTATGAATCAATTTGTGAAACACCTGGGGGTTCCAAGTGCTCACTATGCATCTAGATAGGTGCCTTGGGGGGTCTAGTTTCCAAAATGGGGTCACTTGTGGGGGAGCTCCAATGTTTGGGCACACAGGGACTCTCCAAATGCAACATGGTATCCGCTAACAAATTGTCGGCTCAAATTGTTAGCGGACATCATGTTGCGTTTGGAGAGCCCCTGTGTGCCCAAACATTGGAGCTCCCCACAAGTGACCCCATTTTGGAGACTAGACCCCCCAAGGCACCTATCTAGATGCATAGTGAGCATTTGGAACCCCCAGGTGTTTCACAAATTGATTCATAAATATGAAAAGCATTTTTTTTTTCACTTTTTCATTTTTACGAATCAATTTGTGAAGCACCTGGGGGTTCCAAGTGCTCGCTATGCATCTATATAGGTGCCTTGGGGGGTCTAGTTTCCAAAATGGGGTCACTTATGGGGGAGCTCCAAAGTTTGGACACACAGGGGCTCTCCAAACGCAACTTGGTGTCCGCTAACAATTTGAGCCGATTTCAATTCAATTTGTTAGCGGATACCATGTTGCATTTGGAGAGTCCCTGTGTGCCTAAACATTGGAGCTCTCCCACAAGTGACCCCATTTTGGAAACTAGACCCCCCAAGGCACCTATCTAGATGCATAGTGAGCACTTGGAACCCCCAGGTGCTTCACAAATTGATTCATAAAAATGAAAAAGCGTTTTTTTTTCACTTTTTCATTTTCACGAATCAATTTGTGAAGCACCTGGGGGATCCAAGTGCTTACTATGGATCTAGATAGGTGCCTTGGGGGGTCTAGTTTCCAAAATGGGGTCACTTGTGGGGGAGCTCCAAAGTTTGGGCACACAGGGGCTCTCCAAACGCAACTTGGTGTCCGCTAACAATTTGAGCCGATTTCAATTCAATTTGTTAGCGGATACCATGTCGCATTTGGAGAGTCCCTGTGTGCCCAAACATTGGAGCTCTCCCACAAGTGACCCCATTTTGGAAACTAGACCCCCCCAAGGCACCTATGTAGATGCATAGTGAGCACTTGGAACCCCCAGGTGCTTCACAAATTGATTCATAAAAATGAAAAAGTGTTTTTTTTTCACTTTTTCATTTTCACGAATCAATTTGTGAAGCACCTGGGGGTTCCAAGTGCTTACTATGCATCTAGATAGGTGCCTTGGGGGGTCTAGTTTCCAAAATGGGGTCACTTGTGGGGGAGCTCCAATGTTTGGGCACACAGGGGCTCTCCAAACACAACATGGCGTCCGCTAATTATTCAAGCAAATTTTACAATCAAAAAGTCAAATGGCGCTCCTTCCCTTCTGAGCCCTGCCGTGCGCCCAAACAGTGTTTTTTCCCCACATATTGGGTATGTGCATGCCTAGGGGAAATTGCACAACAAATTTTGGGGTCCATTTTTTCTTGTTACCTCTGTGAAAGTAAAAAAATTGGGTCTAAAGTAACATTTTTGTGAAAAAAGTTAAATGTTCATTTTTTTCTTCCACATTCAAAAAATTCCTGTGAAGCACTTGAAGGGTTAATAAAGTTCTTGAATGTGGTTTTGAGCACCTTGAGGGGTGCAGTTTTTAGAATGGTGTCACTTTTGGGTATTTTCTGTCATAAAGACCTCTCAAAGTGAGTTCAAATGTGATGTGGTCCCTAAAAAAATGGTTTTGTAAAGTTTGTTGGAAAAATGAGAAATCGCTGGTCAACTTTTAACCCTTATAGCTCCCTAACAAAAAAAAATTTTGATTCCAAAATTGTTCTGATGTAAAGTAGACATGTGGGAAATGTTATTTATTAACTCTTTTGTGTGACATATCTCTCTGATTTAAGGGCATAAAAATTCAAATTTTGAAAATTGCAAAATTTTCAAAATTTTCACCAAATTTCCGTTTTTTTCACAAATAAACGCAAGTGATATCGAAGAAATTTTACCACAATCATGAAGTACAGTATGTCACGAAAAAACAGTCTCAGAATCAGTGGGATCCGTTGAAGCATTCCAGAGTAATTACCTCATAAATTGACAGTGGTCAGAATTGTAAAAATTGGCCTGGTCATTAACGTGCAAACCACCCTCGGGGCTTAAGGGGTTAATTCCAGACACAAGGTCATGTTAAAATCATTGTAGACTTGGTCAAAAAAGTCTATTGCTGGTTCACAAGGTTAAAGCTTGTACAAATCATACTAATAACCTGACAACAGAAAAAAATATGGTGTGATGAAAGGTAACTGAACCAGAAAGTCAATAATTTATATGTAGTGTAGGAATAATTATGGTGACCAGTGATAAATGAATGAAGTTAGTGGAAAACTATGTGAAAATTGTTAATATATATTCAGGAATGTGATTTAAGGTTTTGGTACCCTCTTTGTCTCATCAGAAGGATTAGCATTGCATGGTCATATACTTGTTTTATTGATAGTTTATGGCAGGGGTGGGGAACCTTTTCTCTGCCAAGGGCCATTTGGAAATTTCTACCGTTCGGGGGATGTACAAAATTATCAACTTGAAAATTACCCTATTATATTTGATCAAACAATTAATGAACTCACACCAAATATGGTGGCTGGAGCTGCTTCTTTTTGGTTCTGCTTTTTTGTTAGGTGATATTGAGCATGTTGCTTCTCACAACTGCTTTTCCAGGTTTGTGTCAGGAGCACAGTCAACTCTGTGTGATAAGTTTTGTAAAGCATATACACCACAGGAGATGCTGGGATTGCTGATTATACATCACAGGAGACACTGGGGGCATATACATCACTAAGGACGGCTGGGGCACTGACATCACTGTGGAGGGCTGGGGGGTAGAGATGAGCGTTGTTCTACTCGAACTGTTCGCCAATCTCAAATTCGAGCTGTTTTGGGCGGTGTTCGAGCAGGTCGGCGAACACGAACAATTTGAGAAAAATTCGGCTGTTCGAGGTTATGTTCGATAACTGTTCGTGCACCAAAATCATAACTGGATTTTTTCTCAGTAATGATGAAAATTAATGTTAATACGCAGTTTGAGTGTACAGCGGGGCGGGGGGAGGGGCAGGGGATGGATCTCTGCAGGAACAATGAAGATCTCCATTTTTTTTTCTCTTTCCCGCATTTGCAGTGGGGAGGTGCAATCTGTCAGCCTATCAGCAGCGCACACACGGAGCGAAGTGCTTTTTTTCACACAAGCAAGGGCATGTGTGATTGGCAGTGTATGTCACATGTCCTTGCCCTATAAGACCAAGCCATTTTCCCCGTCGCCACCATTTTCTCACTGCTGCAGCTGCGTGTTAGACGGCACCGCTGTTGCTGTGTGCGCTATACCTTGTTAATTTCAAGCCAATTTTCGCACAAATATACAGATAGCTTGGGAGTAGGGAATAGTTGTGATTGCAGTCCTTTTAAGGACTAGGTTACAGCATTTACTACGACTTTTATCAGGCAGGTCTGTGCTCTTAAATAGATAGATTGTGGGAGTAAAGACTAATTGTAATTGGAGTCCTTTTCAGGACTAGGTTACATCAGTTCCTATCAGTTTTTGCCAGGCAGGTCTGTGCCAGTGCTGTGCAAGTTTTTTTCACAGCATTTGGCTGAATCTAGCAAAGCTAATCCTTTTTGGCCTATTGCAGAGTGTGTTAGTCAGTGGAGTAGCCTATCTGTGTTGCAAGATATACCACCTGTGTATAGAATACCAATTTTTTTACTGCACCTAGTGAAGTAAAATCTTTTGGGCATAGCATCATTCTATTAGTCCATCTATACTGACCTCCATCAGGTTGCAAACTGAATATAATTTTTTTCTGCATCTAGCTCTGAAAAAATATTTGGGCTTCTAGCAGTGTGTGTGACTTGGTCTATTAGTCCATCTATACTGACCTCCATCAGGTTGCAAATTAAAAATAATTTTTTTCTTCATTTAGCTCTGAAAAAATATTTGGGCTTCTAGCAGTGTGTGGGACTTGTTCTATTAGTCCTTCTATACTGACCTCCAGCAGGTTGCAAATTGAATATAATTTTTTTCTGCATCTAGCTCTGAAAAAATATTTGGGCTTCTAGCGGTGTGTGGGACTTGGTCTATTAGTCCATCTATACTGACCTCCATCAGGTTGCAAATTAAAAATAATTTTTTTCTGCATCTAGCTCTGAAAAAATATTTGGGCTTCTAGCAGTGTGTGGGACTTGGTCTATTAGTCCATCTATACTGACCTCCATCAGGTTGCAAATTAAAAATAATTTTTTTCTTCATTTATCTCTGAAAAAATATTTGGGCTTCTAGCAGCGTGTGGGACTTGTTCTATTAGTCCATCTATACTGACCTCCATCAGGTTGCAAATTAAAAATAATTTTTTTCTGCATCTAGCTCTGAAAAAATATTTGGGCTTCTAGCAATGTGTGGGACTTGGTCTATTAGTCCATCTATACTGACCTCCATCAGGTTGCAAATTAAAAATAATTTTTTTCTGCATCTAGCTCTGAAAAAATATTTGGGCTTCTAGCAGTGTGTGGGACTTGGTCTATTAGTCCATCTATACTGACCTCCATCAGGTTGCAAATTGAATAAAAAATTTTTCTGCATCTAGCTCTGAAAAAATATTTGGGCTTCTAGCGGTGTGTGGGACTTGGTCTATTAGTCCATCTATACTGACCTCCATCAGGTTGCAAATTAAAAATAATTTTTTTCTGCATCTAGCTCTGAAAAAATATTTGGGCTTCTAGCAGTGTGTGGGACTTGGTCTATTAGTCCATCTATACTGACCTCCATCAGGTTGCAAATTAAAAATAATTTTTTTCTTCATTTAGCTCTGAAAAAATATTTGGGCTTCTAGCAGTGTGTGGGACTTGTTCTATTAGTCCTTCTATACTGACGTCCAGCAGGTTGCAAATTGAATATAATTTTTTTCTGCATCTAGCTCTGAAAAAATATTTGGGCTTCTAGCGGTGTGTGGGACTTGGTCTATTAGTCCATCTATACTGACCTCCATCAGGTTGCAAATTAAAAATAATTTTTTCTGCATCTAGCTCTGAAAAAATATTTGGGCTTCTAGCAGTGTGTGGGACTTGGTCTATTAGTCCATCTATACTGACCTCCATCAGGTTGCAAATTAAAAATAATTTTTTTCTGCATCTAGCTCTGAAAAAATATTTGGGCTTCTAGCAGTGTGTGGGACTTGGTCTATTAGTCCATCTATACTGACCTCCATCAGGTTGCAAATTAAAAATAATTTTTTTCTTCATTTAGCTCTGAAAAAATATTTGGGCTTCTAGCAGTGTGTGGGACTTGTTCTATTAGTCCTTCTATACTGACCTCCAGCAGGTTGCAAATTGAATATAATTTTTTTCTGCATCTAGCTCTGAAAAAATATTTGGGCTTCTAGTGGTGTGTTGGACTTGGTCTATTAGTCCATCTATACTGACCTCCATCAGGTTGCAAATTAAAAATAATTTTTTTCTGCATCTAGCTCTGAAAAAATATTTGGGCTTCTAGCGGTGTGTGGGACTTGGTCTATTAGTCCATCTATACTGACCTCCATCAGGTTGCAAATTAAAAATAATTTTTTTCTGCATCTAGCTCTGAAAAAATATTTGGGCTTCTAGCAGTGTGTGGGACTTGGTCTATTAGTCCATCTATACTGACCTCCATCAGGTTGCAAATTGAATAAAAAAATTTTCTGCATCTAGCTCTGAAAAAATATTTGGGCTTCTAGCGGTGTGTGGGACTTGGTCTATTAGTCCATCTATACTGACCTCCATCAGGTTGCAAATTAAAAATAATTTTTTTCTGCATCTAACCCAGCCAATAGTTTTGGCCAAATACCACAGTTTGGCCACTCAGCTCTGCTCGGTTACCATCCATTGTTTTTTTGTGCAAACAACTCCAGAGTTGTGAATTAGTTAACCACCAAAATGAGTGGAAAAAGGCCTGCTGCTGGTGGAAAGGGGAATAGGCGTGTTGGGAAGGGGAAAAAAGGTTGTGTCCGTGGGGTAGGTGCAGAAGAAAGACCATCTTCCAGCCAAACTAAAATGTCTACTTCTTTTAGCGGACAATGTGATAAGATCCCTTTCTTACGGCCACGCCAATCGCTACAAATTCCAGATGAGGCACAAAAACAGCAGGTGCTTCAACGGATA
This sequence comes from Phyllobates terribilis, assembly GCF_046119375.1. Classification (NCBI taxonomy): domain Eukaryota; kingdom Metazoa; phylum Chordata; class Amphibia; order Anura; family Dendrobatidae; genus Phyllobates; species Phyllobates terribilis. The sequence continues at coordinate 99,271,365 of NW_027362764.1, forward strand.
TCAAGTGCTCCTTTAAGTGGGCTCTCCTCCACATCAACTTCAACATCACAAATACTCCAGTCCTCAAAGGTGTCACCCAAATCGCACTTGCTTCCTCACAGCTCCCAAATCTCCAGCTGCCCGTCTGAGTATGAGGTAGAACAGATGGTTGAGTCTGCAGAGCTGTTTACTCATACTATAGCCTGGGAATCAGAGGTCGACTCCAGCGCTTCTGTGAATCCAGACGAGGAAATGATCTGCACTGATGCCCAGAATCTTTATGAGTCGGATCCAGGACCAGACGCAGAAGGTTCTGACCATAATGTAGACCCTCATTCCCAAACTGTAACTCCTGTTGGTGGAGACAATGAGGAAGACGATGATAAGACTCAAATACCTGATTGGAGCGACAACTTTAGTTTTTTGTCAGGGCAGGAACAGGTTGGCTCTGAGGACGACGGGTGTGATAACGCACAGGGTGATGATGATGAGGTCGGAGATCCCACTTACTGTCAACCCACAGTCAGCCAAGAGATGAGGTCAGCAGAGGAGGTGGAGGAAGATGCTAGTGACGACGAGGTCAGGTTGCGCCTTCCTGGACAGAGACGTAGTACTGGAAGCACGTCAACAACTGCATCCTCAAACACAACTCTGCCTCTCACCACAAGTCGTGGTGGCTCTTCAGGTCGCATGGGTGCTAAGCCTTGCATAGCCTGGGCATTTTTTCAGATTGATAAAGATGACCCAACTCGTGTTATCTGTAACATTTGTCAGCAAAAGCTAAGTAGAGGCCAAAAAATACATAGTTTGAGTACTTCATGCATGAACCGGCACATGGACATGAAGCATAAGTTGCAGTGGGAAGCTCAGTGTGCTACAATGCGGTCTAGCCGGCCGGGCCAACCACCGTCTGCCACATCTTGTGCATCCGCGGCCTCTTCATCCTCTGTGACTGGGGGGACAGCAGTCACACCTGTTTTGGGGCGCAGACCTGCCACCTCTTTACCCGCAACAGCCAGCGTGATTGGCAGGTCATCATTTTCTTTGGAGGTGGTAACACCAGCTGGTCTTGAGCGCTCTCCGACATCGATAGCACCACCTTTGGATCAAGGCAACCTAACATGTCCGCCTGCATCTTCCTCACAGACCGGCAGTTTGCCGGGGACACCCTTATCAACCCCGTCTAAGCACAATAGCCAGCCCTCGGTCCCTCAGATGTGGACAAGTAAAAGACCATTTCCTCCTAGCCATGAGAAAGCTAAGAGGTTGAATTTCACCATCTGCAAGCTCTTGGCTACAGAAATGCTGCCTTTCCGCCTGGTGGACACAGAGGATTTTCGAGACCTTATGTCCGTCGCAGTGCCCCAGTACCAGATGCCCAGTCGGCACTACTTCTCAAAGAAAGGTGTGCCTGCGCTCCACCAGCATGTCGCACACAACATCACCGCTTCTTTGAGAAACTCTGTGTGTGACAGGGTGCATTTCACCACAGACACTTGGACGAGTAGGCATGGACAGGGGCGTTACATGTCGCTGACTGGGCACTGGGTAACTATGGTGACAGCAGGACAAGGGGCTGCTGTCCAAGTCTTGCCGTCCCCACGAGTTGTGCGTCAATCCTCTTTATGTCATTTTTCCTCCACTGCTTCTGCCTCCTCAACCTCCTCTCGGTCTTCCACCTGCACCCAAAGCCTGTCTGGTCATGCCACAAGCTTTCTAACTGCGCAGAAGGGATCCTGCACACCTCCTTACTATGCTGGCAGTAGGGCTCAACGTCATCAGGCGGTTTTTACATTGAAATGTCTGGGAAATGTGAGTCACACAGCTGAGGAGTTGTGGTCAGCTCTGGAGAACCAATTTCATGAATGGTTGTCTCCACTGGACCTGAAACCAGGGAAGGCCGTGTGCGACAATGCTGCAAACCTGGGTGCGGCCCTTCGCCGGGGCAATGTCACACACGTGCCTTGTATGGCTCACGTGTTGAACCTGGTTGTCCAGCAATTTTTAGCCCACTATCCCAGACTAGATGGCCTTCTGCAGAGGGCACGGTCGCTGTGTGCTCACTTCCGCCGTTCGCATCCCGCAGCTCAGCGACTTACATCTCTACAGAAGTCGTTGGGCCTGCCACTTCACCGGCTAAAATGCGATGTGCCTACCCGGTGGAATTCAACTCTGCACATGTTGCAGCGACTGTGGCAGCACCGACAAGCCCTGGTGCAATACGTTCTGACGTATAGCCTGGGCCAACGAGATTCAGAGGTGGGGCAAATCACGCTGGAGGAGTGGTCTCAGATCAGGGACCTATGCACCCTTCTGCACAGTTTTGAAATGGCGACGAAGATGTTTAGTGCTGACGATGCCATTATCAGCATGACTATTCCGGTGATTTACATGCTGGAGCACATGTTAAACAGAATTCGGAGTCAGGTGGTGGCACAAGAGGAGGTGGAGGAAGTAGAGGAGGAGGAGTTGTATGCGGAAGGGCTAACATCTGCAAGGTCCAGACGGTCGGCAGCACCAGGGCGGCAGGCATGTGAGGGTGGGGGAGATGATTTTACCAGGGCGCATGGTAGCAGCCAAACTAGTGAGGAAGGTGCAGGAGCCCAGGAAGAAGTGGAGGACGAACTGATGGAAGACTCATCAGATGAGGGAGACCTTGATCACATTTCTGTTGTGCGAGGTTGGGGGGAGAGGACAGAGGAAGGAAGCATGATTGTTACCTCGCCACCAACACAACAGGGACTTGGTGCTCCTGGATGCGCAACACACATGAGTGCCTTCTTGCTGCACTACCTGCAACATGACCCTCGAATTGTGAGAATTAGAAATAATCCTGACTACTGGGTTGCCACACTGTTAGATCCCCGGTACAAAAGTAAATTTGCAGAAATTATCCCTGCCATAGAAAGGGATGCACGCATGCAGGAGTATCAGCAGAGACTGTTGCAGAATCTTACATGTGCTTTTCCACAAAATACCAGTGGTGCACGTAGTGAATCTCACAGTTCCAACTTGCCAACCGTGGTCTGTATGGAATTGTTCAATAAAGGGCCCAAAATTAAGATAACATAGATGGGAGAGGTCTCTATGAATAGGAATTCCTAAGTATTTGATACCCTGTGAGGGCCAGGCAAAGGGAAAGTTGGACTGGATGGAATCCTATATGGATTTAGGGAGGGAGACATCGAGGGCCTCAGACTTCGCTGCATTGATTTTAAAATTTTACCATGTAACAAAGTGATCTATTTCAGCCATAACAGCAGGGATGGATATATGTGATTGAGTGATATATACTAGGACATCATCAGCAAATAAAGAGCACTTGTACTCGGTGCCTCCCACCTCAATCCACCTAATATTGGGGTTATGGCGAATTGATGAGAGCAGGTGCTCCGTCACTAGGATGTATAAGAGAGGGGACAGAGGACATCCCTGCCTTGTCCCATTGGTGATTGTGAAAGGTGATGAAAATGTTCTGACGCACCCCCTGGGCCTTGGGACACCCGGAGCCGGACCCTTTTTGGTGGATGCTGGTGGTTGTAGTCTTCGTGGCGGCGATCCGGTTCCGTGGCTCAGGGCGGTCAAACCAGTGGCGGAACTATTTATGTGGTTTTGATGTTTAAATGTCCGACTACGCCACCCGTGGATTGCGGTCAGAGTGAACCGCCGCTACAGGGCAGACCGCTAAGGCTGGTGTTGTGGGTGCAGCAGAGCGTAGCATAACTCCCCACGGGAGGAGTATAGCCTCAGGGCAGTGTATGCGGAGGATGGGGGTGATGGTGCAGGGCAGCAGCAGTAACGACACGGAGTCAGTGATGCAGTTCAGGGCCTTTACTCACAGTTCTTATTATCCAGACCACGTCTGCAGGTAACGGCTGCCCACGTCGTACTGTGCTCACCAGGTGAGGGGCTCAGACAACTCCCAGATAACTTTGGAGCGCTTCACAGGACCCCCTTTGTGTGTCCTTTGTCTGGCCTTTCTTACCAACACTTCTGTCCGGCTGCCTCGGGCCTCCTCTTGGTAAACTTGGCGCCAGTTTCCCTGACCCTATGTGGTGCCTTCCTAGCGGGTGGAGCAAGGGGCTGCGCCACATAAAATGTCAGAGCCTCCGGTTTCTAGCTGAGGGTCGTTTCCTGCCTCCACTAGTTCGGGGACCGGTCTCCCCCTTTGGCCTGACCCCTCCACGCAGGTGGATTCGGGCGTGCGGTGGCGACTCGCCCGTCCGCACCCCTGGGATCCCTTCATTCCTCGTTCCTGGAGCCTTCTCCGCTCCTCTTCCTTCCTTCTCCCTCTTGCAGGCCTGGGCCTCTGTTACTAGGCCCGCCTCCGGAGCAGAGCTCATGCAGAGCCCCTGCTCCCTGCCACTTCTGCTCAGACTTCTCTGCACTGAACTAAGATGGTGCCCACCTTTTATACTCCCTTCTCAATGCACCCAGGAACTGCTTCCTCCCTGCTCCTGCACTGCAGGGTTCCCCTTCCTCAGTGTTCCCTCCCCCCACTCCAGCCAGGGACAGGGACTGTCGTGCCCATCTCAGGGGCATATTGGTCGCCCTGCCCCACGGCAATGTGGTGTAATGCATGCAGGTGTCGGGTCCTGATCCACACTCCATCCTTATCTGAGAGTGAGATATCACACCTCTGGGTGAGGTGCAATACGTCTGTAGCAACCGAGCCCTCGGTGCTACAGTTCCATTTATCTTCAGTCTAGGTGACGTATTGTGATACAGGGCCGTGATTTTGGCTATAAAAGGGTCCCCTAGACCCCTACCCCAAGCTTTTTAAGAGAATCATATATGGCGTGCCAGGAGACTCTATGGAATGCTTTCTCAGCATCCAACGAGAGTATCTACTTACAAATTTTTAACTGCATCTAGCCCAGGAAATACTTTGTGCCTAGTAGCAGTGTCTGCTAGTCAGCGGATTATCCCGGCTGTTAAGCAAGCTACACCACCTGTAGTTTGGACACTTAATTTTTTCAAAGGAAATGCTTCGGGACCACGGGATACTTAGTGAAGAGCATCAGGAGGCACCCCAAGGCATAGGGGCTGGGACTGGCACTAGGATGCCTTGCGGTGGACAGCCGAGCTCGATCCTTATAAAAGCTTTTTAACTGCAGCAGCTTTAGTGGACGCTACTGGAGCTGGAATTACGCGGCTGCTGGCATGAGACTTGCCCTCCAATAGATCCTTGTAAATGGATTTAAAGTGTATTCATTCAAATTAGAGGGACAATTTAAATTAAAAAGCTTAGAGCTGCCTCCACCACAGGGGGGCTCTCTCGACCCACCAGCGGACAGGCACCAGTATTGGGAGAGGGGGGCTGGCCGTCAGGGTTCACCGCGGCTCTGGCACAAACCCGGCGACACGGAGGTGGCACGGGCAGGAGCGGACTGGCCGTCTCGGCTTCTCACTTTTTGGATTTTAGAAGGGCATGACATGCCTATATCTGTGTCTCCCCCTCCTTTTACTCCTCCACCTCTTTTCTTTTCGCATGACTATATGTACTTGTCACTTTTCCATGTGTTAGTTGTGTCTTCTGAGCAGTTTGTCAGCTTTTGGACACCTTTGAAGGTGTTTTCTATGTGTTTCTATGTGTTTTTGTTTGCCTGCCATTGGTTTTAACGGTGTTCGAAGGTGTTCGACGAACAGTTCGACGAACAGTTCGTCGAACACACGGGTGTTCGACGAACCGAACCGAACTCGAACACTACGGGGGTGGCTCAACACTACTGGGGGGCATAGATATCACTGAGAGGCTGGTGGGCATAGATGTCCATGGGGAGGCCGGGGGGGCATATATATAACTGGGGAGGGCTGGGGGGCATAGATATCACTGGGGAGGGCTGAGGGGGCATAGATATCACTGGGGTGGACTGGGGGGGGCATAGATATCACTGGGGTGGGCTGGGGGGGCATAGTTATCACTGGGGTGGGCTGGGGGGGCATAGATGTCACTGGGGTGGGCTGGGTGGGGCATAAATATCACTGTGTTGGGCTGGGGGGGCATAGATATCACTGGGGTGGGCTGGGGGGCATAGATATCACTGGGGAAGGCTGGGGGGGCATAGATATCACTGGGGTGGGCTGGGGGGGCATAGATATCACTGGGGTGGGCTGGGGGGGCATAGATATCACTGGGGTGGGCTGGGTGGGGCATAAATATCACTGTGTTGGGCTGGGGGGGGCATAGATATCACTGGGGTGGGCTGGGGGGCATAGATATCACTGGGCAAGGCTGGGGGGGCATAGATATCACTGGGGTGGGCTGGGGGGGCATAGATATCACTGGGGTGGGCTGGGTGGGGCATAAATATCACTGTGTTGGGCTGGGGGGGCATAGATATCACTGGGGTGGGCTGGGGGGCATAGATATCACTGGGGAAGGCTGGGGGGGCATAGATATCACTGGGGTGGGCTGGGGGGGCATAGATATCACTGGGGTGGGCTGAGGGGACATAGATATCTCTGAGGTGGGCTGGGAGGGGCATAGACATCACTGAGGTGGGCTGGGAGGGGCATAGACATCACTGGGGAGCGCTGGGGCATAGACATCACTGGGGAGGGCTGGGGTATAGACATCACTGGGAAGGGCTTGTGGCATACACTGTGGGCAGAATTATTAGGCAAGTTGTATTTTAGAGGTTTATTTTTATTATTGATCAACAACTATGTTCTCAATCAACACAAAAGACTCAAATATCCAAGCTTAATATTTTTGGAAGTTGGAGTGTTTTTTTTTTTAGATTTGGCTATCTTAGGAGGATATCTGTTTGTGCAGGTAACTATTACTGTGCAGAATTATTAGGTAACTTAATAAAAATCAAATATAATCCCATCTCACTTGTTTATTTTCACCAGGTAAACCAATAGCAGTGCACAAAATTTAGATATAAACATTTCTGACATGCAAAAACAAAAACAAAAAATATTAGTGATCAATATAGCCACCTTTCTTTATGATGACACTCAACAGCCTTCCATCCATAGATTCTGTCAGTTGCTTGATCTGTTTTCGATCAACACTGGGTGCAGCACCTGACGCGCCCCCTGGGCCATATTCTTTAGGGGAATACCCGGAGCCGGATCAGATGGGGGTTGTAGTCTTCCGAGTGGCTGTGACCCGGTCCGTGCCCAGGGTGTCAAACTCAGTTGTATGTGGCAGTTCTACAGATGTTATAAAGTTCTTAATGTCGACTACGCCACCCGTTGAATTGCGGTCACTATGGCCGCCGCTGCAGCAGGGTCCGCTGAGGCTGATAGTGTTGGTGCAGCTTTTGATGGTATAACCCCCAACGGGTGGGGTATAGCCTCAGGGGGTCAGGTGCAGAGGATGGGGGTTGTGGTGGTGCAGCATAGATGGTAATGAAGACAGAGTCGGGTTGTGCAGTTTAGGGTATTTACTCACTGCTGATGTTCCGGTCACTCCAGCTTCAAGTGACCACCCGAGCCGTGCTGCGTCCACCAGGTCCTGGGTTCAGCCAACCCCCAAGCAAGTCCGGAGCGTGACCCTGAGCTCTCCTTCTGTCCTTTCCTCTGGCCGTCCCCACTAGTGATCCACCTAGGTCCAGCTCCCTCGGGCCTTCTGTTGGGAGACCCTTGGCCTTGGGTTCCCTGACCCTCCACGTGGTATGCCTTCGGGGTGGATGTGGTGGGTGGCCGTGGCAGACGCTGCCCACGGCCTCCGGTCTCTGGCTAGGGTGTGCTTTTGCCCCCACCAGCTTGGGATCCGGTACCCTATTGCCGACTCTTCACCCGGGGATTGAATTTGGGTTCTCAGAGTCCTTTCTTTTCACCCCCTCTGGGTCTCTCTTTCTTCTCCTCTCTCACTCTGGCTCAGGCCGCTCTGCTCCTCTGCTCTCTTTCACTCCTCTGCACAGGCTGACTGACTGACTCCACTCTGACAGACTGACCCTGATCTTTGATGGTGCCCACCTTAAATACTCCCTCTATGTGTGAGCTCAGGTGACCAGCACCCAATGAGCTCCTATCTTTACCCAGGCTGCTCCCCCTATCTGCCCCTACACTACTTGGGATGTACCACCCCCCTCCCACTCCAGCCAGGAACAGACTCGGTCGTACCTGCACATTTCTAAGTGGGAGTACCGTTGGTCTGTTCCTCGGAAATGGGATGTGTGTAGTGCATGCAGCCTACCGAGCTCAGTTCCACACTCCATCCTTACCCGGGAGTGGAATATCACACCTCTGGGTTGAGGTGCAATACCCTGTAGCAGCCGAATCCTCAGGGTGCTACATTCCCCCCTGGTAAATCACAGCACGTCCTCGGGCTGCAAGATATAAAACAACACCAAAACATACAATTTTTGCATAAACATCATAATAAAACATCATATAAAACATTGCATATATATATATATCAATAAAACTTTTTCATATAGACTTTTCTTCGCTTCTTGCTCCTCCTCCGGTCAATGTGCAACGCGTGACCGGGTAAAGTGCGACAGTCTTTTCTTGAAAAAAAAATGATTTTCCTATAAAACCGGTAGGGGGCGCTTTAGGACGCGCAACTATATACAAAAAGGGAAGGTGGCCGCTCTCAGTCCTCGGCCAGGTATTAGGGAGGAATGACCGCTCTCAGTCCTCGGTCAGTGGGATTTAGGGGTTAAACGGGTAAACAGTTCAATTCTCTGGTCCCAACGGGGACTACATTAGCAACAGTAACAGTTCACTGTGCCCCGACGGGCAACTATATACAGCTTCTGCTCCGCTGTACTTAACGACGACATCCTCCTGCTCTTTCTTTATGGTTTCCTTTAACTCTAGTTTCAGACCCGTCCGGGTCCTCTTGTTCTTCCTCCTCACACCGCAGCTCTTCCTCCGTCAGGCGATGCACATGGAGGGCGTAGGGTCCTTTGGCACACTTGTGCCGGGTGAAGGTGACCTCGTCCCCGATGTAAAGGTCACGACCTCTGTGTCCCTCCGGTAGGTGGGACTCAACGTCTCTCCTGGTCACGAAGACGTCACCTGGGGTGCGGTGGTCTCGGATGAAGCCCCACCCATGCTGCATGTTAAACTTAATCACAGTCCCGGTGGTGCGGGGACTATGCGCTGCACGGGGGTCTCTCCTGGCCCGGCTCTTCTGCTCCGCGCTCCTTATTTGAGCTTGCTGTTCCCGGACCCGCCTCTCTCTCCGCTCCCTCTCGAAGACCTCGAGCTGTTGGCGGCAGCACTCAGCACGCTCCGCTGCAGCTGCCCGAGTCTCCTGAGTGAACCCCATGAGATCTTCTCCGGTGGGGTCCCACTCAAATTGGGCCTCTTCTAGCGGGGGCGAGATCCTCTTGACGGGCTTTGGAGCCGGGATCAGGGGTTCATCCAGGGGTCTCTCTTTCCGGAGTCGGGGATGGTGAAACTCCGGTGGCCATTTGAAGGGCTGCCCATCCGGGCACGTATGCTGGGCGTACAGGTCCTCACCCAGGTGCGGCACTCTTGGTCTTATGGGCGCGGTGGTGTTAGCGCCCGGGTTGCCCGGGCCTTGCGGCCAGGCCTGGGGTATCTGGAAGGTGAAGGGCACCGTAAGGACGGCGGCGCCCTGGGCTACTTGGCCCTGCGACCAGGCCGGGGGCTCCGCGGAGGTAGGGGGCGCTGTTGGTATTGCGGCGCCCGAGGGTACTAGGCCTTGCGACCAGGCTGGTGATACTTCCTGCTTTGTCACGCTCGGGGTCGAGGCGTGTGACGTCACAGGGGTCGCGGCTCCCGTTTGAGGCCTAGTCTGCGGCGGTGACGTTGCAGCGACGGGCACGGCAGGATAGACTTCGGGCTCTGCGACGGGGAGCTGGGGCAGGTACGCGGTTTCCCGGTTTGGGGTATAGACGTCCCCTTTACCTGCCTCCACTCGCTCGGCTTCCTTCCCGGCGCCGTCTCCGGCCTTCAATCCTCCCGCGCCATCCTCAGAGGCGGTCTGTCTCCTCGTCTTGGGTGGCGTGCTCCGCTGACAGGTCTCGGTCTGCTGGGCCATCTCACGGCTCCACTCCGCCAACGTCTCTCGCTGCACCCGGGCCATCCTCCTTGCGAGGCCCTCCAGAGCGGTCTGTGCACACTCCCGGTCTCGGGGGAGCTGTGCTAGGACCTCCACTAGGCCTAGTGGGGTCGTTGTTTCCAGCAGGCTCCTGACCAACGGGTCGGTGCTGCTCTGCTCTCCTTCTGCTGTTGTCTCCAGCAGGCTCCTGGCCAGCGGGCCGGTGCTGCTCTGCTCTTCCTCCTCCGCTTCCAGAAGGCTCCTGGCCAACGGGCCGGTGCTGCTCTGCTTTCTCGCCATCTCCGGGTAAGCTCCTCCGATACTCTTCTCCAGGCTTCTTGCCTCCGGGTGCGCTCTCTCCAGACTCCTCCAGGTGGCACCCATCTTCGCTCTCTCCTTTCGTCTCCTCCCACTTCGAGGGCGGTCCCGGGGCCATTTGGTGATTGTCAGCTCCAGGGGCGGTTCTTTCACGCTGACAGACACCTCTAGCATCACAGTCTCTGTTGGTGGGGGCGGTTTCCACTTTTGGAGCCATTTTCGGTCCTGGCCCACGATGGGAGGTGGCCTCTCGCCACCCTCTGGCACGCCCATAATGGCGTCCGCTCTTCCAAGGCGGGAAACCTTTGGAAATGGCGGGAATCGCTTCCCAGTGGCGGGAAACTCTGCAGATGGCGGGAAAACGCTGTTAATGGCGGACAACCGGCGGGAATCGACTGGTGATGGGGTCCGATGGCGGGGACCCTCCGGAACCGGCGGGAGACTTCTTTTTGAGGTAAACTCGTTCTTTTCTTCAGGCACGCAGTACCCAGTTGTTGCGGGCACGGTATCCTGCCGACTACGCCAAAGTTGACGCGCCCCCTGGGCCATATTCTTTAGGGGAATACCCGGAGCCGGATCAGATGGGGGTTGTAGTCTTCCGAGTGGCTGTGACCCGGTCCGTGCCCAGGGTGTCAAACTCAGTTGTATGTGGCAGTTCTACAGATGTTATAAAGTTCTTAATGTCGACTACGCCACCCGTTGAATTGCGGTCACTATGGCCGCCGCTGCAGCAGGGTCCGCTGAGGCTGATAGTGTTGGTGCAGCTTTTGATGGTATAACCCCCAACGGGTGGGGTATAGCCTCAGGGGGTCAGGTGCAGAGGATGGGGGTTGTGGTGGTGCAGCATAGATGGTAATGAAGACAGAGTCGGGTTGTGCAGTTTAGGGTATTTACTCACTGCTGATGTTCCGGTCACTCCAGCTTCAAGTGACCACCCGAGCCGTGCTGCGTCCACCAGGTCCTGGGTTCAGCCAACCCCCAAGCAAGTCCGGAGCGTGACCCTGAGCTCTCCTTCTGTCCTTTCCTCTGGCCGTCCCCACTAGTGATCCACCTAGGTCCAGCTCCCTCGGGCCTTCTGTTGGGAGACCCTTGGCCTTGGGTTCCCTGACCCTCCACGTGGTATGCCTTCGGGGTGGATGTGGTGGGTGGCCGTGGCAGACGCTGCCCACGGCCTCCGGTCTCTGGCTAGGGTGTGCTTTTGCCCCCACCAGCTTGGGATCCGGTACCCTATTGCCGACTCTTCACCCGGGGATTGAATTTGGGTTCTCAGAGTCCTTTCTTTTCACCCCCTCTGGGTCTCTCTTTCTTCTCCTCTCTCACTCTGGCTCAGGCCGCTCTGCTCCTCTGCTCTCTTTCACTCCTCTGCACAGGCTGACTGACTGACTCCACTCTGACAGACTGACCCTGATCTTTGATGGTGCCCACCTTAAATACTCCCTCTATGTGTGAGCTCAGGTGACCAGCACCCAATGAGCTCCTATCTTTACCCAGGCTGCTCCCCCTATCTGCCCCTACACTACTTGGGATGTACCACCCCCCTCCCACTCCAGCCAGGAACAGACTCGGTCGTACCTGCACATTTCTAAGTGGGAGTACCGTTGGTCTGTTCCTCGGAAATGGGATGTGTGTAGTGCATGCAGCCTACCGAGCTCAGTTCCACACTCCATCCTTACCCGGGAGTGGAATATCACACCTCTGGGTTGAGGTGCAATACCCCTGTAGCAGCCGAATCCTCAGGGTGCTACACACCCACAACAGCCTACCAGACACTGTTCCGAGAGGTGTACTGTTTTCCCTCCCTGTAGATCTCACATTTTATGATGGACCAGAGGTTCTCTATGGGGTTCAGATCAGGTGACCAAGGGGGCCATGTCATTATTTTTTCTTCTTTTAGACCTTTACTAGCCAGCCACACTGTGGAGTAGTTGGATGCGTGTGATGGAGCATTGTCCTGCATGAAAATCATGTTTTTCTTGAACGATACCGACTAGTGTTGAGCCACCCCCGTAGTGTTCGGGTTCGGTTCGGTTCGTCGAACACCGGGATGTTCGAGGAACTGTTCGTCGAACTGTTCGTCGAACACCTTAGAACACCGTCGAACACCGTTAAAACCAATGGCAGGCAAACAAAAACACATAGAAACACATAGAAAACACCTGCAAAGGTGTCCAAAAGCTGACAAACTGCTCAGAAGACACTCTCTTTAAAAAAGCCGGCCGGCAAATTCAGCAGCGGCATACACCGGTACCCGACAATTTAGACAAGAAGGAATAGAGCATCACACATAGATTAGATAGATAGAAACATGTCAGTCACACATATAAGAAGCACAGTGACAGTGTGGGTTACTGCACTTGTCATTTAGTGTAAAGGATTTATTAAAAAAAATATTAGTGTTTTCATGCACCGTCTCTTTAAAAAAGCCGGCCGGCAATTCAGCATCTGTACCCGACAATTTAGAACAGAAAGAATAGAGCTTCACACATAGATTAGATAGATAGAAAGATGTCAGTCACATATATAATAAGTACAGTGATAGTGTTGCTTACTGTACTTGTCATTTAGTGTAAAGGATTTATTTAAAAAAATAATAGTGTTTTCATGCACTGTCTCTTTAAAAAAGCCGGCCGGCAATTCAGCAGCGGTACCCGACAATTTAGAACAGAAAGATAGAGCATCACACATAGATTAGATAGATAGAAACATGTCAGTCACATATATATGAAGTACAGTGATAGTGTTGGTTACTGTACTTGTCATTTAGTATTAAAATAAAGGCTAGGCAGACAGCTGGGGGCTGATATTAATAGCCCAGGAAGGGAGCCATGAATATTGGCCCCCTCCCAGGCTAGAAACACCAGCCGTCAGCCGCCCCAGAAATGGCGCATTCATAGGATGCGCCAATTCTGGCACTTAGCCTCGCTCTTCCACGCTGCCCTGGTGCGGTGGCAGGGGGTAATAGGGTTGGGGTTGATGTCAGCTTATAATGCCAGCTGACATCAAGCCCAGGTTAGTAATGGAGAGGCGTCTATAAGACACCCCCATTACTAACCCCATAGTCAAAGTTAAAAAAAACACAAACACCCAGAATAAAGTCCTTTAATTGAAATAAAGACACAATCCTTTATTGTTCTAAATTAAACCATACTTACCATCACGCCCATTCCAGCTGAAGCCAACGATCTCCTGCAATAAAAGAAAAATAATAAAGCAACCTCATCCTTACCTTTCCATGGTTCCCACGACAGCTTCAGCTCTGCTACATCGAGATGACAGGCTGGACCGCAGCAGAACGCTGCCATCCAGCCTGTCATCCCGCAGACACTGAGAAGCGCAGGCTTGCTTGCGCTGCTCAGCGTCTCTCTGTGACGACATCCAGATGAGCCGAGTTCATGTCCAATGAACTCGGCTCACCTCATGCACGTCACTGACAGCGTGGGAAAATTCTCACGCTGAAGCGCTGATTGCAGGAGAATTTTCCCACGCTGTCAGTGACGTGCAGGAGGTGAGCTGAGTTCATTGGACATGAGCTCACCTCATGCACATCACTGACAGCGTGGGAGAATTCTCCTGCACTCAGCACTTCGCCCTGTTTTTGTGTCCAGCCAGGTACAACTAGGCAGCTGGGGGCTGGAATCCGCAGCGCAGGGAGGCCCAAGCTTTCTGGGCCACCCCCGCTGCAAATTGCAGTCCGCAGCCACCCCGGAAAATGGCGCGTTCATAGAAGCGCCATCTTCTGGCGCTGTACCCAACTCATCCAGGGCCCTGATGCGGTGGCTCACTGGGTAATAAAGGGGTTAGGGCCAGCTTGGCATTATCAGCTGGCCCTAAGCCCGAAATTCATGGGGTCACGCCAATATTAGACATGACCACCATGAATTTCTAGTAAAGTATTTAAAAAAAACACAACACCCAGAAAAAAGTCCTTTAATTGAAATAAACACACAATTCTTTATTGTTCTAAATTAAACCATACTTACCATCACGCCCATTCCAGCTGAAGCCAACGATCTCCTGAAATAAAAGAAAAATAATAAAGCAACATCATCCTTACCTTTCCATGGTTCCCATGACAGCTTCAGCTCTGCTACATCGAGATGACAGGCTGGACCGCAGCAGAACGCTGCCATCCAGCCTGTCATCCCGCAGACACTGAGAAGCGCAGGCTTGCTTGCGCTCCACAGTGTCTCTCTGTGAGGGCATCCAGATGAGCCGAGTTAATGTCCAATGAACTCGGCTCACCTCATGCACGTCACTGACAGCGTGGGAAAATTCTCCTGCACTCAGCGCTTCAGCGTGGGAGAATTCTCACACTGAAGCGCTGAGTGCAGGAGAATTCTCCCACGCTGTCAGTGACGTGCAGGAGGTGAGCTGAGTTCATTGGACATGAGCTCACCTTATGCACGTCACTGACAGCGTGGGAGAATTCTCCTGCACTCACCGCTTCAGCGTGAGAATTTTCCCACGCTGTCAGTGACGTGCATGAGGTGAGCCGAGTTCATTGGACATGAACTCGGCTCATCTGGATGTCGTCACAGAGAGACGCTGAGCAGCGCAAGCAAGCCTGCGCTTCTCAGTGTCTGCGGGATGAGAGGCTGGATGGCAGCGTTCTGCTGCGGTCCAGCCTGTCATCTCGATGTAGCAGAGCTGAAGCTGTCGTGGGAACCATGGAAAGGTAAGGATGAGGTTGCTTTATTATTTTTCTTTTATTGCAGGAGATCGTTGGCTTCAGCTGGAATGGGCGTGACGGTAAGTATGGTTTAATTTAGAACAATAAAGGATTGTGTCTTTATTTCAATTAAAGGACTTTATTCTGGGTGTTTGTGTTTTTTTTAACTTTGACTATGGGGTTAGTAATGGGGGTGTTTTATAGACGCCTCTCCATTACTAACCTGGGCTTGATGTCAGCTGGCATTATAAGCTGACATCAACCCCAACCCTATTACCCCCTGCCACCGCACCAGGGCAGCGTGGAAGAGCGAGGCTAAGTGCCAGAATTGGCGCATCCTATGAATGCGCCATTTCTGGGGCGGCTGACGGCTGGTGTTTCTAGCCTGGGAGGGGGCCAATATTCATGGCTCCCTTCCTGGGCTATTAATATCAGCCCCCAGCTGTCTGCCTAGCCTTTGCTAGCTATTAAATTAGGGGGGACCCCACGTCATTTTTTTGGGGGGGTCCCCCATTTTAATAGCTAGTAAAGGCTATGTATTCAGCTGTGGGCTGATATTAGTAGCCTGGGAAGCTCCGTGGGTATTACCCCCTTCCCAGGCTTCAAACATCTGCCCCAGCCGTCTGCTTAACCTCCGCTAGAGCCTAAAATTAAGGGGAACCCCACACCAATTTTTTTAATAATAAATCCTTTATTTTAATACTAAATGACAAGTACAGTAACCAACACTATCACTGTACTTCATATATATGTGACTGACATGTTTCTATCTATCTAATCTATGTGTGAAGCTCTATTCTGTCTGTTATAAATTGTCGGGTACCGCTGCTGAATTGCCGGCCGGCTTTTTTAAAGAGACGGTGCATGAAAACACTATTATTTTTTTTGATAAATCCTTTACGCTAAATGACAAGTACAGTAAGCAACATTGTCACTGTACTTCGTATATATGTGGCTGACATGTTTCTATCTATCTAATCTATGTGTGAAGCTCTATTCTGTCTGTTATAAATTGTCGGGTACCGCTGCTGAATTGCCGGCCGGCTTTTTTAGAGACGGTGCACGAAAACACTAATATTTTTTTTGATAAATCCTTTACGCTAAATGACAAGTACAGTAAGCAGCACTTTCACTGTACTTCGTATATATGTGACTGACATGTTTATATCTATCTAATCTATGTGTGAAGCTCTATTCTTTCGGTTCTAAATTGTCGGGTACAGGTGTATGCCGCTGCTGAATTGCCGGCTTTTCATGTTTCACTGTTGGCACTGTTCCCATCGATTTGGGCAATCACTGTAATGCCACAACCACCATGGCTGTGGCATTACAGTGAGTGGCAGACAATCCCTGCATGATTGGTGCTCTAAATAGCGCCAGACATGCAGGACACGCTTTTGGTGCACGAACAGTTATCGAACATAACCTCGAACAGCCGAATTTTTTGCAAATCGTTCGGGTTCGTCGAACAACTCGAACACCGCCCAAAACAGCTCGAATTTGAGATTGGCGAACAGTTCTAGTCGAACACCGCTCATCTCTAATACCGACTTCTTCCTGTACCACTGCTTGAAGAAGTTGTCTTCCAGAAACTGGCAGTAGGCCTGGGAGTTGAGCTTCACTCCATCCTCAACCCGAAAAGATCCCACAAGTTCATCTTTGAAGATACCAGTCCATACCAGTACCCCACCTCCACCTTGCTGGCGTCTGAGTCAGAGTAGAGCTCTCTGCCCTTTACTGATCCAGCCTCTGGCCCATCCATCTGGCCCATCAAGAGTCACTCTCATTTCATCAGTCCATAAAACCTTTGAAAAATCTGTCTTAAGATATTTCTTGGCCCATTCTTGACGTTTTATCTTATGTTTCTTGTTCAAAGGTGGTCGTTTTTCAGCCTACCTTACCTTGGCCATATCCCTGAGTATCGCACACCTTGTGCTTTTTGATTCTCCAGTAATGTTGCAGCTCTGAAATATGGAAAAACTGGTGGCGAATGGCATCTTGGCAGCTTCACGCTTGATTTTCCCTAATTCATGGGCAGTTATTTTGCGCCTTTTTTGGCCAACACGCTTCTTGCGACCCTGTTGGCTATTTGCCATGAAATTCTTGATTGTTCGGTGATCACTAGTGTTGAGCATTCCGATACTGAAATATCAGGTATCGGCCGATATTCGCGGTATCGGAATTCCGATACTTAATTCAGATACTTTTACAATATCGAATACCGGAATCGGAAGTTCCCATAATGCCTGCGCTCTGCCATTTCTCTGAAGGATGACAAGCTGGATGGCAGCGCTCAGCTGCGATCCAGCCTGTCATCAGAATGCCATCCCAGCGTGGGAGAATTATCCTGATTGTTTAAAAGCCGGCGCGCAGTAAAAAGCCGCCGGCTTTTAAACAAGCACACAACCCCATACTACTTCCCCGCAGCCTCCCACCCCGATCCTCCGCTCCCCTCGCCACCTCCCATCCCGATCGTAAGTTAGGACCGGGCGGGGAGCGCAGCACCAAGGAGCGGGGAGCGAAGGACCCGGGAGGGGAAGCCGGCAGTGAAAAGACTTCACCGCCGGCTTTCCCGTTCTGTGCTGCGCTTTCCCGCCGGTTATTTCAAATGAACAGCTGCGGTATCAGGTGATGCCGATCAGCTGTTCATTTGAAGTCGCCGCGGTGCCCTCAGAGGGTTCATGTGAGTTCATGCTTGACTGCATTGCATGAACTCACATGAACTTTCCCACGGTCGCACAGGTCAGCCTCACCTCACAGACCCGTCATGATTGGTGTGTGTGGGTGTCTGTGCGATGTGTGCGGGTGTGCGCGGTGTCTGTGCGATGTCTGCGGGTGTGTGCGGTGTCTGTGCGATGTGTGCAGGGGTGCGCGGTGCCTGTGCGATGTGCGCGGGTGTGCACGGTGTCTGTGTGATGTGTGCGGGTGTGTGCGTGCAGGCAGACATAGGCCGATGTGACACTACTACTCCCATCGGCCTATGTCTGTCCCCCGTCCACTCGTGCCAGCAGGATCAGCTTGATGGGAGCAGTAGTTCCCATCAGCCTGATCCTGCTATTTAAATTGCCCTACTGTGTCCCCAATAAATGTTAAATACATGTCATTGGTGGCCAGTGGTTGCCTACAATAAATTAGTTTATACATTACCTGTCCCCGGCCGATCACCACCTAAAATAAAGTAAAAAATAAAAAACTACACCTATACTCACCTAGACACCTAATTCCCCGAAGCCATCGATCTCCTGTAATAAAATATAAAATAATAAACCACAACCTTATCCTTACCCCTCCGTAGTAGTCCACGAGTGTCCCACGAAGATCTCCAGTTCAGAGCAGCCACATAGAATGTGACCGCTCTGAACCGCTGCCGCCGCTAGAATGACGGGGCCGTAAAGCAGCCCCGTCATTGCATAAGCGGGTTCACCGGAGTTCAGGCAGCGCTGCTCCGGTCAACTCCTTTACGGCCCTGCTGTATCGTGAGAAATTCCCACGGTACAGCAGTGCCGTAAAGGAGGTCTCCGGAGCTGCGCTGCCTGAATGCACTCCGGTGACCTCAGTCAGTGGCTTCCGCTGCCGGGAGCGGACGTGTTCCCGGCAGTGTGAACTTACAGCAGCCATGCACAGCTGTCACCATCTCCAGATGTGACAGCTGTGCATGGGAGATCAGCGCAGGAACATGGACAGGTAACTATTTTTTTTTAGTAAACTAAGAATTTAATAAAATTGTGTGTTTTATTTCAAATAAATTATTTTTTTCTGGGTGTAGTGTGTTTTTTCTTTTTCTTTTTAAAACTTTGTAGGTTAGTAATGGGGGTGTCTTATAGACGCCCATCATTACTAACCTGGGCTTCATGGCAGCTGGCGTTGACATGAACCCCAGCCCTATTACCCACTGCCACCGCACCAGGGCAGCGTGGAAGAGCGAGGCTAAGTGCTAGAATTGGCGCATCCTATGGATGCGCCATTTCTGGGGCGGCTGACGGCTGGTGTTTCTAGCCTGGGAGGGGGCCAATATTCATGGCACCCTTCCTGGGCTATTAATATCAGCCCCCAGCTGTCTGCCTAGCCTTTGCTAGCTATTAAAATAGGGGGGACCCCACGTCATTTTTTTGGGGGGTTCCCCATTTTAATAGCTAGTAAAGGCTAGGTATTCAGCTGGGGGCTGATATTAGTAGTCTGGGAAGCTCCGTGGGTATTACCCCCTTCCCAGGCTTCAAACATCTTCCCCAGCCATCTGCTTAACCTCCGCTAGAGACTAAAATTATGGGGGATCCCACGCCAATTTTTTTTTAAATAAATCCTTTATTTTAACACTAAATGACATTTGAGGAGTTAATAAAGATGCAGTCCCTAAATTATTATTTATTTTTTAATTAATTTTTCCCAAAAATGTTAACGTGGGCTTTGCTATATTTTTGTATGCTAGCCAGGTACAGCATCCAGCTTCTATGAATGCGCCCAGAAAGCTTGGGTTCTCCCTGCGCTGCAGATTCCAGCCCCCAGCTTCCTAGTTGTACCTGGCTGGACACAAAAATAGGGCGAAGCTCCACGTATTTTTTTTTTTATTATTTCATGAAATTCATGAAATAATAAAGAAAAAAAGGGCTTCCCTATATTGTTGTGTCCGGCCAGGTACAAATAGGCAGCTGGTGGTTGGGGGCAGCCCGTTCCTGCCTGCTGTACCTGGCTGGACACAAATATAGCGCAAAGCCCCACGTCAATTTTTTTTTAATTATTTCAGGAAATTCATGAAATAATTAAAATAAAATTGATGTGGGGCTGCGTCCTATAGTTGTGTCCAGCCAGGTACAGCAGGCAGGAACGGGCTGCGCCCAACCACCAGCTGCCTATTTGTGCCTGGCCGGACACAACAATATAGGGAAGCCCTTTTTTTAAAAAATTATTTCATGAAATAATTAAAAAAAATTGACGTGGCGCTTCGCACTATATTTGGGTCCAGCCAGGTACAGCAGGCAGGAACGGGCTGCCCCCAACCACGAGCTGCCTATTTGTACCTGGCCGGACACAACAATATAGGGAAGCTCTTTTTTTCTTAATTATTTCATGAATTTCATGAAATAATTTAAAAAAAAAATACGTGGGCTTTGCCCTATTTTTGTGTCCAGCCAGGTACAGCAGGCAGGAACGGGCTGCCCCCAACCACCAGCTGCCTATTTGTACCTGGCCGGACACAACAATATAGGGAAGCCCTTTTTTTCTTAATTATTTCATGAATTTCATGAAATAATTAAAAAAAAAAATACGTGGGGCTTCGCCCTATTTTTGTGTCCAGCCAGGTACAACTAGGCAGCTGGGGGCTGGAATCTGCAGCGCAGGGAGGCCCAAGCTTTCTGGGCCCCACCCGCTGCAAATTGCAGTCCGCAGCCGCCCCGGAAAATGGCGCGTTCATAGAAGCGCCATCTTCTGGCGCTGTACCCAACTCATCCAGGGCCCTGGTGCGGTGGCTCACTGGGTAATAAAGGGGTTAGGGCCAGCTTGCCATTATCAGCTGGCCCTAAGCCCGAAATTCATGGGGTCACGCCAATATTAGACATGACCACCATGAATTTCTAGTAAAGTATTTAAAAAAAACACAACACCCAGAATAAAGTCCTTTAATTGAAATAAAGACACAATTCTTTATTGTTCTAAATTAAACTATACTTACCATCACACCCATTCCAGCTGAAGCCAACGATCTCCTGCAATAAAAGAAAAATAATAAACCAACCTCATCCTTACCTTCCCATGGATCCCACGACAGCTTCAGCTCTGCTACATCGAGATGACAGGCTGGACCGCAGCAGAACGCTGGCATCCAGCCTGTCATCTCGCAGACACTGAGAAGCGCAGGCATGCTTGCGCTCCTCAGTGTCTCTCTGTGACGGCATAAAGATGAGCCGAGTTCATGTCCAATGAACTCAGCTCACCTCATGCACGTCACTGACAGCGTGGGAAAATTCTCCTGCACTCAGCGCTTCAGCGTGAGAATTCTCCCACGCTGTCAGTGACGTACATGAAGTGAGCTGAGTTCATTGGACATGAGCTCACCTCATGCACGTCACTGACAGCGTGGGGAAATTCTCACGCTGAAGCGCTGAGTGCAGGAGCATTTTCCCACGCTGTCAGTGACGTGCATGAGGTGAGGTCATGTCCAATGAACTCGGCTCACCTCATGCACGTCACTGACAGCGTGGGAAAATTCTCCTGCACTCAGCGCTTCAGCGTGAGAATTCTCCCACGCTGTCAGTGACGTGCATGAGGTGAGCCGAGTTCATTGTCGGCTCATCTGGATGCCGTCACAGAGAGACACTGAGGAGCGCAAGCATGCCTGCGCTTCTCAGTGTCTGCGGGATGACAGGCTGGATGGCAGTTTTCTGCTGCGGTCCAGCCTGTCATCTCGATGTAGCAGAGCTGGAGCCGTCGTGGGAACCATGGAAAGGTAAGGATGAGGTTGCTTTATTATTTTTCTTTTATTGCAGGAGATCGTTGGCTTCAGCTGGAATGGGCGTGACGGTAAGTATGGTTTAATTTAGAATAATAAAGAATTGTGTGTTTATTTCAATTAAAGGACTTTATTCTGGGTGTTTGTGTTTTTTTTTTAACTTTCACTATGGGGTTAGTAATGGGGGTGTCTTATAGATGCCTCTCCATTTCTAACCTGGGCTTGATGTCAGCTGGCATTATAAGCTGACATCAACCCCAGCCCTAATACCCCACTGCCACCGCTACAGGGCAGAGGGAAGAGCGAGGCTAAGTGCCAGAATTGGCGCATCCTATGGATGCGCCATTTCTGGGGCGGCTGACGGCTGGTGTTTCTAGCCTGGGAGGGGGCCAATATTCATGGCTCCCTTCCTGGGCTATTAATATCAGCCCCCAGCTGTCTGCCTAGCCTTTGCTAGCTATTAAAATAGGGGGGACCCCACGTCATTTTTTTGGGGGGTCCCCCATTTTAATAGCTAGTAAAGGCTAGGTATTCAGCTGGGGGCTGATATTAGTAGCCTGGGAAGCTCCGTGGGTATTACCCCCTTCCCAGGCTTCAAACATCTGCCCCAGCTGTCTGCTTAACCTCCGCTAGAGACTAAAATTAAGGGGAACCCCACGCCAATTTTTTTTTAATAAATCCTTTATTTTAACACTAAATGACAAGTACAGTAATCAACACTATCGCTGTACTTCATATATATGTGACTGACATGTTTCTATCTATCTAATCTATGTATGATTCTCTATTCCTTCTATTCTAAATTGTCGGGTACAGATGCTGAATTGCCGGCCGGCTTTCTTAAAGAGACGGTGCATGAAAACACTATTATTTTTTTATATAAATCCTTTACACTAAATGACAAGTACAGTAAGCAACACTGTCACTGTACTTCATATATATGTGACTGACATGTTTCTATCTATCTAATCTATGTGTGAAGCTCTTTTCTTTCTGTTGTAAATTGTCGGGTACCGGTGTATGCGCTGATGAATTGCCGGCTTTTCGCATAATACATTCTACATTATTCTTAGTTGTTTTACTTCATGTAGAATTAACCTACAAGGAAAGAAAGGGTTTATTTTCATTCCGATATTAGTGTCCCATTGACATGCATTGGTTTCCGGTATCGGAATCGGCGATATCCGATACTTTTTGAGTATCGGTCCGATCCAATCCGATACGATATTTCCTGATATCGGAAGGTATCGCTCAACACTAGTGATCACGCTTCAAAAGTTTGGAAATTATCAAGACTGCTGCATCCCTCTGCAAGACATCTCACAATTTTGGACTTTTCAGAGCCCGTCAAATCTCTCTTCTGGCCCATTTTGCCAAAGGAAAGGAAGTTACCTAATAATTAAGCACACCTTATATAGGGTGTTGATGTCATTAGTCAACACCCCTCCTCATTACAGAGATGCACATCACCAAATTTACCTAATTGGTAGTTGGCTCTCAAGCCTATGCAGCGTGGAGTAGGACAACATGTATAAAAGTATCATGTGATCAAAATACTCATTTGCCTAATAATTCTGCACACAGTGTAGACATCACTGGGGTCTGGGTGCATATACATCACTGGGGAGAGCTAGGGGTCATATACATCACTGGGGTTTGGATGCATATACATGACTGAGGATGAAGGGGCTGCCACAGCTCTTTTCATCTGTGGGATAGCGCGCTAACTCCACCCACAAAGTACGTCCTCACGCTGTACGTAATCCATCAATTTATGCACATGCAGTGTTCAGTGGTGATCGCTTGGTGCGCATGCTAGCAGGGTTTTAAAGATCTGGCAGCTGGAAAAACGTGGCTGCTGGCCCGAGCACTGCGGTTCCTGTAAACTGCCTTGGGGCTGGAGGTTTCCCGCCCCTGGTTTATGGAATCCTTTAAATGTGGGGAAAATACTGATTCCCTTTAAAGCACCACTTCAGCGTTATTTTTTATTTCAGCACTGGAGTGGTGCTACTAAAGTAAGATTCCTGTGTCAAATATAGTCCCGCATTGCCATTTTCTGACCGCAACTTCTGACTTAGAAGAAGTCAGAGGTAACAGTTACAAGTTCTCAATGCAAGTCTATGAGAGCCAGAATGAGGAGCTCCTAGTTTTGCAAAGAAAAGTGACGTCCGCCTCACCCAGCAAACACTGGAGCGATCAAGCAGGTCATAATCTGCAGAAGACAAACAGGAGCAATGCCGATAACAAAATAAGACAGCGGCTGATGAGTATAATACTAGGGCAGGGACCTTACATTAGTAGCACCACTCCAGCACAGCAATAAAAAAAAAGCTGGAGTGCTTTAAAGAGACCAACTGAGTATGGAGTTTTAAGTCCGCCATAAACATTAGACTAATGTCGGCCAAAACTGCTGATATCGACAGGATTGGCTGACAGTCTCATGTGTATGGGGTGTAGAAAATTCTCGGGGGAGTTAAAGGGGTATGCTCATCTCCAAGATCCTATCCCAAGATCCTATCTCAATAAAATCCCAAGATCCTATTCCAATATTAATATTAGCAAATACCTCCAATTAGAAATGTATTGTATTTCTTCTGATTCGCTATGTTGCTTACCCCATGTGCAGGGCATTTCAGCAACTTACATAGTGAAAGTAAGTTAGTAGTGTTGAGCGAGCACTAAAATGCTCGGCTGCTCGAAGCTCGGGCCGAGGTCACCGTGATACTCGGGTGCCCGAGCAATGTTAGTCTATGGGAGACCCGAGAATTTTTGCGGCGGTACCCCCGGCAGTCTGTAGAAAGCCTAAAAAGTGCCCAAAACGATAGTGACAGTGCTCAAATGACATGGGGACAGCATGGGGATCGCCCCAGAAAGCATTTCTGACCCCCAGGTCACTGCTATCAACAACGTGGTCAGAGGTATTAAGCCACTTTTACGGGCTCACAATAAAACGTTCAAAAATGAAACTGAAACTGTTTTCCTGTGAAATATGTTAAGGAACATTCTTTTCAGGGTAAAAACTTGTGTATAAGGTAAAATAAATAACCAAAAACAAAATTACTCCTCCACACCTTGGGCTATGTTCACAAGTAGCATTTTTTATGCGTTTTTGTATTGCTTTCAACCGTGACAAATACATTCACCGGGAAATGTCATTTTAACATTTTACAACCTTATCTGGCCATGTGCGGTGTGACACATGCATACAGTGCTGAAAAGACATGGGAACATCATGGGGAAGACCCCTGGAAGCAACTCTGACACCCAGGTCACTGCCTAATAGTGTGCCCATCAGAAGTGATCCTTGCCGCATCAGAAGATGCAGACTTGCAACTATCCCCGTGCAAGTCCTTGTCCCAGGGCAGTGTTCAATTGTACCGCCCCCATTTTTTGCAATGCAAGCGCAAGTATGCAGCCTGCCACCCACCCCCAGGCTGCAATACCATACTGCTTGCTTGCACTTGAAATTGGGCCTTTTAGGCATTTGGAGGTGGAATCTGGCCACCACGTCATGGCTGCGTAGGCGGCCTGGTATCCATACTCAGTCCCCAACCGCCCGGCAGCCGGGTGTCCACGCTTGGTCCCCAGCCACCAGGGAGTGGCGGGGTGTCCATACTCGGTCTTCAGCCGCCCCGCGGCCGGGTGCCCACACACGGTCCCCAGCCGCCTTGGGGCGGCCGGGTGTCCATAAACGGTCCCCAGCCGCCCCTATTTGTCCCGGAGCGCCTTATACACAAGCGCACATACCAAAACATTACCTGTGCCCTCCCCAGTGCATTTAGTGGGAAGGACAGCCTAACCACAAACACGTTGACAAGTGAATGTGGCCAGGGATGGTCCATCTCACTGACCCCTTCACACTGGGTTAATATTGTGGAAGCCGGGACACAGTTGGACACTGGGATGCAACACGTCCTTCAGACATAGAGGATTGCGGGTCCTGGGTCAATCAGGCTTCAACACAAAGTTCAGAAGGTAGACAGCAGCAGTGGTCGGCCTCCTACACAACGAGTAAATTATTCATGATCACGAGGCCATCCATCTCCTTAGCTTTCTGTTCCTTGGAATGCAAGCGCATGTATGTATTAGCGGCTAGGCCTGGGGTGGTGAGCGTTTTGGCGCATATTCTACCTCCTCCGAGGATTGTTGGATGTTTTCCTGCTACTATCCCAGTTCTATGACTCCCGTTAAAACAAAGCTTCAGATGATGAATGATGGATGAGGTGGTGGCAAAGGAGAAAGAGCAGGAGGAACAGGGACCATTCACATCAATATCAGGCCAGTCAACCACACATGTCTTGTGAGAAACACTATGGCCAGCATATTACCAACTCACGAATAGGTGGTGACAAGAGGAGCCTGCTCACCACCCATAACCGCAAGTAAAAAATGCCTGCTCGGAAAGCAAAGTAGAAGAAGCGAGAGCGAGTAGAAATGTCATGAAAAAACAATATTTTTATTATTCAAATATAAATATATATAATAGTGACACAAGGAAAATAAACACAATGACAATGGGTGATCATTGGATCAGGAAAAGCCCCGCTACATCTTGAGACCCCTCATAAGTATATATTCCTGTACATAATGGATTCAAGCAAAATCCACAAGAGGTTTAAAGGAGAGAAAAAGAGGGGGGAGAAGACAAAATACGCGGGGGAGGTAGAAACATAAGGAGAGTACAGGGTGTCAATCAAAAAGGGTGAGATACCCGTTACCTCAAATGCCCAAATGGGAAACTATAATAATTAATAAATCAAGGTACTCACCCAGATAGTTAGTACACTTTCCTTTAACCCTCTTGTGGATTTTGCTTGAATCCGTTATGTACAGGAATATATACTTATGAGGGGTCTCAAGATGTAGCGGGGCTTTTCCTGATCCAATGATCACCCATTGTCATTGTGTTTATTTTCCTTGTGTCACTATTATATATTTATATATAATGTAATATATTGTTTTGTCGTGCCATTTCTACTCGCTCTCGCTTCTTCAACCACACATGTCTTGTAGGATATGTTTCTGTACCAAAAGGAGCTGTTCGGCTACACAGTTATAGGGCATACAGTGAGTGCAATGCCTAACAAAAATTTCGAGGCACTCCAATGCCCCTTGGAAGTCACATGGAGATCAGAGGGCCTTAACTAAACCGTTTTTTCCATTTATAGCAACTGGGTTTCCTGTACACTGTTGGCCTAAGCAGTGAATGGAAGGCTTTCCAAAAATTAAGAGAAACTGCAATGCCCCTTGAAATAGACGAGGATTACAGCGTACTAAAAACCTTCTACCCATATTGGGGAGTGGGTCTCCCTTAGTGTTTGCCTATGCATTGAAAAGCAAAAGCTGACTAAAATTAGGAGGAAATGCAATGCCCGTTGGAAGAATCGTGGAGGTTAGAGGTAATTAAAAACAACATTTCAATGCCTCTTGGAAGAGCTGTGGAGTTCAGAGTGGTTTAACTAGACGGTTTTAATGCCCCTTGGAAGAGACGTGGAGGTCACAGTAGCTTAACAAGATGGTTTTAATGCCCCCTGGAAGAGACGTGGAGTTCAGAGTGGTTTAACAAGATGGTTTTAATGCCCCTTGGAAGAGACGTGGAGGTCCCAGTGGAATAAAAAGACAATTTCAATGCCCCTTGCAAGAGTGGTGGAGGTCGCAGTGGAATAAAAAGACAATATCAATGACCCTTGGAAGAGTAGTGGAGGTCGCAGTGGAATAAAAAGACAATATCAATGACCCTTGGAAGAGTGGTGGAGGTCGCACTGGAATAAAAAGACAATATCAATGCCCCTTGGAAGAGAGGTGGAGGTTGCAGTGGAATAAAAAGACAATATCAATGACCCTTGGAAGAAACGTGGAGGTCACAGTAGTTTAACAAGAGGATTTTAATGCCCCTTGGAAGAGACGTAGAGTTCAGAGTGGTTTAACAAGACGGATTCAATGCCCCTTGGAAGAGACATAGAGGTCACAGTAGCTTAACAAGACGGTTTTAATGCCCCTTGGAAGAGACGTGGAGGTCACAGTAGCTTAACAAGTCTGTTTTAATGCCCCTTGGAAGAGACGACGTGGAGTTCAGAGTGATTTAACAAGACGGTTTTAATGCCCCTTGAAAGAGACGTTGAGGTCCCAGTGGAATAAAAAGACAATATCAATGACCCTTGGAAGAGTGGTGGAGGTCGCAGTGTAATAAAAAGACAATATCAATGACCCTTGGAAGAGACGTGGAGGTCACAGTATCTTAACAAGACGATTTTAATGCCCCTTACAAGAGCCATGCAGTACAGCATATTAAAAACATTATTCCCATTATTGGGGAGAGGGTCTCCCATAGTCTTTGCCTATGCCTTCCAAGCAAAAGCTGCCAAAAATTAGGACGGAGGAACTTGCAATGCCCCTTACAAGATCCATGCAGTACAGCATATTAAAAACATTATTCCCATTATTGGGGAGTGGGTCTCCCATAGTCTTTGCCTCTGACTTCCAAGCAAAAGCTGCCAAAAATTAGGACGGAGGAACTTGCAATGCTGGCAACACGGACCAGGGTCACCCTGGTGGTATAGTGGTGGTGGAGGCTGAGGATAAGGAGAAGAGCAAAAAACAGCCGAAATGAGGAAGCGTATACCCATGTGTTGGTGTGAAGCAGTCCATGGGAATACACCTCCCGAAATAACACAGTGGATTTTACTTTATGTTACTCTGCTGTCATTTGGTGGTGATGAGAAGTCTGTCCCTATCAAGCCCTTGTTCATTTTGATAAGGGTCAGCTTGTCTGCATTGTCAGTTGACAGGCGAATGCGCTTATCAGTTATAATTCCCCCAGCGGCACTAAAAACACGCTCCGATAACACTCCAGCAACAGGGCAGGCCAGGACCTCCAAGGCATACAGAGCGAGTTCATTCCAAGTGTCCAGCTTGGATACCCAATAATTAAAAGGCACAGAGGAATCACGGAGGACGCTGGTACGGTCGGCAAGGTACTCCCTCACCATCTTTTGAAACTTTCCACTCCTTGTGAGAGTACCACGCGCCTCAGGGTCTGTAAGCTGGGTGAGTCTCAGAAAACTGTCCCAGACGTTGACAGTGTTCCCCTGCCTCTGCTGGATTGGAGTTGTGTCTCTCTCGCCTGTACGCCTTGGTTGGGCAACGAACTGTGATCTCTGCCGCTAGCGTATTCAGATGCAAATTATTTTAACAGCTCTGCAACAAGGGCCTTCTGGTACTGCCCCATTTTTGTAGACCTCTCCACCTCAGGAATAAGAGAGTGAAAGATCTCCTTGTAGCGGGGGTCTAAAAGTATCACCAACCAGTAATGACTGTCACCCAACATTTTGACAACGCGTGGGTCACGGTTAAGGCAGCGTAACATAAAGTCAGACATGCGTGCCAGACTGGTAACGGACAAGACTTCCCTGTCCTCACCAAGATGACGACTGACCATGCTCTCCTCCTCCTCCTCCCTCCTTCCCCCCTATCCTCAGGCCACCCACGCTGAACCGACGGTATGACAGTTGTACAGGTACTACCGTCTACATCGCATGATACTAGCTCCTGTTCATCCTCCTCCTCCTCTCCCTCATTGTCCCCCAATGCACGTTGGGATGAGATGAGGCTGGGCTGTGTGTATTTGCCCGTTATGGCTTCTTGATCCATCTCATCATACTCTGGCTGCAATGCCTCCTCTTTAATTCTCTGCAGAGAGCGTTGCAAAATACGGGATGTTGACGCTAATGATGGCGTCATCGCCTCTCACCATCTTGGTGGACTCCTCAAAGTTTGTCAGGATGGTACATATGTCAGACATCCAGGTCCACTCCTGAGGTCTTATGTGTGGAGTCTGACCTGAATATCGACGGCCTTGTTGCAGCTGGTACTCCACAACTGCTCTCTTCTGCCCACAAATCCTTTGCAACATATGGAGGGTAGAGCTCCAACATGTGGGAACATCACACACCAATCGGTGTGCCGGAAGCTGCAAACGCTGCTGCAACAGAGCAAGGGCGGCGGAAGCTGTAGCCGACTTATGAAAATGAGCTGACAGGCGGCGTACTTTCACAAGCAGACTGGCAACTCGGGGTACGATTTAAGAAACCGCTGAACCACGAGGTTAAGCACATGAGCCAGGCATGGTACGTGTGTGATCTCGCCTCGCCTCAGAGCCGCGCAGGAGCTTTACACTGTGGGGGCAACTCTGACTGACATAGGGCCCGCAATCCTCGGTCTGGGGAGGATGTGTTCCGTCCCAAGGTCCGACTGGGTCCCGGCTTCCACTATGTTTACCCAGTGTGCCGTCAGGGAGATGTACCGTCCCTGCCCACAAGCACTTGTCCACGTGTCCGTTGTCAGGTGGACTCTCCCAGTAACTGCGCTGTTGATGGCACGGCAGATGTTTTAGGACACGTGCTTGTGTAGTGCGGGGATGGCACACCGGGCAAAAAAGTGGGGACCGAGTACCGAGGGATGGCCACCGCCATAAGGTTGCGGAAGATTCCATCTCCACCAGCCTAAAAGGCAGCATTTCCAATGCAAGCAGTCGTGAAATGTGCGAATTTAGAACTGTGGCCTGTGGGGCGTTGGCTGCGAATTTGCGCTTTCGTTCAAAGGTCTGGGATATGGACAATTGAACTCTGCAGTGGGACGTGGACGTTGATGTGAAGACTGAGAGGAGGGGGCATCTTTGCATGCGGTATGGACAGGGGATTGCCTTGCACGCACAACAGGGGGTTCTATTACATGCACAACTGCGGAAGAAGCAGTGGTGACACACGCTGACACTGGTCGTGGACCCTGGGGTTCGCCCCACAAAGTCGGGTGCTTTGCTGACATGTACCTTATCATGCTGGTGGTGGTCAGGCTGGTAGTTTTGTCACCTCTGCTGATGCTGGCCTGGCAGGTGGTACAAATGTCCTTTTTGGGGTTATCAGCAGAGTCTTTAAAAAAATTCCAGACTCTGGAAGACCTACCGGTTGTACTGGCATCGTCCCTCATGTTGGTGTTACGGGGAACTGTTACCCGCCTTCTGTCTGCGGCCACCACACTGCTTCTTCCTGCCTGTTGGGGTACTCTGCCTCCCTCCCCCTGTGTGCCACTGGCCTTGCTCTGCGTGTCCTCCTGCCACGTTGGGTCAGTTACTAGATCATCCACCACCTCCTCCTCTTTCACTTCCGCACCACGGTCGTCCTCCTCACTTCGTGGTAATTGTGTTTCATCATCGTCCACCTCTTGTGACAAATTGCCAGCGTAGCCTTCCTGTGGCCATGGCTGTTCAAATATTTGGCCATTGCTACATGGGATCTCCTCTTCCACCACTTCAAGCGGAGCAGGCGAGGGGCCCAAATATGGGAATGGACCAGTGAACAGCAATTCAGAGTGTCCAATTGTGGGATCAGTTGCTGTCTGATTACACTCGGCATGGTGCGAGGAAGGAGCATCAGGGTGAGGAGTAAGACTCACGGCTACTAACACTTGACCGTGTGGAAGACAGACCGGAGGTGGTGGTGCCCAGGAAGTATTATCTGCTATCCAATTAATAATCTGTTCACACTGATCAGTTCGCAATAGTGGTGCTGTAGTGTGCTTCCCTAGTAATTTGGTCAAGAACTGGGAGTGAGAAGATGTGGCTGTTGGTTGTGGCACATTTTCACCTTGGCCACGGCCCCGTCCTCTGCACGCACCATCACCAAAACGTCCAGTTCCACGTCCCTTGCCACGCGCCTTGCCCATTGTAAATGAGGTAAAATAGATTACACTCACACTATCAATGGCAAAAGGGTAATAAAAAGGAGATTTGAACCATGGAAGGGGAAAACTACAGTTCTAGTTCTCTGGCCTACACCAGAATCTTTTAAACAGATATATTTGTGTCTGAACAGTCAGCGAGACACTGAAACTGTTTTTTTATGCAACAAGGTGGATTACACCCAGATTTGAACCGTGGAAGAGAAAAACCACAGTTCTAGTTATCTGGCCTACACCAGAATCCTTTCAACAGATATATTTATGTCTGAGCAGTCAGCGAGACACTCAAAATGTTTTTTTTATGGAAAAAAGGCAAAAAATTGGATAATACAGAGATCTGAACCGTGGAACTGCAAAACCACAGTTCTAGTTATCTGGCCTACACCAGACTCTTTTAAACAGATATATTTGTGTCTGAACAGTCAGCGAGACACTCAAACTGTTTTTTTTTATGCAAAAAGGTGGATTACACCGAGATTTGAACCGTGGAAGAGGAAAACCACAGTTCTAGTTATCTGGCCTACACCAGAATCTTTTAAACAGATATATTTGTGTCTGAACATTCAACGAGACACTCAAACTGTTTTTTTTATGGAAAAAAGGCAAAAAAGTGGATAATAGAGAGATTTGAATCGTGGAACTGCAAAACCACAGTTCTAGTTATCTGGCCTACACCAGACTCTTTTAAACAGATTATTTGTGTCTGAACAGTCAGCGAGACACTCAAACTGTTTTTTTTTTATGTAAAAAAGGCAAAAAGGTGGATTACACCCAGATTTGAACCGTGGAGAAGGAAAACAACAGTTCTAGTTATCTGGCCTACACCAGAATCTTATAAACCGATATATTTGTGTCTGAACAGTCAGCGAGACACTCAAACTGTTTTTTCTTATGGAAAAAAGGCAAAAAAGTGGATAATACAAAGATTTGAACCGTGGAACTGCAAAACCACAGTTCTAGTCATCTGGCCTACACCAGACTCTTTTAAACAGATTATTTGTGTCTGAACAGTCAGCGAGACACTCAAACTGTTTTTTTTTATGTAAAAAAGGCAAAAAGGTGGATTACACCCAGATTTGAACCGTGGAGAAGGAAAACAACAGTTCTAGTTATCTGGCCTACACCAGGCTCTTTTTAACAGATATATTTGTGTTTGAACACTCACAGACACACAATTTTTTTTATTTTTTTTATTTTTTTTTTTTTGGGGGGGGGGGTTCCAAAAGGTTAATAAGATGTAGAGGATTTAGATGAAAAAAAAAGGATTTTTCCTGGCCCCTGAGACCTGGGGCTAAGTCTAGCAATTTGAAAAGCAGCACACAGGACTGTAATGCAGTGTTTGTTGGTATAACCACTGCGTCTCCTATACAGCCTGCCTGCCTGCCTGCCTGATATCTGGGATGGATATTAGTCCTGAGAAGGACAGTTTGTTTGATTTTGCAGGCTTTAGAGACCCTACACTACCTATTTCGCAGTATAAATCTCTCCCTAACTCAGCAGCACTCTCCCTACACTGCCTGATCAGGAGTGACTGTGTCCAAGATGGCGGTGCCCGGTTTTAAATACTTGAGGTGATGCTGTGCGGCCAGCCAATCACTGTAATGCCCACAACCAACATGGCTGTGGCATTACAGTGACTGGCTGGCAATCCCTGCATGTTCATTGGCTCTGTAAAGAGCGCCAAACATGCAAGGCGGAGACCCGAGCTCCCGCCCGAGTAACCCGGAAATGCTCGGTGCTCGCCGAACATCCTGAGTAGTGAGATGCTCGGGCGAGTACCGAGCAGTGTCGAGCATGCTCGCTCAACACTATTAGTTAGTTGTTGGTGGCACTCAGATTGTCTTTATAAAGGTGTTCTCCCATGAACAAAGTACATTTTTAGCAATAGATATTGGAATAAAAATCTCCTGTGTGACTTCAAACGCCAGTATTATAATTGGGACATGGTTGTAATGAGCCTTGTTACAGATTTAGCACTGGAGCCCAGGGGCTTCAAATTACATCGATTTGTTTGCCTTTTCTAGCACTAATATAGATTGAACATACCAATACTAAGCAAGATTTAAAGTATTTAAAAGCAAAAGCAAAATGCAAATCAAATAACCTAAAATAGCATAATTTTCTTAAGTCGTATGCAAGGATTTACAGTCAAGCTTAGTCTTACTTAATTCTAAAAGGCATTACATCAGCAAAGCACGTAGCACAAATAGACACAAATCACAATTTTAGAAAATAATCTAAAATTGTACAAGTTTGCACAAAAAGACCATTGTGCTGTAAGAAAAAGTATCCTGGTTTTACACGTTTTTTTTTTAGCTCCTTAAATCATCACTAGAGATTTACTTAGACATCTTCGCCTTTTTTACCTTTCCCATTTGGCCCCCCATTTATCATTGTTCATCATTCACCTCTGCTTTTGGTCTTTTCCATTATTTATTGTTGTTCTTATTTATGTACCTTTCTCCCCCACTAGATGTATCTTCATGGCAGAATTCTTTCTTATGTTTCTTATACTTTGGGGGCCAGTATGCTCCAAAAACGTTAAAATATTTATTTTTTGTTACCCAATAATGGTTTCACTTCCTTAGCTCTTTTGTCTTTTTTTATACATAAAAGTCTCTGATCTCAGATACTATTTTCTGGCTAACATAGCTTGAAGTGAAATAATATTCTCACAAGAAGTTACCAGGAACTATTTTTTTTACTGTTGCTATTAAGATTCTGAAACAATTTCTTCTGAAAATTAAGCAAGAACCATAGACGGAAATGATTAAATAAAACGATGTAAATTTGATCAGAGGGTGATCCAATTTTTTCGGAGGTGGAGAAACAAAAAAACAAAAAGTTTCTCCACCTTCTCCTTTCAGTCTGTCTGTGAAAATTGGACTGCATTCGGATGTCACCCAAGTGCTGTCCAATGTTTCCCATGGACTTATGGACTTGAATGGCCGAGTGCAATCCGATTTGGAGGCAAATCGTCGGAGTGGTTCGAGGAAGAAAATCAGACATATGCATGGCCTCATTAAATAAACTGGGGATGAGTGCTATCCGTCAAAATGTTGGATAGCACTTGACTGACTTATATGGTCGCCTACATGAGCCCTACTCTGATTTGTGTTCATGTTTTGCCCAACATTCTGGCATTGACTGTTCACTGTTGACTTCAGCCAGTAAAACCCAGACACAGCCTATGGATGAGACTTAGACCTTCTCCAAAAAAGCAACTACACAAAAACTGGAGCAAGTAAAGAAAAATAAGGTCAAGGAAAAAGTAGGTAAATATTCTGATCCATTTGTGTTCTCTTAATAATACTTGGGACCCCAAGCAGGGACAGAGCTAATTGGGGTAAAATAGTAGCAATTGTACCAGAGTCTTTTAGTCCAGTAAGCTCAAATGCCTATCTCCAACATAAGAAAACACTAATATTACAAATACCACATGGTCGGGGCCTCTCTTACATATTTTGGATTAGAGCTTTACCCAATTAACCAAAATATTACATTTTATAATAAATATTAATGAAGAAGGGGCAATAAGAACCCTGGGAACAATTAACATCACATATTGTATGATGCTCATACATAGCTAACAGATGTTGAGAAAAAGAAGAGATTCTCAGAAATGGGATTCCTAACGACAACATGTGATAGATGAAGCAATGGGCAGCATGAAAGATGACCCCAGGATTGAAGACCCTTGAGGTTAATGTGCTGATAAAACTGCTCTCAAGAAAGATTTGAAAAATTAATGTTGTAATGTAAGGAATTAATAACGCACATTTTATTTGTGAAAAATCTGGTCAGATAGGGAAGACAAGAAGGACCATAGATATAGTTTTATCATTATTGACATATTGCCAATGTGAATTGTTAACATTTCAGTAAGTGAATACAGAGGTAGGAAGCAGTAATGGTGAATAAGAGCCCGCATTGTGGCAAGGCAGGATGAGTAATTCATGATTCACTTATCTGGGAGGAGGCAGTCATTTTTTTTAGGAGAAATGGAGGTCAAATCGAGGTTATTGTAGCTCTTTAGCCTCTGATACCTTTTAGTTATAAATTGTAGACTCACCCAACAGATGTGCATATACCGTATTTTAAATTAAAGGTTTTTTTCTGGAACAATAGGATTAGTAAAAAAAAAAAATTCTTCATGACTATTGCACAGGTCTTAGGATTGGCTGTTAGTATCTGGGAGTCGATAATCACTTATCTTCTAAGTAAAGTAACTGAGAAACAACAAGGACTTGGCTTCCTTTTTTGTTAACTAGCAGCTCAATCCTATTCATATTAATGCCTTTATCTATTGAGCATATTATTTTTTACTGTGTAGAAAGCTCCTTGGATTGTAGAAAAAATTACTAAGACATAGCTACTTTGGATCAAGAATAACCAAGCTATAGACATTCAACAAAGTAGCTCCATCAGAATCATTTATCTGTAAAGAGTCTTTGAGATCCTAATTTTAGTCCTAACTGTATTCAACAATGTATATATATAGCTAATTCTGAGGACCATAAATTGCAAGTCACCCAACTCCAAAGACTCTGTTTACTTATACAATAATATACCCTCTGCCTTTATATAGTGGTTTACTAAATTGAGGTGGCAACACCTTCTGGAATCCACAATTAAAACTGTATGGTTAGTTAGTTACTAGTGATGAGCGAGCATGCTCGCCACTGCTTGGTACTCGTCCGAGCATCTCAGTACTCGAGATGCTCAGAGCTCGCCGAGTACTTGCGAGATGCTCGGGCGGGAGCTCGGGTCCCCGTCCTGCATGTTTGGCATTATTTAGAGCACCAATCATGCAGGGATTGTCTGCCACTCACTGTAATGCCGCAGCCATGGTGGTTGTGGCATTACAGTGATTGCCCAAATCGATGGGAATAGTGCTCACAGTGAAACATGAAAAGACGGCAATTCATCAGCGGCATACACCAGTACTCGACAATTTAGAACAGAAAGAATAGAGCATCACACATAGATTAGATAGATAGAAACATGTCAGTCACATATATAATAAGTACAGTGACAGTGTTGGTTACTGTACTTGTTATTTAGTGTTAAAAAAAAGGATTTATTAAAAAAAAAATAATAGTGTTTTCATGCACCCGTCTCTTTAACCCCTTAACAACATTTGACGTACTAATACGCGTCTGTGCCCTGGGACTTAAGAGCCAGACCCGTATTAGCACGTCATGGCGATCGCACGTGCTCACAGGCTGTGCGGGCGCGATCGCCGCCGGGTGTCAGCTGATGGTCCTGCACCGCTCCCAGGACATTAACCCCCGCGATGCTGCGATCGAAGTCGATCGCAGCATTGCGGGGGCAAGGGAAGGTGATCGCAGATACTCACCTCCTCTTCCGGCTTCCAGCGCTGTCTGCAAAGGCTTCCCGGGTGTTGCCATGACGACCCGATGCCATCATGACAACATCCGGGTCACCAGACAGCAGGAAGATTGTTTGGACATGCGCAGTGCATCTCCAAACAATCTTCTCCCTGTCCAGCGCTGACAGCCTGCATGACACAGGGATGGTGCTGCATTCCTGTGACATGCAGGCGATCAGAGAAAAAAAAGTGAAAGTCCCAGAGTGGGACAAAGTAATAAAGTATATAAACTTTCAGAAAGTGAAAAAAAAAAAAATAATAATAATCCACCAAAAATAAAAATATAATGTACCCATCAATAAATATTATTATAAAAAAAACAAAAAAAAACAATAAAAGTACACATATTTGGTATCGCCGCATCCGGAACAACCTGACCTATAAAACTGTCCCACTAGTTTACCCCTTCAGTGAACACGGTAAAAAAAAAAAAAAAAAACTAAGCAAAAAACAATGCTTTATCACCATACCGCCAAACAAAAATTGGAATAACACACAATCAAAAAGACAAATATAAATAAAAATGGTACCGCTGAAAACGTCATCTCGTCCCGCAAAATACAAGCCACCATACAGCTCCATCAGCCGAAAAATAAAAAAGTTATAGCTCTCAGAATAAAGCTACGCTAAAAAATATTTTTTTCGATAAAATTGCTTTTATTATGTAAAAGTGCAAAACATAGAAAAACGATATAAATGTGGTACCGCTGTAAACATACTGACCCGAAGAATAAAGCTACCTTATCAATTTTACCACACGCGGAACAGAATTAAAAAAAAAAAAAAAAAAAACAATTCCTGAATTGTTGTTTTTTGTTTATTCTGCCTCCCAAAAATCGGACTAGAAAGCGATCAAAAAATGTCACGTGCCTGAAAATGGCACCAATAACAACGTCAACTCATCCCGCAAAAAACGAGCCGTCACATGACTGTCTGTCAAAATCTGGAAAAATTATAGCTCTCAAAATATGGCGATGCAAAAACTAGATTTTACAAAAAATGCGTCTTTTAGTGTGTGACAGCTGTCAGTCATAAAAACTCCATATGATTCTGGTATTGCTGTAATCACACCGACCCGAAGAATAAAGTCATCTAATCACTTATACCGCACGAGGAACGGCGTCAAAAATAAACTCTTGGGTTAGGATTGGGCTAGGGTTAGGGCTGGTTTTGGGGTTAGGGTTGTGCTAGGGTTAGGGTTGTGCTAGGGTTAGGATTGTGCTACGGTTAGGGTTGTGCTATGGTTAGGATTGTGCTAGGGTTAGGGCTGGGGTTGGGGTTAGGGTTGGGGTTAGGGTTGTGATGGGGTTGGGATTTTTTTCAAAAGTAAGAAAAAAAGATGATGATATGGCGACTAGTGTTGAGCGCAAGTGCTCGCTACTTGAGTTTGCATCGGGTGCTCTGGTATGCATTGAGTATCGTGGGTATTTGAGTGACATGCTCGAGTCTCTGCCCCATATGCTTCGCGGCCAAAAAAACTTTACGGGGATTGCCTGCCATGCACGAGCGATCCCCGCATGTTTTTTTTTGGGTGTCTAATTACCGTGAAACATGCGGAGCAGGGACTCGAACATGTCACTCAAGCACACGCTGTATATGGTGCATACCTGAGTACTCGATGCAAACGCAAGTAGCGAGCACTTGCGCTCAAGACTAATGACAACTTATTCAGTATGATGACCTAATGTAAACAAATTCTGTGTCGTACCTCTGGGTTCAAAATGTTCGCTATACACCTTAATAAAATCCTTGAGGGGTATAGTTTCCAAAATGGGGTCACTTGTGGGGGAGCTTCACTGTTTAGGCACATCACGGGCTCTCCAAACGCGACATGGTGTCCGCTAACAAATTGAATGGAAAATCGGCTCAAATTGTTAGCGGACACCATGTTGCGTTTGGAGAGCCCCTGCGTGCCCAAACATTGGAGCTCCCCCACAAGTGACCCCATTTTGGAAATTAGACCCCCCAAGGCACCTATCTAGATGCATAGTGAGCACTTGGAACCCCCAGCTGCTTCACAAATTGATTCATAAATATGAAAAAGTGTTTTTTTTTTTCACTTTTTCATTTTTATGAATCAATTTGTGAAGCACCTAGGGGTTCCAAGTGCTCACTATGCATCTAGATAGGTGCCTTGGGGGATCTAGTTTCCAAAATGGGGTCACTTGTGGGGGAGCTCCAATGTTTGGGCACACAGGGGCTCTCCAAACGCAACATGGTGTCCGCTAACAATTTGAGCCGACAATTTGTTAGCGGACACCATGTTGCATTTGAAGAGTCCCTGTGTGCCCAAACATTGGAGCTCCCCCACAAGTGACCCCATTTTGGAAACTAGACCTCCCAGGGCACCTATCTAGATGCATAGTGAGCACTTGGAACCCCCAGGTGCTTCACAAATTGATTCATAAAATGAAAAAGTGTTTTTTTTTTCACTTTTTCATTTTTACGAATCAATTTGTGAAGCACCTGGGGGTTCCAAGTGCTCACTATGCATCTAGATAGGTGCCTTGGGGGGTCTAGTTTCCAAAATGGGGTCACTTGTGGGGGAGCTCCAATGTTTGGGCACACAGGGGCTCTCCAAACGCAACATGGTGTCCGCTAACAATTTGAGCCGACAATTTGTTAGCGGATACCATGTTGCATTTGGAGAGTTCCTGTGTGCCCAAACATTGGAGCTCCCCCACAAGTGACCCCATTTTGGAAACTATACCCCCCAAGGCACCTATCTAGATGCATAGTGAGCACTTGGAACCCCCAGGTGTTTCACAAATTGATTCATAAAATTGAAAAAGTGTTTTTTTTTTCACTTTTTTATTTTTACGAATCAATTTGTGAAGCACCTGGGGGTTCCAAGTGCTCACTATGCATCTATATAGGTGCCTTGGGGGGTCTAGTTTCCAAAATGGGGTCACTTGTGGGGGAGCTCCAAAGTTTGGGCACACAGGGGCTCTCCAAACGCAACTTGGTGTCCGCTAACAATTTGAGCCGATTTTCCATTCAATTTGTTAGCGGATACCATGTTGCATTTGGAGAGTCCCTGTGTGCCCAAACACTGGAGCTCCCCCACAAGTGACCCCATTTTGGAAACTAGACCCCCCAAGGCACCTATCTAGATGCATAGTGAGCACTTGGAACCCCTAGGTGCTTCACAAACTGATTCGTAAAAATGAAAAAATGAAAAAAAACCCACTTTTTCTTTTTTACGAATCAATTTGTGAAGCACCTAGGGGGTTCCAAGTGCTCACTATGCATCTAGATAGGTGCCTTGGGGGGTCTAGTTTCGAAAATGGGGTCACTTGTGGGGGAGCTCCAATGTTTGGGCACACAGGGGCTCTCCAAACGCAACATGGTGTCCGCTAACAATTTGAGCCGACAATTTGTTAGCGGATACCATGTTGCATTTGGAGAGTCCCTGTGTGCCCAAACATTGGAGCTCCCCCACAAGTCACCCTATTTTGGAAACTAGACCCCCCAAGGCACCTATCTAGATGCATAGTGAGCACTTGGAACCCCCAGGTGCTTCACAAATTGATTCATAAAATGAAAAAGTGTTTTTTTTTCACTTTTTCATTTTTACGAATCAATTTGTCACAGACAATGTGGGAGGATTCTCCTGCACATGCGGTGCCGGCAAATCACGCTGGGCATTGAGATGGCAGGCTGGATGGTAGCAGAACGCTGCCATCCAGCTGGTCATCCTTCAGAGACATTGCCTGCGCTCCGCAGTGTGTCAGTGATGTGCATGACGTGAGCTGAGTTCATTGGACATGAACTCGGCTCATCTGGATGCTGTCACAGCCAGACACTGAGGAGCTTCTCAGTGTCTGCGGCATGGCAAGCTGGA
This sequence comes from Phyllobates terribilis, assembly GCF_046119375.1. Classification (NCBI taxonomy): domain Eukaryota; kingdom Metazoa; phylum Chordata; class Amphibia; order Anura; family Dendrobatidae; genus Phyllobates; species Phyllobates terribilis. Next base: position 99,311,720 of record NW_027362764.1, read on the forward strand.
TGGCAGCGTTCTGCTGCGATCCAGCCTGTCTTGTCAATGTAGCAGAGCTGAAGCCGTCCTGGGAACCATGGAAAGGTAAGGATGAGGTTGGTTTATTATTTTACTTTTATTGCAGGAGATTGTTGGCTTCAGCTGGAATTGGCGTGATGTTAAGTAGAGTTTAATTTAGAACATTAAAGAATTGTGTCTTTATTTCAATTAAATGACTTTATTCTGGGTGTTTGTGTTTTTTTTAACTTTCACTATGGGGTTAGTAATGGGGGTGTCTTATAGACGTCTCTCCATTACTAACCTGGGCTTGATGTCAACTGGCATTATTTATAAGCTGATATCAACCCCAGCCCTATTACCCCACTGCCAATGCTACAGGGCAGTGGGAAAAGCGAGGTTAAGTGCCAGAATTGATGCATCCTATGGATGTGCCATTTCTGGGGTGGCTGACAGCTGGTGTTTCTAGCCTGGGAGGGGGCCAATATTCATGGCACCCTTCCTGGGCTATTAGTATCAGCCCCAGCTGTCTGCCTAGCCTTTGCTAGCTATTAAAATAGGGGGGACCCCACGTCATTTTTTTTGTATCCCCCATTTTAATAGCTAGTAAAGGCTAGGTATTCAGCTGGGGGCTGATATTAGTAGCCTGGGAAGCTCCGTGGGTATTACCCCCTTCCCAGGCTTCAAACATCAACCCCAGCGGTCTGCTTAACCTTCGCTAGAGACTAAAATTACGGGGAATCCCACGCCAATTTTTTTTTAATAAATCCTTTATTTTAACACTAAATGACAAGTACAGTAACCAACACTGTCACTGTACTTATTATATATGTGACTGACATGTTTCTATCTATCTAATCTATGTGTGATGCTCTATTCTTTCTGTTATAAATTGTCGGGTACCGGTGTATGCCGCTGATGAATTGACGGCCGGCTTTTTTAAACAGACGGGTGCATGAAAATCGGAGGGCACTAGTGTGTTCCAAGTGCCCTGCTATGTTTTTCATGCACCCTCCTATATACCCTGCCTGCCTGTCTGCCTATATATTCTGCCTGCCTGACATTTAATTGAGCACTGTTCCCATCGATTTGGGCAATTTTTGACCTTCTGCAGACCGCAGGGGGGTACTGCCAGAAAAATGCTCGAGTTTCCCATAGACTTACATTGGGCTCATTGTTCGGGTCGAGCACCCGAGTATTCCAATGTGCTCGACCCGAGCTTCGAGCACCCGAGCATTTTAATGCTCGCTCATCACTATTAGTTACTTAAAGGGAACCTGTCACGTCTTAGCTGCCCTCTAGACTGACCCCATATCGTTTTAAGTGATGTAATGTGCATCACTAACAAGCTGCTTTCATGAAAATTGGTGCAGCTATAATGATTTTATAACATTTAATATACTTAGCTCCTACCTGCTCATTCAGTCATAGGGGTGTGCTTGTCAGATTCAGTCATGGGCGGGCGCAGCATTTACTCACTGTGGGCACCGCCCATGTATGTGAATCCTGGTCCCTGCAAGCGCTGATATTGTGGGGCACAGGCGCACTTGTATATGTCCGGCCGCCTGCGCAGTGAGGCTGTGTGATTACCAGCTTCACTGCGCATGGGGTGGGAACATAGCGCATGTGCAGTGAAGCTGGTAATCACATAGCCTCACTGTGCAGGCGGCCGGACATATACAAGTGCGCCTGCGCCCCACAATATCAGCGCTTGCCAGGAACAGGATTCAAATACATGGGCGGCGCCGGAAATGAGTGAATGTGGCACCTGCCCATGACTGAATGTGACAAACATGCCCCTATGAATGAAAACGCAGGTAGGATCGAAGTACAGGGTGGGCCATTTATATGGATTCACCTAAATTAAATGGGAATGGTTGGTGATATCAAATTCATGTTTGTGGCACATTAGTATATAGGAGGGGGAAAACTTTTACAGATGGGTGGTGACCATGGTGGCCATTTTGAAGTCAGCCATTTTGGATCGAACTTTATTTTTTTTAATGGGAAGAGGGTCATGTGACACATAAAACTTATTGAGAATTTCATAAGAAAAACAATGGTGTGCTTGGTTTTAACGTAACTTTATTCTTTCATGAGTTTTTTTACAAGTATATGACCTTTTATAAAATGTGTTCAAAGTGCTGCCCATTGTGTTGGATTGTCAATGCAATCCTCTTCTCCCACTCTTGACACACTGATAGCAACACTGCAGAAGAAATGCTAGCACAAGCTTCCAGTATCCGTTGTTTCAAATGATGCACATCTCGTATCTTGATGGTATGGTGTGGTATATGGGGTACAAAGATAGTGGGGTCATTCTTCATCAATGGAAACCTCAATGCCACTGGATATCTAAAATTGCTACATGATGATGTGTTGCCCTCTTTATGCACTGAAGATGGCACGTTCCCTGAGTTTTTCCAACAAGATGGTGCACCACCACATTATGAGTGTCAGGTCCGAGCATTCCTACATGAACAGTTTCCTGGAAAGTGGATTGGTCGTGGTGGGCCAGTTGAATGGCCACCAAGATCTCTCGATCTGACCCCCTTACACTTTTATCTTTGGGGTCATCTGAAGGCAATTGTCTGTGCTGTGAAGATAAGAGATGTGCTGCATCTGAAACAACGGATACTGGAAGCCTGTGCTAGCATTTCTTCTGCGGTGTTGCTATAAGTGCGTCAAGAGTGGGAGAAGAGGGTTGTATTAACAATCCAACACAATGGGCAGCACTTTGAACACATTTTTTAAGTGGTCATAAACTTGTAAAAAACTCATGAAAGAATAAAGTTACGTTAAAACCAAGCGCACCATTGTTTTTCTTATGAAATTCTTAATAAGTTTGATGTGTCACATGACCCTCTTCCCATTGAAAAAAATAAAGTTGGATCCAAAATGGCTAACTTCAAAATGGCCGCCATGGTCACCTCCCATCTGGAAAAGTTTTCCCCCTCCCACATACTAATGTGCCACAAACAGGAAGTTGATATCACCAACCATTCCCATTTAATTTAGGTAAATCCATATAAATGGCCCACCCTGTATATTAAACATTATAAAATCATTATAGCTGCACCCATTTTTATGAAAACAGCATGTTAGTGATGCACATTGCATCACTAACAACCCTATGGGGGCAGTCTAGAGGGCAGCTAGGACGTGACAGTTTCCCTTTAACTTTCCTTAAAAATAAACAGACGTAAGAAATTACTTAGTAATTTTTTTTACTTGAAAACTCAAGGATATGTGTACTACTTTTATGTTAATAGAAATATTTTTGTACAAATAGATTGTTATTGTAGCTGTGAAGATTATGGCTTTTATTGAGGGAGCGATCCATTAAGAATAGTGTAGCACATGCCAGTCTTAATGAAGCGCTCGCTGGAGTACATTGATCTGATTCATCAACTGACATGCGCCGCTAAATGTATCTGACACCCAGAGTTCGCCGTCGCCAGAAAAGTACACCAGACGGAATTTGCCGTACATTTCTGGACTAATTTATGGCATTTTAGTGGAATAACTTATGATGAATTTGTCGGGCGGGAGAGACCACTTCCCGACCCACCCATGTCCCAACCATGCTACTTTCATATTGGCGTAGCTGACTGGGACTGATGTAGATGCTAAAAGTCACAATAATTTTACACAGCTGCCAAGTTGCACAAAAAATATTGCGATTTATTAAGGTGTTTAACAACCTTGGGATTTTCCTTTTTTGCATTTTTGTTTTATGCTCCCCTTGTTCCCAGAGCCATAGCGTTTTAACTTTTTGGTCAATATGGCCGTGTGAAGGCTTATTTTTTGCGGGACAAGTTGTACTTTTAAATGCCATCACTGGTTTTACCATATCATGTACTGGAAAACGGGAAAAAAATCCAAGTGAGGTGAAAATGCAAAAAAAATGAAATTCCACAGTTGTTGTTTTTTTTTTTTTTTACCTCGTTCACTGAATGCTAAAACTGACCTGCCATTATTATTCTCCAGGTTATTATGAGTTCGTAGACACCAAACATGTACAGGTTCTTTTTTATTTAAGTGGTGAAAAAAAAATCCAAAGTTAGCTAAAAAAAAAATGCCGCCATTTTCCGAGAACCGTAGTGTCTCCATTTTTCGGGATCTGGGGCCGGGTGAGGGCTTATTTTTTGCGCGCCGAGCTGACGTTTTTATTGATACCATTTTGGGGTAGATACAATGTTTTGATCACCTGGTATTGAAATTTATTGCAATGTTGCGGCGACCAAAAAAACGTAATTCTGGTGTTTAGAATTTTTTTTCTTGTTACACCGTTTACCGATCGGATTAATTATTTTTTTATATTGATAGATTGGACAATTCTGAACTTGGCGTTTTTTATTATTTTATTTTGAATGGGGCAAAAGGGAGGTGATTTAAACTTTTATATATTTTTTATTTTTTTATATTTTTTAAAACATTTTTTTTTTACTTTTTGCATGCTTCAATATTCTCCATAGGAGACTAGAAGCAGCACTTGCCTGATCGGCTCTGCTACATACAGAGGATGAGCAGCTCCCCTGTATGCAGCAGAAATTCTCACTTGCTATGAGGGCCGACCACTGGGTGGCTCTCATAGCAATCAGGACATGACAGACACAGGGGTCTGCTGCAGACCACGGGTTGTCATGCCAACCCATCAGTGACCCACGATCACGTGAACGGGGTCACCGATGAGCAAGGCTAACGACATGCTTCCAGGAAGCGCGAGTTAAATGCCGCTGTCAGATATTGACAGTGGCATTTAACTGGTTAACAGCCGGGGTGGATCGCGATTCCACCCACGGCTGTTGCGGGCACATGTCAGCTGTATTTATCAGCTGACATGTGCCTGGTTCAGTGCGGGCTCAGCATCGGAGCCTGCGCTGAACCAGGGGTGCTAGCTTGTGCCATACTAATAATTATTTTCATTGGAGTTTTGTAATACTGAAGTCATCATCATCATGTCATCATCGATCGCACCAATCAGAGTACCTGACCAGGAGGTGACTGGGTGGTGACCGGCCTGTGACCTGCCTGTCACCACCCTATCACCCCCCCTGTGACCGCCCTGCAGATCCTTACACTTTGTGAGGATTTCTACAGAGGGGTAACACTGATCTGCACTGTGCTGGGCCTTGTAGTGCCACAGAATCTTCTGTGACACTACAAGACCTTCTTCTCAACCAGCTCCAGTCGCCCGCTGCTGCTCCAACGTCCTGCTGCGCTCTCCAGGGTCCTGGGTCTCCAGCTCCGTGTCCTGCTGCTGCAGATCCTGCTCCAGAGCCTCTTCCAGAACATGCTGCTGATCCTGCTGCTGAAAGAAGAACAGAGAAGACTTTGGTAAGTCCATCTCTGTTCTCCCCTCATCCACCCCTATCCCCCTCTCACCCCCTCCCCACCTACCTTTACCCCCAGAAGCCTGTGACACCACAATCGCTGCTCCTGCTCCAGAAGACATTGTACAGAAGACATCTGAAAGACGACAACTGTAAGTAGGATTTTTTAATCCGTCCTCATCCAACCCAATCCCCCTCTCTCCCCTCTCCTCCTTTCCCCCTTCCCATTCCCCTTTCTCCCACCAAGTGCTGATCATTACTTGATCAGTACTTGATCACTCGACTTTTATCCGTTCTTTTTTCCGTGCTTTCTGCAGCGACTGAGCACTGATTAGTGACCACAGATCACTGATCCACACTCGTGCTCGCTGTTTTACACTCCCCCCCACCTTTGCACCACATCCGCGCGCACGCCCAGCAGCTGCCGAGAGTTGATTGGTGAAATAGTTCACCGATCCGCACTCGTGCTCGCTGTTTGCACCACCTACAGTAGTTCCTTTTTTTCTCTTTTTTTTTCAGAAAAAAAAATTCACACCAAGCACACTGACACACACACACTCTAAATAAAGTACTGACACACACGCACCACATACATAAAAAAAAAAAATGTCCCGCTCATACCAAACTCGCTATTCAGCGGAGGAGGCATATGCTTTTCTTGCCTCCGACACTGACAGTGAGGGCGAGGATCCCACATTTCTTTATTTTTCCCACTCACGGTCATCCTCCTCTTCCTCCTCTTCTTCCTCCTCCTCCTCAGGTGCTGCTTTACCGCCCTGCAGTCGTCACAGGAGAGAAGATGATCCAGCGCCCCCCACTACTGACCCCATATGGACCTTGCCCCCTGAAAATTATGAGCCACTGATTCCTGATTTCATGGCGGAATCAGGAATCAAGTTTGACACCACCGGCCTCACAGAAATAGACTTTTTCAAAGTCTTTTTCTCTGAGGATTTTATAAACCTCATGGTGGGCCAAACTAATTTATACGCTCATCAATTTTTGGAACAAAACCCCTCTTCATCATTTTCTAACTGGTCTCCTGTAGACGCAGAAAAAATGATGAATTTTTGGGGCCAGGTCCTTCATATGGGGATCCTGAAGAAGCCAGAGGTTTGGCAATACTGGAGTGTTAACATTTTGTATAACACTCCAGTGTTCCGAATGGTCATGATCCGGAGACGCTTTGAGGCCATCCACAAGTTCTTGCATTACAACGATAATGCAAGGTGTCCTGCACACGATGACCCGAACTTTGATCGTCTTTTCAAAGTTCGGTCGGTCATCGAGCACATCAACAACAAGTTTGCTGAAGTGTATGTGCCCCAAAGGGACATCTGCGCATATGAGTCCCTAGTTCATTTTAAGGGGCGGCTTGGATTTCGGCAGTACCTGCCCAGTAAGAGGGCCAGGTACGGGATCAAGCTGTATAAACTTTGTGAGAGTACCTCAGGGTACACTCACAAGTTTAGAGATTATGAAGGGAAGGACTCCCGGATTGAACCCCCTGAATGCCACCCTGTTCTGTGAGTGAGTGGGAAAATTGTGTGGGACTTGGTGCGCCCACTTCTGGATAAAGGTTATCACTTGTACGTGGATAACTTTTATACCAGTGTCCCTCTCTTCAAGTCCCTCTCTGCGTGACGTACCGCAGCCTGCGGTACTGTCCGCAAAAATCAGAGAGGCCTCCCAAAGACGCTAATTGGGCAGCTGCTCAGAAGGGGTGAGAGCACAGCCCAATGTAGCGACCACCTGTTGGTGGTCAAGTACAAGGACAAGAGGGATGTCCTTCTCTTGACCACCATACATGGTGATGGCAGCACCCTCAGCACTGTACAAGGTTCCACTACACAGGTCACCAAACCAGACTGTGTAGTGGGGTACAACAAGTACATGGGGGGAGTTGATCTCTCTGATCAAGTCCTCCAGCCGTACTGCGCTTTGAGAAAGGCCAAGGTATGGTATAAGAATCTGGCTGTGCACATTGTACAGATGGCAATGCACAACGCTTTCCCTCTATCACAATGTGTAGGCCAGACTTCTACGTCGTATCTTCACTTTCAGGAGACAGTTATCAAGGCCCTGATATTTGGCAGTGGTGACGGAGCGGGCCCCAGTACTTCCGGAACTGAAGGACCTCGAATTGCACTGGGCCAGCATTTCCCGGGGCAGATCCCTCACAGCGGAAAAAAAGGTAAGTCACCAAAGAAGTGCCGAGTGTGTTATAAAAGGGGAATAAGCAAGGACACCATTTATCAATGTGACACCTGCCCCGACAAACTTGGCCTGTGCATGAAAGACTGCTTCAAAAGGTACCATACTTCCATAGACTACTAAATTAATTTCTGACGTATGACAACCTAATGAACACTACACAACTGACGTAGTGTTCGTCAGGTTGTCTTACGTCAGTTGTGTAGTGTTCGTCAGGTTGTCCTACACAACTGACGTATAACACTACATTATAGAATTCACAAATCGGGTTAAGTTCCAAAAAGGGGGCACTTCTTGGGCATTTCCACTGTTTAGGCACATCAGGGGTTCTGAGAACGTGACATGACGCCCGCAGACCATTCCATCAAAGTCTGCATTCCAAAGCCTCACTCCTTTCCTTCCGGGCCCTCACATGCGCCCAAGCAGTAGGTTTCTCCAACACATGGGGTATCAGCGTACTCAGATGAAATTGCACAACAACTTATGGGGTACAATTTCTCCTGGTACTGACGCGCCCCCTGGGCTGTGGGGTACTCGGTAGCTGGGCCGGTCGGTGCTGGGGATGTCACGGTGACAGTGACCCGGTCCGTGACCCAGAGCGGTCAATTAAAGGGGAATAAAGTAAAAGGAATAAAGTTTTTATAGATAATGTTCATGACGCCACCTGTGGTATGTGGCTATATGGGGCCGCCACGGTGACGCAGATCCTCTGGAGCTGATGGTGACGCAGCAGAGTTTGTACAGCTCTCCACAGGCAGAGCTAAGCCCCAGGGCAGGAAATAGTGATGTTATGAGGAAGATGTTGCTGGTTCTGTGTAGTGCAGGGCAGGTGATGGCGCAGCAATAATTCTAGGACACAGTGGGGTGCAGTCTTCAAAGTTTTACTCACAGTTGTTCAAGACTCCAGGTTACCAGCGCCAGTGTGTAACCTCCCACGTCATCCTGCGTTCACAAAGGAAGGGGTTCAGCAATCTCTCAAGTATCTCAGGAGTACTTAAATGGGAACCCATTATGTGTGCCTTCCTCAGACGTCTTCCTGCTCTGGCTCTCACCCTCCTGCCCTGCGCCTCACAATCAGTGTCCCAAGCCAGTAGCCTCAGATCTTAACTGGCGAAGTGCAGTGCGGCCACCTTTTTGGCGATATAATTGCGATAGTGGGCAGCTGCACCCTGAGAGTACAGCAGCCTCCGGTTTTCTAGCTGAGCCTTGTTGTTCTCCACTAGTTAGGGGCCAGTCCCCTCTGCGGTCTGATCCCTCCACGTCCTTGTAGATTTGGGCGCTCGGGTGGCTTCCGCACTCGCCGTGCCCCTGGGATCCCCTCTGTTCCTCTTGGAGCCTTCCCTCTGCTCCCGTCCTCTCTCTCAGTCTGTTCTCCTGGGCCTCCCAGACTAGGCCCGCTCCTTCCTCCTCTCCTCCTGAACAGAGCTCCTTCAGAGCTCCTGCTCCCAATTCTCTCTCTCTCCCTCTCAGACTGAACTCACTCCTTCAAGATGGTTCCCTTCTTATACTCCTACTGAAGGTGCTCCCCTGGTCTACTTCCTCCACCCAAACCTACTACATGGTTCCCCCACTCTCGGTTCCCCCCCTTCCAACCAGGGACAGGGCTCAGCCCTGTACGTATGCATCTTGCCCCTCCTGCTGGTCTGGAATGGTGTAGTGTTGGATGGGTGGGTTCTGGGCAGTACTCTGTCCTTACCTGAGAGTGGGGTACCACATCTCTGGGTGAGATGAAGTACCTCTGTGGCGACTGAACCCGCAGGGGTGCCACAGTACCCTTGTGAAAATATTTTTTTAGCATTTTTGTGGAAAAAAAATATTTTTTTATTTTCACAAGTCAACATTATAATTTTCTGTGAAGCACCTAGGGGTTCAATGGGCTCACTACACATCTATATAAATTCATTGGGTGTCTAGTTTCCATAAAGGGGGCACTTATTGGGCATTTCCACTGTTTAGGCACATCAGGGTCTCTGAGAACGTGACATGACGCCCGCAGACCGTTCCATCAAAATCGGCATTCCAAAGCGTCACTCATTCCCTTCCGAGCCCTGACATGCGCCCAAACAGTAGTTTTCTCCAACAAATGGGGTATCAGCGTACTCAGGAGAAATTGCACAACAGCTTATGGGGTACAATTTCTCCTGGTACCCTTGTGAAAATATTTTTTTAGCATTTTAGTGGAAAATTTTTATTTTTTTATTTTTTTTACAAGTCAACATTATAATTTTCTGTGAAGCACCTAGGGGTTCAATGGGCTCACTACACATCTATATAAATTCATTGGGGGTCTAGTTTCCAAAAACTGGGCACTTATTGGGCATTTCCACTGTTTAGGCACATCAGGGGCTCTGAGAACGTGACATGACGCCCGCAGACTGCTCCATCAAAGTCTGATTCCAAAGCATCACTCCTTCCCTTCCGAACCCTGACATGCGCCCAAAAAGTAGGGTATCAACGTGCTCAGGAGAAATTGAACAACAACTTTTGGGGTCCAATTTCTCCTAGTACACTTGTGAAAATAAAAATATTGCGACTAAAAGATCGTTTTTGTGGAAAAAAAATGGTTTTTTTTTTCACGACTCTATGTCATAAACTTTTGCAAAACACTTGGGGGTTCAAAGTGCTAACCACACATCTAAATAACTTCCCTGAGGGGTCTAGTTTCCAAAATGGGGTCACTTGTGGGGGGTTTCCACTGTTTAGGCACATCAGGAAGAGCTCCAAACGCGACATGGGGTTCGCTGTGAATTCCAGCGAGTTTTGCATTGAAAACGTCAAATGGCGCTCCTTCCCTTCCGAGCCCTGCCGTGTGCCCAAACAATGGCTTGCCCCCACATATGAGGTATCAGCGTACTCAGAAGAAATTGCAAAACAACTTTTGGGGTTCAATTTCTCCTGGTACCCTTGTGAAAATAAAAAATTGGGGTCTAAAATAAAATTTTAGTGAAAAAAAGTTAAATGTTAATTTTTTCCTTTCACGTTCAATTAATTGGTGTGAAGCACGTGAAGGGTTAATACACTTCTTGAATGTGGTTTTTAGTACCTTCAGGGGTGAAGTTTTTAGAATGGTGTCACTTTTTGGTATTTTCTGTCATAAAGGCCCCTCAAAGTCACTTCAAATGTGATGTGGTCCCTAAAAAATGGTTTTGTAAATTTTGTTGTAAAAATGAGAAATCGCTGGTCAACTTTTAACCCTTATAGCTCCCTAACAAAAACAAATTTTGGTTCCAAAATTGTGCTGATGTAAAGTAGACATGTGGGAAATGTTATTTATTAACTATTTTGTGTGACTTATCTCTCTGATTTAAGGGCATGAAAATTCAAAGTTTTAAAATTGTGAAAATTTTCAAAATTTTTGCCAAATTTATGTTTTTTTTTCACAAATAAACGCAAGAGATATCGAAGAAATTTTACGACAATCATGAAGTACAATATGTCATGAAAAAACAATCTCAGAATCAGTGGGATCCGTTGAAGCGTTCCAGAGTAATTACCTCATAAAGTGACAATGGTCAGAATTGTAAAAATTGGCCTGGTCATTAACATGCAAACCACCTTGGGGGGTAAAGGGGGTAATGAAAAAAAAAATGAACTTTTTAGAATTTACCAAATGGTTGCAATGAAACAAAGAGTGAAAAATGTAAAAGGGTCTGAATACTTTCCGTACCCACTGTAAGTGGTAAGTCTATTGATTGGTGATTGATTGCACCATTTGCTGGATGCTGCTTGGTTCACCCATGCATATATGTATATATCTATACCGTTTAGATTTATACTGGAGCAATTTATAATAGTGGATTTTTAAAGAAGCTTTTAGATGATAAAACACTGACATCTCCAAAGCTTTCACTGTGATCACTTTGTTCCTTAAAATTTACATTTTATAGCCATTTTTCTCCAAACTAGACACTGTTAAAATTCTCTGCTAACATCCTCTTAACTGTCAAGGAAGATATCCATTAAAGCAGAGAGTATCTGGCATTTAGACGTTAGCATAACAGCAGATGTCTCTGGAGAATTCACTCCCTTAATGAGAGCCAAGAACGTGGAAGCTCTGGGGAAGTGGTATGAGGAATGGAAATAACACATGATTACAATAAAATTGAACTCTAATTTGACAAAAGGAAAGTGAGTTTTTCTGGTAGCGGCAAAGATTAAGCTGCTAAATGAACAGTTACAGTAGGAAAAACAGTGTAGAAAAGACAAAGAATTCACAAAACAGTGAACAAATGAGATATATTATTAGTTACCAGAAATTCTAAATAGATGAATAGAAACGGCTGGGATATAAGAAGCGAAGTTCCTTACTACACATGGCAGCAGCAGCAACAAGATTGATGAAGAATCTTAGACCACTGAAGATGTACATAACTCCGTACCGTAGAACGTGCACATAAGTATCTGGCAGTTCCTGAAGATATTGTCCCCTATGTTGATGAACATAGTAACAACACACAGAAGACACCAGGTGTCATCCACACAGGAGGTACTTTTAGGACAGTTTAACGCCCCGTTCACATGTTCAGTATTTGGTCAGTATTTTACATCAGTATTTGTTAGCCAAAACAAAGAATGGAACAATCAGAGGAAAAGTATAATAGAAACACGTCACCACTTCTGCATTTTTCACCCGCTCTTAGTTTTGGCTTCCAAATATTGATGTCAAATACTGACCAAATACTCAACGTTTGAACGTGCCCTGACTGGTATCCACTATTGGCATTCAGGACTAAGAATTTACAGAGGACCTTTCACCAAAATTTTCATGTTGAATTGAACACATAACTAGGGATGAGCGGACCCGTGGAAGTTTGAGTTATGGTACCTGATCTGAACTTTTGAACTTTCTTCCAAAGTTCAGTTCAGGTACCAGAACTGTATCTGAGCTTGAACCAGAACCTCAACCCCATTAAAACAATGGGGACCTGAAATTTTGAGCTGCAAAACTCTCTCGATGTGCAATGGACTTCCGCTGAAACTCCGATCATTGCAACAGACTTCCGGGAGAAGTCCGTTTTCAGTGTTACGCACCGGACACTAACTGTACGATACAGAATGTTGATCTTTTAAGTTCGGGTTCGCTCATCTCTACACATGACATAATTGTGGCTGCAGAGCTAAATAAACCTTTTTTTTTAAATTTCCCTCTCCATTGCGGAGATATAAGCAAGCAAAGTATTTGGCACCTAATGAGTTAACTTTTGTTAAGTCCAAGAGTGTGTTATCAGATAGTTTTCACTGTTGGCCTGTACTTCTTCTCCCTGAATGAGTGGCTATCTGATAACGCCCACTTGGACTTAACAAAAGTTAACTCATTATTATTATTATTATTATCTCCGCAACGGAAAGGCGACATGAAAAAAATAAATAAAATGTTTTATTCCACTATGTAGCCACTATTACATCATGTGTCCAGTCCAACATGAAACATTTGGTAAAAGCTTTTCCATAAATCAACAGTACACTGAAAATAAGTAACTCTATAACATATCTTATCATAGAAATCTGATTATTTCTCCTCCTGGACTGATAATGAATTATCACAATTCTCAATTCACCTGTAAATTCAGTATTCAGTGAACACAGATTTTCCCATTACGGAGATAGGAGATGGCATTGGTGCTCATAAGAGTCTACTGTCATTTCAGGAGAACTTGCAGCAGAATGTCTGTGTCTGCCTCCAGCTCTTCCTTCCCTCTCCTCTCCATAGAATTTTAAAAGCAGCAACTGTCAACTCCTATCTCAGTAATGTGAATGGCTGTATTCAATGAATACAGATTTTACCCATGAATAGAGAGTGAAATATCAATCTAGAAGAAAAAAGAAGCAGATTTCTCTGATAAAATATATTATCAAGTTACTTATTTCCATGTGTACTCTTGATTTATTAAAAAAAATTTAAATGATGGTTACCCAGTTAAAGGACAACTACAGTTGAAACATGCTGCCCTATCCACGTGAGCATGTATCAGGCACTGACTCTGTGATTTCAGCCATATAGGTTTAACTCTAAAATATTGCGGTGTTGCCGAGAAAAACATAGTTTTATAGCCACCGAGGACCAAGTCACATGGGAGACCAGTTGAACAAGCTGGTCCCCGACGGCTTCTCCCGCGCACGCAGAAGCTTCTCTCTTTATAAATCACAGTACACTCTAGGTATGGTATTTTTACAGACTTTTTTCCGTAGACATCCGAAGTTTTTTTTTTCCTCTGTTAGAAAAGTGCAAAAAAATGTTTATGCATATTGAGTTTTTTGGTGGTGTTTTTTGTTGTAGTTTTTAGATTAAATATCATATGAATCTTAAAGAAATCTACTTAAATTAGATTTTTATTAGAACAAAAGAGACTATCTGGCAAAGATACCCAGACTCTGTGCTACAACAATGCCAGGCAAAACAAGTTGTTTGGAAGTGAGTTTCTGGCTTGGCATTTATCCCCGGTCATGTTATAAGGCTCATTTAACATTAACTTATAGGGTAGACTAGTAACCATCTTGCCTAGATTGCACTTAGTGAGATATTCTCTTTCGTCCTGCAAAGACAGCTAATTTACACACTTTACTCCCAAGAAGTATTGCCTGTGAGAGTCCATACTCTGGTCTCTTTAAGGAGTACTAATACTTTCCCCCACTTTACTTAAAAGGAATCTAGTAATCATGTTATCTATAAACTATAATCCTTGTAATGTTAAAAACACAAAAAAATGCAGCTTCAAAACAGATGAATCTTAAACATAATGTTAGAACCTTGCTGTTAGGTTTTTTTTTCCGTTGCTGGTCACATGACCTTGTTGGCCTATTTAATCCTGCTCCGCCCTTCTGGCTTTGCTGGACTTCATTGTATATCTACTTTCTAGCTAGCCTGTGCTCTGTATCTATCTCTGTTAGTTTGCTTGGTCTACGGACCTCTATGTTCTATCTATTTTGTTTGTTCGTCTGTCTGCTACTATTTCTGTTAGGAGGTGTCCCATATTCCTTCCAGTCCTTAGTACTTGTAGGGATTCCCTCCCCACATCTATAGGTCTTCGTACAGACTAGATTAGGACTTTAGCAGGTCTGATCGCAGGATCAGGTTCCCTGTTACATCGTAGGGATTCAGCTGAGTCCTATAGTAGGGACAGATCTCCTCTCTTTCCTTAGCTTTGGTAGCAGAACATAACACATAAATCAAAAAAAGTTATATAAACAAAAAATACCCATGCAAAAAGCTGTTTTTTCTGGATGCATTTTTTAGGACAAAATAACTTTTACTTGTCTCCACTTTTTTTTTTTGATCGATTGTTATTTTTTTTAAAGAAAAGTAACAATGTCAGATCATAACTTTGAGCCAAGAGCACAAACAACTTGAAACTCAGTAGGTGTATTAGTGCATGTACACCAGTGGCGTACCGCCAATGGCGGCAGACCACGCCACTGCTATGGGGCCCATGACCGGAGGGGGCCCGTGAGCCGGGAGGGCCCCAAGCAGCGTGGGAACGAGGATGATAGGTGAGTATGAGGTTGCGGCGGCAGAGGAGCAGGTTGCGGCAGTGGAGGAGCGGGGCACACGCAGTAGCCCCTGCCGCAGCTGCTAAAGGGGCATGAATATTCCCTCTTCTCCACTCCCATGGGCGTGGAGAAGAGGGAATATTCATTCTCTTAAGCAGTGGGCATGGAGGAGCGCTGAGCCGTGGCTCCTGTCAGTGCCCGCTGCTAAAGGTAAAGCATATTCACGCTTCTTCATGCCCAAAGTCCCGGCGTGGAGAGGAGTGAATGTGTCGGCAGCAGCAGCTCACCTCGGCTTCTGAGAGCGCACGCAGCTCAGATGCCGACATGAGCTGCTGCAGACAGGACTCAGCGCTGGAGCAGAGGTGAGGAAGGAAGGTGAGTATAGGTGTTTATTGTTTTGTGTGCAGTGATTGGGGGATGAGGGGGACACAAATACCAAAATACTTGGATTGAGGAGGCCACACATACCAGGATTGCGGGATTGAGGAGGCCACACATACCAGGATTGGAGGATTGAGGAGGCCACACATACCAGGATTGGGGGATTGAGAAGGCCACACATACCAGGATTTGAGGATTGAGGAGGCCACACTTACCAGGATTGGGGGATGAAGGAGGCCACACTTACCAGGGATTAGGGGATTGAGGAGGCCACACTTACCAGGATTGGGGGATTGAGGAGGCCACACAAACCAGGATTTGAGGATTGAGGAGGCCACACATACCAGGATTTGGGGAGTGAGGAGGCCACACTTACCAGGATTGGGGAATTGAGGAGGCCACACATACCAGGATTGAGGGGTTGAGGAGGCCACACATACCTGTGTTGAGGAGGCCACACATACCAGAATTGAGGGGTTGAGGAGGCCACACATACCAGGATTGAAGGGTTGAGGAGGCCACACATACCAGGATTGGGGGATTGAGGAGGCCACACATACCAGGATTTGGGGATTGAGGAGGCCACACATACCAGGATTTGGGGATTGAGGAGGCCACACATACCAGGATTGGAGGATTGAGGAGGCCACACATACCAGGATTGGGGGATTGAGAAGGCCACACATACCAGGATTTGAGGATTGAGGAGGCCACACTTACCAGGATTGGGGGATGAAGGAGGCCACACTTACCAGGGATTAGGGGATTGAGGAGGCCACACTTACCAGGATTGGGGGATTGAGGAGGCCACACAAACCAGGATTTGAGGATTGAGGAGGCCACACATACCAGGATTTGGGGAGTGAGGAGGCCACACTTACCAGGATTGGGGAATTGAGGAGGCCACACATACCAGGATTGAGGGGTTGAGGAGGCCACACATACCTGTGTTGAGGAGGCCACACATACCAGAATTGAGGGGTTGAGGAGGCCACACATACCAGTATTGAAGGGTTGAGGAGGCCACACATACCAGGATTGGGGGATTGAGGAGGCCACACATACCAGGATTTGGGGATTGAGGAGGCCACACATACCAGGATTTGGGGATTGAGGAGGCCACACATACCAGGATTTGGGGATTGAGGAGGCCACACCAGGATTGGGGGATTGAGGAGGCCCCACATACCAGGATTGAGGGATTGAGGAGGCTACACATACCAGGGATTGTGGGATTGAGGGGGCCACACATACCAGGGATTGAGGGATCGAGGAGGCTACACATACCAAGGATTGTGGGGGCCACAGATACCAGGGATTGTGGGATTAAGGGGGCCACACATACCAGGATGGGAAATTTAGCTGCTGCTGCATTTCCCACCCTAGGCTTATACTCAAGTCAATAGATTTTCCCATTTTTATGTGGTAAAATTAGGGGCCTCGGCTTATATTCGGGTCAGTTTATTTAAAATATACGGTATTTTAAAATCAGTGAGTACGTGGTGCCCATAATACTGCAGGACTGTGGCGTGCATTATACTATATGGGGGCTGCATTTTACCCTATGGGGTGTGTAATATACTGTATGGAGGACTATGGGGAGTGCATTATATTCTATGGAGGACCATGGGAAGTTCATTATACTATATGGAGGATTATGGGGGGCGCATTATACTATATGGAGGATTATGGGGGTGCATTATACTATATGGAGGATTGGGGGGGAGCATTATACTATATGGAGGATTATGGGGGCGCATTATACTATATGGAAGATTATCGGTGGTGTATTGTACTATATGGAAGGCTATGTTGGGCCATTATAATATTTGAGGGCTATGTGGGGGGCCATTATACTGTATGAAAGCAATTATACAGTGTGAAGGTTTGTGTGGGGTCCATTATACTGTTTGGAGGGCTGTGTGGGGGCCATGAGAGTGTATGGAGGGCTCTGTGGGGTTCACAGTTGGGGGATTATACTGCGTTAGGGTCACCATACTTTGCCATGGGAGTTGAAGTGGGGTACAATAGGGTCATTATACTGTGCATGTGGAGGAATGCACCATAGGGGTATCATACTGTTTGGGGGGCACTTTTGTTGGCATCATACTTTATGGGGCAATGAAAGAGGAATCTACGACTTCAGAAGGAAGAAAATTTCTATGTAAAGGCTGGAAAGTTATGAGATCTGCTCTTTTGTGACACAGACAAATATTTATTTATTTTTTGTGGGGGGGGCCCAATTAGAGCTTCTGCTATGGGGCCCCATGACTTCTATGTATGCCCCTGATGTACACACAGAATTTTCTGAGGAGTTTATTGGAGTTAGTTCCCTAAAAAATAGGCAAAGAAACTCTTGAAAGCCTGTTCCTATTATTTTGCTGTTGATATGTTTTTTTTGTCTACTTCAAGTCTTGAAAAATACCTGGTGGGTGCATGTCACAGCTTTGAAGTAGCTACTAATGAAAACTGCTCCAAACTAGGCACTGACACGAGATGAGCAGATCTTTTGAAATTCAAATTTGGCAACTTTGTCGAATTTTACCCAAAAATTTTATTTGTGGTGAATAAATTTGAGCAAGCATCAATACTGTAAAACTTGTAATTGCTGGGAAAATATATGTGGAGGAGAGCCGAAAGAGAGAACCTAGATGACTATAAGAGATTACACTCTACAGACGCGAGAGAGAGCCCTTCTGACTATAAGACCTTAAACTCTACAGAAGAGAGAGAGGACCCCGCTGACTATAACAGCTTAAACTCCACAGAAGAGAGACAGAGCCCCGCTGACCAAAAGAGCTTAAACTTCACATAAGAGAGACAGAGCCCTGCTGACTATGAGTTTACACTCTACAGGAGAGAGAGAGGACCACACTGACAGTAAGAGGTTACTCTCTACTGGAGAGAGAGAGGGCCCTGCTTGCCATAAGAGATTACACTGTACAGAAGAGAGAACCCCACTGACTATAAAAGCTTATACTCTACAGAAGAGAGAACCCCGCTGGTTATAAAAGCTTATACTCTACAGAAGACAGAATGATCCCCTCTGACTATAAGAGCTTACACTCTACAGAAGAGATAGCCCTGCTGACTATAAGAGCTTACACTCTAGAGAAGAGATAGAGAGAGATGACACTAGTAACCATTTTGCACAAAATGTAATTCTCGGCGAATAAATCCATAAAAATTTTCATACTGGAAAGCTTGTAATTGTTCGGAAAATACACATGGAGGAAGGAGAGAGGACCCTGCTTACCATAAGAGCGTACACTCTGTAGGAGAAAGAGACTTACCCAGTGGCTCTGGAGATGGAAAAATTACAAGCTGCCGTATGAACTGTGCTCCACTGATATGTTATGACCCAGGTACTGCGCCCCTATATAAGATATGATAATCCATAAGATGTCATAGATGCAGGGCATTAAGGTGAGGCCTGCTCTATGATGCTTTAGCTTCACCAGAAGTCGAATCGCAAAATGTTTCAATTCCTTTAAAATCGACTCAAACTTAATCATATACTGATTGATCTTCTCATGTCTTGCACTGACCAATCAAAAGGCTGCAAAAAAATGCTTCAGAAAAAAACTCTTCCAAAAAAGTTTCAAAACACTTCACCACTGTAGCAGGAAACAGAAAATTCCTCTAAAACGCCTCAAAGTCTTTCACACATGATTTTTATACACGTTCAGTATATGGAATATTTATGGTATATTATTATTGAAATATTTGTAAGTATCGTCTACCTAAACTATGAATGTGTTAAAGCATTATTGGCATAGCTGGCAAACTGATAGAGAATGTAAGTTATTTTTATAATTAATTGATAAAATCATTCACTTGGTATTCTGCCTCCTGAAAACAGTGTATTTTACAATTTTTTTTAATTTAGAAGAATTTATGGCCCATTCAAAAATTTATAATTAGAAATGAGATTGTCATAAGTGCTGTTTTACTGAACCTTTAAAAAAAAAAATTAGGTAGATTAAGTGTATATTATATAACATTTCAATAGAATACCATTATATATAAAAAGGACTTGTTCTTTATACCACCTTTAGTATATATAGCAGTTAGCTCCTCTTTGCTGTTTAATGCTTTATTTGTGGAATATTATATAAAATTCACATATAATAAATTGAAATATAAAATTACACCACAAAGCATCTTTAAAATATGATATGAAACATTGTAAGACAGACAGGCATGAGCAATCAGATTTAAAAATAAAATGGCTAAATCTTCTTCATTGTGGATATAACTTCATATTTTCACAATAGCACACTACAAAAAAAAAGATATAAAGGGGGCTTGTGAATCCAGCCTAAAACTATAGAAAATACACCTATTCGCTTCACTTCACTGTCTGGCAGTTTAAAAAAAATGCAAAACTGACCTTATATGTGACCTATTATCACTATTCACATCCCTTCCATCGTGGTCACCTGTCACTACAGCTGAAATATAGCTCATTTATATGAAAATGCGGATATAATATAATCTGTGCAAAGTCAAGATAATAGATAAAAGTAATAGATTCATCTGTGTTTTCTGTATTTTATCTAATGCATGAAGTTTTGTGAATTTTATGTTTGTAAAAAAAAATCTGTTAATTTTTACATGTGAACCAACTAATTGAAAACTACAGTGAAATGAATTAGTGCAATGTGAGCAGAATTCACAGGTATTATTCTATATAGTATCTCCATAATGCTAGGGTCACACGACAGTATACAAAATCATTCAGAGTTGCATCTAGAAAAGTGGAGCGATTATTTTCTTACTTGTCATCCATGTGCAATCCGTTAATTTACACAGCAGCTATTAATCATTTTCAGGACAATTTAGAGTTTCCTCTGCTATAGAATAGCAATTTATCTGTAAAAATCATATGCTATAATGTGACGCCATACGGCACTCAATTTTTTGCTCACACCCACAGACTTGAAGGGGCAAGTCTCATCCAAATTCTGGAGGAAAACCCAGCACGCTGTGATTTTTTTCACATGCAGATTCAGTAAGTGAAAAAAAATTGTTCATCTGAATAACATTGGTCCGAGTGCGATACTTTTTTTAACGGATTGTGCTCACACCGAAAATGTGGTCGTGTGCACGAGACCTAAATCTGAGATTTTCTACATCCAAAGTATGACTTCTATTGTTAGGATCTCTGCATACATTCTTGGGTTAAAATTCAGGTAGCATGTATACCACTTAGGCCCCCTTCACACTTTGCGCGTCAATTCCATTACTGGAAAAAACAGTACTGGTGAGATACGTGGTGCATGTCCGTGTGCCATCCGTGTGCCCGTGTGGGACCATCTGTGTGACATACGTATGTACATTTGTGTCATCCATGTGCCATCTGTGTGTACCATCAGTGTGACACGTACTGGAATAAAATGAAAAATAGAAATTACATGTGTTTAGGTGTTAGATGTGCAAAGACAGAGAAAGATAAATAGAAAGTTGTTTATGAGATACATACAGTTAGGTCCATATATATTTGGACAGAGACAACATTTTTTCTAATTTTGGTTCTAGACATTACCACAATGAATTTTAAACAAAACCATACAGATGCAGTTGAAGTTCAGAATTTCAGCTTTCATTTGAGGGTATCCACATTAAAATTGGATGAAGGGTTTAGGAGTTTCAGCTCCTTAACATGTGCCACCCTGTTTTTAAAGGGACCAAAAGTAATTGGACAATTGACTCCAAGGCTATTTCATGGACAGGTGTGGGCAATCCCTTCGTTATGTCATTCTCAATTAAGCAGATAAAAGGCCTGGAGTTGATTTGAGGTGTGGTGCTTGCATTTGGAAGGTTTTGCTGTGAAGTAAACATGCGGTCAAAGGAGCTCTCCATGCCGGTGAAACAAGCCATCCTTAAGCTGCAAGAACAGAAAAAAAAACATCCGAGAAATTGCTACAATATTAGGAGAGGCAAAATCTACAGTTTGGTCCATCCTGAGAAAGAAAGAAAGCACTGGTGAACTCATCAATGCAAAAAGACCTGGGCGCCCACGGAAGACAACAGTGGTGGATGATCGCAGAATAATCTCCATGGTGAAGAGAAACCCCTTCACAACAGCCAACCAAGTGAACAACACTCTCCAGGAGGTAGGCGTATCAATATCCAAATCTACCATAAAGAGAAGACTGCATGAAAGTAAATACAGAGGGTTCACTGCACGGTGCAAAACACTCATAAGCATCAAGAATAAAAAGGCTAGACTGGACTTTGCTAAAAAACATCTAAAAAAGCCAGCACAGTTCTGGAAGAACATTCTTTGGACAGATGAAACCGAGATCAACCTCTACCAGAATGATGGAAAGAGAAAAGTATGGCAAAGGCGTGGTACAGCTCATGATCCAAAGCATATCACATCATCTGTAAAACACGGCAGAGGCAGTGTGATGGCTTGGGCATGCATGGCTGCCGGTGGCACTGGGTCACTAGTGTTTATTGATGATGTGCGACAGGACAGAAGCAGCCGAATGAATTCTATGTATTCAGAGCCATACTGTGTGCTCAGATCCAGCCAAATGCAGCCAAACTGATTGGTGGTAGTTTCATACTACAGATGGACAATGACCCAAAACATAAAGCCAAAGCAACCCAGGAGTTTATTAAAGCAAAAAAGTGGAATATTCTTGAATGGCCAAGTCAGTCACCTGATCTCAACCCAATTGAGCATGCATTTCACTTGTTAAAGACTAAACTTCAGACAGAAAGGCCCACAAACAAACAGCAACTGAAAACCACCGCAGTGAAGGCCTGGCAGAGCATTAAAAAGGAGGAAACACAGCGTCTAGTGATGTCCATGAGTTCAAGACTTCAGGCAATCAGTGCCAACAAAGGGTTTTCAACCAAGTACTAGAAATGAACATTTTATTTACAATTATTTAATCTGTCCAATTACTTTTGGTCCCTTTAAAAACAGGGTGGCACATGTTAAGAAGCTGAAACTCCTAAACCCTTCATCCAATTTTAATGTGGATACCCTCAAATGAAAGCTGAAAGTCTGAACTTCAACTGCATCTGAATTGTTTTGTTTAAAATTCATTGTGGTAATGTCTAGAACCAAAAATTAGAAAAATGTTGTCTCTGTCCAAATATATATGGACCTAACTGTAATTAGTGTCATGCATTTATTATTATGGCGCTTTACATGTGAAAAGGGGTATACATAATAGAAACAAGTACAATAATCTTAGACAATAGAAGTCGCTGACTGGTACAGGAGGAGAGAGGACCCTGTCCATGAGGGCTCACAATCTACAAGGGATGGGTGAGGGTACAGTAGGAGAGGGCAGAGCTAGTTGTGCAGTGATATGGTGGAGCAGTGGTTACTGTAGGTTGTAGGCTTGTCGGAAGAGGTGGGTCTTCAGATTCCTTTTTAAGGCTTCCATGGTAGGCGAGAGTCTGATGCTTTGGGGCAGAGAGTTCCAGAGTAGGGGGGATGCACGGGAGAAATTTTGTATGCGATTATGGGAAGAGGAGATAAGAGGTTGTAGGCTTGTTGGAAGATGCCTGCAGCTGTTTGCTTAGACTTTGCTGGTTTCTAAAAATAGAAACTTCCTTTTTTTAGGGTCCCCCTTTTTAATAACTGTTAAGGCTAAGCAGACAGCTGATATTAATAGGCTGGGAAGCTCCATGGTTATTGACCCCTTCCCAGCATAATAAGACCAGCTCACAGCTGTCTGCTTTCCCTTAGCTGATTAATAAAAATAGGGCGGACGCCACGCCATCTTTTTTTAATCATTTAATTATGAGCTAAACATTTGTACAGTAAGCTACACACGCAAAGCACTGATTATATCTCTCACTGACATCTTTCTATCTACAGTATCTATCAATTATGTATCTATCATCTATGAACCTCATAGCTAACGATCTATCTATCTTTGCACATCTTTAACACCAAAAAATCTTTCATTTCTGTTCTGCATTCTATTCCAGTACATGTCACATGGACGGCAAATGAAATGGATATTATCCATGTGCATACATGCGGCACGCATTTTACCCGGGCTGCCGGAAAAAAAAGGACATGTCTACGAGTTTTGCACACAGACACAAGGTCTTTGTGAAAACACTGACATGTGTGTGGCACCATAGATTTAAGTGGGTGTGCATGTGTCAGTGTTTGTAATACGTGTAAAAATGAACAACACACGTTCTGCAAACACGGATATGTGAAGGGGGCCTTAGTTTGTTACTTGACTTTCATAGGGGCATGCTGGTTTACCTCGACACTACAAAAACACATGGCAATATTCATGCATCTTGTGTTATTGGAGAACTCAGAGATTCAGGTATGATGGAACTCTGCTGAAACTTTATTCAGCTGGCTATGAGCAGGATAAGTGTATTATAAAATTGAAATTGTTCCAATTTGCAATATGAACAATTTTCAATAATAAAACTGCATTGGAGAAATGCCAATAATGAAAGTTTCTCTAAACCAACAATTACATTTTCATGGTTTGGTTTAAGCTGATGCAGAATTAGAGATGACTGAATCTCCAAAAATTAAAATTTGACAGATAAATTCAAATTTGGCCGGCAGATTTGATTTGAACTGAATAAATGTAGGATTCAAATTGAAACTGCCTCTAGAAAAGGGGATACGTTTTTTTTTTTTAAAAATAACCTGTATTCTCAACTTTCCTCATGCACTTGGACCAAAAATATGGCCATTTGCATGAGCCCTAAAAATATGTATTTCTTTCAAACATGCTTCTCCTTAAATCTTGCTGAATGAATGAACAATTAGAGATTAAAATTAGTAAAGTCTTAGCAATACAGATCCCACAAAAAGGTCAAAGATAAATATAATTACAACATACAAGTACAGCAAATGAACCAGAATAATAAATGTAAATACTGTATGCAGAAACTTGCAAATGTTCATGCTAATATATGTAAATAGCATTTTGAAATTAGGATTTTGTTAGCTTTTCTTTTCCCAACTGCTGATTCTAAAGAAGCGCAATCTATAAATGTGTATTTTCACTTAACAAACTTGCATAAGTACTTCCCAAAGTTAATTCTGAGAGAAGGTTTAGATAATGATCTTGGCAATGTTTATCTGGAAGAAAATGACAGAGTGTGTGTAATTCATGTTATTTCACTATGCAGTGAGCTGGACGCACCCTCCACTCGGCACTTTAACTTGACAACAATGAATGCTTTGAGTATGTAGCCTTTATTACTCAGTGCTTTCCCATAGGCTTTCATGCAAAAGGAATGCTCAACACACCCTGTTCTCTTCTCTATTTTTACATTTTTGCCGTTTTTGCCACTGTAATTTTGACATTTAAAAATATCTAAACACATAGCAATGTGTAAACTTTTTGCTGCCAGAGTTAAAATGAAATTAAAATATGCAGAGTTTATTAATTTTTGCTCCATTTATTTCTCTTGAGTTGGGTGAGCTTGTAGTTAGCAATAGAAGTTAAAGAATCACTATATTATTAATATATTGCAATGATTAGATTATATAGTTCTGTGTACATACAATTGTTCATTTTGCCTTTCTACCCAGTTATTCTTCTATTTTCCATTAGGTCTACGACATCATGTTATTAAAAACAGTCAAGTTGAATCCTTCTAAGCTCTAATTAGAAACAGGAGATCAATTTTCCCAGTATGAATCATGAGTCACTGCAAAAGTCCCTGGCAGGGAGGAGGAGGGAGCAGCTGAGTTGGGATTTGAAAAGGGGAATGATAAATGCAGGGAAAATAGACTTCCTGTTTCTACATGAAGCAGAGAAAAGAGAAGAATTAGCTGGGTAGAAGGGCAAAATGAGCAATTGTAAGTACACAGTGCTGTATAATATGGTAGATTCAATATATCAAGAGGATAAAAACTTTGATGGCAGTGCTTCTTTAATCAGAAATTGGCTTTCCATGGCTGTGCAAATTCAGTATTGGAAGCAATTATGAAAACTTGATATAAGAGTAGGGCCCGATATTTTGGCTCCTAGTATTTAATTTGATTCCCTTTGGCCATTTTTATATTTGCCCCTCCCACCCTACAGCCATTTTTTCTAAACTCTGTGCAAGCATGGTTAATAGAAAAAGCATTTTGGACCAGGCAGAGCGGACTTTGATAGCCCAGTAGCTGTATGCCTCTTTAACCAAATTTCTCCTGCTTGTAAATATGAAGATTTAGCAATGTCTTCTGAAAAATCTATTGTTGGTATATCAGCAACTATAGAGGAACATATCTTTAGAAAATTTGAATTCACTGGCTTCTCCAAATTTTCTCCAAAAATGTGATTCTTGGCGAATAAATTCATGTAAATCTCCATACTGGACAGCTTGTAATTACTCGGAAAATACACGTGTGTGAAAGGAGAGAGACAGAGAGAGAGGACTTCGCTGACCATAAGAACTTACACACTACAGAATAGAAAGACTTACCTTACAAACTGTGCTCCACTGGGAACCCCTGATCTGTGATGGCCCAGGTTCTAACCACCACTGTATAAGTAATGATAATCCGCTAGATGTCATAGATGCAGGGAATTATAGGGAGGCCCACATGGCAATGCAAAAAAACATTAGCCCGCTCTCTGATGCTTCAGCAGTGTAGCAAATGCTGCTGAACAAGTTTTGTTTTTGTTTTTTGCAAGTTACAAATCAAATCTTGGAGTGTTTGAATTCCCGTGAAACTGCAAATTTCAAAAAATTTCAACTCGATCATATGCAGATCATCTCTCATCATCACTCATCTCTATCACCTTAAGGTCCATTTGTACTAGTTGATAATCAGGGAATGAGGGTTTGTAAAGATGCAGGCAAATTGTTCATGAATAAGCATCAGAGTTTTCTCCAATGTTGGCCATAAATGTTGGATACACGCCGCCAATCACTGCTGTGTTCCTGTGGGTAATTAAGCCAAGGGCTGTGCCCTGAGTGATTACACAGGTACTCAAAATTTGGGTTTGTGAAAACTATTTGAAATCCAGTTACTGATTCTTATGGTTTCTTATGCCCTGATTTAAAAAAAAACTCTTCTATTTTTAACGATCATGTATGGATTTTGCTCAAAACGTGTGTGAAATTACGTACAAGTGAGATCAACAAGGAAAATCTTTATTGTAGCCAAAAAAGTGCACAATATTATATATCTAAAAATGTATTGTACATTCATTCTGCAACTTTATTGGAATTTAATTCTTGCACTTTTCCCTTTTCTTTTCAAAGCTTTTCTTTAATAGAAGGCCTGTGAATCTTTTCTGTGAAGCTTCCTGCAGTAGACCCCCTTTATGTTCATGTTCCATCTACCTTGGTATTGTCGTTCCATCTCTTTGATATTCTGATGAAATCTTTCTCCTTGCTCTTCGCTAACAGCACCAAGGTATTCAGGAAAGTTGTCCAAATGGAAATGTAAAAATGTAACTTCAAATTCATCAGACAACCCAAGGCTTTGAAACATTACAGCATGTTCTCCACGATGGACTGAAATTTTGGATCTTTGTTGTTACCTAGAAATTTCTTCAAGATTTCTTTAAGAGAATCCCAAGCTTTTTTCTCAGCATCTTTTATTTTTGTTTCAAACACGTCATCCTCATGAGTTTCCGAATATCCAGACCTACAAAAATTCCTTTCTTCAGTTTAGCTTTGGACAGTCCCTGAAACTTGGTACCCAGGTACTTAAAAGTCTCTCCTTCTTTCGGTAGAGCTTTCATAAACTGCTTCATCAGTCCAAGCTTAATGTGAAGTGGTGGCAGGAGAACTTTAGTGGGATCAACTAAACTTTTCTCAACTATGTTCTTGAGTCCAGGTTGCAAAAATGTTCTCATTGGCCAACTTTTTTGGCTCTAGTGATGAGTCCTATCCTGGCTGTCCCATTCACACAAAAGCATGGGTACTTTGTGTATCATCCTTGCTGCTCAATGAGCAAAGAGAGAACTTTCAGATCAACACATGTAGACAATCCTTGATCCTCGTAGTTAAGGTTTTTGAAAATAAAGTTTAAATTCTCATATCTGTCCTTGAAGTGCACAGAATTCCCTACAGGCACTGAAGCATACTTTTGTTACCATTGTTCAGTAGCACAGCTTTCAGACTTTTTTTGGATGAATCAATAGAGAGTCTCCACTCCCTCATATTGTACTCAATGTTAAATTTTTCCATCAGCCCAGGAACATCAGTGCAATACACTAGAGCACTGTCTTGAGAAAAGTATGGAAGGAATTCCTTTTCTCTGCTTCTATACCATGAAAAACAGGTACCAGGAGATAGCAGGTTATGTTCCTTTAGTCTACAGCCTAAAAGTTCTTTAGAATATTTAGGAAGGTCCAAGTTATTGATTAATTCATTTAATTTGAGCTGTGAAAAAAGCTGTGGCTCGTGGAGGCTAGTGTGGAAGTCTTCATCAGAATCCTGCTATTCATGTTCTGAATGAGGTGTATCTTCAAGTTTCTCCTGAGGTGAAGGGACACATATTTCTGGACTATGAGGCACAGGGCGAATCGCTGACGGGAGGTCCTGGTATATAATTTCCTTCTTATTTTTAAGGTTGAATCCCTCCACGTTTCACGTATAAAAGTAGCAGTCATCACTATGATTTTGCGGTTCCCTCCAGATCATAGGCATGACAAAACGAAAGCTCTCTTTCTTCCTATTAGACCAATGTCTTAGTTCTTTTACGCAAACAGAACACACTACATGTGGAGCCCACGACTTGTCCTGATCAGCTAGTTTTACACCAAAGTACACATAACACACTTTTCTAAAGAAGTCCATAATGTTTCTTCATTGTTTCTTCACTACAAAACAACTGAAAATGTAGCAAAAGTTGTCGGGTGAATTACGACACCCCATTTCGATCATGTTGTTAGAAACAAAAGCTTAATCCACCACAACCACTAAATATTGAAAGGAATCGTGGTAAGCACATCATCACACCCTTATGAACCCTGTCTAAAAGAAAATCAGGGTGCAGCTTTCAGTTCTTATACTGCTGAGGTATAATGAAAGCTCTGCTCTGCTTGATTGCTATGGACACCACCACACTGTTATGAACTGTGACTAAAAAAATATCTGTCTTTACTGCCGTTAACAACCAATCACAGCACGGCTTCCATTTCTTATACAGCTGATGTAAAATGAAAGATATACTATGATTCCATGCTGTGGACACCACCATACTCTTTGAAAGCTGGGTTAAGAAAATCTTCTCTGCCCACAACAGCCAATCACGGGCCGGCACAGCATCCATTAATTTCTAGCCAATCTAAAGACATCAAAATAATCTATCAAAGGTCATGCAAAGGAGTCAAAGTATGGTGCAAGAAAAAGCCTATGGACTCAGTGCTTGTCAAAAAACTGTACGTGATGGAATTTTTTCGATATTTTTACTGAGTTCAGTAACTGAAAGTGTACAAAAATCACCTCTTACTTTCCAAACATTTTTACCCTTGCAGACCTTCTTATTATCATGTACAAATTGATGTGGGCAAGGCACGTTCTGCCAGTGTACATGACAATGTGCAAAAGTGTAGTATTTTTCACTCTTTGTATGGAATGAGCTTTGCTTTGTAGGCCAATGATTAGTGACCGTACCTGAGCCACATTGTAACCTAAATTTGCACTCTTCCCCAACCTCTTGTTTTACACTGAACTGCAACTATTCTGTTCAGGTCATTTCATGGAAATCTGATTTCCATTGCAGTTTGGACAGAGTTATAGCAAGCTGCAAGAAACAAAAGGACCACTGAAAGAAAAACTAATGTAATCATGCACAAGTTTATATAATAACAATTTTTATGGCCTTTATAGGAGTCGATGACTGTGTTGGAAAGTATTGACTTGTGCATAATAAAATCTACATTATCTCTGAATTACAGAAAATGTATCCGGGAATCAATGAGTTAAAGCCCTAAAACACAATATTTAGCGAGCTGCATGAGTCACATACCAGAACCCCACCTAAATGACAATCATGGGAACAAGAATACTTCGATCTGTTAGATAACTTATAGCATAAATTTTCTTTTCCATAAAATGTTATTTAAGACCTCAATGATAACTTGCGTAGTTATCACAGGTAAATGTCTCATTAAGAACCTAGAGAAGACTCCATCCATTTACTAGTAAATATAAAGAGTTGATTTAGTCTAATAAATGTGGTCTTTGAGAACTTTATAAGAAAGAGGAAGGCGCTTTAGATAATACATTTCCTTTATAGAACGCCTCATATTCTTCGGAGTTTTCCAACCAAGGCAGTAGCAAACAAAAACAATGACAAAGGGATTCCGGTCCATTGGATCTTACAATCTCAATGGAATTGAAGGTCATAAAGTTAGTAATAAGTAATTAGTAATAAGCTCATTTTGTCCAATGGACCAGTCCTTTGTATTAGCAACAAAACATAGTCACAGTGAAAGCCAACACACAGTTAAAGTATAGTATTAAAGCCAAAAAGGTATTAAACTGAGGAGCAGAGTAGAGTAACATGTGACCAGGTTAGGTTGCATGTAAACCATGGATTATGGTTGTACTAAAAATAATTTCTAGTTGAAGAAATTTGCTCCAAATCTGGGATTGTTGGGGACAAATCAAATCATTTGAGTTAAAGAGATCCACAGAATAGGTGGAGCATGAGGGAAGGCCTGGAAATAGTGGTTGGAAAAATGTAATTAAATAAGATGGCAGCAATAGGTCATCGGCTGAGAAAAGAGTATAAGTGAGTTGGTTGATAGGGGTAAAAGCGGAAATATATAATGGTTAGGTTTTGTGGAGAGATATTGAATTCAGAAAATATACCACCAATAAACCATAGTTATTCATGATATAAAAATAATAATGAGATGTTCTTCACTATTAATTGCTAAATCATTTTTATGAGGCCTTGTATCTACTTTCCTCGAAAGGTCTTTTTCCTCAGTTTTCCGAGATCCAAAAACTCTCTACCCATCTGGTAATTGGCCTACCACTCAAATGCCACTAATCCAGTTCTCCCCATGAGTCTTTGTTAACTGGAAACAATGACAAACCATATAGATGGTCTACTACAACCTATCGCTGGCCTCAGTGATAATGTAGAGACTGACAGGTAGCATCGGAATGGTATCACTGGAATTGCAGGTGAGTAGAAGCTTATTAGACCAGGTTACTATTCCCTGTAGGATTTTTCTTTATTTAAAGAGTACCTCCATTTTCAAAAGAATAGTGATTATAGTGTAGCACTTGGCAGCTTAATAATTTTTTTTAAATTACTCTATTAACGTTTTTTGCTGTTAACCCGCAGAATGGACTGCCCAAAGTGTGTACAGTGCGCTGCACTAAACGTAAGTGGTATCCTGCTTTTCACTCTTAGTTCACATGTTCAGTGCAAGAGCTAGTGCCATGGGATATCACAATGCTCACTGAAGAAGTTAGATAAGAGTGAAAGCAGGATGCTGTGGACTTTGGGCGGTCAATCCAGTGGGTTAACCGAAGAACCTCTTAAAGAGTGATTTAGTACAACGATTAGACTGTTAAATCCTGCAGTATTATTTTTCTTATTTTGGAGTGGAGGTACACTTTCAGAAGAAAAAGATGTCATGTCCCACAAATCATACAGTATTGTAATGTCATTGTTGTTGTTATACTTCAATGCAGTCAGGTATGCTTTTCAGAAGTTTGTCCTGTCTCTCTTCCTGTAGCCCAGCTGTGATGAAAGTAACCCCTGCCTTCTTCCCCAGGTAGTGTTTGTCAGCCATGTTGCTAGGTTCATCTTTGGCATCGCTGGTTCAGAATTGTCTTTTTTGGCTACTGCAACTACTACAGCTAATGCTGTTACTATTGTGCATAATACAAGAATTCAACCTGAGAATAGGCTTCTGGAATCTTCATACATACCTCTGCAGTTGAGTCAAGCTATCTGATGTATTAGAACCCTCCTGTTTGTTTTTTCCATCTTGTGTTTTGCGGTCACGTGACCATCTGCCTTTATATTACAGCTCCGCCCTTTTGGCTGTGCTGGACTTCATTGTTTGACTGTTTCTCTAGCCAGGTGCTTCTGTGCCTTTCTCTGTCAGTTTGCTTGGTCCTTCTGGGACCACTAGTACCTTTTTGTCAGTTTGTCTTTTTGTGTTCTGCAACAACTTCTCTGTTTAGGAGGTGTCCCATTTTTGTCCCAGTCCTTATTTCTTTTAGGGACCCCTCCCCTTATGCTATAGGTCTTTGTTCAGACTAGCCGAGGACTAAGGCGGGTCTGTTCGCTAGGAACAGTCAGCCCGCTACATCGTAGGGATTCAGCTTAGTCTTACTGTACGGACAGCTTTCCCCTATCTTTCCTTACTACTTGTTGCAGATCATAACATGATGAAGTTCTTGGTGTGAGTACTGGTTCAATACAGGCATCCATAGAAACGCTGTCTCAAGAGCCCCACACTTGTAACCTAGTTCTGGAGTCAGAATAAAAGACCTTTCTTAATAAAAATGATAAAACAGTTAACAGTAAAGAACATCTCATTATTTTTTTATGTCATAGATAGTGTTACGGGTCCGGGTGGTGGAACCTCTGTGCCGAGGTGCAAGGAGGGACCCAGAGGGGCGTGACTAAGTATCCACCCGAACCGACCCTGGTCGTACGGCAGCTAATGACACCATGACCAGGGAGGATCCGGGCAGAGGGACCAGGTGCTACTCTGGGGACGACCTTGTAAGAGAGCAGGTGGCTCCCACGGGTCAGATGGCTGGGACTGACTGGTATGGTGGATGGACACGGCAAGCAGGCGGAAGTCTCTGGTAGCTGACAGGTGGTCACAGTTCGAGAAAGCAGGGCAAGTAGCAGTCTTTAGGTTTACCAGGAAGGTGGTCACAGCAAGTGACAGCAGGGTCTCCAGGCAGGCTGACAGAAAACAGGCAGGTGCTCCCAGGTGAGCGGGCAGACAGACGAGGCGGGTAACTGACAGGTAACTGGTGGGCGCTCCCAGGTGAGCGGGCTGACGGACACAGCAGGTAACAGGCAGGTAACTGGTGGACGCTCCCAGGTGAGCAGGCAGACAGATGAGACTGGTAACAGGCAGGTAACTGGTGGACGCTCCCAGGTGAGCGGTCTGACAGACGAGGCAGGAAACAGGCAGGTAACTGGTGGATGCTTTCAGGTGAGCGGGCAGATAGCCAAGGCAGGTAACAGGCAGGTAAGCGCTCCAGGTGAGCAGGCTGGCAGGCAGGACGAGAAGTCAGGCTAGCAGCGGAACCTGAGGGCTGAAGGACAGGTGAGACACAGTGCAAACAACCTTGCTCGGGCACCTCCATTTTGGAGGAGGTGCCTTATATATGGGAAGTCCTCCGGCAATTGGCCGGGGACTCCTAAGCACAGTGCCCGGGAAGGAGCGTGCGCCGGCAGCAGCGAGGGAAGGAGCGCTGGAGGGCGCCGCGCTCTGAACAGGAAGGTGAGAGGGACGGCGTCTCTGCCTAGCAGGAGGCAGAGACGCCGATGCTACAGTACCCCCCCCCTTTAGGCCTCCCCTTTTTTAGGCCAGAGAGAAATTTCTCAAGGAGAAGCGGAGCGTTGATGTTCTCCCTGGGTTCCCAAGTTCTTTCCTCAGGACCAAACCCCTTCCAATCCACCAGAATAAAGGTTCTCCCTCTTATCCTCTTGGTGGCCAGGATACTCTCCACTTCAAAGACGTTCTCAGCAGAAACCGGAGTAGGAGGAGTACCTGGATTGTCGGAAAAAGTGTTAAGGACAACGGGTTTGAGGAGGGATACGTGGAAGGAGTTGGGAATGCGTAGGGTGGCCGGGAGTTTTAATTTGTAGGCCACTGGGTTAATTTGCCTGAGGACTTCGAAGGGTCCGATGAACCGAGGGCCCAACTTGTAGGAGGGTACTTTACGCCGCACATATTTGGAAGAGAGCCAAACCTTGTCTCCCGGACGGAATTGAGGTGGATCCAGACGTCTCTTATCAGCATATCTCTTCATCCGCTCGGAGGACAGAAGAAGAGCGGACCTGGTACTCTCCCAAATAGTAGAAAATTCGCTGACAAGAGACTCTGCGGCAGGGTTGTCCACAGAAGCGGAGACAGGAACTGGAATCCGGGGGTATTGGCCATAGACAATAAAGAACGGGGATTTGGAAGAGGATTCGCTCTCATGGTTATTATAAGAGAACTCGGCCCATGGTAGGAGATCCACCCAATCCAAATGGTGGGCATTAACGAAGTGCCGGAGGTAGCTGGTCAGGATCTGATTGATCCGCTCCACTTGACCATTGGACTGTGGGTGGTAGGCGGAGGAGAAATCCAGGGTGACGTCTAGCAGCTTACATGTGGCTCTCCAGAAGCGTGAGGTGAACCGAACCCCACGATCCGACACGATGTGGAGGGGTAGGCCATGGAGATGGAAGATGTGGCGGATAAAGTCTTTAGCCAGCTCGGGTGCAGATGGAAGACCAGGCAGGAGAATGAAGTGGGCCATTTTAGAAAAGAGGTCAACGACCACCCAAATGACTGTACAACCGGCAGAAACAGGAAGATCGGTGATAAAGTCAATAGCAATGTGCTGCCATGGAGCAGCTGGTACGGGCAGGGGCAAGAGATGGCCAGCTGGTAGATGTCTAGGAACTTTCTTACGGGCACAGGATGAACAGGCCGCGACGAAGTCTACAACGTCCTTACGCAGGGTAGGCCACCAGCAATGCCGGGCAATGAGCTGGAAGGTCTTCTTTTGGCCAGCATGGCCAGCTAGTTTAGAAGAATGTCCCCAGCAAAGAACCCTCTCCCAATCTGGTACTGCTACAAACGTCTTACCAGGTGGAAGACGAGTCAGATCCAAGGGGGCCACATTCATCACCTTGGAGGAGTCAATGATGTGCGTAGGCTCCTCCTCTTGATCAGAGGACAGGAAGGACCGGGACAAGTCATCAGCTTTGACGTTCTTATCCACCAGGTGGAAATGAAGAATGAAGTCGAAGCGGGCAAAAAACAACGACCACCGGGCCTGGCGAGGAATGAGTCTCTGGGCATTTTGGAGATATGCCAGGTTTTTGTGATCCGTGTAGATAGTTACCGGATACAGGGCCCCTTCAAGCAGATAGTGCCACTCCCCCAGTGCCAATTTGACGGCTAGCAGTTCACGGTCTCCTATGGAGTAGTTGTGCTCAGACGAGGAGAAGATTTTGGAGAAGAAGCCGCAGGTTACCATTCTGCCGGTAGAAGATTTTTGGGTGAGTACCGCTCCGGCTCCAGAGGAGGAGGCATCAACCTCCAGGTAGAATTGTTTATTACAGTCCGGACGGTGCAGGACGGGAGCAGAGGCGAAGGCTTTCTTTAACGAAAGGAAGAACTCATCGGCTTCAGGCGACCATACCTTGGGATTTGCCCCCTTACGGGTAAACGCAGATATGGGAGCAGTCCGGGACGAGAAGTGTGGGCTGAAAAGACAATATTAATTGGCGAAGCCCAGGAATCGCTGTATCGCCTTCAAACCTTCTGGACGGGGCCATTTTAGAACAGAAGAGAGCTTCTCGGGATCCATTTGCAGACCTGTCTGGGAGATAACAAAGCCCAAGAAAGGTAGGGAGGTCTGGTCGAAGAGGCACTTCTCATATTTGGCATAGAGGTGGTTCTGCGGAAGCCTAAGCAGGACCTGACGAACATCCCTTCGGTGTGTGGGGAGATCCAGAGAGAAGACCAAGATATCGTCCAGGTATACCACTACGCAGGAGTACAGGAGGTCACAGAAGATGTCGTTGACCAGCTCTTGAAAGACAGCAGGAGCGTTACAGAGACCAAAGGGCATCACAAGGTACTCATAGTGACCGTCCCGGGTATTGAATGCTGTCTTCCACTCGTCTCCTTGACGGATACGGACCAGGTTATATGCTCCTCATAGATCCAGCTTGGAGAAGATCCTGGCACCCTTAAGACGGTCAAACAATTCGGAGATGAGCGGCAGGGGGTATTTGTTTTTCACAGTGATTAGATTGAGTCCTCTGTAGTCAATACAGGGACGTAGCGAGCCGTCTTTCTTTTTAACAAAGAAGAATCCGGCTCCAGCCGGGGAGGTAGATTTTCGGATAAATCCCCTAGCCAGATTTTCTTCAATGTATTCAGACATGGCCCGGGTCTCGGCTGCAGACAACGGGTAGATACGCCCATGGGGAGGAGTGGCGCCAGGTACCAGGTCGATCGGGCAGTCATATGGCCTATGTGGTGGCAACGTCTCTGCTTCCTTTTTACCGAAGACGTCCGCATTGGGCCAGTAAGGAGCCGGGAGACCTGGTAGATTAGCTGGAGTAGGCGGAGGGCGAGCTGGGCGGACCGGAACCAGGCAGGTCTTATGGCAGTCCGGACCCCACCGAAGTACTTCACCAGATCGCCAGTTCAATACGGGTTCGTGTGTCTGGAGCCAAGGTAGACCTAGCAACAGGGAGTGAGAGAGTCCGGACAGCACATGGAATGAGATTTCCTCAGAGTGCAGCATTCCCACCTGCAGGGTTATGGGTTCAGTGACGAGCAGGATGGTCACCGGGAGAAGACATCCATCCACGGAGGCGACTGACAATGGTTCAGCCAGGGATTTGGTGGGAATACGGTATCTCTCTACCAAAGACTGGAAGATGAGGTTTCCAGCAGCTACAGAATCCAGGTGGGCGAGTTCAAAGTGACGGTTTTCTCCCCAAACAATACAGACCGACAAAGTCAGAGACGGAGAGGGCTTACTTTTGTCTAGGACGACCTCTCCGAGCGGTCCTAGACACTGGCATTTCCCGGCTTCTCCAGGCAGGAACGGATGGAGTGCTCCATACTGCCACAATAGAAACAGCTTCCCTCGGCTCAGCGAGATTCTTGGCGAGATTTGACCATCTTGGTTTGGTCGATCTGCATAGGTTCAGGCGAGTGCTCCCGGGGAGTGACTGGTTGAGAGGCAGGTCTCAGGGAAGTAGGAGCAGAGCGAGAAAAGTCTCTCTCCCAGGCAGTCTCTTTGGCACGTTCTTGGAACCGGATGTCAATCCGGGTAGCTAGTGACACCAGGTCATCCAGAGTGGTAGGAATGTCCCGACCAGCTAACTCGTCCTTAATCCGGCCGGAAAGACCCTCCCAGAAGACGGACACCAGGGCCTCATTTTCCCAGGCAAGCTCAGAAGCGAGGGTGTGGAACCGTATGGCATATTGGCCCACGGTGAGACTCTCTTGGTGGAGACGTAGCAGAGAGGAGGCAGAAGAGATTTTCCGTCCAGGTTCATCGAAGACTTTCTGGAAAGCAGGAAGGAAAGACGGCAGGTCAGACACCAGGGGGTCCCCTCTCTCCCACAGGGGATTTAGCCATGCCAGTGCCTCCCCAGTGAGATGGGACATGATGAAGGCCACCTTGGCCCGGTCGGAGATGAACTGGTATGCCAATAGCTCAAAGTGCAGGGTGCACTGGTTTATGAAACCCCGAGCTAAAGCAGGTTCGCCGGCAAAGCGTGGAGGTGCCAGAAGCCGAGGTCCATAGCCGGGTGCCATGAAGGGACCGGATTGCGCTACCGCAGGAATAGGCACGGCTGGGCCAGAGGTAGACATAGACGAGTCACACAATACGCCTAGACGAGAGTTAACGGACCGTAGATAGGCCAGTACCACTTCCTGCTGAGTTTTCTGACATAAGACTTCCTGGTACAGATCGGAGATCTGGGGGCCACCGGGTTCCATGGCCTGAGCAAACTGTTACGGGTCCGGGTGGTGGAACCTCTGTGCCGAGGTGCAAGGAGGGACCCAGAGGGGCGTGACTAAGTATCCACCCGAACCGACCCTGGTCGTACGACAGCTAACGACACCGTGACCATGGAGGATCCGGGCAGAGGGACCAGGTGCTACTCTGGGGACGACCTTGTAAGAGAGCAGGTGGCTCCCACGGGTCAGATGGCTGGGACTGACCGGTATGGTGGATGGACACTGCAAGCAGGCGGAAGTCTCTGGTAGCTGACAGGTGGTCACAGTTCGAGAAAGCAGGGCAAGTAGCAGTCTTTAGGTTTACCAGGAAGGTGGTCACAGCAAGTGACAGCAGGGTCTCCAGGCAGGCTGACAGAAAACAGGCAGGTGCTCCCAGGTGAGCGGGCAGACAGACGAGGCGGGTAACTGACAGGTAACTGGTGGGCGCTCCCAGGTGAGCGGGCTGATGGACACAGCAGGTGACAGGCAGGTAACTGCTGGACGCTCCCAGGTGAGCAGGCAGACAGATGAGACTGGTAACAGGCAGGTAACTGGTGGACGCTCCCAGGTGAGCGGGCAGATAGCCAAGGCAGGTAACAGGCAGGTAACAGGTGAGCGCTCCAGGTGAGCAGGCTGGCAGGCAGGACGAGAAGTCTGGCTAGCAGCGGAACCTGAGGGCTGAAGCACAGGTGAGACAAAGTGCAAACAACTTTGCTCGGGCACCTCCATTTTGGAGGAGGTGCCTTATATATGGGATGTCCTCCGGCAATTGGCCGGGGACTCCTTAGGACGACGCGCGCGGCCCCTCCAAGAGAGGGGGAGCGCGCGCGCCCTAAGCACAGTGCTGGGAAGGAGCGCACGCCGGCAGCAGCGAGGGAAGGAGCGCTGGAGGACGCCGCGCGCTGAACAAGAAGGTGAGAAGGAACGGCGTCTCTGCCTAGCAGGAGGCAGAGACGCCAATGCTACAGATAGCATGATGTGTGGGCGGTAATTTTGCTTAGTTAAATATCTCTCCATATTGTTAAATCAACTGCGACTCAAGAGCTCCTGCACCAGTGCCATCTCTTGGCTAAAGCGTGGACATCCCATCTACCAGAGTGACTTCTCCAGCCACTCACTGGCCTCACTGAAGTCAAATAAACAAAGACCAATGGGCAAAACCAGAGTTGTGGAAAATTTCACTAATGATGACCATAGGTTTATTCACTATTTAATATTATTCTGTCTCATTGGCCAAATTTTGTAAACCACTTAAAGCCACTATTACACATAGCTGGTTTCTGACATCTAAATACACAAAAAGTTCACAAAGGATTTCAGTGGGTGGTTCAGCTCAGAGATTGACTGTAGTCTCTGCTTCCATGTTTATGAAACAAAGGCTGTCAATTATTCAGTGAGACCACCCACTTGATTCCTAAGCTTAAAATGGGGCGGAATGCACATGTGAGCTCTACAGTACTGAATCATTTTGCACAATCTGCTTAGTTACTCTTGTTCTATCAAATTCTCACCAGTAATCAGACACCATGTTTATTGTGATGGGTATCCTTAAATGTTAAACAAGTCTGAAATCCCTATATAATAGGCTGTATAATGGTTTAAAGAATTAACCTAAATTCTATATAATGACCATGATATAAGATAAACCCAATAAATTATGCACTGCAGTGATTTAGGACAATATCCATAACTTACAATTATAAGTACATAGAATATAGCTACTAATATACATGTAAAGTTTTAGGACAGCACCTGTTAGTGAAGCTTATAGTGAGACGCAAATCTAACCTGAGTGCCGATTTCAAAAACTGACTTTATTTTATGAATGTTTTTTTTATTAGGAAAATATTTTAAATATATAATATAACATGGTGATGAGTCCTGTGAATTCTGAAATGACAAGTTAAGGGTGTGATCATTGACTCTAGCCTACGGCAGCAAAAGATTTTCATCAAAACTTTGTCTGTAATTAGTGCCTATTGCAACATCTAATTATTGAAAGGAGTAATTTGCAAAAAAAAGGCACAAAATACATGAACTTCAATGGATCTGTGTGTATCACCTTCATCAAAGCTTTTAAAGCCACCTTTAAATACATTAACACAGTCACTTTAACTGTACCAAAAAAAATTCTTTAGCTAAACTTTTAGCACTAAAATTAAAAAGGTCAAAATCTTCCACTTTCAGCGACATACTGTAAAATAAAACTCCAAAGACAATGCCATTTCATGCACTTAGAAGATTATCATAGCCCTGGACTCTTGAACTGAGACTGAAGAACGTTCTTCCTACTTTGCTTTCTTTCATATCTTCTTAATAAAATCAAGATTTGAACAAAATACACGATTAGCTGGATTACATTTACTTCCCTTTTTCTTCGTTACTTAAGGATCTGTCCAGAAAGTGAATGTCTTCAGTCTCTCTTTTTTTTTTTTGTTATAGCAACCATGAAACAAAGAGGTGGTTTGTCTTGTGGGATGGGAACGTTGTAAATGATTTATATACTTGCTGTGCAATCTGTGCCTTCTAATTTTATCTGGATGATGAAATGAAACTTGAAACATCTCAGTTTGATGGACTTTGATTGTGTGTCACTAAGGGTGATTTAGGAAAACAGAATGAAACAAAGCAATAATGAGGACGAGGCTTGGCATGGAGCTTTGGCAGAGTACAACATAAAACAAAGGTTACTTAATAAATGGATGTCCTTAATTGTCATTGTCATGTATGTAACGCAGGGGACCCTGTGAGATTCAGGGTGAGCAATGCAAGTGTAATCTACAGTGAGATCTGTCTAGACGCTACACTTATCTCTTATTTCATTTTTCAAAATACCATAAATCAAATGAGCTTCTAGCTAAAATAGCAAATGTGTCTCACAATTTTAAAAGAAATGCAAACTCAGCATAACATTCCAATTTGGTTGTAAATAAAATGACTAATTTAATATTTACAGAAGTGCAAATTCTACATAAGATCTAAGTTTGTGACCAGCTGCTATCTTTAGAAAGCTAGAGAATAAATATATATATATATAAATATACAGTTATATGAAAAAGTTTGGGCACCCCTATTAATCTTAAGCTTAATGTTTTATAAAAATTGGTGTTTTTGCAACAGCTATTTCAGTTTGATATATGTAATAACTGTTGGACACAGTAATGTTTCTGCCTTGAAATGAGGTTTATTGTACTAAAAGAAAATGTGCAATCTGCATTCAAACAAACTTTGACAGGTGCATAAGTATGGGCACCTCACCAGAAAAGTGACATTAATATTTAGTAGATCCTCCTTTTGCAAAAATAACAGCCTCTAGTCGCTTCCTGTAGCTTTTAATGATTTCCTGGATCCTGGATGAAGGTATTTTTGACCATTCCTCTTTACAAAACAATTCCAGTTCAGTTAAGTTTGATGGTCGCCGAGCATGGACAGCCCTCTTCAAATGATCCCACAGATGTTCAATGATATTCAGGTCTGGGGACTGGGATGGCCATTCCACAACATTGTAATTGTTCCTCTGCATGAATGCCTGAGTAGATTTGGAGCGGTGTTTTGGATCATTGTCTTGCTGAAAGATCCATCCCCTGTGTAACTTCAACTTTATCACTGATTCTTGAACATTATTGTCAAGAATCTGCTGATACTGAGTGGAATCCATGCGTCCCTCAACTTTAACAAGATTCCCGGTGCTGGCATTGGCCACACAGCCCAAAAGCATGATGGAACCTCCACCAAATTTTACTGTGGGTAGCAAGTGTTTTTCTTGGAATGCTGTGTTTTTTTGCCGCCGTGCATAACGCCTTTTTGTATGACCAAACAACTCAATCTTGGTTTCATCAGTCCACAGGACCTTCTTCCAAAAAGAAATTGGCTTCTCCAAATGTGCTTTTGCATACCTCAGCCGACTCTGTTTGTGGCGTGCTTGCAGAAACGGCTTCTTTCGCATCACTCTCCCATACAGCTTCTCCTTGTGCAAAGTGCGTTGTATAGTTGACCGATGCACAGTGACACCATCTGCAGCAAGTTGATGCTGCAGCTCTCTGGAGGTGGTCTGAGGATTGTCCTTGATTGATCTCACCATTCTTCTTCTCTGCCTTTCTGATGTTTTTCTTGGCCTGACACTTCTGGCCTTAACAAGAACTGTCCCTGTGTTCTTCCATTTCCTTACTATGTTCCTCACAGTGGAAACTGACAGGTTAAATCGCTGAGACAGCTTTTTGTATCCTTCCCCTGAACAACTATGTTGAATAATCTTTGTTTTCAGATCATTTCACAGTTGTTTTGAGGAGCCCATGATGCCACTCTTCAGAGGAGATTCAAACAGGAGAACAACTTGCAAGTGGCCACTTTAAGTAGCTTTTCTCATGATTGCATACACCTGGCTATGAAGTTCAAAGCTCAATGAGGTTACAAAACCAAAAAAAGTGCTTTAGTAAGTCAGTAAAAAGTAGGTAGGAGTATTTAAAACAAGAAAATGATAAGGGTGCCCATAATTATGCACCTGTCAAATTTTGTTTGAATGCAGATTGCACATTTTCTGTTAGTACAATAAACCTCATTTCAAGGCAGAAACATTACTGTGTCCAACAGTTATTACTTATATCAAACTGAAATAGCTCTTGCAAAAACACCAATCTTTATAAAACATTAAGCTTAAGATTAATAGGGGTGCCCAAACTTTTTCATATAACTGTATATATGTGTACAGCATATACAGGGGTGGATTAAGAGTAGCAAGGGCCCCGGGCAGTTTAGAAGGTGCACCCCCCCACACACACACACACACACACACCTGATGTATCACATGACATGTCACATGATCCCCTGTGATAGATCATGTGATAGTTCACGTGAAATTAATTTGGCACAATATTAATTATAATAATTTTTTTTAGGTTGTGTGCCCACTATGCGTTTTTTAAGTGTTTCTGCAACGGCAATTCCGCTCCAGAAACGCTTAATAACGCTTGGTAGAAGGTCTGCCATGTTCCCCAATGATAATCCGCATGTGCTGTGCACATGCTGCGGAAATTTCCGCTGCGGATTATCATTGCGCAAAAATCCGCAGCACTACCAATTATTTTGCGGAAGTGCGGCGCTTTCGCCGCCATTAACTTGCATTGGAACGCATGGATTATGCATCACTGCATATGTACATGCAGAATCCATGCGTTTCAATGTGCAGATGGTACTCAGGTTTGGAGAAGCGGAGACTCTCCTCTGGACCTGGGTACCATAAAACCTGTAAAAAAAGAATAAAATAAAAAATAAATATTATACTTACCTTCTGATGGCCCCCGGTGTCTTTATCCGATGCGTCCTGACTTGCCGGCAGCTCGCGATGGTCTGAAAAGGACCTGCGTGACGTCATTTAGTCATGTGACGGGTCACGCGACCGCTGACGTCGGCAGGCCATCATAAGGTAATTATATATTTATTTTTTACCATTCTTTTACGGTCACACTATATAAATCCAAGCCGGTTGCCGGTTGCATGGATTTATATAGTGTGACCAAGTTGTCAAGCACTTTCCAAGTGATGCTAAAATCTCTTGGAAAGCACTTGACACCCGCATGCGGAAATGCATGTGAAGAACGCTTCACATCAGCATGTCCCTGTCAGGAAAAACGCATGTACAATCCGCATGTACAATCCGCATGCGTTTTTTCTGCCAGGGAGATGCAGAAAAGCTAAAAAAAAATCCGGAGCATTTCTGCATCGTGGGCACATAGCCTTACATTAATTGTATGACTCAATATTGAGCACACGTAGCCATCTATACACGGCAGGAGGCCGCACGTAGCCATCTATACACAGCAGGAGGCCGCACATAGCCATCTATACACAGCAGGAGGCCGCACGCAGCCATCTATACACAGCAGTAGGCCGCACGTAGCCATCTATACACAGCAGGAGGCCGCATGGCGCCATCTATACACAGCGGGAGGCCTCACGGCGCAACCTATACACAGCGGTAGGCCACACGGCGCCATCTATACACAGCGGGAGGCCGCACGGCGCCACCTATACACAGCGGAAGGCCGCACAGCGCCACCTATACACAGCGGGAGGCCGCACGGCGCTACCTATACACAGCGGGAGGCCGCACGGCGCCATCTATACACAGCGGGAGGCCGCACGGCACCATCTATACACAGCGGGAGGCCGCACAGCGCCATCTATACACAGCGGGAGGCCGCACGGCGCCATCTATACACAGCGGGAGGCCGCACAGCGCCATCTATACACAGCGGGA
This sequence comes from Phyllobates terribilis, assembly GCF_046119375.1. Taxonomy (NCBI): domain Eukaryota; kingdom Metazoa; phylum Chordata; class Amphibia; order Anura; family Dendrobatidae; genus Phyllobates; species Phyllobates terribilis. The sequence continues at coordinate 99,355,030 of NW_027362764.1, forward strand.
GGCCCCACGGCGCCATCTATACAGAGCAGGAGGCCGCACGGCGCCATCTATACACAGCGGGAGGCCTCACGGCGCCATCGATACACTGCGGTAGGCCGCTCAATGCCATCTATACACAGCAGGGGGCCGCATGATGTCATCTATACACAGGGGGAGGCCGCCCGGCACCATCTATACACAGCAGGGGGCCGCACGGTACCATCTATACACAGCGGAAGGCCGCACAATGACATCTATACACAGCAGGGGGCCGCACGATGCCATCTATACACAGCGGGAGGCCGCACGGCACCATCTGTAGACAGCAGGAGGCCGCATGGTGCCATCTATACACAGTGGGAGGCTGCACGGCGCCATCTATACACAGCAGGGGGCCGCACGATGCCATCTATACACAGCGGGAGGCTGCACAGCGCCATCTATACACAGCGGGAGGCTGCACGACGCCATCTATACACAGCGGGAGGCCGCACGTCGGCATCTATACACAGCGGGAGGCTGCACGGCACCATCTATACACAGCGGGAGGCCGCACGGCACCATCTATACTCAGCAGCAGGCCGCATGCAGTCACGCACGCACACAAATATATACAGACATATACATACACACATAAACACATTTGAAGCACAAAAATACATATAAACAGACATCACACAATGATATCAGCCTGCACACACACACACGCGCACACATACACACACTCACCATCCCCTGGCTCTGCTCCAGTGGTCCTGCTCCCGGCTCCAGTGGTCCTGCTCCTTTCCGATGCAGCACTACAGGCCGGGTGCGCACTGCGTGACGTCACAGCTAGGAGACACGGCCGCGCACAGGGCCGTGTCTCCTAGCAGTGAAGAGGCCGGGCCAGCACTGGGAAGTTAACTGCTGCAGTGCTGGCCCGGCCGAAGAAGAAGCAGCGGCCGTGCGCCGCTGCTGGGGGAGCGGTCCGGGCCCCCCCACCACTGTCTGCCGGACAATAATGAGTACAATCTGGCCATAGACACCCCGGAGCACCGGGCCCCCTGGAGGTTCGGGACCCCGGGCGGTAGCCCAGATCGTCCTCATTATAATCCGCCTATGAGCATATATATATATATATATATATATATATATATATATATACACATATAACATATTTATTGCTCTGGGTGGGATAGCAATTGCATTACGTTGTGCAGCACAGATCAACAAGACTTTAGTTTCCTGTACACATTAGATGCAAATTGGAAAAATCAATTTCTGTGAGATCAGACAAATATTTAAAGTCTATGGGGGCCACCCACTCTCCCTTGACAGATGATGTTGGGTCAGATAAGGGTTGGATAGTCAGTTAGTAATTAAATTCTTGACCCATTTTGTTCTCCAGGGAAGAAGCCACTGTCTGGCATCAGCTTTCTCCACTGTCCCCATTAAAAACACATGGACACTTGGCTGAACTGAACATTCATGTCCATGAGGGCTTAGGAAAAGTAGTTGTCAGACAATCGTCAGTGTATAGCCAGCTATAGAGAGCTCAAAAGGAGTCTATATAGGATGCTGGGGATATAGCTGGAGGGTGGGCTAAAGCCATCTTAAATTTGCCATCAGACTGTATGGACTTAAAGCGTGACTGTTGTTTTAATTTTTATTTCATAAATCAACAGTACATGTGAAAATAAGGAACTTTGTAATTTATCACATCAGAGAAATCTGCTTCTTTCTCTAACAAAATTGATCAGTAGTTATCAGAATTCTCATTTCTGAGGTAAAATCTGTATTCAGTGAAGGCAGACTTTCCCATTACTGAGATAGGAGATGGCAGCTGCTATGGATTCAAGTCTATGTAAATGGGACGAGGGAGGAGCTAAAAGCAGAGCTCTGCCCTTCTTCTCTCCCTCCTATCTAGATAGAATCTTATCAGTAGCAGCCACCATCTCCTATCTCAGTAATGGGAAAGAGAGAAGCCGATTTCTCTGATAAGATATGCTACAAAGCTGCTTATTTTCATGTGTACTATTCATTTCTGAAATAAAAATGTAAATGATAGTTACGCTTTAAAAACAATATAAGAGCTGTTTCATTAAGAGCACCCTTTCCCATACTTGATAACAGTTTTAACTTTGCTGGCACTGTCCTGCACTGTCCTGCAAGCAAGATTCCAAAAGAGATATGATATAGTAAAACCACATCCAAAAGTAGGCAATTTTGGGCTGTAGAGACCCCAGAGCATAATACATGGTATTACCTCATTGCTCAGTTCTCTGGCCACCCCTACTTGCACAATGATCCCCATACTGTGCGATCCGGAGCATGTGCATTGCAAGGTAGCGGAAAAAGTGTCACAATGTTGCAACCTTATGACATACAGTACATGCGTAGGGACGTCCTTGGGCTAATCACAGCTAGAACTAAATCAACCAAAAGTGCATACATCATGGATTAACAATGTTGCACCCTTACAGCGCGCATGCGGAGGACAGTGAGCAGTAGAGGTGGCCAGATAGGTGAGTAGTGAGGTATTATCTATTTTTTTTTTTATTTTAACCTTTTGCTGACCCTATATTGTTCAGCAAGATGGCTGTCAGCCATCATTTATTTGTGAATCAAACTTACCGGGTAAATCAGCAGGCAAATTCAAATTTTGACTGATCTGCTGCTCGTCTCTATTGGTCATGAATTATCACTGCACAGTGATATCGGTTTTGTTGAGCTGGCTAATATAAAAGAAATGACTATAGCAAATGGAACCATATTGTCACAATTGCACCCCTCAGTGTTTCTTGAAAGCAGTGATTGACAGGTCAGTCGTCCAATCTGGTGCAGGGGCAGGCTGAGCTGCTTGTGTTTTGATTGACGGTTCGGCCATCAAATCTGAGACTGGGAGGTGCTGAGCTTCTGTCAGGTGTTCCCTGTTCCTAATGATTACTCATCTGCTTAACTTGGCTGGCAGTTCCAGATAACTGTCAGTTGTAGCTTCAGATCAGTGTGGTTTGTTTCTCAGTGCCTTGTGCTTTGCTTGTAGATCTATTGATGCCAGACCTTGTACCTCGTTCTGACCATCCATTTGCTTAGCCCCTTTGCTCTGATCTGCTATCGTCCTGGTATTCTGACCTCGGACCGTTACCTTACTATGCATTTGTCTTTTTCCTCTGTTTATGATGTACCCTACTGGCTCTTGACCTCCTTGACTTCCCTGACTCATGGCTTGTTCGTGAGAAGTAACTCAGCGTCACACATACAGTATTAAGATTTACTTTTGGATTAGCTTGTTAGAAAATGAGGATTGAATGGAGGCTGCCTAGGATAAAAGTCTAAATATTCACATAGTGGCTATGTGCACATGATTTCTTTTAAAGTCAGTTATTTAAGAAGAGTTATTAAAATTTAATTGAAAGTTTTTCAAGCAAAAGACGCTTAAGGAAGTTCTGTCATTTTCTTTTCCTGAACCGTCTTTTGTGTAGTTTTTTGGTTGCTTCTTGAATGTTTTTCTTAGGGTTCTATTCACCTTTTTTTTAGGGTTTTCCTATGGTTTTTATTAAGTATTTTTTTTTACTTCCGCTCTCCAGCCACTTTTTTACTGTGTTGAATAATGCCGAAACCGATACTAATAATGATAAAATGCTCCAAAAACCATCTGGCCTTTTTCCGAGCATCTTTTGAGCTTTTACATTGACTTTTATTGTAAAGTACAAATCGTCTTCCTAAAGGAAAACACCAGAAGAATGGACATAACACTTCTTTTAACCATTTGGCTCCTGAACATATGAACAGCAAGTTGTTTTTCCATAGAAAAGCATATGTTCATTTTTTGATAGCCTTTTCAAGTGGTTTCCATAGCAGAATCTGAAAGAAAGAGACGTGTGCAGACAGCCAGTGTGAGGTTGAATCATAGCTATAAGTTAGTGATTACAGAACATGCAGGTAAGAAGGAGTTCCCAGAAGTCTGACCTGTGTGGACACCGAAGACCATAAAGCATTGTTAGAGTGTGTTGTAAAAACTATAGGGTCAAATCATCAAAATTTGGCGTATAATGCTTTAAAAAGTTGAAAAATTTCTGCACAATGCAGAGTTGAAGGAAAATGTTGAGACATTTTAGCATTTTCAAGCCAGTTTGAAACAACATTGTCAAAATGGGTGAAAATTGGTGGAGCTGGGACAGGACTAGGTATTGCTACACCCATCTGTCATATTCAGCAAAAGTGCCGGCGTTTCTTACAACAGAAATATTACGCAAGTTCCTGACTGGATTAAAAAATTGGTCAGGAAGATGGAGACATTTGCCACTCAAAACATGAACCAAATTCATTAAGTACCATGCACTTCTTAAATAATTCTGCACATCGTACTCCAGCAAGACCTTTATTAAAACTGGCGCTGTGCACCTTAATGAATCGGCTCCTATGTGTTTAGCAGAATAAAGACGAGAAAGTCTTAGTAGAAGAGCTATGCTATTCATCGAGGATAAAGGCGATATACATATACATGGAAATGGATGAGTCACTTTCCAATGTTTGATCTCAGTCTTTACAACAGTTCTTTTTTTTCTTACTTAAAACACATGTACTGTAGGTGCAGACTGTCAAACCACGAACTGCACATCTTAACTCCTTGATTCTTAATGAGAGCTATAAATATAATCACAGCTGAAGTGTGAAAGTGTTATCTGTACTATAAAAATCCTGTAAGTGTGAAATATATCCATCCTTCTCTATGTCTATGCTCTTTTAATGTGCCTAAAATTTTAATTTCATCATATCTTTATCCTCGGTTTTCTGGCTTTAAAAAAGTTGCAAAGTTTCAAGCAAACTTGAATTTCCTAAAAAGTGGGTCAAATCCTGAAAGATTAATTTGAACTAGAAAGTGGAGTAAATTATAGAAAATCTAAAAGAATCTACTTCAGCTCATAGTTTGTATAAATTTTAGATAGTAGCGCATGGGCAAATATGCTAAATTCATCAAGAGACATACCCTTCTGTTTTCCTGTTACCTCATGATGAAACGCAATCGCATGCATCTTTAAATGTACATGCATGGTTACACTTATAATCTGTAATATGGCCTTGTAAATAAAGTAAAAAAAAATACCTGTGTAATGCAATTTCTGCAGATTAGGCTATATAAAGAGGATTCACTTACACAATAACTGCTGAATGGTTCATGTAGTTGTTGCTGTTGCATTATAGATAGTGATGGAAGGGTTTGGCTGGCTGGATGAAGATTTATTAGAAAAATGTAGGATTTGAGTGTTGCGGGGATACTGTGACAGAGAGGGATGAGAAGGTCGTGGCATCTGGCTACACATGCACTTGCACTGGATGGGTCTGCTTTGACTTCCAGTTAGCTGTGCATATTTCCCCTGTTCCTCTGTTTGCTCTGTTGTTGCAAGGGTTAAACAGTTTTGTTTGTCTCAAACAAGTTCTCAGCTGTTCTGAGTTCCCCACTCCCTCCTGGTATAAATACTCACCTCTTAGCTTGAGTAGTTGCCAGTGATAGCTTTCTATAACCTGGTTTGAAACTGGAGTTTTGAGCCGTGTGAAGAGAGATCGTCTAGGAGTCATCTCTGGACATATCTGTTTGGAAGTTTGTTTGAGTGTCTTCCTGTATCTTATCTCCTATTTGGTTTGCCTCACTTTACTTTTATACCTTTATGTTGACTGGGAGCGTATTGAGTCATTGTTGTTTTTTTTACCCTTGTCTGTGTCCCTTTCGTGTTTTTGTCTGAAAACAGGACTAGTGTTTTTTCTGCCCCACGCACTAGCCAGGGTCGTGCTTAGAGGAAGACAGGAATAGGAACGCGTGTGCTGATCAAGGTGACAGAACCCATCTAGGGACAACAGGGAGCACAGGGCAGGGCAAGTTTCAGGGGTTGCCCTTTCTATCTCTAGTGACAGTGCTTCCCTTCCCAACCATCTCGCCGTTCTCCATGTGTCTCCTTGGTGGAGCGTGACATTAGGCGTTTAAAACACCAGATGGTCTCTTATGTGAGATATGTGCCCAAAGAAATATTGTTGAATCTCTAATACTGCATATACAACTCTATTGTAATGAGGCTCTGTCAGTGGTAGCCTGGCAGTTATAAAATCACTATCGAGGACAGGCTTAGCACAAGCCACTCCACTTACCAGATCCCAGGGGTCGCCCTGGCCTTCACCCTTTAATTCCTGTACAGGGCTCTGAAGTTAAACAGGGGCTGCTGGGCAGTGGCCATGGAATAAGCTGCTGTTTGGTGGTGCAGGCTGGCAGGAGTGGTCAGGTAGCTGGGTCAGAACCAAGAGGACAGGAAAAGTACAAAATCAGAATACGCAAGAATAGTCACCAAAACAAGTCGAGGTCAAAACAGGGAACAAAACAGGAACTGAATGGACAGGACTAAACCAGGGGTGCACAAGACTATATCTGGCCTCTCCCAGCAGTAGTAGAGTGTGGTGCTTCCCAGTTGGCTGGAGCAGGAAGCTGATAACTCCAGCTGGACAGCACACACACCCATTCTGTCAGATTGGATGAAACTGCAGGTCCCAGCCACCCCAATCTCAGTGGTTGGATATAGTCTGTGCTGTCCAGAACTTCTGGTTCCAACGTCTTTTCTAACACAAGTGCCGCCTGCAGAATGATTACAGTGGCGCCTGGCGACAGATGCAGATGTCACAGGAGCAGATCCTGGTGGATATGTGCACCCATGTGAACCATTAGACAATGAGGGACCATTGTTCCATTATATATTTTTCATTTTTTATGTGCCGGTATATTATCATGTACAGGAAATAGCAAATTTAGTACAAAACCCTCAGTAAAGTACAAAAAAAAAAAAGTTATAGAAATAACACTTACCGTATTTTTCGGACTATAAGACGCACCGGACCATAAGACGCACCTAGGTTTTAAAGGAGGAAAATAAAAAATAAAAATTAAGCAAAAAATGTGTTCATGATGCACTTTTAAGGGGGAGGGGGTCTTCTGCTGACACTGGTATAGGGGTAATGTCCCCCAATTCTGACAATATCCCCCATCTTGGTACACATGCTCCCACCTTCCCTTTATACGTGGTTCCCATCCCCATCCTGATATGCCTGGCATCCCTCCATCCTGGTATGCATGGCACCCCTCATCCTTATCCTGGTATGCAAGGCACCCCTCATCCCTATCCTGGTATGCATGGAACCCCTCACCCTTATCCTCGTATGCATGGCACCCCTCATCCCTGTCCTGGTATGTATGGTACCCCTAATCCCTATCCTGGTATGCATGGCACCCCTCATCTCTATCCTGGTATGCATGGCACAGCAATCCCCATCCTGGTATGCATGGCATCACTCATCCCTATCCTGGTATGCATGGCACCCCTCATCCCTGTCCTGGTATGCATGGCACCCCTCATCCCTATCCTGGTATGCATGGCACCCCTGATCCCTATCCTGGTGTGCATGGCACCCCTAATCCCTATCCTGGTATGCATGGCACCCCTCATCCCTATCCTGGTATGCATGGCACAGCAATCCCCATCCTGGTATGCATGGCACCCCTCATCCCTATCCTGATATGCATGGCACCCCTAATCCCTGTCCTGGTATGCATGGCACCCCTAATCCCTATCCTGGTATGCATGGCACCCCTAATCCCTATTCTGGTATGCATGGCACCCCTCATCTTTATCCTGTTATGTATGCCCCCCTCAGCGTTATCCTGGTATGTATGGCCATCTCATCTTTATCCTGTTATGTATGCCCCCCTCATCTTTATTCTGGTATGTATGCCCCCTCAGCGTTATCCTGGTATGTATGGCCCCCTCATCTTTATCCTGTTATGTATGCCCCCCTCAGCATTATCCTGGTATATGTGGCCCCCTCATCTTTATCCTGTTATGTATGGCCCCCTCATCTTTATCCTGTTATGTATGCCCCCCTCAGCGTTACCCTTGTATGTATGGCCCCCTCATCCTTATCCTAGTATGCATGGTCCCCCTAATCCCCATCATGCTGCACATAAAAAAAATAAACACTTCTACTCATCTTTCTTCTCTCCTCCAGCACTGCGTCCTGTCTGTCCGCACTGATCTCTCGATGTGAGCCGCGCATGGCGTCACTGCCATGCGCGGCTCGCAAGGAGAGATCAGCTGCTGGAATTCACTGCTCCCCACGCCGGGACTGTGTGAGCAGGGAGCAGGGACTTCAAGCTCCTTCATAGCCGGCACACAGCCTAGCCGCGCGGCGGCTCCTGCAGCTGCCGGGCTATCGCGTGTAAAAAAAAAAAACCTGGAGGTCTGAACTGAAACGTAAGTTGATGTGCATGCAAAATGTAAATGCATGTTCACACAAGGCCATTAAACAGAGAGAAACCAAAAACAAGAAAAATACCCAAATAACTGGAAGTAAATGGATAGATCGCACAGTGAAAAAATAATAATAAATAATAAAGGGTATTTAGTTAACATAATTTTGATCAAAATAATGTAAAAGCCATCCTGCCACGTCACGGCAACCCTTATGGGACAGTCCTAACTCTAGTATTAAAAACCTTACCATTTGTCAAGTGACAAATAATAAGCCTGTCAATAAGCCTGAGGCAGAATGAGCGTCTCAGCTCAGACAAAGGGCGGCCACACCCTTTTATATGCACTAAGGCATACTGAACTGCAAAGAAAAAGCCTGGAGGTCTGAACTGAAACGTAAATTGATGTGCATGCAAAATGTAAATGCATGTTCACACAAGGCCATTAAACAGAGAAACCAAAAACAAGAAAAATACCCAAATAACTGGAAGCAAATGGATATTTATTGTACAGTGCAAAAATAATAATAAATAATAAAGGGTATTTAGTTAACATAATTTTGATCAAAATAATGTAAAAGCCATCCCGCCATGTCACGGCAACCCTACATACTTATGGACAAGGGCAGAGAGACTGGATCCCTAGTGTAAGCATAAGCCTGAGGCAGAATGAGTGTCTCAGCTCAGACAAAGGGCGGCCACACCCTTTTATATGCATTAAGGCATACTGAATTGCAAAGAAAAAACCTGGAGGTCTGAACTGAAACGTAAATTGATGTGCATGCAAAATGTAAATGCATGTTCACACAAGGCCATTAAACAGAGAGAAACCAAAACCAAGAAAAATACCCAAATAACTGGAAGTAAATGGATAGATTGCACAGTGCAAAAATAATAATAAATAATAAAGGCTATCGCGTGTGCCCGCTTATTAAAGGGAATGAATATTCACCCCTCCCCACGCCCATGGGCGTGGAGAGAGGTTGAATATTCATGCACTTTAACAGCGGGCACAGGCGATTCCGACAGCAGCAGGAGCCGCACTGCTGATACACTGTGTGCTGCTATTAAGGAGCATGAATATTCAGTGCTTCCCACACCCAATGGGCATGGGGAGCAGTGAATATTCATTTTCTTTAGCAGCGGGGACAGTGTAGCGTGCAGCAGGCGGCTGCTGCCTCCTGTGCCCCGCTCCTCCACCGCTACCACTGCCCCACACCCCGCATATATATACACCCCCCCAACATTCGGAGTATAAGACGCAACCCCCATTTTCCTCCAAAATTTCGGAGGAAAAAAGTGCGTCTTATAGTCCGAAAAATACGGTAATTCTTAATAAGCAGATAGATAAATTGGTCCCATATCCAAGATCTAAACTACGTACTACATGTACAACATTATACATATATACACTGTGAATCCAATACCTCCCCAGCTGATGGAAAGTTACCATCAAGATCAACAGTATTGTATAATTGGATAAATGGATGTTATCATGGGGTAACTGTCTACCATAATCAGCTTAGCTGCACCAGGAACAGGTAAGGACTTGTCCACTGTCCCTATCATACACAATCTGGTTTCATGTTTGCTGTGGCCTACAAGTCTCCCATGATAATGAGTAAGTCTTGTTTCGGCGTCTTGTCAATTTTCTCTTGAACTTGATTGTAGAATAATTCCATGTCCTCCTCCTTGGCATCTGTAGTTGGTGAGTAGACTTGTATAACTGTCACATGGGTTGCAGTTCCTTGTAGTCGTATCGAGATAACTCTATCACTAACTGCATTGTACTTCAGGACAGTGCTGACCAATCTTCAGTTGAGAATAAAAGCGACACTATTTTGTCTTTGGTTATCATTGCCAGAATAGTAGACCTAATGTTCGTTTCGCTGGAAATGTCTGGATTAAGTCCATCTTAATTTGCTAATTCCTAGTAAATTGAGTCTTGTTCTATCCAGTAAGTAAGTAGTAAGTCAAGTACTGTTCCTACTACTCAGTTAGTAGTTTGTACTGGTCCCAAAAATTCGACTCCTGCTATCATATTTATTTTTTACAGAACTCTGGACCCTAGAGTTTGCATGAAAATGGTGTTAATGTCCAAAGCCCATATTTTATCAGCATAAAACAGAGAGATAGACCTGAGGCTCAGTTATTTAAGGATTACTTTGGAAATGGCAGGTAACTATGCTAATGGATTTTAGCCCTGAGAAGAACACAATTTTAAACATTTGGGGTGAAATGTAATGGAGTAGTGTTTGTCTAACAGCCATCCTTGGCATTGTGCCCAGCTAAGAATAGGTTTCAATTAGCTGAAGCTTCACTGTTTACATGCTGATCTCTTATATATTTAGACAGCCATAAATGTTAAGCTATGTCCTTGTGAATGTCTTTAGTCTTTCCAACTGATTATCCACGGAAAACAGGATTTGTTTGCAAACACAGATACCTCTATTATTTGCCAGCAGCTACTTAGGCAAAAACAACCAGATTACTATAGAATTCCATGGTAATTTGTGCCACTGAGACACTAATTAAAATCACTTTTCAATATGGAATAAATTATACTTTTAATAATTCCATTTTAATTCTTTTCATATTTATATATTTTTCCGAGACTGGTAACTTGTTTTGCATGGTGAGCTGTTTTTTTATTGTACAATTTTGAGGTACATACAACATTTTGATTGATCTTTTTTTTGCAATTTTTTTTTTGCAATATCGTGTATTTTGCTAATGGTTAATTAATTCTATTTTTTGATAGATTCGATTTTTATAGACTCGGCAATATCATTTATGCTTATTGTTCTACTTTCTTTTTATTTATTAGTCTTCAAATTTGAAAGAGGGCAATGGATTAAATGTTTATTTTTTTAATACTTAAAAATTTTTTAATTACTTTCAACACATAGTTTAATCTCCCTTGGGGACGTGAACCAACGATTGTTTGATCAATTGTATTGCATTCTGCAATGTTTCATGTTATGATTAGTGTTGAGCGAGCACTAAAATGCACGGGTGCTCGAAGCTCGGGTCGAGCTCACCGTGATACTCGGGTGCTCGACCCGAGCAACGAGCCCAATGTTAGTCTATGGGAGACCCGAGCATTTTTGCGGCAGCACCCCCGGCAGTCTGTAGAAAGCCTAAAAAGTGCCCAAAACTATAGTGACAGTGCTTAAAAGACATGGGGACAGCATGGGCATCGCCCCAGGAAGCATTTCTGACCCACGGGTCACTGCTGTCAACAACATGGTCAGAGGTATTAAGCCACTTTTACAGGCTCACAATAAAACGTTCAAAAACGAAACTGAAACGGTTTTCCTGTGAAATATGTTAAGGAACTTCCTTTCCAGGGTAAAGACTTGTGTATAAGGTAAAATAAATGACCAAAAACAAAAATACTCCTCCACACCTTGGGCTATGTTCCCAAGTAGCCTTTTTTATGCGTTTTTGCACTTTTGTATTGCTTTCAACCGTGACAAATGCATTCACCGGGAAATGTCATTTTAACATTTTACAATCTTATCTGGCCATATGCTGTGTGACACATGCATACAGTGATTAAAAGACATGGGAACAGCATGGGGAAGACCCCTGGAAGCATCTCTGACACCCAGGTCACTTCCTAAAAGTGTGCCCATCAGAAGTGATCCTTTCCGCATCAGAAGATGCAGACTTGCAACTATCCCCGTGCAAGTCCTTGTCCCAGGACAGTGTTCAATTGAACCTCCCCCATTCCTTGCAATGTAAGCGCAAGTATGCAGCCTGACACCCACCCACCCCTAGGCTGCAATATCATACTGCTAGCTTGCACTTGAAATGGGGCCTTTTAGTTTGGAGGAGGCCGAAGCTGGCCACTACCTCATGGCTGCTTCGGCAGCGAAGTATCCATACTCAGTCTCCAGCCGCCCGGCGGCCGGGTGCCCACGCTCGGTTCCCAGCCGCCAGGGGGTGGCCGGGTGTCCATACTCGGTCCCTTGCCGCCCCGCGGCCGGGTGTCCACACACGGTCCCCAGCAGCCTGGGGGCGGCCGGGTGTCCATAAACGGTCCCCAGCCGCCCCTATTTCTCCTTGGAAGTTTCCCCACACTTTTCTTAGCCTGGTCTGCTTTAGGGAAGCATTGAACAAGCCCACCAGAGAACCAGACTCCTCCGGAGAGCCCTGGCTTCTCCATCAGGGGAGTTGAGAGTACCACGGTGAGGAGCATGATGATGATGATAGAAGATAGCATCTGCTTTCTTTTCTTGGAATGCAAGCGTAAGTGTGCAACCTGCCACCCACCCACCCCCAGGCTGCAATACCATACTGCTAGCTTGCACTTGAAATGGGGCCTTTTAGCTTGGAGAAGGCCGAAGCTGGCCGCTACCTCATGGCTGCTTTGGCAGTGAGGTATCCATACTCAGTCCCCAGCCGCCCGGCGGCCGGGTGTCCACGCTCGGTCCCCAGCCGCCAGGGGGCGGCCGGGTGTCCACACACAGTCCCCAGCCGCATAGGGGCGGCCGGGTTTCCATAAACGGTCCCCTGCCGCCCTTATTTCTCCTTGGAAGTTCCCCCACACTTTTCTCAGCCTGGCCTGCTTTAGGGCAGCATTGGACGAGCCCACCAGAGAAAAAGACTCCTCCGGTGGGCCCTGGCTTCTCCATCAGGGGAGTTGAGAGTGCCAAGGTGAGGAGCATGTTGATGATGATAGAAGTTAGCATCTACTTTCTTTTCTTGGAATGCAAGCGTAAGTGTGCAACCTGCCACCCACCCACCCCCAGGCTGCAATACCATACTGCTAGCTTGCACTTGAAATGGGGCCCTTTAGTTTGGAGGAGGCTGAAGCTGGCCACTACCTCATGGCTACTTCGGCAGCGAGGTATCCATACTCAGTACCCAGCCGCCTGGCGGCCGGGTGTCCACGCTAGGTCCCCAGCCGCCAGGGGGCGGCCGAGTGTCCATACTCGGTCCCCAGCCACCCCTATGTCTCCTTGGAAGTTCCCCCCCACTTTTCTTAGCCTGGCCTGCTCTAGGGCAGCATTGGACGAGCCCACCAGAGAACCAGACTCCTCCGGTGGGCTCTGGCTTCTCCATCAGGGGAGTTGAGAGTACCAAGGTGAAGAGCATGATGATGATGATAGAAGTTAGCATCTGCTTTGTTTTCTTGGAATGCAAGCGCATGTATGTAGTAGTGGCTAGGCCTGAGGTGGTCAGCGTTTTGGCGCATATCCTACCTCCTCCGAGGATTTCTGGATGTTTTCCAGCAACTATACCAGTTCTATGACTCCTGTTAAAACAAAGCTTCAGGTGATGAATGATGGATGAGGTGGTGGCAAAGGAGAAAGATCAGGAGGAACAGGGACCATTTACATCAATATCAGGCCAGTCAACCACACATGTCTTGTAGGATATGTTTCTGTACCAAAAGGAGCTGTTTGGCTACACAGTTATAGGGCATGCAGTGAGTGCAATGCCTAGCAAAACTTTTGAGGCACTCCAATGCCCCTTGGAAGTGACATGGAGGTCAGAGGGCCTTAACTAAACCGTTTTTTCCATTTATAGCAACTGGGTCTCCTGTGCACTGTTGGCCTAAGCAGTGAATGGAAGGCTTTCCAAAAATTATGAGGAACTGCAATGCCCCTTGAAACAGATGTGTATTACAGCATACTAAAAACCTTCTACCCATTATTGGGGAGTGGGTCTCCCTTAGTGTTTGTTTATGCATTGAAAAGCAAAAGCTGACTAAAATTAGGAGGAAATGCAATGCCCGTTGGAAGAATGGTGGAGGTCGCAGTGGAATAAAAAGACAATATCAATGAACGTTGGAAAAGTGGTGGAGGTCGCAGCAGCTTAACAAGACGGTTTTAATGCCCCTTGGAATAATGGTGGAGGTCGCAGTGGAATAAAAAGACAATATCAATGCCTCTTGGAAAAGTGGTGGAGGTCGCAGTAGCTTAACAAGACGGTTTTAATGCCCCTTGGAAGAGATGTGGAGGTCGCAGTAGCTTAACAAGATGGTATTAATGCCCCTTGGAAGAGACGTGGAGGTCGCAGTGGAATAAAAAGACAATATCAATGCCCCTTGGAAAAGTGGTGGAGGACGCAGTAGCTTAACAAGACGGTTTTATTGCCCCTTGGAAGAATGGTGGAGGTCGCAGTGGAATAAAAAGGAATTATCAATGCACCTTGGAAAAGTGGTGGAGGTTGAAGTAGCTTAACAAGATGGTTTTAATGCCCCTTTGAAAAGTGGTGGAGGTCGCAGTAGCTTAACAAGACGGTTTTAATGCCCCTTGGGAGAATGGTGGAGGTCGCAGTGGAATAAAAAGACAATATCAATGCCCATTGGAAAAGTGGTGGAGGTCGCAGTAGCTTAACAAGGCGGTTTTAATGCCCCTTGGAAGAGACAAGGAGGTCGCAGTAGCTTAAAAAGACGGTTTTAATGCCCCTTGGAAGAGACGTGGAGGTTGCAGTAGCTTAACAAGACGGTTTTATTGCCCCTTGGAAGAATGGTGGAGGTCGCAGTAGAATAAAAAGACAATTTCAATGCCCCTTGGAAAAGTGGTGGAGGTCGCAGTAGTTTAGCAAGACGGTTTTAATGCCACTTAGAAAAGTGGTGGAGGTCGCAGTAGCTTAACAAGACGGTTTTAATGCCCCTTGGAAGAGACGTGGAGGTCGCAGTAGCTTAATTAGACGGTTTTGATGCCCCTTGGAAGAGATGGGGAGGTCGCAGTAGCTTAACAAGGCGGTTTTAATGCCCCTTGGAAGAATGGTGAAGGTCGCAGTGGAATAAATAGACAATATCAATGCCCTTTGGAAAAGTGGTGGAGGTCGCAGTAGCTTAACAAGTCGGTTTTAATGCCCCTTGGAAGAATTGTGGAGATCACAGTGAAATAAAAAGACAATATCAGTGCCTCTTGGAAAAGTGGTGGAGGTCGCAGTAGCTTAACAAGACGGTTTTAATACCCCTTTGAAAAGTGGTGGAGGTCGCAGTAGCTTAACAAGACGGTTTTAATGCCCATTGGAAGAGACGTGGAGGTCGCAGTGGAATAAAAAGACAATATCAATGCCCCTTGGAAAAGTGGTGGAGGTCGCAGTAGCTTAACAAGATGGTTTTAATGCCCCTTAGAAGAGACGTGGAGGTCGCAGTAGCTTAATAAGATGGTTTTAATACCCTTGGAAGTGACGTGGAGGTCGCAGTAGCTTAACAAGACGGTTTTAATGACCCTTGGAAGAGAAGTGGAGGTCGCAGTGGCATAAAAAGACAATATCAATGCCCCTTGAAAAAGTGGTGGAGGTCGCAGTTGCTTAACAAGATGGTTTTAATGCCCCTTGGAAGAATGGTGGAGGTTGCAGAGGAATAAAAAGACAATATCAATGCCCCTTGGAAAAATGGTGGAGGTTGCAGTAGCTTAACAAGATGGTTTGAATGCCCCTTTGAAAAGTGGTGGTGGTCGCAGTTGCTTAACAAGACGGTTTTAATGCCCCTTGGGAGAATGGTGGAGGTCGCAGTGGAATAAAAAGACAATAACAATGCCCCTTGAAAAAGTGGTGGAGGTCGCAGTAGCTTAACAAGGCGGTTTTAATGCCCCTTGGAAGAGACGTGGAGGTCGCAGTAGCTTAACAAGACAGTCTTAATTCCACTTGGAAGAGACGTGGAGGTCGCAGTTGCTTAACAAGATAGTTTAAATGCCCCTTGGAGGAATGGTGGAGGTCGCAGTGGAATAAAAAGACAATATCAATGCCCCTTGGAAAAGTGGTGGAGGTCGCAGTAGCTTAACAAGACGGTTTTAGTGACAGACACTTGGAAAAGTGGTGGAGGTCACAGTAGCTTAACAAGACGGTTTTAATGCCCCTTGGAAGAGACGTGGAGGTCGCAGTAGCTTAACAAGATGGTTTTAATGCCCCTTGGAATAGACGGGGAGGTCGCAGTAGCTTAACAAGACGGTTTTAATGCCCCTTGGTAGAGACGTGGAGGTCGCAGTAGCTTAAGAAAACGGTTTTAATGCCCCTTGGAATAGATGTGGAGGTCGCAGTGGATTAAAAAGAGAGTATCAAAGCCCCTTGGAAAAGTGGTGGAGGCCGCAGCAGCTTAACAAGATGGTTTTAATGCCCCTTGGAAAAGCGGTGGAGGTCGCAGTAGCTTAACAAGACGGTTTTAATGCCGCTTGGAAGAAACCTGGAGGTCGCAGTAGCTTAACAAGATGGTTTTAATACCCCTTGGAAGAATGGTGGAGGTCGCAGTGGAATAAAAAGACAATATCAATGCCCCTTGGAAAAGTGGTGGAGGTCGCAGTAGCTTAACAAGACGATTTTAATGCCCCTTGTAACAGATGTGGAGGTCACAGTAGCTTAACAAGATGGTTTTAATGCCCCTTGGAAGAGACGTGGAGGTCACAGAGGAATAAAAAGACAATATCAATGCCCCTTGGAAAAGTGGTGGAAGTCGCAGTAGCTTAACATGATGGTTTTAATGCCCCTTAGAAGAGACGTGGAGGTCGCAGTCGCTTAGCAAGACGGTTTTAATGCCCCTTGGAGGAGAGGTGGAGGTCGCAGTAGCATAGCAAGATGGTTTTAATGCCCCTTGGAAAAGACGAGGAGGTCGCAGTGGAATAAAAAGACAATATCAATGCCCCTTTGAAAATGGTGGAGGTCACAGTAGCTTAACAAGACGGTTTTAATACCCCTTGGAAGAATGGTGGAGGTCGCAGTGGAATAAAAAGACAATATCAATGCCCCTTGGAAAAGTAGTGGAGGTTGCAGTAGCTTAATAAGACGGTTTTAATGCCCCTTGGAAAAGTGGTGGAGGTCGCAATAGCTTAAAAAGACGGTTTTCATGCCCCTTACAAGAGCAATGCAGTACAGCATATTAAAAACATTATTCCCATCATTGGGGAGTGGGTCTCCCATAGTCTTTGCCTATTCCTTCCAAGCAAAAGCTGCCAAAAAATAGGACGGAGGAACTTGCAATGCAGGCAACATGGACCACGGTCACCCTGGTGGTATAGTGGTGGTGGAGGCTGAGGATAAGGAGAAGAGCAAAATACGGCCGAAATGAGCAAGTGTTTATGACGCGCCCCTGGGCCTGCTGTGGCGCGCAGCGTCTCGCGCACGGGGGCTTACCCGGAACCGGATCAGATGAGGGTTGTAGTCTCCGAGTGGCGGGGACCCGGTCCGTGCCCAGGGAGTCAAACTCAGTGTGTGGCAGTCTTGATAGATGTTATTTGAGTGTCGACTACGCCACCCGTTGATTTGCAGCTATGGAGCTGCCGCTGCAGGGCAGACCGCTGAGGCCGGTGTAGAATTGTGCAGCGTGATAGTATAACCCCCAACGGGAGGGGTATGGCCTCAGGGCAGCCGACGTGGAAGATGGGGGTAGCAGGAACCACTCAGAGACGGTGCGGTGTAATTCAGGGTCTTTACTGGTAACAACGATAGACCCTCCCGGAGTACTTGCTAGCGAACGGGGCCTGGTCAGTCCTTGAGCAGATGGGATCTCCCCTGGCCAGGCGGAGTTGTATGCCTCCCAAACTGACTGTACTCTTCTGGCTACCTTGCTAGAAGCGGATATAAGTAGCCCACGTCCCTGAGTGTACCGTGTGGTGCTCACCCGTATGGCCGGTGACTCGGGGCCTTCTAATGGCTTCCGCTCCACGATGGCGGTGCTGGTCCCACGCGTGTGACCGTGCCTTCGGGTTTCTGGGCCTGAGGACCTGAAATCCCCTGCCGGTCGGCTTCTGCTGCTGGGTAAGAGTTAGTCCCCACAGCCTCGGACGCCGGGTCCGGTAAGAAAGCTTCTCGGTCAGGGCGAGCTCTGCAGCTGCCAGCCCCTGACTCGTAGTAGTATTGCTCCCACTGAGCTTCTGCTGTTTCTTCCTATGACTGTTTCTCGTCTCTACTCTCCTTGACTCCTAACCCTGCCTCAGCCCCGGGTTTTTATAGGGGAAGTTCTTCCCCTCCCAAGACTGGGCAGGAGGTGTGGCATGCACAGGATCCCTGACCAAAGGACCTCCCACCTGCTCTCAGACATAACATTACATTACTGTGGAAACCAGACCCCTGGGGTGCCACATATACCCATGTGTTGGTGTGAAGTGGTGCATGGGAATACACCTCCCGAAATAACACAGTGGATTTGACTTCATGTTACTCTGCTGTCATTTGGTGGTGATGAGAAGTCTGGCCCAATCCAGCCCTTGTTCAATTTGATAAGGGTCAGCTTGTCAGCACTGTCAGTTGACAGGCGAGTGCGCTTATCAGTTATATTTCCCCCAGCGGCACTAAAAAACGCTCCGATAGCACGCTAGCGGCAGGGCAGGCCAGGACCTCCAAGGCGTACAGAGCAAGTTCATTCCAAGTGTCCAGCTTGGATACCCAATAATTAAAAGGCACAGAGGAATCACGGAGGACCCTGGTACGGTCGGCAAGGTACTCCCTCACCATCTTTTGAAACTTTCCACTCCTTGAGAGAGTACCCCGCGCCTCAGGGCCTGTAAGCTGGGTGGGTCTCACAAAACTGTCCCAGAATGTTGAGAGTGTTCCCCTGCCTCTGCTGGATTGCAGTTGTTACAAAAAGCGAACAACACGGAGTCTTTTTCAATTTTACAATAAAGATAAATTCAACTTTATTAATACATATAGTTATTTTAGTACAAAATTGTAAAATTAGACAAGATCTGAGCAGGAGGGGGATGAAAAATAGCAGCAAGAGGCGCAAAACAATGATTAGGGAAAAGGAAATGACAGCACCTGGGAAAATTTAAAATAAGAGGTACCCGTGTGCACAAGCATTTGTTAAAGCCACACTTCCTGAAACAGCTGAGAGAGTAGACAATTAATATATATATATTGCAATGTAGGAAGCTGCACAGGCAGTGGCAATATATTCAGGGGTAATACCCTAAAAACCAATAGTAAACCTGGATTGCAGTTGTGTCTCTCTCGCCTGTACGCCTTGGTTGGTCAATGAACTGTTACCTCTGCCGCTAGCGTGTTCAGATGGAAATTTTTTAACAGTTCTGCAGCAAGGGCCCTCTGGTACTGCCACATTTTTGTAGACCTCTCCACCTCAGGAATAAGAGAGTGAAAGTTCTCCTTGTAGCGGGGGTCTAATAGTGTCACCAACATTTTGACAACGCGAGGGTCACGGTTAAGGCAGCGTAACATAAAGTCAGCCATGCGTGCCTGACTGGTAACGGGCAAGACTTCTGTGTCCTCACCAAGATGACGACCGACCAAGCTCTCCTCCTCCTCCTCCCCCCTGCCCTCAGGCCACCCACGCTGAACCGACGGTATAACAGTTGTACAGGTACTACCATCTACAGAGCATGATACCAGCTCCTGTTCTTCCTCCTCCTCCTCCTCCTCCTCCTTTCCCTCATTGTCCCCCAATGCACTTTGGGACGAGATGAGGCTGGGCTGTGTGTAATCGCCCATTACGGGTTCTTGTTCCATCTCATCATACTCTGGCTGCAATGCCTCCTATTTAATTTTCTGCAGAGAGCGTTGCAAAAGACACACAAGTGGGATGCTGACGCTAATGATGGCGTCATCGCCATTCACCATCTTGGTGGACTCCTCCAAAGTTTGTCAGGATGGTACATATGTCAGACATCCAGGTCCACCCCTGAGGTGTTATGTGTGGAGTCTGACCTGAATATCGACGGCCTTGTTGCAGCTGGTACTCCACAACTGTTCTCTTCTGCTCACAAAACCTTTGCAACATGTGGAGGGTAGAGTTCCAACGTGTGGGAACATCACACACCAGTCGGTGTTCCAGAATCTGCAAACGCTGCTGCAACACAGCAAGGGCGGTGGAAGCTGTAGCCGACTTCCGAAAATGAGCTGACAGGCGGCGTACTTTGACGAGCAGATCTGGCAACTCGGGGTACGATTTAAGAAACCGCTGAACCACGAGGTTAAGCACATGAGCCGGGCATGGTACGTGTGTGATCTCGCCTCGCCTCAGAGCCGCCACCAGGTTACGGCCATTGTCACACACGACCATGCCTGGATATAGGTTCAGCGGTCTCAGCCACAGATCTGCCTGCCCTTTCACAGCAGTCTACAACTCACAAACAGTGTGAGGTTTATCACCTAAGCTTATGAGTCTCAGCACAGCCTGTTGCCGCTTGGCTGAGGCAGTACTGCAGTGCTTCCAGCTTGTAACTGATGTGGTGATATCTGAGATGTAGGCTGAACATGAGGAGGAGGAGGAGGATGATGCGCAGGAGCTGTACACTGTGGGGGCAACTCTGACTGACATAGGGCCCGCAATCCTCGGTGTGGGGAGGATATGTTCCGTCCCAAGGTCCGACTGGGTCCCGGCTTCCACTATGTTTACCCAGTGTGCCGTCAGGGAGATGTACCGTCCCTGGCCACAAGCACTTGTCCACGTGTCCGTTGTCAGGTGGACTCTCCCAGTAAATGCGTTTTTGAGGGCACAGCAGATGTTTTGGGACACGTGCTTGTGTAGTGCAGGGATGGCACACCGGACAAAATAGTGTCGGCTGGGGACTGAGTACCGAGGGACGGCCACCGCCATCAGGTTGCAGAAGGATTCCGTCTCCACCAGCCTAAAAGGCAGCATTTCCAATGCAAGCAGTCGTGAAATGTGCGAATTTAGAACTGTGGCTTGTGGGGCGTTGGCTGCGAATTTGTGCTTTCGTTCAAAGGTCTGGGATATGGACAATTGAACGCTGCGGTGGGACGTGGACGTGGACGTTGATGCTGTTTCTTGAGAAACTGCCATAACAAGTGAAAACTGAGAGGAGGGGGCATCTTTGCATGCAGTTTGGACAGGGGATTGCCTTGCACGCACAACAGGGGATTCTCTTACACGCACAACAGCGGAAGAAGCAGTGGTGACACCCGCTGACACTGGTCGTGGACCCTGGGGTTTGCCCCACAAAGTGGGGTGCTTTGCTGCCATGTGCCTGATCATGCTGGTGGTGGTCAGGCTGGTAGTTTTGTCACCCCTGCTGATGCTGGCATGGCAGGTGGTACAAATGACCTTTTTGGGGTTATCAGCAGAGTCTTTAATAAAATTCCAGACTCTGGAAGACCTGTTGTACTGACAACGTCCCTCGTGTTGGTGTTACGGGGAACTGTTGCCCGCCTTCTGTGTGCGGCCACCACACTGGTTCTTCCTGCCTGTTGGGGTACTCTGCCTCCCTCCCCCTGTGTGCTGCTGGTCTCGCTCTGCGTGTCCTCCTGCCACGTTGGGTCAGTTACTAGATCATCCACCACCTCCTCCTCTTCCACTTGCGCTCCACGATCCTCCTCCTCACTTCGTGGCAATTGTGGCTCGTAATCGTCCACCTCTTGTGACAAATTGCCAGCGTCGCCTTCCTGTGGTCGTGGCTGTTCAAATATTTGGGCATCGCTACATGGGATCTCCTCTTCCACCACTTCAATTGGAGCAGGCGACGGGCACAAATATGGAAATGGACCAGTGAACAGCTCTTGAGAGTGTCCAAGTGTGGGATCAGTTGCTGTCTGATGACACTCGGCATGGTGGGAGGAAGGAGCATCAGGGTGAGGAGGAGTATGCAGTCGAGACTCATGGCTACTAAAACTTGACCGTGTGGAAGACAGACCGGAGGTAGTGGTGCCCAGGTAACTGGAAGTATTATCTGCTATCCAATTAATAACCTGTTCACACTGATCAGTTCGCAATACTGGTGTTGTATTGTGCTTCCCTAGTAATTCGGTCAAGAAGTGAGAGCGAGAAGATGTGGCTGTTGGTTGTGGCACATTTTCACCTTGGCCACGGCCCCGTCCTCTACACGCACCATCACCATAACGTCCAGTTCCACGTCTCTTGCCACACGCCTTGCCCATTGTAAATGAAGTAAAATAGCTTACACTCGCACTATCAATGGAAAAAGGGTAATAAAAAGGAGATTAGAACCGTGGCAGAGGAAAACCACAGTTCTATTTGTCTGGCCTACACCAGAATCTTTTAAACAGACATATTTGTGACTGAACAGACAGGGAGACACTATTACTGTTTTTTTTTTCGTAAAACAGGCCAAAAGCTGGATAATACAGAGATTTGACCCGTGGAACTGCAAAACCACAGTTATAGTTATGTGGCGTACACCAGAATATTTCAAACAGATATATTTGTGTCTGACCAGTCAGGGAGACACTATTACTGTTTTTTTTACAGCAAAAAATGCCAAAAGCAGGATGATACAGAGATTTAACCCGTGGAACTGCAAAACCACAGTTCTATTTCTCTGGCCTACACCAGACTCTTTTAAACAGATATATTGGTGTCTGACCAGTCAGGGAGACACTAGTACAGTTTTTTTACGGCAAAAAATGCCAAAAGCAGGATAATACAGAGATTTGACCCGTGGAACTGCAAAACCACAGTTCTATTTCTCTGGCCTACACCAGACTCTTTTAAACAGATATATAAGATATATTGGTGTCTGAACAGTCAGGGAGACACTATTACAGTTTTTTTTTATGGCAAAAAATGCCAAAAGCAGGATAATACAGAGGTTTGACCCGTGGAACTGCAAAACCACAGTTCTATTTTTCTGGCCTACACCAGGCTCTTTTAAACAGATATATTGGTGTCTGAACAGTCACAGACACACTCAATTTTTTTTTTGGGGGGGGAAATACCAAAAGGTTAATAAGACGCGTATTTGTACAGTCTAACTGAGGAAAAAAAAAATACAGGATTTAGATGAAAAAAAAAGAGCACACAGGACTGTAATGCAGTGTTTGCTGGTATAACCACTGTGTCTCCTATACAGCCTGCCTGCCTGAAATCTGGGATGGATATTAGTCCTGAGAAGGACTGTTTGTTTGATTTGGCAGGCTTTAGAGACCCTACACTACATATTTCGCACTATATATCTCTCCCTAAATCAGCAGCACCCTCTCTACACTGTCTGATCCGGCGCGACTGTGTCCAAGATGGCGGCGCCCGGTTTTAAATACTTGAGGTGACGCTGTGCGGCCAGCCAATCAATGTAATGCCCACAAACAACATGGCTGCAGCATTCCAGTGACTGGCTGGCAATCCCTGCATGTTCATTGGCTCTGTAAAGAGCGCCAAACGTGCAAGGCGGAGACCCAAGCTCCCGCCCGAATAACCCGGAAATGCTCGGTGCTTGCCGAATATCTCAAGTAGTGAGATGCTCGGGCGAGTAACGAGCAGTGTCGAGCTCGCTCGCTCAACACTAGTTATGATATAAAGAAAAAATAACGATCTCCTCTGAAGCCCAGCCCCAGCTTCATTGTTGAACCAAGATAACATTGACACTGGCTTTCTGAAGGCCACTGGCTGCCATTGCAACCAATCGGCATCCCAAGATTATGATACTTGCCAGTACGGATGCACGAAGATCACAACACTGAAAGGAGCTGAAGTAAAACAGCAGTAGCCACTAAACAGTGCACAGAGTGGTGCTGTTCTGCTCCCAACACTATTTCCATCTGGCCGTCACTGGAGGTGATGGCAGCTGATTGGTGAAAGTGTCAGGGGTCAGATCCCCACGAATTTTATATTGATGTCCTATGGCTAAGGTTGTTGGGAGTCTCAGCAGTGGGAACTTTAACAATTAGACATTTACCACCAGCAATCAC
Organism: Phyllobates terribilis; assembly: GCF_046119375.1. Classification (NCBI taxonomy): domain Eukaryota; kingdom Metazoa; phylum Chordata; class Amphibia; order Anura; family Dendrobatidae; genus Phyllobates; species Phyllobates terribilis. The sequence continues at coordinate 99,378,857 of NW_027362764.1, forward strand.
GAGAAAATGGGAATTCTTCCCCTTGTTTGAAAGGAGTAACAATCAAGCATGTACACTGCCATTCTAATCAAATCAATTAAAATCTATGGGACTGACTTGGATTTGTTCTGAAGAATTACCGTCTATGGTCAGGACCTTTTTATGTGTCAATTCTTTGCATGCAAGAGTAATAATAGACTCAAGTCTTTTGTTAAAAAATTCACCTAGTATCCTGATACACAATACATTCTTGGTCATATCAATTTATACCAGTATTACCAAATATGTTCCCCTTCAGTAAAAATATCTCATTGCTGTAGGGATTAGTAAAATTCTTAGTGTCCTGTGAAAACATCTTTATTATTTTCCACAGTGGTATAAACCTTTCAGCTTTCGGCCTGGGAAAGTTCATAGAGTCTCACGGCTTCCACTACCACCTCTATGCTGAAGACACAGATCTACCTCTCTGGACCCGATATCTCCTCCCTACTAGCCAGAATCACACAATGTCTGTCCACTATTTCATCCTTCCTCTCTGCTAGATTTCTAAAACTTAACATGGACAAAACAGAATTTATCATCTTTCCTCCATCTCACTCAATTCCCCCAACAGACCTATCAATTAAAGGAAATGGCTGCCCACTCTCCCCAGTCCCACAAGCTTGCTGCCTTGGGGTAACCCTGGACTCTAATCTCTCCTTCAATACACATATCCAAGCCCTTTCCACTTCCTGCCAACTCCAACTCAAAAATAGTTCCCGGATCTGCACATTCCTTACTCAAGAATCTGCAAAAACTCTAGCGCATGCCCTCATTATCTCCCACCTAGGCCACTACAACCTCCTGCTGTGTGGCCTCCCTTCTAACACTCTCACACCCCTCCAATCTATCCTAAACTCTGCTGTCCGACTAATACACCAGTCCCCCCGCTATTCCCCGGCCTCTCCCCTCTATCAATCCCTGCACTGGCTCCCCATTATCCAGAGACTCCATGTCAAAACCCTAACCATAGCATACAAAGCCATCCACAACCTGTCTTCTCCATACATCTGTGACCTAGTCTCCCAGTACATACCTAAACGCAACCTCCGATCCTCACAAGATCTCCTTCTCTACTCCCCTCTTATCTCCTCTTCCCATAATCACATACAAGATTTCTTCCATGTATCCTCCCTACTCTGGAACTCCCTACCCCAACATATCAGACTCTTGCTTACTGTGGAAACCTTCAAAAGGAATCTGAAGACACACCTCTTTCGACAAGCCTACAACCTACAATAACCACCGCTCCATCATACCACTGCGTGACCAGCTCTGCCCCCACTTACTGTATCTTCATCCATCCCTTGTAGATTGTGAGCCCTTGCGGGCAGGGGGCTCTCTCCTCATGTACGAGTCAGCGACTTCTATTGTCTAAGAATATTGTACTTGTTTCTATTATGTATTCCCCTTTTCACATGTAAAGCACCATGGAATAAATGGTGCTATAATAATAAATAATAATAGCTTATGAGACCCCATCACAAGGTATGATATAGCAAAATATTGCAATATGACGGAGAGCTTGATAAAATTGAATCATGTTATGATTAAATCCGTTAAGAGAATAATTGCTGTTTAGAACAGGTTTTACCAATAAATCCCCATTAAAGAAGGAATATAATTATTGTTATTCTATTATTTAGCATGTAATATCCATTAAACTTATTTGTGTAGCTGTCTGCTATGTTTAGAGAAAGCAGTAACCTAGAGAATCTCCAAAATGATCTGAAATGGTAGCATGTTTCATTCACAAGAAGGGATTCATCAAAATAAATGTACTCCAAGTATCCAAATGAAAATGGTCATAAAGAAGAAAACTGTTTGTAGCCATTATTTTTGTAATAAATATAAGTAACAATAATATCCTTGGATCAGGAAATTGGTAGAACCAAAAATCCACTGGAGAAGATTAAAGGGGTTGTTCCCGTTCAGAAAAGTTTCTTCCATAAGCTCCATTAATAGTTGAAAATGAACTGTGTTTTACTCACCCTCCCGGTGTCAAACGCTGAGTCTCCGCCATTGCACTGGTGTCTTTTGTTGTTTGTAGAACTGACATTATGCTCTACGCGGTTCTGCCGATGTAGATAGCATAAGCCAGTAACAGAGGAAGAGAAAAAGCCAACTCACCAATGCAGCAAGATATCTTCTGGTGCTATACATACCAAAAACGCGTAGGCGCTACATGCCGTTAGGCGCTTTTATCACCATTTAACAGACTTCAATAAATTCTGGAATTTTTTACTCCATCTTGAGCTACATCTCGTCTCTATATCTTTATGAGCCATGGAGCTCAGTTTTTTTCTGCAGCTCTATCGACATGACGTTAGCACTAGAGACAATAACATACACAAGGACCAGAGGCTGACACTCAGCGCTGTACCCAATAAGGGTGAGTAAAGAACACTTTGTTTTTTTTACTACTAAGGGAGCATATAGCAAAAACTTTTCTGAAAGGGGTTAACCATTTAAGGGGATATTAGAAAATTACCATTCAAAGCCTGTAATGACAGTCCTCTTCCAATTCTTCTTACAAACACAATGCATCACCGATAACATAACTAGCCGACCAGAGTGTCTTGATAAGATCCAGACCAGTAGACCACCACCCGTTCTCACTCATTAGATGAAGCGCGTCTGGACAACGTTACAGTAACCCATGTTTGTAACACTGTCTATCAAAGACAATATAATTGTGTGTTATGCATACCAGCGGATACTTGGCAGTCTGTCATATTGGTATTATGTGTACCATGACTTGTCAACTAAACGCCACAGCTGGTTTACTATAGCAATAATGTTCCTTATGACAATGATGCCATGTTTAGCTTTAGCTGCTTGAAGATTTTGTGTATAAACTTACTGACACATTAGTTTTGATACTTTCAGAGAATTGTTTTATAGTGTGCTGTGTACTGAAAAAAAAAGAAACGTTATCATCAGATGAGTTTCTAGATAATTGAGCGTATAGTAAGATGCTTTAAGCACACGCACAGCTTTTCTTTTATAATATTTCCTTTGCCCATTTCACATTTAGAAATTACAATTGTTTTTACCCTTTAAATTATTATGGTAGTCAGTCACCAATAGCCAGGTCAGTACACAGAACAGAAATCAAGAATATAAAAGGGTCCCAAGTAATATTGTAAATACAATGCCTGGAAGACGGCTACATAAAAAAGCTATTTTAAATAAGTCATTAGTTTTGCTGACTGGATGATCAACAATGCCAACCTGCTTGGCCGATCAGTTGGTCCTTTCCATTTTCCACCCCAGGACACTATGGTCTTTGACTAGCTTGGCAACTGAGTGCACTGAATATGCAATGCCCAACATTTCTGGCAGCACTGCCACCAGCCTTGGACTGGTCCATCAGAAAATACAAAAATCCTCGGGTAGGCCCCTATGCAGGAGAAAGCCACTTACCCCTCCATCATGAGCAGTAGTTGGCTAAAACATTTAATTCCATATGTACAGACAAAAGCAGCATCTCGTCATTCATTTGCCAAACTACGCAGTACATTATTATATAGAAGCAGAGATGAATTTGCGAAAGAGGATAATATAATATTTGCATGTAGCTGAACAGTGGAGCCCAGAGTCAATGTTACTGGTGGGTTCTTGTCACCCCAGTCCGACAATGACTGCCATCATAGCAGAGTTGGATGAGAGAAGAAACCACTGTAATAGTGTGGTGAGGTAAGGACATGACAAACACAATCTATTTGCTGGTTTTATGTTACAATTAATATCACACTTCTCGGTTTTGATTTTAATTCTTATCATGTGCAAAATGACCAAAACCCTCCCCTCACCAAACTTTTTAAAACACATTAATTTATTCTGTAATTTTCCCAGATTTTCGTTATCTGTGAAGCCACTATGAATGCACATTTTTTTCAGCTGTGACATGGCCAAAGCGAACTATGCCAAATAAAATTACCCTAGTTTTTTTCTTCCACTGTGGCGTGGGTAGACCACGTTGTAAAATTTAAAACTGTAAATGAACTTACATCACAGAAAAAATCAGCCTTATCAACACCAGGTCAGATTACCAAAGCACAAGCAGGATGCGGCAAACCCCCATGATACTACATACTACACAAAACCCCCATGATACTACATACTACACAAAACCCCCTTGATACTACATACTACACAAAACCCCTTTGATACTACATACTACACAAAACCCCCATGATACTACATACTACACAGCCACTCACATATCTGCCAATTCAAGGAGGGGGTGGCTGTCGCATCAATATTTCGCACCTGTGCTGCCTCCGCCTTTATCATGGGGGTCTGCTGTGTCCTGCTTGTGCTTTGGTAATCTGACCCAGTGTTGGTAAGGCTGTTTTTTTCTGTGCTGTTTTTTAACAATTTTTGTCCTGTTCTGTGAGCTGTTTTTAATTTTAGCATAGGGACTCGCAAGTATGAGGACCCTTTGTGTGGGTTGCTAGCTTGCGTATTTTGGCCAAAATATCGACCAATACCTCATGTAATGGAGTAAAGGAATTTTTGTCTATTTCTGTGAGCTGTAAATGAACTTACCCCAACTATACTGGAAAGTAAACCATTTACCTTCCTTCCTCCATTTGTTGTTCCCATATAATCATCTTATTGAAATAGTTTGTAACTAGTGTTGAGCGATACCTTCCGATATCGGGAAATATCGGATCGGATTGGATCGGACCGATACCGAAAAAGTATCGGATATCGCCGATTCCGATACCGGAAACCAATGCAAGTCAATGGGACATAAATATCGGAATTAAAATAAACCCTTTCTTTCCTTGTAGGTTATTTCTACATGAAGGAAAACAACTAAGAATAATGTAGAATGTATTGGGGGAGGTGGGGGAGACAATAAAGGCATAGAGGTTTAGCCCAGTCAAATGGAATAGCAGGAATTAATATTTTTTTATTATGTTCTGAGTTACGGAAATATTAACTATGTTAAGTATTTTTATATTTTGTCAGATATTTATGTTTCACTACTTCCATGCTCTTCACCTTCTTTTTTACTTCTCCCACACTTTCTCCTTCATCATCCTCAGCATCTTTTTCATCCACTTCTTCTTCACCTTCTTCTTCTTCACCTTCTTCGTATTATTCTTTTTTTTACATTCTTCATATTCTACTTCTTCATCTTCTTCATATTCTTCTTCTTCATCATATTCTTATTTGTGACAGGCATTCCTGTAGTTGTTATCTATAAAAGGTTGGACATTACACCTTTCGTTCTGCCCGTCACAAAAGATTTACAACAGGATTTGTCCGCGTTCAGTTTGGCCTGCAGCAGCAGGTCTTTTCCAGGGGCACCACGAGGAGGAACGGACTCACCCCCATACACTGCTTAGTCATCTTCTGCTTATAATTTAGATATTATCTTTTGCTCTGATTTTTAGTCTTATGCTTAATGTTCTTCCGCTTTTTGTTCTGCAGCTTCTTGTATTTCTGCTTCTTGGTTTTCTGTCTCTTGTTTTTCTGTATCTTGGTGCTTGTCTTCTCTTCTTTGTCTTCTTGGTCAACTTCTTCAGGGTCATCTTCTTGGTCTTCTTCGGGGTGGTCTTCAGGGTCGTCGTCTTCGGGGGTCCTCGTCTTCGGGGTCCTCGTCTTCTTCGGGTTGGTCTTCTGGGTCCTCGTCTTCGGGGTCCTCGTCTTCTTCGGGGTGGTCTTCAGGGTCCTCGTCTTCTTCGGGGTGGTCTTCAGGGTCCTCGTCTTCTTCGGGGTGGTCTTCAGGGTCCTCGTCTTCAGGGTCATTGTCTTCGGGGTCCTCGTCTTCTTAGGGTTGGTCTTCAGGGTCCTCGTCTTCAGGGTCCTCGTCAGGGAGATCCAGAGTGATTACCAAGAACCATTTCAAAAAGCTTGAACTTGGAAATGTAGCAGAAGGTACAAGAAAGCTGAGGAACTACCGAGGACCAGCTGACGGTACTGGAACCCGGATGGATAGCAGAAGGTACAAGAGCCAATGGAACTACCGAGGACCAGCTGATGTTACTGGAACTCGGTTACTAAGCAGGAGGTACCTGTGCCAGAAAGCACTACCAAGGACCAGCAGACGTTGGTGGAACTTGGATACCGAGAAGGAGGCACCTAATACAAAGGCACTGCCGAGAACCAGCTGACGGTACTGGAACCCGGATGGGTAGCAGAAGGTACAAGAGCCAATGGAACTACCGAGGACCAGCTGATGTTACTGGAACCCGGATGGGTAGCAGAAGGTACAAGAGCCAATGGAACTACCGAGGACCAGCTGATGTTACTGGAACTCGGTTACTAAGCAGGAGGTACCTGTGCCAGAAAGCACTACCAAGGACCAGCAGACGTTGGTGGAACTTGGATACCGAGAAGGAGGCACCTAATCCAAAGGCACTGCCGAGAACCAGCTGACGGTACTGGAACCCGGATGGGTAGCAGAAGGTACCCATGTAAAAAAAAAGTTCAAGGCCGCGAGCCGGCCGCAGTTACCAAAACCCACAGTCCTACAGAGGGTGCTTGTCCTATTGGCACTATGGAACCAGCCTTCATTGCCAGATCCCGCAGCCCACATAGGAGTCACCTAAACTGCAGGCACCATAGAGTCGGCTAACCCGACCGCAACACGACAGGACAACGCATTGGAGGCAAAGTGACGTTGACACTACCCGGAAACAGCTGGCGTGCTGGAACCAGGCTGGGCAGGAGGGAGTACCCGTGCCAAAGACACTGCCGAGAACCAGCTGACGGTACTGGAACCCGGATGGGTAGCAGAAGATACAAGAGCAAATGGAACTACCGAGGACCAGCTGACGGTACTGGAACCCGGATGGGTAGCAGAAGGTACAAGAGCCAATGGAACTACCGAGGACCAGCTGATGTTACTGGAACTCGGTTACTAAGCAGGAGGTACCTGTGCCAGAAAGCACTACCAAGGACCAGCAGACGTTGGTGGAACTTGGATACCGAGAAGGAGGCACCTAATCCAAAGGCACTGCCGAGAACCAGCTGACGGTACTGGAACCCGGATGGGTAGCAGAAGGTACCCATGTAAAAAAAAAGTTCAAGGCCGCGAGCCGGCCGCAGTTACCAAAACCCACAGTCCTACAGAGGGTGCTTGTCCTATTGGCACTATGGAACCAGCCTTCATTGCCAGATCCCGCAGCCCACATAGGAGTCACCTAAACTGCAGGCACCATAGAGTCGGCTAACCCGACCGCAACACGACAGGACAACGCATTGGAGGCAAAGTGACGTTGACACTACCCGGAAACAGCTGGCGTGCTGGAACCAGGCTGGGCAGGAGGGAGTACCCGTGCCAAAGACACTGCCGAGAACCAGCTGACGGTACTGGAACCCGGATGGGTAGCAGAAGATACAAGAGCAAATGGAACTACCGAGGACCAGCTGACGGTACTGGAACCCGGATGGGTAGCAGAAGGTACAAGAGCCAATGGAACTACCGAGGACCAGCTGATGTTACTGGAACTCGGTTACTAAGCAGGAGGTACCTGTGCCAGAAAGCACTACCAAGGACCAGCAGACGTTGGTGGAACTTGGATACCGAGAAGGAGGCACCTAATCCAAAGGCACTGCCGAGAACCAGCTGACGGTACTGGAACCCGGATGGGTAGCAGAAGGTACCCATGTAAAAAAAAAGTTCAAGGCCGCGAGCCGGCCGCAGTTACCAAAACCCACAGTCCTACAGAGGGTGCTTGTCCTATTGGCACTATGGAACCAGCCTTCATTGCCAGATCCCGCAGCCCACATAGGAGTCACCTAAACTGCAGGCACCATAGAGTCGGCTAACCCGACCGCAACACGACAGGACAACGCATTGGAGGCAAAGTGACGTTGACACTACCCGGAAACAGCTGGCGTGCTGGAACCAGGCTGGGCAGGAGGGAGTACCCGTGCCAAAGACACTGCCGAGAACCAGCTGACGGTACTGGAACCCGGATGGGTAGCAGAAGATACAAGAGCAAATGGAACTACCGAGGACCAGCTGACGGTACTGGAACCCGGATGGGTAGCAGAAGGTACAAGAGCCAATGGAACTACCGAGGACCAGCTGATGTTACTGGAACTCGGTTACTAAGCAGGAGGTACCTGTGCCAGAAAGCACTACCAAGGACCAGCAGACGTTGGTGGAACTTGGATACCGAGAAGGAGGCACCTAATCCAAAGGCACTGCCGAGAACCAGCTGACGGTACTGGAACCTGGATGGGTAGCAGAAGATACAAGAGCAAATGGAACTACCGAGGACCAGCTGACGGTACTGGAACCCGGATGGGTAGCAGAAGGTACAAGAGCCAATGGAACTACCGAGGACCAGCTGATGTTACTGGAACTCGGTTACTAAGCAGGAGGTACCTGTGCCAGAAAGCACTACCAAGGACCAGCAGACGTTGGTGGAACTTGGATACCGAGAAGGAGGCACCTAATCCAAAGGCACTGCCGAGAACCAGCTGACGGTACTGGAACCCGGATGGGTAGCAGAAGATACAAGAGCAAATGGAACTACCGAGGACCAGCTGACGGTACTGGAACCCGGATGGGTAGCAGAAGATACAAGAGCAAATGGAACTACCGAGGACCAGCTGACGGTACTGGAACCCGGATGGGTAGCAGAAGGTACAAGAGCCAATGGAACTACCGAGGACCAGCTGATGTTACTGGAACTCGGTTACTAAGCAGGAGGTACCTGTGCCAGAAAGCACTACCAAGGACCAGCAGACGTTGGTGGAACTTGGATACCGAGAAGGAGGCACCTAATCCAAAGGCACTGCCGAGAACCAGCTGACGGTACTGGAACCCGGATGGGTAGCAGAAGGTACCCATGTAAAAAAAAAGTTCAAGGCCGCGAGCCGGCCGCAGTTACCAAAACCCACAGTCCTACAGAGGGTGCTTGTCCTATTGGCACTATGGAACCAGCCTTCATTGCCAGATCCCGCAGCCCACATAGGAGTCACCTAAACTGCAGGCACCATAGAGTCGGCTAACCCGACCGCAACACGACAGGACAACGCATTGGAGGCAAAGTGACGTTGACACTACCCGGAAACAGCTGGCGTGCTGGAACCAGGCTGGGCAGGAGGGAGTACCCGTGCCAAAGACACTGCCGAGAACCAGCTGACGGTACTGGAACCCGGATGGGTAGCAGAAGGTACAAGAGCCAATGGAACTGCCGAGAACCAGCTGGCGGTGCTGGAGCCCAGGGTAAATACTAAAAACAGAAGAGCCAGAGGTGTATTTGGAGGAGGTTTTAAATCCGTACTACAGTGGATGTGGACAAAGCAGGAGAATTTGCCGGACACACAGCTGGGGATCAGCTGACGTTACTGAATCCCAATAACACTGGAGCAAGCGTTGACTGTGCAGACGGCACTTCTGAGCAGCAACTAGCGGTATTGGAGCCCAGGGTAAATACTAAAAACGGAGGAGCCAGAGGTGTAATTGGAGCAAGTTTTAAATAAGTAGCACAGTGAATATGGACAGAGCAGGAGAAATTGCCGTGAACACAGCAGGGGAACAGCTGACGTTACCTAACCCCAATAACACCGCAGCAAGTGTTGACTGTGCAGACGGCACTTCCGAGCGCCAACTGGCGGTGCTGGAGCCCAGGGATAAGAATGAAAACAGAGGAGCCAGAGGTGTAATTGGAGCAACTTTAAAATCTGTAGTAGTGAGAATGTGGACAGAGCAGGAGAAATTGCCGTCCGCACAGCAGGGGAACAGCTGACGTTACTGAACCCCAATAACATGGTAGCAAGTGTTGACTGTGCAGACAGCACTTCCGAGCGCCAACTGGCGGTGCTGGAGCCCAGGGATAAGAATGAAAACAGAGGAGCCAGAGGTGTAATTCGAGCAACTTTAAAATCTGTAGTAGTGAGAATGTGGACAGAGCAGGAGAAATTGCCGTCCGCACAGCAGGGGAACAGCTGACGTTACTGAACCCCAATAACACGGCAGCAAGTGTTGACTGTGCAGACAGCACTTCCGAGCGCCAACTGGCGGTGTTGGAGCCCAGGGTAAATACTAAAAATGGAGGAGCCAGAGGTGTAATTGGAGCAAGTTTTAAATAAGTAGCACAGTGAATATGGACAGAGCAGGAGAAATTGCCGTGAACACAGCAGGGGAACAGCTGACGTTACTGAACCCCAATAACATGGTAGCAAGTGTTGACTGTGCAGACGGCACTTCCGAGCGCCAACTGGCGGTGCTGGAGCCCAGGGATAAGAATGAAAACAGAGGAGCCAGAGGTGTAATTCGAGCAACTTTAAAATGTGTAGTACAGTGGATGTGGACAAAGCAGGAGAAATTGCCGTCCGCACAGCAGGAGAACAGCTGACGTTACTGAACCCCAATAACACGGCAGCAAGTGTTGACTGTGCAGACGGCACTTCCGAGCGCCAACTGGCGGTGCTGGAGCCCAGGGATAAGAATGAAAACAGAGGAGCCAGAGGTGTAATTGGAGCAACTTTAAAATCTGTAGTAGTGAGAATGTGGACAGAGCAGGAGAAATTGCCGTCCGCACAGCAGGGGAACAGCTGACGTTACTGAACCCCAATAACATGGTAGCAAGTGTTGACTGTGCAGACAGCACTTCCGAGCGCCAACTGGCGGTGCTGGAGCCCAGGGATAAGAATGAAAACAGAGGAGCCAGAGGTGTAATTCGAGCAACTTTAAAATGTGTAGTACAGTGGATTTGGACAAAGCAGGAGAAATTGCCGTCCGCACAGCAGGAGAACAGCTGACGTTACTGAACCCCAATAACACGGCAGCAAGTGTTGACTGTGCAGACGGCACTTCCGTGCGCCAACTGGCGGTGTTGGAGCTCAGGGATAATACTGAAAACAGAGGAGCCAGAGGTGTAATTGGAGCAACTTTAAAATCTGTAGTAGTGAGAATGTGGACAGAGCAGGAGAAATTGCCGTCCGCACAGCAGGGGAACAGCTGACGTTACTGAACCCCAATAACATGGTAGCAAGTGTTGACTGTGCAGACAGCACTTCCGAGCGCCAACTGGCGGTGCTGGAGCCCAGGGATAAGAATGAAAACAGAGGAGCCAGAGGAGTAATTGGAGCAACTTTAAAATGTGTAGTACAGTGGATGTGGACAAATCAGGAGAAATTGCCGTCCGCACAGCAGGAGAACAGCTGACGTTACTGAACCCCAATAACACGGCAGCAAGTGTTGACTGTGCAGACGGCACTTCCGAGCGCCAACTGGCGGTGTTGGAGCTCAGGGATTACAGTTCAGGTGGTAGAAACATGAACAGAACAGGAGACCTGGATACTGTTGCCAACCAATTATTTATTCTGGAAGAGGACTGGCAAATTCATGAGAGATCCAGGCCTTGTTCATTTTGAGAAAAGTAAGCCGGTCAACGTTATCGGAGGATAGTCGCATGCGACGGTCTGTTAGTACACCACCTGCGGCACTAAAGACGCGTTCCGATAATACACTAGCAGCAGGGCAAGCTAGCACCTCCAGTGCATACTGACTAAGCTCTGGCCATGTATCCAGCTTACAGACCCAAAACTTGAAGGGAGAAGAGCCGTCTGGGAGTACACTAAGAGGGCAAGACATGTAGTCTGTCACCATCTGACGGAAACGTTGCCTCCTGCTGACTGGAGCTGTCTGTGATGGTGTAGACATTTGTGGCGGCGGGGACACAAAACTTTGCCACATTTCGGCCATACTGGTCTTGCCTTGTGCTGAGGCGCTGCTTCTGCTCCCTCTTTGTGCAGAGCTTCCTCCACTGCCTCGACGCACTGAGCTGCTTTGTAAAGCACTAGCAGCACTGCTCTCGGTTGGAATGGAGAACATGATGGAATGCACCAGTGCGTCTTGGTACTCCCGCATTTTACGCTCCCGGTTCAATGGTGTTATGAGGCTTTGTAAGTTGTCCCGGTAGCGAGGATCTAGGAGGGTGGACACCCAATAATCAGCCGTGTTGAGAATGTGGGCGATGCGGCGGTCGTTTCTGAGGCACTGCAGCATGAAATCAACCATGTGCTGCAGACTGCCAACTGGCCAAGAAACGCTGTCCCCTGCTTGAGGCGTGATCTCTGCCTGCTCTGCATCACCCCACCCTCGCTCTAGATACTGACTACTAGAGCATTGTGTACCTCCCTCCTCTGGACAGATGTCTTCCTCATCCATTGACTCCTCCTCATCCTCCTCACAAAGTGTCCCCTGCCTAGGCCTTTGTGAGGAACCACGTTGCGCAGACTGTAGAGAAGCAGATGGCATTTGTGACTCCTCATCCTCCACCTCTTCCAAAACCTCGTCCCTTAGTGCTTGCAGTGTTTTTTCAAGCAGGCAGATAAGGGGGATAGTCATGCTGACTAGTGCATCATCTGCACTCGCCATCCGCGTGGAATAATCGAAGGCACGCAAAACGTGGCAAATGTCCTTCATAGAGGCCCACTCAGTGGTGGTGAAGTGTGAACGGCGCGCACTGCGACTTGTTTGCGCCTGCTGCAGCTGGTACTCCATTACTGCTGCCTGCTGCTCACACAACCTCTCCAACATATGTAACGTTGAATTCCACCTGGTGGGTAGGTCACATATGATGCGATGTTCCGGAAGACATAATCGGCGCTGCAGAGCTGCAATGCGTGATCTTGCATTGCTGGAACGCCGCAAGTGAGCGCACTCTATGCGGACCTTGTGAAGCAGTGCATCAAGATCCGGATAGTCCCTCAAAAAACTCTGCACGACCAAGTTGAGCACATGTGCCAGACATGGGATGTGAGTGAGGTTGCCTAGGCCCAGAGCTGCCACCAGATTTCGGCCATTGTCACACACTACCATGCCTGGCTGGAGATTCGCTGGCACAAACCACACGTCACTCTGCTGCTTGATGGCATTCCAGAGCTCCTGCGCTGTGTGGCTTCGATTCCCCAAAGAAATTAATTTTAATACGGCCTGTTGACGTTTGGCCACGGCTGTGCTCATATCGGTCATCATAACAGGTAACCGTTCACGGGTCGATGTGGAGGTAGACCGTGACGGCTCCTGCAGCGCTGATTCAGAGGAACTGGAGTATGAGGAGGAGTCAATGTGTACAGACTGGATTCCTGCAATCCTTGGAGTTGGCAGAACACGTACAGCGCCACTCTCAAGATCTGTACCCGGCTCCACAACATTTACCCAATGGGCAGTGAGGGAAAGGTATCGTCCCTGTCCATGCTTACTGGTCCACGCATCAGTGGTCAGGTGGACCTTGCTACTGACGGCGTTTTGTAGCGCATGTTTAATTTTTCCCTCCACATGATGTTGCAGGGCAGGGACGGCTTGCCTGCTGAAATAAAAGCGGCTGGGCACGTTGTATTGTGGGACTGCCAATGCCATAAAGTTACGGAATGTGTCAGTCTCCACCAGCCTGAATGATAGCATTTCAAGGGCCAGTAGTTTAGCAATGCCAGCATTCAGAGCCTGTGCTCGGGGGTGGTTTGCCGAGTATGGGCGCCTTTTCTCCCATGCCTGTGCTAACGATGGCTGTAGACTGGCCTGGGAGTGTGAGGATGACTGGGAAAGTGGTGCTGTGGGTGGAATTACACTGTGTCTCTGTACAACAGTGCCAGAGATTCTTCCATGGCGATCCTGTGAGGAAGCCGAACCAGCTGTGTGTGAGCTGGAGGAAGAGGCTACAACACGAGCTGAAGAGGTGGTAGGTGGCGCTGTAGGTTGGCCTAGGTCTTCAGTGTGTTTGTGTAACTCCACCACGTGCTTGGTCCGCACATGTTTCCACATATTTGTGGTATTGAGGTTGCTGACACTTTTCCCTCTTTTCACCTTCTGATTACACAGCTTGCATTTGACAAAGCAAATGTCATCTGCAACTGTGTCAAAAAAGGACCAGGCACTGCAAGTCTTGGGAGCGCCCGCTTTGGATTTTGGAAGAGCCATGCTCCTAATGGGTGCCGAAGTGGAGGCTACAGGCAACCAAGTCTGCCCCCTCCCTCTCCCTCCTTTTTGGGCCGTTCGGGGAATCTCTTCCTCAGAGCTGCTCCCACCACCTTCCTGTCCCTCACGCCATGATGGGTCAAGGACCTCATCATCTACACCACCCTCTTCAAACAACTGCTTCTCCTGGGTAGTCTCGACAGCACAGTACGCACCAGAAAGTGGCACCTGAGTCTCATCATCAGATGCGTACTGAGGTGTGCTGCTGACCATAGGCACTGGCCCACCCGCCTCTTCAGATTCAGAGAGACAAAACGGTTGCGCATCACTGCATACTACCTCTTCTTCAAATTCTCGAATTCTGCTTGGCTGGCCCCCTCTTTCCAAGCCAAGAGATTCAGAGAACAGAAGTAGAGATGGCTCCTGTCCAGGGCTCTCTGACTGCCTGGGCAATTTGGCAGGTGGTGAAGAGACAGATGGGTGCTCTTCAGTGCTCAGGACCTGAGAGGATCTGGAACTAATTGAAGTCGATGCGTTAGCTGCCATCCATCCGACAACGGCTTCAATTTGGTCCTCGCGCAGCAGTGGGGTACGGCTAGCTCCTACAAAGCTGCGCATAAAGGACTGTTCCCTGGTAAAACTGGGGGATGCTGAGTCACTGGTGCCCGCAGCAGGCACAGAATCCCCACGTCCTCTCCCTGCAGGCACAGAATCCTCACGTCCTCTCCCTGCAGAAACTCCACGCCCACGCCCACGACCACGACCACATGCCTTACTCCCTGCCTTCTTCATCTTGGTAGACTGATAAAGATAGGCAGAAAAGTACTAAGGGCTTAGTGTGCTTATTCCTGAACAGCTGCTAACAGGTATAAGAAACACTAATTTTATAAAGTGTGGACTAGACTTTAATATGAGCTAATGTGGCCTACACAACTGTAAAGTGGAGTGTTTGGTGAACTTTATTTAGGTTTTTTTTGTCACAAAAAGACACTGGATGTGCCTAAAGATGTAATAACGATAGTATCACAAACTTTTTGTAGCTATTACAATGTAGGAAGGTAACCTACAATGCAATAGATGAGGCTGCAAAAAATAGGCTAATACTAATCTGGCTGGGGCTGCAGGGCCCAATGCTGCAGAAAGGCTCCTCTATCTACTCCTATATAGTGTGTTTGGAATCAATTTAGCTGAATATGGATGGAACCACCACACTAATAGGAGATATCAGGAAAAATTATGAATTGGCAATAAAGGACAATGTATGAGGCAGTGACACACACTGAGTGCACTACAACCAGACGGGGTTGAAGCACACACTACAGGGTGAGCTGCACTCACACACCAGACCTTGCAGACAGCGGTGAACAGTACAGATGCAGAGCACTGTGCACTAGTGCTGCAAGACGGAAAAAAAATTCTCTATCTACTCCTATATAGTGTGTTTGGAACCAATTTAGCTGAATACAGATGGAACCACCACACTAATAGGAGATATCAGGAAAAATTATGAATTGGCAATAAAGGACAATGTATGAGGCAGTGACACACACTGAGTGCACTACAACCAGACGGGGTTGAAGCACACACTACAGGGTGAGCTGCACTCACACACCAGACCTTGCAGACAGCGGTGAACAGTACAGATGCAGAGCACTGTGCACTAGTGCTGCAAGACGGAAAAAAATTTCTCTATCTACTCCTATATAGTGTGTTTGGAACCAATTTAGCTGAATACAGATGGAACCACCACACTAATAGGAGATATCAGGAAAAATTATGAATTGGCAATAAAGGACAATGTATGAGGCAGTGACACACACTGAGTGCACTACAACCAGACGGGGTTGAAGCACACACTACAGGGTAAGCTGCACTCACACACCAGACCTTGCAGACAGCGGTGAACAGTACAGATGCAGAGCACTGTGCACTAGTGCTGCAAGACGGAAAAAAATTTCTCTATCTACTCCTATATAGTGTGTTTGGAACCAATTTAGCTGAATACAGATGGAACCACCACACTAATAGGAGATATCAGGAAAAATTATGAATTGGCAAAAAAGGACAATGTATGAGGCAGTGACACACACTGAGTGCACTACAACCAGACTTGGCTGAAGCACACACTACAGGGTGAGCTGCACTCACACACACAGACCTTGCAGATAGCGGTGAACAGCACAGGGAACTGTGCACTAGCACTGCAAGGCACAGTGATTTAGAAAGTAGCTTGGGTAAAGCAGTATAGAGCAAATAGGTAGCTAAAACTGTCCCTCAGAACAACAGCGTCCTATCCCTAACTGAATTCACAGCAGAGTGAGCTCAAAATGGCGGCGGTGGCTTTTATAGTGCATCATGACATCATTTCAGCAGCCAATCACAGCCATGCCATTAGTTAAGATGCCTACATGCCTAACAGGATGTGCCCACACTTCTTAGGATCCTCATTGGCTGAATAAAATGAAAATGTCTCATTGCATTATGGGAACTTCCGATTCCGGTATACGATATTGCAATAGTATCGGAATTAAGTATCGGAATTCCGATACCGCGAATATCGGCCGATACCCGATATTTCAGTATCGGAATGCTCAACACTATTTGTAACATGAAATCCCCTGAAGATTCTACTAGAAATAAACCATTCGGCATAAAATTAATGTGATTTATATGCAAAAGATTAATATTTTGTGATTTTCAATATTTTTATGTCATCTTACAGACATCAACAGAAAACAAGCAAAGCTAGCAAAAATAATATATTATATATATATATATATTATAATAATATTTATATTTGAAGAAAACCAAACCTATAGTTTTATAATCTATAAATCAATCTATATAACATCTATATCAATGCATAGACATAAGCAGTTCTGTTTACATAAGGATGTAAGGAAAATTGTATTTTTGTCAGATCTTTTGAAAAATAGTTTATCACATTATAGCATAAAACAAAAATATGTCTCTGTATTTGTAAAACATAATAAGAAATAATTCAAATAAATAACATTAAAAAAAATAGTTTTTACTTCTCTTAAGTGATAAGATAATTAAAACGTTATTTAGCCAGTATAAAATATAGCATTTTAAACTTTTTTTCAATAAATGGAAACATGATTCATGTTAAAAAACAATAATACTTTACATTTCAGAATATAACAAACACAAGCCTACAAGAACTAACAATTCACCACTATGTTCCTATTGCTCAGTACAAAGCTCATTTTCATCAGCTCCAAGTGGCACTTTTAACACAAAATAACTTTTTTGGTCTTGGAGAAGAAAGAAATACGGATTTGAGTCAGTCCTAATTGATTCCCGGCACCAATTTACTGGCCAAAGATCATAACCCAAATCACAAGGAATGCAATCCATTTTGGAGACGGATAAATTGGCCATTGTGCTCCTGGTCTTCAGTATCACGCTACTTGAACACACACATACACATATGAAAACTTAAAAACAAAGACCTTTATATAAATTCCTACAGTGTGTGGAAATCTAATTCCTTTATCATTCGGCTGTTTCCTGCCTTTTGACACATTCAGTCTTGATACTTATCCATTTATTGGTTTTCTTTTACCAAACAAGAGAAGCTGTGAACCACAAGGATAGCTAGATGGTAAAACTATTAACCAAGAGACACAATAAAATAATAAAAATTGAATATTTATTTTTGTTATTGTTGATGTTATTATCTTTGTCATTTTTAGAAGCGTCATCAGCATAGCCATAACTTTCTTTATTGTTATTATCATCATCATTACCAGTTATATTATCATGCATGAAATAGCCATAATATGTGACATACAAAAATTAATATAATAACATAAGGCTATGACTATGAATAATATTTTTGTAGTCAGTAGTGACAAAATGTACATAAGAGATAACAAATATAACATTAGTAGTATAAATAGTATCAGAAATGGTATCTATTAATTGTCATATTAACCTATTAAGCACTGGACTATGATTAAAGCTCCTGATTAGCAGCTGGGTATTATAGCGGCTTCCAAAAAGGCATTTACACAGGTATCCATACACCATGCCAAAGTCCACTGGGTTTAGGAGCTCATGGCAATTTATACAAATATGCTGTATACCAGGGTGCACAACTATTCCTGGTCCAAGGGCAACATCAGATCATCAGATTATATTAATCTCAAAGGCTGCACTTTGTAATTCGCTACCATATGGATTCAGCAAAATGGTGGCCATTGTTCACCATTTTTATGAGCTTTAAAAGGCCATCAAAATGCAAAAAAAAAAAAATTCCTACTCTCACTTTATGGCTCATCTCTTTGGACCCTCTACTCCTCACTGTCACCTGTTCAGTAATCGTCGCAACTTTGGATCACTGCCGCTCGCATTGAATTCCCTGGGCCTCTCACTCTGGTCCAGAGCTTCCAGGTTTGATTAGGCCTGGGAGGGTTCTGCGTATGCAAGAGGCCATGGCCACACCATGATGTCATGATCTTTGGTGCTCGCATGTGCAGACCTCTCCTAGGCCTCATTAAATCCAGAAATCTGTGCAAAGCATGAGTGGACCAGGGAGTGCAACGCCAGCAGCAGCAATCTGAAAATGCAACAAGGACCGTCGGGTGACAATGAGGGGCCAAAGAGGTCGGAATGGTGATCGGTGAGTATAAGGATTTTTTTTATATATATTATGTTTCTTATGCTTTGGGGGCTAGACAAACCACAGAGCAAAATAAAGTACATTACATTTACGGGGAACAACTTCTCTGCTAATTGAATTACCCGAGAAAAAATGTTTGCGTAGGCGAATTCAAATTTTGCCTGATCTGCTCATCTCTACTCTATACTCTACATTGGGACTATTGGGGCACACAGAAACATGTTTCTGCCCTAGTGGGCCTCGACAGGAAACAATGTATATGGTATGCAGCACATGGACCCCAGGTCTGCTTTATACTGGTAGAGCCAAAGGGTCCTCAGTGACTCCGCTGACCCAAAGGCCAACAGACACTTGGAGTACACTGTCCAGTGGAGATTCACATAGGCCACATTTGCTAATATCTGATGCCTGAATAAATCATAAAAAAACACTTAAATATCAATCATGAACAATTTTCCAAATTTTTTAAAAAAAATTTCCCTTGGATACTATTTTCATTATAGCCACCTATGTGCATATGATAAAATCCCTGCTGGAGATTAATTACTGGGTTATGTATTAAGCCGTACATGTTTCCATAATCTCTGCTGTAAACTGCCACTGTGCAACTAAAATGCCATCTATCTCCTGGAGCTAAGAAGCCAATTTATAACAGGTTGTTTATTGCTGCACATTATAGTGGAATACGTGTTTCTCTAGTAGACCACTTAATAATGTATTTATAACAACATGCTTCCTGTAAGTAATAGGGTAACATTTGCCGAGAACCATTACGTTCACCTATGTTATAATATACTTGTTAGAACCTTGCTCTTAGGTTTTTTCCTTTGCTGGTCACATGACCTCGTTGGCCTATTTAATCCTGCTCCGCCCTTCTGGCTTTGCTGGACTTCATTGTATAACTACTTTCTAGCTAGCCTGTGCTCTGTATCTAACTCTGTTAGTTTGCTTGGTCTACGGACCTCAGTGTTCTATATATTTTGTTTGTTTGTCTGTCTGCTACTATTTCTGTTAGGAGGTGTCCCATTTTCTGTTAGAACCTTGCTGTTAGGTTTTTTTTCCTTTGCTGGTCACATGACCTTGTTGGCCTATTTAATCCTGCTCCGCCCTTCTGGCTTTGCTGGACTTCATTGTATATCTACTTTCTAGCTAGCCTGTGCTCTGTATCTAACTCTGTTAGTTTGCTTGGTCTACGGACCTCTAGGTTCTATCTATTTTGTTTGTTCGTCTGTCTGCTGCTATTTCTGTTAGGAGGTGTCCCATATTCCTCCCAGTCCTTAGTACTTGTAGGGATTCCCTCCCCAAATCTATAGGTCTCCGTACAGACTAGATTAGGACTTTAGCAGGTCTGATCGCAGGATCAGGTTCCCTGTTACATCGTAGGGATTCAGCTGAGTCTTATAGTAGGGACAGATCTCCTCTCTTTCCTTAGCTTTGGTAGCAGAACATAACAGTAAGTCCAGCCTGTAAATTCTCTAAGGAAAGATTTTTTTTTGTTCCATCATGGTGTCGGTTCAGGATTTGGCTAAACACCTGCAGGGACTCTCTCTGGAAGTGGCCGAGCTCCGTCAGCACGTGAGTAACTGTCCTGGAGCATATTTCTTGGAGCCTAAGGTATGTTTGCCGGATTTATTTTTTGGTGAACATCGAGAATTTTTTTCATTTAAAAATGCTTGCTTATTGTATTTTCGTTTGAGACCCAAGTCCTCTGGGGATGAATCCCAGCGCGTAGGGTTCATAATGTCACTTTTGCGCAAAGAGCCTCAGGAGTGGGCCTTTTCTTTGCAACCTAGTGATACATGCTTCAGATCAGTGGATAGTTTTTTTTCTGCTTTAGGACTATTATATGATGATCCTGACCGTGTCGCATCAGCTGAGACTGAGTTGAGACGTTTAAAACAAGGATCAGGTAATATGGAAAAATATTGTACACATTTTCGTCGTTGGTCCACTCAAACAGGGTGGAACGATTCTGCTCTGAAAAGTCTATTTCTTGCTGGGCTCAGTGAAAAGGTTAAAGACCTGCTAATTGCTTATCCTACACCTGAGGATTTGCAACAGGCTATGCAATTAGCTATACGGGTGGACAGAAGACTGCGTGCTAGGGTTAATGAGAGCAAATCCTCTGCTATGTCAGTTTCTGGTTATGATAATGTGTGTACTAACAGTGGTGAACCGATGGAGATTGGATCGGTGGCACCTCGCTCTCAAGAAAAACACCGTCGTTTTTCAGAAGGCTTGTGTTTCTATTGTGGAAAATCTGGTCATTTGATTAAAGGCTGTGAGCTTCGTATGAAGAAAGAAAAAAAAATGGTCAGTCACGCCCGTATTGCCTGTTTAAATTCCAAGGGTATATTTTTAGCTGCTTCCACGATTGCTCAGGAAAAATTAATGGAATTTCGGGTGTTTGTTGATTGCGGGTCTACACTGAATGTTATTGATGGGGGATTCGTGGAAAAACTCAATTTAAAACCTGAACCTTTATCATCCCCCATTGCTGTGGTTTCTGTGGATGGCTCCCCTTTGAAGAATATTACTCTCAAGGTCAGTGAATTTCCTCTCACTATTAATGGTGTTCACCATGAGAAATTGGATTTGGTAGTGTTGAATAACTTGCCTTCTCCAGTAATATTGGGTTTGCCCTGGTTAAAATTTCACAATCCTGTACTGGATTGGTCTACCAGTGAAATTAAATCCTGGAGCCATAAATGTTATGACAAGTGTTGTAACGGGCGTATTGCAGCTTTGGATAGGGGAGAATTGCCTGTTCCTATTCAGGATTTTTGGAGAGTTTTTTCTGAGAAAGAATCGCAGGTTTTGCCTCCCCATAGAGACTATGATTGTTCTATTGAATTTGTCCCTGGAGCGACTCTTCCTAAAAGTCGTTTATTTAACCTTACTATTCCTGAGAGGAAGGCTTTGGAGGAATACATACAGACAAGTTTGGCCGCCGGTCACATTAGGCCCTCTAAGTCTCCTGTGGCGGTTGGATTTTTTTTTGTAAAAAAAAAGGACGGCGGTTTACGTCCTTGTCTGGATTTTCGTGAGATTAACAAAATTACGGTACGCAATCCTTACCCACTGCCATTGATTCCTGATCTGTTTAACCAGTTATTGGGGGCCAAGTGGTTCTCTAAAATTGACCTTAAGGGGGCATACAATCTGTTGCGCATGAAGGAGGGTGATGAATGGAAGACTGCTTTTAACACTCCTGTGGGTCATTTTGAGAATCTGGTTATGCCTTTTGGTCTTACTAATGCTCCTGCATTTTTTCAGAATCTGATTAATGACATCCTTAGACCTTTGATCGGTAAAAATGTGGTTGTGTATTTGGATGACATTTTGATTTATTCGCCAGATCTGGAGTCTCATTGGCGGAGCGTGCGTGAGGTATTACAGTTATTAATGGACAATTCGCCTTTTGCTAAGCTGGAGAAATGTGAGTTCGCTGTACAGAGAATTAGTTTTTTGGGCTACATTATCTCCAGCAAAGGTTTTGAGATGGATCCGGTTAAGGTTCAGGCTGTGCAGGAATGGCCTAGGCCTATTGGTTTGAAATCAATACAGAGGTTTTTGGGTTTCGCCAATTACTATAGAAAATTCATAAAAAATTTTTCTAGTATTGTCAAACCTCTGACTGATCTCACCAGGAAAGGTGCTGATGCGGTTCAGTGGTCTTCTGAGGCCATTGAAGCTTTTGTGTATCTCAAGGAGAGGTTCACCTCTGCTCCCATCCTTATGCAGCCTGATGTTACTAGGCCGTTTTTGGTTGAGGTTGATGCTTCCTCTGTGGGGGTTGGCGCAGTATTGTCTCAGGATAACGGGGATGGATTACATCCCTGTGCATTTTTTTCAAAAAAATTTTCGGAGACTGAATTGAATTACGATATTGGTAATCGGGAATTATTGGCTATTAAACTCGCATTTGAACACTGGCGCCACTTCTTGGAAGGTGCGGAATTTCCCGTTCAGGTTCTTACGGATCATAAAAATCTGATATATCTTGACGCTGCCAAGCGCCTGAATGCCCGTCAGGCTAGGTGGGCACTGTTTTTCTCGCGGTTTAATTTCTCCGTTACTTACATCCCTGGTACTAAGAATGTTAAGGCGGATGCCTTGTCTCGCAGTTTTTCTCCCATAGTCGGTGCTGAGAAAGAGGAAAACATTTTACAAGAAGGTGTTGTGATAGCTGCTTTAGACTCCGTTTTGGAAGATGAGATTCTTAAAGCTCAGGAGAATGCCCCATCTAACACTCCTCATGGGAGGTTGTTTGTGCCTGGGACCTTTAGGAGAGATTTGTTTGTTGAGTGTCACGAATCTCGGTTGGCAGGTCATCCCGGAATCTCTGAGACCAAGAGACTGGTGGGTCGCAGTTTTTGGTGGCCTGGATGGCAGAAGGAAGTCATTAAGTGGGTGCGTCAATGTACTATATGTGCTAGATCTAAGTCCTCACATACTCCTGCTGCGGGGTTGCTTTGTCCTTTGGAGGTCCCCAGTGCTCCTTGGACACATTTGGCTATGGACTTTATAACTGACCTTCCCCCCTCTGAGGGTTTTACTGTCATCTGGGTGGTCGTGGACCGTTTTAGCAAGATGTGTCACTTGGTTCCCTTCGTCAAACTGCCCTGCGCTAAAACTCTCGCTAAGGCCTTTGTCAAGGAAATTGTCAGACTTCATGGCGTTCCTACTGACATTGTTTCTGATAGGGGTCCTCAGTTCGTGGCTCGTTTTTGGCGTGCCTTTTGTGACAGGTTGGGAATTCATTTGTCGTTTTCGTCCGGATATCATCCTGAATCTAATGGCCAGACAGAAAGGAAAAACCAGGATGTTGAGCAGTTCTTGCGTTGTTTTGTGGCAGACAATCAAGAGGGGTGGTCTGAGTTTCTGCCACTTGCCGAATTTGCTCTGAACAATCATACATCTTCTTCTGCTGGTTGTTCGCCTTTTTTTTGTTGTTCTGGGAGACATCCGTCGTTTGGGTCGTTCTCCAAGTTGGGATCTGCCGTGCCTGAGGAGGAGAATTTTTCCGGTGATTTGGAAAGAGTTTGGACGGATGTGCGTGGTAATCTTCAGGAGGCCAACAGAAAATCTAAAGACTACTTTGATAGGAAACGACAGGAGGTTTTGTTCGCTGTTGGTGACATGGTTTGGTTGTCCTCTAGGAATCTGCGGTTGAGGATTCCTTCTAAGAAATTGGGTCCCAAGTTTGTAGGGCCCTTTAAGGTGCTTCAGGTTGTCAACCAATCTGCTGTTAGGTTGGAGGTTCCTACCTCCTGGAGAATTAATCCGGTCTTTCATGTCTCTCTGTTAAAAAAAGCTGTTGTGTCGGATGGTGACGCCTCTGCCTCTGTTCCTCCGGTGGTGGAGGACGGGGAATATGAAATTTCTCGCATCCTTGACTCTAGACGGTATAGAGGTAGTTTGCAGTATCTTGTGGCCTGGAAAGGTTTCGGACCCGAGGATAACTCTTGGGTGAGGTCAGATGATGTTTCCGCGTCCAGACTTATCAGAGCGTTTCACAGGAGATTTCCTGATAAGCCTGGTCCTAGGGGATCCGGAGGATCCTCTTAGAAGGGGGGGTACTGTTAGAACCTTGCTGTTAGGTTTTTTTTCCTTTGCTGGTCACATGACCTTGTTGGCCTATTTAATCCTGCTCCGCCCTTCTGGCTTTGCTGGACTTCATTGTATATCTACTTTCTAGCTAGCCTGTGCTCTGTATCTAACTCTGTTAGTTTGCTTGGTCTACGGACCTCTAGGTTCTATCTATTTTGTTTGTTCGTCTGTCTGCTGCTATTTCTGTTAGGAGGTGTCCCATATTCCTCCCAGTCCTTAGTACTTGTAGGGATTCCCTCCCCAAATCTATAGGTCTCCGTACAGACTAGATTAGGACTTTAGCAGGTCTGATCGCAGGATCAGGTTCCCTGTTACATCGTAGGGATTCAGCTGAGTCTTATAGTAGGGACAGATCTCCTCTCTTTCCTTAGCTTTGGTAGCAGAACATAACATTTTCCTCCCAGTCCTTAGTACTTGTAGGGATTCCTTCCCCACATCTATAGGTCTCCGTACAGACTAGCTTAGGACTTTAGCAGGTCTGATCGCAGGATCAGGTTCCCTGTTACATCGTAGGGATTCAGCTGAGTTCTATCGTAGGGACAGATTTCCTCTCTTTCCTTAGTTCTGGTAGCAGAACATAACAGTAAGTCCAGCCTGCAAATTCTCTAAGGAAAGATTTTTCTGTTCCATCATGGTGTCGGTTCAGGATTTGGCTCATCGCCTGCAGGGACTCTCTCTGGAGGTGGCCGAGCTCCGTCAGCACGTGAGTAACTGTCCTGGAGCACATTTCTTGGAGCCTAAGGTATGTTTGCCGGATTTATTTTTTGGTGAACACCGAGAATTTTTTTCATTTAAAAATGCTTGCTTATTGTATTTTCGTTTGAGACCCAAGTCCTCTGGGGATGAATCCCAGCGCATAGGGTTCATAATGTCACTTTTGCGCAAAGAGCCTCAGGAGTGGGCCTTTTCTTTGCAACCTAGTGATACATGCTTCAGATCAGTGGATAGTTTTTTTTCTGCTTTGGGACTATTATATGATGATCCTGACCGTGTCGCATCAGCTGAGACTGAGTTAAGACGTTTGATACAGGGATCAGGTAATGTGGAAAAATATTGTACTCATTTCCGTCGTTGGTCTACTCAAACAGGGTGGAACGATTCTGCTCTGAAAAGTCTATTTCTTGCTGGGCTCAATGAAAGGGTTAAAGACCTGCTAATTGCTTATCCTACACCTGAAGATTTGCAACAGGCTATGCAATTAGCTATACGGGTGGATAGGAGACTGCGTGCAAGGGTTAATGAGAGCAAATCCTCTGCTATGTCAGTTTCTGGTTATGAGAATGTGTGTACTAACAGTGGTGAATCGATGGAGATTGGATCGGTGGCACCTCGCTCTCAAGAAAAAGACCGTCGATTTTCTGAAGGCTTGTGTTTCTATTGCGGAAAATCTGGTCATTTGATTAAAGGCTGTGAGCTTCGTATGAAGAAAGAAAAAAAAATGGTCAGTCATGCCCGTATTGCCTGTTTAAATTCCAAGGGTGTATTTTTAGCTGCTTCCACGATTGCTCAGGAAAAATTAATGGAATTTCGGGTGTTTGTTGATTGTGGATCTACTCTGAATGTAATTGATGGGGGATTCTTGGAAAGACTCAATTTAAAACCAGAACCTTTATCATCCCCCATTGCTGTGGTTTCTGTGGATGGTTCCCCTTTGAAGAATATTACTCTCAAGGTCTGTGAATTTCCTCTCACTATTAATGGTGTTCACCATGAGAAATTGGATTTGGTAGTTTTGAATAACTTGCCTTCTCCAGTAATATTGGGATTGCCCTGGTTAAAATTTCACAATCCTGTACTGGATTGGGCTACCAATGAAATTAAATCCTGGAGCCATAAATGTTATGACAAGTGTTGTAACGGGCGTATTGCAGCTTTGGATAGGGGAGAATTGCCTGTTCCTATTCAGGATTTTTGGAGAGTTTTTTCTGAGAAGGAATCGCAGGTTTTGCCTCCCCATAGAGACTATGATTGTTCTATTGAATTTGTCCCTGGAGCGACTCTTCCTAAAAGTCGTTTATTTAACCTTACTATTCCTGAGAGGAAGGCTTTGGATGAATACATACAGACAAGTTTGGCCGCCGGTCACATTAGGCCCTCTAAGTCTCCTGTGGCGGTTGGATTTTTTTTTGTATAAAAAAAGGACGGCGGTTTACGTCCTTGTCTGGATTTTCGTGAGATTAACAAAATTACTGTACGCAATCCTTACCCACTGCCATTGATTCCTGATCTGTTTAACCAGTTAATGGGGGCCAAGTGGTTCTCTAAAATTGACCTTAAGGGGGCATACAATCTGTTGCGCATGAAGGAGGGTGACGAATGGAAGACTGCTTTTAACACTCCTGTGGGTCATTTTGAGAATCTGGTTATGCCTTTTGGTCTTACTAATGCTCCTGCATTTTTTCAGAATCTTATTAATGACATCCTTAGACCTTTGATCGGCAAAAATGTGGTTGTGTATTTGGATGACATTTTGATTTATTCGCCGGATCTGGAGTCTCATTGGCGGAGCGTACGTGAGGTATTACAATTGTTAATGGACAATTCGCTTTTTGCTAAGCTGGAGAAATGTGAGTTCGCTGTACAGAGAATTAGTTTTTTGGGTTACATTATCTCCAGCGAAGGTTTTGAGATGGACCCGGTTAAAGTTCAAGCTGTACAGGAATGGCCTAGGCCTATTGGTTTGAAATCGATACAGAGGTTTTCAGGTTTCGCCAATTATTACAGAAAATTCATAAAAAATTTTTCTAGTATTGTCAAACCTCTGACCGATCTCACCAGGAAAGGTGCTGATGCGGTTCAGTGGTCTTCTGAGGCCATTGAAGCTTTTGTGTATCTCAAGGAGAGGTTCACCTCTGCTCCCATCCTTATGCAGCCTGATGTGACTAAGCCGTTTTTGGTTGAGGTTGATGCTTCTTCGGTGGGGGTTGGCGCAGTATTGTCTCAGGATAACGGGGATGGATTACATCCCTGTGCCTTTTTTTCAAAAAATTTTTCGGAGACTGAACTGAATTACGATATTGGTAATCGGGAATTATTGGCTATTAAACTCGCATTTGAACACTGGCGCCACTTCTTGGAAGGTGCGGAATTTCCCGTTCAGGTTCTTACGGATCATAAAAATCTGATATATCTTGATGCTGCCAAGCGCCTGAATGCCCGTCAGGCTAGGTGGGCACTGTTTTTCTCGCGGTTTAATTTCTCCGTTACTTACATCCCTGGTACTAAGAATGTTAAGGCGGATGCCTTGTCTCGCAGTTTTTCTCCCATAGTCGGTGCTGAGAAAGAGGAGAACATTTTACAAGAAGGTGTTGTGATAGCTGCTTTGGACTCCGTTTTGGAAGATGAGATTCTTAAAGCACAGGAGAATGCCCCATCTAACACTCCTCATGGGAGGTTGTTTGTGCCTGGGACCTTTAGGAGAGATTTGTTTGTTGAGTGTCACGAATCTCGGTTGGCAGGTCATCCCGGAATCTCTGAGACCAAGAGACTGGTGGGTCGCAGTTTTTGGTGGCCTGGATGGCAGAAGGAAGTCATTAAGTGGGTGCGTCAATGTACTATATGTGCTAGATCTAAGTCCTCACATACTCCTGCTGCGGGGTTGCTTTGTCCTTTGGAGGTTCCCAGTGCTCCTTGGACACATTTGGCTATGGACTTTATAACTGCCCTTCCCCCCTCTGAGGGTTTTACTGTCATCTGGGTGGTCGTGGACCGTTTTAGCAAGATGTGTCACTTGGTTCCCTTCGTCAAACTGCCCTGCGCTAAAACTCTCGCTAAGGCCTTTGTCAAGGAAATTGTCAGACTTCATGGCGTTCCTACTGACATTGTTTCTGATAGGGGTCCTCAGTTCGTGGCTCGTTTTTGGCGTGCCTTTTGTGACAGGTTGGGAGTTCATCTGTCGTTCTCGTCCGGATATCATCCTGAATCTAATGGCCAGACAGAAAGGAAAAACCAGGATGTTGAGCAGTTCTTGCGTTGTTTTGTGGCAGACAATCAAGAGGGGTGGTCTGAGTTTCTGCCACTTGCTGAATTTGCTCTGAACAATCATACATCTTCTTCTGCTGGTTGTTCGCCTTTTTTTTGTTGTTCTGGGAGACATCCGTCGTTTGGGTCGTTCTCCAAGTTGGGATCTGCCGTGCCTGAGGAGGAGAATTTTTCCGGTGATTTGGAGAGAGTTTGGACGGATGTGCGTGGTAATCTTCAGGAGGCCAACAGAAAATCTAAAGACTACTTTGATAGAAAACGACAGGAGGTTTTGTTCGCTGTTGGTGACATGGTTTGGTTGTCCTCTAGGAATCTGCGGTTGAGGATTCCTTCTAAGAAATTGGGTCCCAAGTTTGTAGGGCCCTTTAAGGTGCTTCAGGTTGTCAACCAATCTGCTGTTAGGTTGGAGGTTCCTACCTCCTGGAGAATTAATCCGGTATTTCATGTCTCTCTGTTAAAAAAAGCTGTTGTATCGGATGGTGACGCCTCTGCCTCTGTTCATCCGGTGGTGGAGGACGGGGAATATGAAATTTCTCGCATCCTTAACTCTAGACGGTATAGAGGTAGTTTGCAGTATCTGGTGGCCTGGAAAGGTTTCGGACCCGAGGATAACTCTTGGGTGAGGTCAGATGATGTTTCCGCGTCCAGACTTATCAGAGCGTTTCACAGGAGATTTCCTGATAAGCCTGGTCCTAGGGGATCCGGAGGATCCTCTTAGAAGGGGGGGTACTGTTAGAACCTTGCTCTTAGGTTTTTTCCTTTGCTGGTCACATGACCTCGTTGGCCTATTTAATCCTGCTCCGCCCTTCTGGCTTTGCTGGACTTCATTGTATAACTACTTTCTAGCTAGCCTGTGCTCTGTATCTAACTCTGTTAGTTTGCTTGGTCTACGGACCTCAGTGTTCTATATATTTTGTTTGTTTGTCTGTCTGCTACTATTTCTGTTAGGAGGTGTCCCATTTTCCTCCCAGTCCTTAGTACTTGTAGGGATTCCTTCCCCACATCTATAGGTCTCCGTACAGACTAGCTTAGGACTTTAGCAGGTCTGATCGCAGGATCAGGTTCCCTGTTACATCGTAGGGATTCAGCTGAGTTCTATCGTAGGGACAGATTTCCTCTCTTTCCTTAGCTCTGGTAGCAGAACATAACAATACTTAACTGTAATTCAGATTTAACTGTGGGTCAATTTTAATGAGTATTTAAGATGGAAAATATTTACTAATAGCAACGTGGTAAATAATTAATCACAGAAAAGATGGTGGTGAGAAGTGACTTCTCCAATTAAAATAGGTCAAATCGTCCACACTCAACACAACAGATAGTGTTTTCTCGATCTTTCTTTGCATTTGGCATTCAGAAAATATAATGTAAATAGCATCTGTCATCAAATTATTATTTTATCCTGTTTTTAGATCAGTCATCTTTGATAAGTTTTTATAGATTATTATAAATATCTTTTGAAATTCAAATTTGTCACCTTCAATAAATTGTTCCCAAATATTCAATTAGCAATGAAAAGATTTACGGCAAATCATAAGTACATAAATTTCCGTGAAAAGATATGTATACCCTCTGAGGTCTCCTAGTACTGTATCCAACTTATTTCAAGCTTTTTAATGCAAGCACAGCTTTAGCAATGTCAAAGTGACTCAACTATGGTTAAACAGATAGATAAACGCTTGGTAACGGTTCTTCCCTGCTGTGCTGTTATACACTATCTGTAATGCTTATTCATTGTTTTATAGCTTTCTCTCCCTATCTATATTGCTAAGTAGAGATGAGCGGTGTTCGAATCGAACTGTTCGCCAATCTCAAATTCGAGCTGTTTTGGGCGGTGTTTGAGCCGTTCGACAAGCCCGAACAATTTGAAAAAAATCCGTCTGTTCGAGGTTATGTTCGATAACTGTTCGTGCACCAAAATCATAACTGGATTTTTTCACAGTAATGCTGATAATCAATGTTAATACACAGTTTAAGTGTTCAGCGGGGCGGGGGGAGGGGCAGGGGATGGATCTCTGCAGAAATAATGAAGATCTCCATTTTTTTTTCTCTTTCCCACATTTACAGTGGGGAGGTGCAGTCTGTAAGCCTATCAGCAGCGCACACACGGAGCGAAGTGCTTTTTTTCACAAAAGCAAGGGCATGTGTCATTGGCTGTGTATGTCACATGTCCTTGCCCTATAAGACCCAGCCATTTTCCCCGTCGCCACCATTTTCTCACTGCTGCAGCTGAGTGTTAGACGGCACCGCTGCTGCTGTATGCGCGCTATACAGTATAACTGTGTGAATTGCAAGCGAAGTTTATCTGAAATAGACATATAGCTTGGGAGTAGGGACTAGTTCTAATTGCAGCCCTTTTGAGGGCTAGGTTTCATCAGTTCCTATCACTTTTTGCCAGGCAGGTCTGTTTTAGTGCTGAGCAAGTGTTTTTTCACAGCATTTGGATAAATCTAGCTAAGCAAATCCTTTTGGGCCTCTTGCAGTGTGTGTTAGTCAGTGGAGTAGCCTACCTGTGTTGCAAACTACACCACCTGTGTATGTAATACAAATTTTTTACTGCACCTAGCCAAGTAAAACCTTTTGGGCATATTAGCAGTGTGTGTTAGTCAGTGGAGTATCCTATCTGTGTTGCAAGCTACACCACCTGTGTATGTAATACAAATTTTTTACTGCACCTAGCCAAGTAAAACCTTTTGGGCATATTAGCAGTGTGTGTTAGTCAGTGGAGTAGGCTATCTGTGTTGCAAGCTACACCGCCTGTGTATGTAATACAAATTTTTTACTGCACCTAGCCAAGTAAAACCTTTTGGGCATATAAACAGTGTGTGGTACACATTCTATTAGGCCATCTATACTAAGCTCCACCAGCTTTCAAATTGCTAATAATTTTTAGCGGCATCTTGCCTGGAAAATAATTTTGGGCCTGTAGCAGTGTGTGGTACTCATTGTATTAGGCCATCTATACTAAGCTCCACCAGCTTTCAAATTACTAATTATTTTTAGCTGCATCTTGCCTGGAAAATAATTTTGGGCATATTAGCAGTGTGTGGTACTCATTCTATTAGGTCATCTATACTAAGCTCCACCAGCTTTCAAATTACTAATAACTTTTAGCTGCATGTTGCTTGGAAAATAATTTTGGGCCTGTAGCAGTGTGTGGTACTCATTCTATTAGGCCATCTATACTAAGCTCCACCAGCTTTCAAATTACTAATAATTTTTAGCTGCATCTTGCCTGGAAAATAATTTTGGGCATAGTAGCAGTGTGTGGTACTCATTCTATTAGGCCATCTATACTAAGCTCCACCAGTTTTCAAATTACTAATAATTTTTAGCTGCATCTTGCCTGTAAAATAATTTTGGGCCTCTAGCAGTGTGTGGTACTTATTCTATTAGACCATCTATACTAAGCCCCACCAGCTTTCAAATTACTAATAATTTTTAGCTGCATCTTGCCTGGAAAATAATTTTGGGCCTGTAGCAGTGTGTGGTACTCATTCTATTAGGCCATCAATACTAAGCTCCACCAGCTTTCAAATTACTAATAATTTTTAGCTGCATCTTGCAGGGAAAATAATTTTGGGCCTGTAGCAATGTGTGGTACTCATTCTATTAGGCCATCTATACTAAGCTCCACCAGCTTTCAAATTACTAATAATTTTTAGCTGCATCTTGCCTGGAAAATAATTTTGGGCCTGTAGCAGTGTGTGGTACTCATTCTATTAGGCCATCTATACTAAGCTCCACCAGCTTTTAAATTACTAATAATTTTTAGCTGCATCTTGCCTGGAAAATAATTTGGGGCCTGTAGCAGTGTTTGGTACTCATTCTATTAGGCCATCTATACCAAGCTCCACCACCTGTGTATCTAATAAAATTGTTTTACTGCTTCTAACCCAGCCAATCCTTTTGGGCTAGTACCACAATTTGGCCACTACGCGCTGCTCGGTTTCCATCCATCGTTTTTTGTGCAAACAACTCCAGAGTTGTCAATTAGTTAAATACCAAAATGAGTGGCAAAAGGCCTGCTGCTGGTGGAAAGGGGAATAGGCGTGTTGGGAAGGGAAAGAAAGGTTGTGTCCGTGGGGTAGGTGTTAAAGCAACAGTAACATCTGAAGAAGAAAGACCATCTTCCAGCCAAACTAAGATGTCTACTTCTTTTATTGGACAATGTGATACGATCCCTTTATTACGGCCATGCCCATCGCTACAAATTCCAGCTGAGGCACAAAAACAGCAGGTGCTTCAACGGATATCAAGTGCTCCTTTTAGTGGGCTCTCCTCCACCTCAACTTCAACATCACAAATACTCAAGTCCTCAGAGGTGTCAACCCAATCGCACTTGCTTCCTCACAGCTCCCAAGTCTCCAGCTGCCCGTCTGAGTATGGGGTAGAACAGATGGTTGAGTCTGCAGAGCTGTTTACTCATACTATAGCCTGAGAATCAGAGGTCAGCTCCAGAGCTTCTGTGAATCCAGATGAGGAAATTATCTGCACTGATGCCCAGAATCTTTATGAGTCGGATCCAGGACCAGATGAAGAAGGTTCTGAGCATAATGTAGACCCTTGTTCCCAAACTGTAACTCCTGTTGGTGGAGACAATGAGGAAGGCGATGATGAGACTCAAATACCTGATTGGAGCGACAACTTTAGTTTTTGTCAGGGCAGGAAGAGGTTGGCTCTGAGGACAACGGGTGTGAGAACACACAGGGTGATGATGATGAGGTTGCAGATCCCACTTACTGTCAACCCACAGTCAGCCAGTTGATGAGGTCAGCAGAGGAGGTGGAGGAGGATGCTAGTGACGACGAGGTCAGGTTGCGCCTTCCTGGACAGAGACGTAGTACTGGAAGCACGTCAACAACTGCATCCTCAAACACAACTCTGCCTCTGACCACAAGTTGTGGTGGCTCTTCAGGTCGCATGGGTTCTAAGCCTTGCATAGCCTGGGCATTTTTTCAGATCGATAAGGATGACCCAACTCTTGTTATCTGTAACATTTGTCACCAAAAGCTAAGTAGAGGCCAAAAAATACATAGTTTGAGTACTTCATGCATGAACCGTCACATGGATATGAAGCATAAGTTGTAGTGGGAAGCTCACTGTGCTACAATGCGGCCTAGCTGGCCGGGCCAACCACCGTCTGCCCCATCTTGTGCATCCACGGCCTCTTCATCCTCTGTGACTGGGGGGACAGCAGTCACACCTGTTTTAGGACGCAGACCTGCCACCTCTTTACCCGCAACAGCCAGCGTGATTGGCAGGTCATCATTTAATTTGGAAGTAGAAACACCAGCTGGTGTTGAGCGCTCTCCGACATCGAGAGCACCACCTTTGGATCAAGGCAACCTAACATGTCCGCCTGCATCTTCCTCACAGACCGGCAGTTTGCCGGGGACACCCTTATCAACCCCGTCTAAGCACAACAGCCAGCCCTCAGTTCCTCAGATGTGGACAAGTAAAAGACCATTTCCTCCTAGCCATGAGAAAGCTAAGAGGTTGAATTTCACCATCTGCAAGATCTTGGCTACAGAAAGGCTGCCTTTCCACCTGGTGGACACAGAGAATTTTCGAGACCTTATGTCCGTCGCAGTGCCCCAGTACCAGATGCCCAGTCGACACTACTTCTCAAAGAAAGGTGTGCCTGCGCTACACCAGCATGTCGCACACAACATCACCGCTTCTTTGAGAAACTCTGTGTGTGACAGGGTGCATTTCACCACAGACACTTGGACGAGTAGGCATGGACAGGGGCGTTACATGTCGCTGACTGGGCACTGGGTAACTATGGTGACAGCAGGACAAGGGGCTGCAGTCCAAGTCTTGCCGTCCCCACGAGTTGTGTGTCAATCCTCTTTATCTCGAAGTTCCTCCACTGCTTCTGCCTCCTCAACCTCCTCTCAGTCCTCCACCTGCACCCAAAGCCTGTCTGGTCATGCCACCCGCTTTCTAACTGCGTAGAAGGGATCCTACACACCTCCTTACTATGCTGGCAGCAGGGCTCAACGTCATCAGGCGGTTTTTACTTTGAAATGTCTGGGAAATGTGAGTCACACAGCTGAGGAGTTGTGGTCAGCTCTGGAGAACCAGTTTCATGAATGGTTATCCCCACTGGACCTGCAACCGTGTGCGACAATGCTGCAAACCTGGGTGCGGCTCATCGCCGGGGCAATGTCACACACGTGCCTTGTATGGCTCAAGTGTTGAACCTGGTTGTCCAGCAATTTTTAGCCCACTATCCCGGACTAGATGGCCTTCTGCAGAGGGCACAGTCGCTGTGTGCTCACTTCCGCCATTCGCATCCCGCAGCTCAGCGACTTACATCTCTACAGAAGTCGTTGGGCCTGCCACTTCACTGGCTAAAATGCGATGTGCCAACACGGTAGAATTCAACTCTGCGCATGTTGCAGCTGTTAGAACCCTCTTGTTAGTTTTTTTCTATTTTATGGTCACGTGACCTGCTGCCTATTTATTCCAGCTCCGCCCTTCTGGCTTTGCTGGACTTTAGTGTTACTTTGACTCTTAATCTAGCCAGGTGCTTTGTACCTATCTCTATAGTTTGCTTGGTCCTTGGACCTCTAAGTATTTTTGTCTGTTTGTCTTTTTGCTCCGCTACAACTTCTGCTAGGAGGTGTCCAATTTTGTCCCAGTCCTTAGTATTTTTAGGGACCCCTCCCTTATATCTATAGGTCTGCGTTCAGACTAGCTGAGGACGAAGGCGGGTCTGTTCACAAGGAACAAGTTGCCCGCTGCATCGTAGGGAATCAGCTTAGTCCTATTGTAGGGACAGTTTTCCTATCTTTCCTTAGTTCTTGTAGCAGATCATAACAGTAAGTCCAGCCCAAAATCAAAAAAAAAAAAAAAATCCTCAGGAACGAGATCCGGAGATCAGCATGGTGTCTGTTCAGGAATTGGCTCAACGCCTACAGGGATTGTCTCTTGAGGTGGCCGAGCTCCAGCAACACGTGAGTAGCTGTCCTGGAGCGCATTTTGTTGAACCGAAGGTAGGACTGCCTGATTTTTTTTAAGGTAAACAACAAGATTTTTTTTCCTTTAAAAATGCTTGTTTATTATATTTTCGTTTGAGACCCAGGTCCTCTGGGAATGAATCACAGCGCATTGGGTTTATCATGTCACTTTTGCGCAAGGAACCACAGGGATGGGCCTTTTCTCTCCAACCTAATGATCCGTGTTTTAGTTAAGTGGAAGATTTTTTTTTTGCTATGGGGTTGTTGTATGACGATCCTGATCGAGTCTCTTCTACTGAGACACAACTGAGACGTTTAAAGCAGGAGTCAGGTGATGTTGAAAATGATTGTACACACTTCAGAAGATGGTCTTCTGAAGTGAGATGGGATGATTCGGCGTTAAAATGTTTGTTTCTTGCTGGTCTAAGTGAAAGAAGCTTGCAAGAAGCCATGCAATTAGCTATACGGGTGGACAGGAGACTGCGTGCCAGGGTTAATGAGGAGAAAACTCCTGCTATGGCAGCTCCTAGTCATCAGAGGGTCTGCTCGGATGACGGAGAACCGATGGAGATTGGGGTGATGTCACTCCGCTCTCAGGAAAAAGACCGCAGGTTTTCCAAGGGATTGTGTTTTTATTGTGGTAAATCTGAACAATTTGTTTAGAACTGTGAGCTTCTGTTAAACAAAGAAAAAAAAAAGGTCAGTTACGCCCGTATTGCTTGTTTAAACACTAAGGGAGTATTTCTTTCAGGAAGTACCTCATTGCAGGAGGAGTTGATTGAATTTTAGGTATTTGTGGATTGTGGTTCTACACTGAATGTGATTGATAAGGGATTTTTGGAAAAACTTAAATTGGAACCTAAACCTTTGTCATCTCCTATTTCTGTGGTTGCTGTTGATAACACTCCTTTGAAATGTGTTACTCACAAGGTTTTGAATTTCCCCTCACTATTAATGGTATTCACCAAGAGAATTTGGATTTAGTGGTATTGAATAATTTACCTTCTCCTGTAGTATTAGGTTTGCCTTGGTTAAAACTGCACAATCCTTTACTGGACTGGTCTACTAATGAGATTAAATCTTGGAGTCCTAAGTGTTATGATAAATGTTGTAACGGTTGCATTGCTGCTGTGGAAAGAGGGGAATTACCTGTACCTATTCAGGATTTTTGGAAGTTTTTTTCAGAGGAGGAGTCGCAAATTCTACCTCCTCATAGGGACTATGATTGCACCATTGAGTTTGTTCCTGGAGCTACTCTTCCCAAGAGTCGCTTATTTAATCTTACTATCCCTGAAAGAAAAGCCTTGGATGAATACATACAGACGAGCTTGGCTGCTGGTCACATTTGACCTTCTAAGTCACCTGTGGCTGTTGGATTTTTTTTCGTTAAAAAAAAAGACGGCGGTTTATGTCCATGTCTGGACTTTCGCGAAATTAATAACATTTCCGTACGCAATTCCTACCCACTGCCGTTAATTCCTGACTTGTTTAACCAGTTAGTTGGGGCCAAGTGGTTCTCTAAAATTGATCTCCGGGTGGCATACAATTTGTTGCGAATGAAGGAGGCTGATGAATGGAAGACTGCTTTTAACACTCCGGTGGGTCATTTTGAGAATCTGGTTATGCCTTTTGGTCTTACCAATGCACCAGCGTTTTTTTCAGAACCTTATTAATGACATCCTGAGACCTTTGATTGGTAAGAATGTGTTGGTGTATTTGGATGACATTTTGATTTATTCGCCGGATCTGGAGTCTCATTGGCAGAGCGTACGTGAGGTATTGCAGTTATTAAGTGGCAATTCACTTTTTGCTAAGCTGGAGAAATGTGAGTTCGCTGTGCAGAGAATTAGCTTTTTGGGCTACATTATCTCCAGCAAGGGCTTTGAGATGGACCCGGTGAAGGTTCAGGCTGTGCAGGAATGGCCTAGGTCTATTGGTTTAAAATCTATACAGAGATTTTTGGGTTTCGCCAATTATTACAGAAAATTCATTAAGAATTTTTCTATAATTGTTAAGCTGCTGACCGATCTCACCAGGAAAGGTGCGAATACGGTCCAGTGGACTACTGAGGCCATTGAAGCTTTTGTGTATCTCAAGGAGAGGTTCAGTTCTGCCCCGACCCTTATGCAGCCTGATGAGACCAAGCCTTTTTTGGTCGAGGTTGATGCTTCTTCGGTGGGGGTCGGTGCAGTTTTGTCTCAGGAGAACAAGGATGAGGTTCATCCCTGTGCTTCTTTTTCGAAAAAAATTTCTGAAACCGGACTTAATTACGATGTTGGTAATCGGGAATTGCTGGCTATCAAACTCGCATTTGAACATTGGCGTCATTTCTTGGAAGGTGCTAAATTTCCCATTCTGGTTTTCACTGATCATAAGAATCTGATCTATCTAGATGCTGCCAAGCGCTTGAATGCCCGTCAGGCTAGGTGGGCACTTTTTTTTTTGCGGTTTAATTTTTCTGTTACTTACATCCCGGGTACTAAGAATGTTAAAGCTGATGCTTTATTTTGCAGCTTTTCTCCCATGGTTGGTACCGAGGAGGAGGAGAGCATTTTACAGGAAGGAGTTGTGATAGCAGCATTGGACTCCGTTTTGGAAGATGGGATTCTGAAAGCCCAGGAGGATGCCCCATCTAACACTCCCCATGGGAGGTTGTTTGTACCTAGAACCTTTAGGAGAGAGTTGTTTAAGGAGTATCATGAGTCTCGGTTGGCAGGTCATCCAGGAATTTCTGAGACTAAGAGACTGGTAGGTCGCAGTTTTTGGTGGCCTGGGTGGCAGAAGGAAATCATTAAATGGGTGCGTCAATGTACGGTGTGTGCTAGATCAAAGGCTTCACATGCTCCTGCTGCGGGGTTGCTTTGCCCTCTGGAGGTTCCTAGTGCACCTTGGACGCATCTTGCAATGGATTTTATTACTGATCTTCCTGTGTCCGAGGGTTTCACTGTCATCTGGGTGGTCGTGGACCGTTTTAGCAAGATGTGTCACTTGGTTCCTTTCAATAACTACCCTGCGCTAAGACACTCGCTAAGGCTTTTGTCAAGGAAATTGTCAGACTCCATGGCGTCCCCACCGACATTGTTTCTGATAGGGGACCTCAGTTTGTGGCTCGTTTTTGGCTTGCTTTTTGTGACAGGTTGGGAGTCCATTTGTTATTTTCATCTGGGTATCATCCTGAGTCTAATGGACAGACAGAAAGAAAGAACCAGGATGTTGAGCAGTTTTTGCGTTGTTTTGTGGCAGAAAATCAAGAGGGGTGGTCTGAGTTTCTGCCACTTGCTGAATTTACTCTTAACAACCATATATCCTCTTCTGCTGGGTGTTCTCCGTTTTTTTGTTGTACTGGGAGACATCCGTCGTTTGGTTCGTTCTCCAAATTGGTGTTGGCTGTGCCGGAGGAGGAGAATTTTTCCGGTGATTTGGAGAGAGTTTGGACTGATGTACGTTGTAACTTTCAAGAGGCTAGCAAAAAGTCTAAGAAGTATTTTAACAGGAAACGTCAAGAGGTTTTGTTTACGGTTGGTGACATGGTTTGGTTGTCCTCAAAGAATCTGCGGTTGAGGATTCCTTCTAAGAAATTGGGTCCGAAGTTTGTGGGACCATTTAAGGTGCTTCAGGTGGTTAACCAGTCTGCTGTTAGGTTGGAGGTTCCCTCCTCCTGGAAGATTAATCCGGTGTTTCATGTTTCCTTGTTGAAAAAAGCTGATGTATCGGATAGGGATGCCACTGTCACAGTTCCTCCGGTGGTGGAAGACGGTGAATATGAAATTTCTTGGATCCTGAATTCCAGAAGACATAGAGGGAGATTGCAGTATCTCGTCGCTTGGAAAGGTTTCGGTCCTGAGGATAACTCCTGGGTAAGGGCAGATGATGTCTCTGCTCCTAGACTTATCAGAGCGTTTCACAGGAGGTTTCCTGATAGGCCTGGGCCTGGAGGATCCGGAGGATCCTCATAGAAGAGGGGGTACTGTTAGAACCCTCCTGTTAGTTTTTTTCTATTTTGTGGTCACGTGACCTGCTGCCTATTTATTCCAGCTCCGCCCTTCTGGCTTTGCAGGACTTCAGTGTTACTTTGACTCTTAATCTAGCCAGGTGCTTTGTACCTATCTCTATAGTTTGCTTGGTCCTTGGACCTCTAAGTATTTTTGTCTGTTTGTCTTTTTGCTCCGCTTCAACTTCTGCTAGGAGGTGTCCAATTTTGTTCCAGTCCTTAGTACTTTTAGGGACCCCTCCCTTATATCTATAGGTCTGCGTTCAGACTAGCTGAGGACGAAGGCGGGTCTGCTCACAAGGAACAGGTTGCCCGCTGCATCGTTGGGAATCAGCTTAGTCCTATTGTAGGGACAGTTTTCCTATCTTTCCTTAGTTCTTATAGCAGATCATAACAGCAGCGACTGTGGCAGCACCGACAAGCCCTGGTGCAATATGTTCTGACTTATAGCCTGGGCCAACGAGATCCAGAGGTGGGGCAAATCACGCTGGAGGAGTGGTCTCAGATCAGGGACCTATGCACCCTTCTGCACAGTTTTGAAATGGCGAAGAAGATGTTTAGTGCTGACGGTGCCATTATCAGCATGACTATTCCGGTGATTTACATGCTGGAGCACATTTTAAACAGAATTCGGAGTCAGGTGGTGGGACAAGAGGAGGTGGAGGAAGTAGAGGAGGAGGAGTTGTATGCGGAAGGGCTAACATCTGCAAGGTCCAGACGGTCGGCAGCACCAAGGTGGCAGGCATGGGAGGGTGGGGGAGAGGGATTAACCAGGGCGTATTGTAGCAGCCAAACTAGTGAGGAAGGTGCAGGAGCCCAGGAAGAAGTGGAGGACGAACTGGCGATGGGCATGGAAGACTCATCAGATGAGGGAGACCTTGATCACATTTCTGTTGTGCGAGGTTGGGGGGAGAGGGCAGAGGAAGGAAGCATGATTCTTACCTCGCCATCAACACAACAGGGACTTGGTGCTCCTGGATGCGCAAGACACATGAGTGCCTTCTTGCTGCACTACCTGCAACATGACCCTCGAATTGTCAGAATTAGAAATAATCCTGACTACTGGGTTGCCACACTGTTAGATCCCCGGTACAAAAGTAAATTTGCAGAAATTATTCCTGCCATAGAAAGAGATGTACGCATGCAGGAGTACCAGCAGAGACTGTTGCAGAATCTTACATGTGCTTTTCCCTAAAACACTAGTGGTGCACGTAGTGAATCTCACAGTTCCAACTTGCCAACCGTGGGACCGTCGAGTGTTCAGCACTCAAAACATAACAGAAACACAGTATCTGCTGGTAACATCAATTTTGCGGAATCATTTCACCACTTTTTTAGCCCATCCTTTGCAAGGCCACAGGAGACAAGAAGTCTGACACATAGTCAATGCCTAGAGACGATGGTACAGGAGTATCTCCAAGTAAACATTGAAGCCATGACTGTGTCACTGGACCCTTGCTCTTTTTGGGCTTCCAATCTGGATAAATGGCCGGAGCTCGCCACTTTCGCCTTGGAGATCTTGTCATGCCCCGCAGCCAGCGTTCTGTCTGAACGTGTGTTCAGCACTGCTGGTGGTGTGCTGACAGATAAGCGCACGCGGCTCTCCACTGATAATGTAGACAGACTCACGTTCATAAAGATGAATAAATCATGGATCCGCAAGGACTTTTCTACCCCTGTGTCATCCTGGGGAGAGTAAAAGCTTGAGGATTCGTTAAAATCACCTCACCAACCATTTTAAGCTTTCAAATTAATAATAATTTTTAGCTGCATCTAGCCCGGAAAATAATTTTGGGCCTGTAGCAGTGTGTGGTACTATCTAAACTAAGCTCCACCAGCTTTCCAATTACTAATAATTTTTTGCTGCATCTTGCCTGGAAAATAATTTTGGGCCTGTAGCAGTATGTGGTACTCATTCTATTATGCCATCTATACTAAGCTCCACCAGCTTTCAAATTACTAATAATTTTCAGCTGCATCTTGCCTGGAAAATAATTTTGGCCCTGTAGCAGTGTGTGGTACTCATTCTATTAGGCCATCTATACTTAGCTCCACCAGCTTTCAAATTAATAATAATTTTTGTTCTCTCTGGACGTGTGTTCAGCGCTGCTGGTGGTGTGCTGACAGATAAGCGCACGCGGCTGTCCACTGACAATGTAGACAGACTCACGTTCATAAAGATGAACAAATCATGGATCCGCAAGAACTTTTCTACCCCTGTGTCATCCTGGGGAGAGTAAAAGCTTGAGGATTTGTTAAAATCACCTCACCAACCGTTTTAAGCAACTCTGGGGCAATTGATGCCACTTAAGTGCCCCAAATTTTTGGAAAAAATTGAGACCCTTTTTGGAGTCCCCTTGCTGTGTTTTACGTGACGTTGGCATCGTCAATTACAGGTGGGTTGGGTCCCCCCCCCCTTTTAACCGTAAGAAACTACATACACTATGGCTTGGGGTAACACAGATGGTTGAGTCTGAAGAGCTGTTTACTCAGAGGTCTGCTCCAAAGCTTCAGTGTCTGCTAGTCAGCGTAGTAACCCAGCTGCGAAGCAAGCTGCACCGCCTGTGT
The DNA here is from genome assembly GCF_046119375.1 of Phyllobates terribilis. Classification (NCBI taxonomy): domain Eukaryota; kingdom Metazoa; phylum Chordata; class Amphibia; order Anura; family Dendrobatidae; genus Phyllobates; species Phyllobates terribilis. The sequence continues at coordinate 99,420,544 of NW_027362764.1, forward strand.
ATCTAATAATGATTTTTAACTGCATCTAGCCTAGGCAGACTGTGGTGACCCCCAACCAAACCCAGATGCTCAGCCCCCTACCGCCCCCCTTTCATTGACAATACAATCATGTAACTCTTACAACTGGATGGGTGAGGATCGGTCACAGCTTTATTAACTGTTTATACTCATTCCATTAGAAAGGCATTTTATTTCTAAAATAATTCAGCTTGTTGCAGCATGCCCTGTGTCTCCAGTCTCCACAACGGCAAGTTGGCCAACAAGTGTAACTCTCCAACATGTCCTTTCTATTTCCAGGCCACGGAGGATCCTGCGTACTCGTATGCAGGACTCTGACCCCCATCCATCAATCTTAACTCTTGTTCCACTCCGTCCTGGAGTCCTGACAGGAATATGTCCAGTCCAATATCCATTAAGTGAACACAGTCGGGCCGTATGATGCCTGCTTTATCTCCTTCCAGTTGTCCGCCTCTGTCTCTTAGAAATTTTGGCATCCAAATATTTATTAGCCGCCTTGTCCGTTCGATGGCCGTGATGTCTCGGGCACCTAGCCATACAGCGCTCGGCACAATCTCTGACTATTTTTGTGAAAAATTCTCTGAAGCGCTCAGTGTCTAGTTTCATTATTGCCATTAGTTGTGCACTCTTGTGATAACCTAGGTCGTTTCCCCTGGCCTGTATAACTAAGATGACCGGACCTCTTGCCTCTCTCCCTACCTTGATTACCTCCATTAGTACCTGTGGCCATTGCAGGCCTCTAATACCTCTCCAGTTCAAATATGTGTTATGAAACTCTAATTTCCTCCCGCCTGGGCGGACTTTCGCCCTTTTTTCTGCCCAATATATATCCGAGTGGCCTATCACCCACACTGTAGGCTTAGCGTCACCTGTAAAAGAAACAAACCACGTTAGGATAACAAGTCCGGTCTTATGTATCTCGCCAAACACGTGGATCGCCATCTCCCTATCCTCTGAACTTCCGTTTGTGACAGTCCTGCTCTTGCTGCTACCATGGCCGCGCCTATGCGGAATGAGTGTGTCCCATAATCTTTGGGGTAGTTCCCTGCCGATGTTATGCATTTATTAAATATAGCTTGGAACTGGTATCTTGATAATGGCGTTCCATGAATGTGTGATAGGAAGAAATTACTTTGTGATCTGATGGTTATATATGTTTTTACTATTGTTACCCAACTCAGCGTACCATTTGTGGGTTGTAGAAGTACCCAAATGCCCCTGCCCGCTGGAACCGTTTTCGATTTGCGTATGCGTAGACGTATTGCATTATTGGCTATGACTACGTCCTGGTGTAATAAGCCTCCACTGGTGTTAATTTTGGATTGAGGGACTAATTCGCTTATGCATAGCGCCCCGAAGAAGGTGATCGCAAATACAGTAGACAGTAGTGTTGCTTCGAATTGTGAGTATCATGTTAATGGTGTTAGGGATATGATGTGAGAAATCAGCTTTAGTGACACGGGACGGGACGTCTACACTCCTGACTTGGCTGACCCGTTTTCCACCCTTTTATGGATTGTCTGATGATGAATCTCTTTGTCACATGTCCCCAATTCAGGAGTTGGAAGTGAAATGCTACTCCGGTCAGCCACCACTGCGCTGACGCTCCTGATATGCCCCTCATCATTAGCTGGTGGAGAAATTCTATGGTGACTTGTAATCTGGCTTGTTCACATTGGTCAACCCGTCTGCCTGCTACTAGTCGTGTCCACTATTCCCATGCCTTACCGTATGCTTGCCACATCGACGGGGCAACTGACGCTCTGATTAATGGTATCAACTATTCTCCACTAGATCCCATAGGGAGGTTGGGCAACTGTTGCCCGATGGGTGGGCGTTGGGGAGGAGCTCTGTGAAAATCTGCCAATTGAATTGTGATAAAGCGTTAGCAGCAGCGTTAGACCCCTCAGCATCGTGGCTAGCGCGGACCCATACATTGTGTTTTAGGCACAGGAATGCTAGCCGGCATAGTAGGCCTAGCACTGGGAGAGACGATGATGCCGTATTATTAATGAAGTGCGCTAGGCTGGTGTTTTTGTTATGAAGCGTATATTTTTGCTAGCTAGTAGTGTTGAGCCACCCCCGAAGTGTTCGAGTTCGGTTCGGTTCGTCGAACACCCGTGTGTTCGCCGAACTGTTCGTCGAACTGTTCGTCGAACACCTTCGAACACCGTTAAAACCAATGGCAGGCAAACAAAAACACATAGAAACACATAGAAAACACCTTCAAAGGTGTCCAAAAGCTGACAAACTGCTCAGAAGACACAACTAACACATGGAAAAGTGACAAGTACATATAGTCATGCGAAAAGAAAAGAGGTGGAGGAGTAAAAGGAGGGGGAGACACAGATATAGGCATGTCATGCCCTTCTAAAATCCAAAAAGTGAGAAGCCGACACGTTCAGTCCGCTCCTGCCCGTGCCACCTCCGTGTCGCCGGGTTTGTGCCAGAGCCGCGGTGAACCCTGACGGCCAGCCCCCCTCTCCCAATACTGGTGCCTGTCCGCTGGTGGGTCGAGCGAGCCCCGCTGTGGTGGAGGCAGCTCTAAGCTTTTTAATTTAAATTGTCTCTCTAATTTGAATAAATACACTTTAAATCCATTTACAAGGATCTATTGGAGGGCAAGTCTCATGCCAGCAGCCACGTAATTCCAGCTCCAGTAGCGTCCACTAAAGCTGCTGCAGTTAAAAAGCTTTTATAAGGATCGAGCTCGGCTGTCCACCACAAGGCATTCTACTGCCAGTCCGAGCCCCTATGCCTTGGGGTGCCTCCTGATGCTCTTCACTGAGTATCCCGTGGTCCCGAAGCATTTCTTTTGAAAAAATGAAGTGTCCAAACTACAGGTGGTGTAGCTTGCTTAACAGCCGGGATAATCCGCTGTCGAGCAGACCCTGCTACTAGGCACAAAGTATTTCCTGGGCTAGATGCAGTTAAACATTTGTAATTAGATACTCTCGTTGGATGCTGAGAAAGCATTCCATAGAGTCTCCTGGCACGCCATATATGATTCTCTTAAAAAGCTTGGGGTAGGGGTCTAGGGGACCCTTTTATAGCCAAAATCACGGCCCTGTATCGCAATACGTCACCTAGGCTGAAGATAAAAGGAACTGTAGCACCCTGAGGGCTCGGTTGCTACAGAGGTATTGCACCTCACCCAGAGGTGTGATATCTCACTCTCAGGTAAGGATGTAGTGTGGATCAGGACCCGACACCTGCATGCATTACACCACATTGCCGTGGGGCAGGGCGACCAATATGCCCCTGAGATGGGCACGACAGTCCCTGTCCCTGGCTGGAGTGGGGGGAGGGAACACTGAGGAAGGGGAACCCTGTAGTGCAGGAGCAGGGAGGAAGCAGTTCCTGGGTGCATTGAGAAGGGAGTATAAAAGGTGGGCACCATCTTAGTTCAGTGCAGAGAAGTCTGAGCAGAAGTGGCAGGGATCAGGGGCTCTGCATGAACTCTGCTCCGGAGGCGGGCCTAGTAACAGAGGCCCAGGCCTGGAAGAGGGAGAAGGAAGGAAGAGGAGCGGAGAAGGCTCCAGGAACGAGGAACGAAGGGATCTCAGGGGTGCGGACGGGCGAGTCACCACCGCACGCCCGAATCCACCTGCGTGGAGGGGTCAGGCCAAAGGGGGAGACCGGTCCCCGAAACTAGTGGAGGCAGGAAACGACCCTCAGGTAGAAACAGGAGGCTGTGACATTTTATGTGGCGCAGCCCCTCGCTACACCCGCTAGGAAGGCACCACATAGGGTCAGGGAAACTGGCGCCAAGTTTACCAAGAGGAGGCCCGAGGCAGCCGGACAGAAGGGTTGGTAAGAAAGGCCAGACAAAGGACACACAAAGGGGGTCCTGTGAAGCACTCCAAAGTTATCTGGGAGTTGTCTGAGCCCCTCACCTGGTGAGCACAGTACGACGTGGGCAGCCGTTACCTGCAGACGTGGTCTGGATAATAAGAACTGTGAGTAAAGGCCCTGGACTGCATCACTGACTCCGTGTCATTACTGCTGCTGCCCTGCACAATCACCCCCATCCTCCACATACACTGCCCTGAGGCTATACTCCTCCCGTGGGGAGTTATGCTACGCTCTGCTGCACCCACAACACCAGCCTCAGCGGTCTGCCCTGGAGCGGCGGTTCACTCTGACCGCAATCCACGGGTGGCGTAGTCGGACATTTAAACATCAAAACCACATAAATAGTTCCGCCACTGGTTTGACCGCCCTGAGCCACGGAACCGGGTTTCCGCCACGGAGACTACAACCACCAGCATCCACCAAAAAGGGTCCGGCTCCGGGTGTCCCAAGGCCCAGGGGGCGCGTCAGAACATTTTCATCACCTTTCACAATCACCAATGGGACAAGGCAGGGATGTTCTCTGTCCCCTCTCTTATACATCCTAGTGACGGAGCACCTGCTCTCATCAATTCGCCATAACCCCAATATTAGGTGGATTGAGGTGGGAGGCACCGAGTACAAGTGCTCTCTATTTGCTGATGATGTCCTAGTATAAATCACTCAATCACATATATCCATCCCTGCTGTTATGGCTGAAATAGATCACTTTGTTACATGGTCAAATTTTAAAATCAATGCAGCGAAGTCTGAGGCCCTCGATGTCTCCCTCCCCAAATCCATATAGGATTCCATCCAGTCCAACTTTCCCTTTGCCTGGCCCTCACAGGGTATCAAATACTTAGGAATTCCTATTCATAGAGACCTCTCCCATCTATGTTATCTTAATTTTGGGCCCTTTATTGAACAACTTCATACAGACCACGGTTGGCAAGTTAGAACTGTAAGATTCACTACGTGAACCACTGGTGTTTTGTGGAAAAGCACATGTACACTGTGTTCCAAATTATTATGCAAAAAGTGTTTAGGAGTGATAAGGGAAGAATTTGTTTGTTTGCAGTTAAACTCATTGATGGTGATGTGTGTCAGGGCTCTTTATATCACTGTAAGCAATTGCAGACACCTGTGCTAATTAGTTTGGCAGGTGTGTCCAATGAAAGGCAAGACTACTTAAGAAGGCTGTCTCACATTATTAAGCAGCCTACATTTTCTGCCAAAATGGGAAAGAAAAAGGATGTGTCGGCTGCTGAGAAGCAACAAATTGTGGAGTGTTTAGGTCAAGGCATGACTACAATCAACATTGTGCGATGATCAGGATGAAGTGTCTTGGCAATCAAGAAGTATGTAGCTGATTCACAGTACACACATGTGCGTGCTGATAAGGGCAAATTGAGGACTCTTTCCTACAGGCAATTACGTCAGGTTGAAAGAGCAGCGGCAAAAAAGCCTTGTCATAGCAGCAGACAAGTTTATGAAGCTGCTTGTGCCTCCAACGTCCCCCGAACAACAAGATGCAGGGTCCTTCAGAGGTTTGCAGCTGTGCTTACGCCATCCTGTCGACCTCCTCTATCCACTTCACACAAGCAGAAACGGCTCCAGTGGGCCAAACATTACATGAAGACTGATTTCAAAACTGTTTTGTTCACGGATGAGTGCCGTGCAGCGCTCGATGGTCCAGATGGATGGAGTGGAGGATGGCTGGTTGATGGACACCCCACGCAAACACGGCTACAGCGCCTACAAGGAGGAGGTGGAGTAATGTTTTGGGCTGGAATCATGGGGAGAGAGATTGTCGGCCCCTTTAGGATCCCTGAAGGCGCTAAAGATGAACTCCATAATGTATGTGGATTTTCTCAAACAGCATTTCCTGCCATGGTTCAAGAAGAAGAACCGTGTATTTCACAGCAAGATCATTTTTCTGCATGATAATGCACCATCTCATGCTGCACATAAAACATCTGCATCTCTGGCTGATATGGGCATAAAAGGGGACAAACTTATGGTGTGACCCCCATGCTCCCCTGACCTCTACCCCATTCAGAACCTTTGGAGCATCATTAAAAGGAGTGTCTATGATGGCGGGAGGCAGTTCACATCTAAGCAACAGCTCTGGGAGGGTATTCTGTCCTCATGCAAAACAATTGAAGCAGAAACCATCCAAAACCTGACAAATTCAATGGACGAGAGAGTTCAGAAGCTCCTTTCGAACAAGGGGTCCTATGTGAAAATGTAACATCACATAGAATAAAGTTTTGAGTTGAAAACTGTTTGATTTCAGTTTCTAACAACCTGCTAATGCTTATAATTTCAAAAATGACCATTTTTTTGGTCTTTATTAAAATGAAAAGGTTGATCGAAAAGTTTGGGGGATCTAAGAGTGTGGCAACCCAGTAGTCATGATTACTTCGAATTCTGACAATATGAGGGTCATGCTGCAGGTAGTGCAGCAAGAAGGCACTTATGTGTCTTGCGCATCTCGGAGCCCCAAAATTATTTTCCGGGCTAGATGCAGCTAAAAATTATTATTAATTTTAAATCTGGTGAAGCTTTAGTATAGATGGCCTAATAGGATCAGTGCTGCACACTGCTACAAAGCCCAAATTATTTTCCAGTCAAGATACAGATAAACATGATTAGTAATTTTAAATCTGGTGGAGCTTATTATAGATGGCCTAATAGAATCAGTGCTGCACACTGCTACAAAGCCCAAATTATTTTCCAGCCAAGATACAGATAAACATGATTAGTAATTTGAAAGCTTAAAACGGTTGGTAGGGTGATTTTAACCAATCATCAAGCTTTTACTCTCCCCAGGATGACACAGGGGTAGAAAAGTCGTTTCGGATCCATGATTTGTTCATCTTTATGAACGTGAGTCTGTCTACATTATCAGTGGAGAGCCGCGTGCGCTTATCTGTCAGCACACCACCAGCAGCGCTGAACACACGTTCAGACAGAACGCTGGCTGCGGGGCATGACAAGATCTCCAAGGCATAAGTGGCTAGCTCCGGCCATTTATCCAGATTGGAAGCCCAAAAAGAGCAAGGGTCCAGTGACACAGTCGTGGCTTCAATGTTTACTTGGAGATACTCCTGTACCATCGTCTCTAGGCGTTGACTATGTGTCAGACTTCTTGTCTCCTGTGGCCTTGCAAAGGATGGGCTAAAAAAGTGGTGAAATGATTCCGCAAAATTGATGTTACCAGCAGATACTGTGGTTCTGTTACGGTTTGAGTGCTGAACACTTGACGGTCCCACGGTTGGCAAGTTGGAACTGTGAGATTCACTACGTGCACCACTGGTATTTTGTGGAAAAGCACATGTAAGATTCTGCAACAGTCTCTGCTGATACTCCTGCATGCGTGCATCCCTTTCTATGGCAGGAATAATTTCTGCAAATTTACTTTTGTACCGGGGATCTAACAGTGTGGCAACCCAGTAGTCAGGATTATTTCTAATTCTGACAATTCGAGGGTCATGTTGCAGGTAGTGCAGCAAGAAGGCACTCATGTGTGTTGCGCATCCAGGAGCACCAAGTCCCTGTTGTGTCGGTGGCGAGGTAACAATCATGCTTCCTTCCTCTGTCCTCTCCCCCCAACCTCGCACAACAGAAATGTGATCAAGGTCTCCCTCATCTGATGAGTCTTCCATCAGTTCGTCCTCCACTTCTTCCTGGGCTCCTGCACCTTCCTCACTAGTTTGGCTGCTACCATGCGCCCTGGTAAAACCATCTCCCCCACCCTCACATGCCTGCCGCCTTGGTGCTGCCGACCGTCTGGACCTTGCAGATGTTGGCCCTTCCGCATACAACTCCTCCTCCTCTACTTCCTCCACCTCCTCTTGTGCCACCACCTGACTCCGAATCCTGTTTAACATGTGCTCCAGCATGTAAATCACCGGAATAGTCATGCTGATAATGGCATCGTCAGCACTAAACATCTTCGTCGCCATTTCAAAACTGTGCAGAAGGGTGCATAGGTCCCTGATCTGAGACCACTCCTCCAGCGTGATTTGCCCCACCTCTGGATCTCGTTGGCCCAGGCTATACGTCAGAACGTATTGCACCAGGGCTTGTCGGTGCTGCCACAGTCGCTTCAACATGTGCAGAGTTGAATTCCACCGGGTAGGCACATCGCATTTTAGCCGGTGAAGTGGCAGGCCCAACGACTTCTGTAGAGATGTAAGTCGCTGAGCTGCGGGATGCGAACGGCGAAAGTGAGCACACAGCGACCGTGCCCTCTGCAGAAGGCCATCTAGTCTGGGATAGTGGGCTAAAAATTGCTGGACAACCAGGTTCAACACGTGAGCCATACAAGGCACGTGTGTGACATTGCCCCGGCGAAGGGCCGCACCCAGGTTTGCAGCATTGTCGCACACGGCCTTCCCTGGTTTCAGGTCCAGTGGAGACAACCATTCATGAAATTGGTTCTCCAGAGCTGACCACAACTCCTCAGCTGTGTGACTCACATTTCCCAGACATTTCAATGTAAAAACCGCCTGATGACGTTGAGCCCTACTGCCAGCATAGTAAGGAGGTGTGCAGGATCCCTTCTGCGCAGTTAGAAAGCTTGTGGCATGACCAGACAGGCTTTGGGTGCAGGTGGCAGACCGAGAGGAGGTTGAGGAGGCAGAAGCAGTGGAGGAACTTTGACATAAAGAGGATTGACGCACAACTCGTGGGGACGGCAAGACTTGGACAGCAGCCCCTTGTCCTGCTGTCACCATAGTTACCCAGTGCCCAGTCAGCGACATGTAACGCCCCTGTCCATGCCTACTCGTCCAAGTGTCTGTGGTGAAATGCACCCTGTCACACACAGAGTTTCTCAAAGAAGCGGTGATGTTGTGTGCGACATGCTGGTGGAGCGCAGGCACACCTTTCTTTGAGAAGTAGTGCCGACTGGGCATCTGGTACTGGGGCACTGCGACGGACATAAGGTCTCGAAAATCCTCTGTGTCCACCAGGCGGAAAGGCAGAATTTCTGTAGCCAAGAACTTGCAGATGGTGAAATTCAACCTCTTAGCTTTCTCATGGCTAGGAGGAAATGGTCTTTTACTTGTCCACATCTGAGGGACCGAGGGCTGGCTATTGTGCTTAGACGGGGTTGATAAGGGTGTCCCCGGCAAACTGCCGGTCTGTGAGGAAGATGCAGGTGGACATGTTAGGTTGCCTTGATCCAAAGGTGGTGCTATCGATGTCGGACAGCGCTCAACACCAGCTGGTGTTACCACCTCCAAAGAAAATGATGACCTGCCAATCACGCTGGCTGTTGCGGGTAAAGAGGTGGCAGGTCTGCGCCCCAAAACAGGTGTGATTGCTGTCCCCCCAGTCACAGAGAATGAAGAGGCCGCGGATGCACAAGATATGGCAGACGGTGGTTGGCCCGGCCGGCTAGGCAGCATTGTAGCACACTGAGCTTCCCACTGCAACTTATGCTTCATGTCCATGTGCCGGTTCATGCATGAAGTACTCAAACTATGTATTTTTTGGCCTCTACTTAGCTTTTGCTGACAAATGTTACAGATAACACGAGTTGGGTCATCTTTATCGATCTGAAAAAATGCCCAGGCTATGCAAGGCTTAGCACCCATGCGACCTGAAGAGCCACCACGACTTGTGGTGAGAGGCAGAGTTGTGTTTGAGGATGCAGTTGTTGACGTGCTTCCAGTACTACGTCTCTGTCCAGGAAGGCGCAACCTGACCTCGTCGTCACTAGCATCTTCCTCCACCTCCTCTGCTGACCTCATCTCTTGGCTGACTGTGGGTTGACAGTAAGTGGGATCTCCAACCTCATCATCATCACCCTGTGCGTTATCACACCCATCGTCCTCAGAGCCAACCTGTTCCTGCCCTGACAAAAAACTAAAGTTGTCGCTCCAATCAGGTATTTGAGTCTTATCATCGTCTTCCTCATTGTCTCCACCAATAGGAGTTACAGTTTGGGAATGAGGGTCTACATTATGGTCAGAACCTTCTGCATCTGGTCCTGGATCCGACTCATAAAGATTCTGGGCATCAGTGCAGATCATTTCCTCGTCTGGATTCACAGAAGCGCTGGAGTCGACCTCTGATTCCCAGGCTATAGTATGAGTAAACAGCTCTGCAGACTCAACCATCTGTTCTACCTCATACTCAGACGGGCAGCTGGAGATTTGGGAGCTGTGAGGAAGCAAGTGCGATTGGGGTGACACCTTTGAGGACTGGAGTATTTGTGATGTTGAAGTTGATGTGGAGGAGAGCCCACTTAAAGGAGCACTTGATATCCATTGAAGCACCTGCTGTTTTTGTGCCTCATCTGGAATTTGTAGCGACTGGCGTGGCCGTAAGAAAGGGATCTTATCACATTGTCCGCTAAAAGAAGTAGACATTTTAGTTTGGCTGGAAGATGGTCTTTCTTCTGCAGATGTTACTGTTGCTTTAACACCTACCCCACGGACACAACCTTTTTTCCCCTTCCCAACACGCCTATTCCCCTTTTCACCAGCAGCAGGCCTTTTTCCACTCATTTTGGTGGTTAACTAATTAACAACTCTGGAGTTGTTTGCACAAAAAAACAATGGATGGGAACCGAGCAGAGCTGAGTGGCCAAACTGTGGTATTAGGCCAAAACTATTGGCTGGGTTAGATGCAGAAAAAAATTATATTCAATTTGCAACCTGATGGAGGTCAGTATAGATGGACTAATAGAGAAAGTCCCACACACTGCTAGAAGGCCAAATATTTTTTCAGAGCTAGATGCAGATAAAAATTATTTTTAATTTGCAACCTGATGGAGGTCAGTATAGATGGACTAATAGAGAAAGTCCCACACACTGCTTGAAGGCCAAATATTTTTTCAGAGGTAGATGCAGAAAAAAATATATTCAGTTTGCAACCTGATGGAGGTCTGTATAGATGGATTAATAGAACAAGTCCCACACACAGCTAGAAGCCCAATATTTTTTCAGAGGTAGATGCAGAAAAAAATATATTCAGTTTGCAACCTGATGGAGGTCAGTATAGATGGACTAATACAACAAGTCCCACACACAGCTAGAAGCCCAATATTTTTTCAGAGGTAGATGCAGAAAAAAATATATTCAGTTTGCAACCTGATGGAGGTCTGTATAGATGGACTAATACAACAAGTCCCACACACAGCTAGAAGCCCAATATTTTTTCAGAGGTAGATGCAGAAAAAAATATATTCAGTTTGCAACCTGATGGAGGTCAGTATAGATGGACTAATACAACAAGTCCCACACACAGCTAGAAGCCCAATATTTTTTCAGAGGTAGATGCAGAAAAAAATATATTCAGTTTGCAACCTGATGGAGGTCTGTATAGATGGATTAATAGAACAAGTCCCACACACAGCTAGAAGCCCAATATTTTTTCAGAGGTAGATGAAGAAAAAAATATATGCAGTTTGCAACCTGATGGAGGTCAGTATAGATGGACTAATACAACAAGTCCCACACACAGCTAGAAGCCCAATATTTTTTCAGAGCTAGATGCAGAAAAAAATTATATTCAATTTGCAACCTGATGGAGGTCAGTATAGATGGACTAATAGAATGATGCTATGCCCAAAAGATTTTACTTCACTAGGTGCAGTAAAAAAATTGGTATTCTATACACAGGTGGTATATCTTGCAACACAGATAGGCTACTCCACTGACTAACACACTCTGCAATAGGCCAAAAAGGATTAGCTTTGCTAGATTCAGCCAAATGCTGTGAAAAAAACTTGCACAGCACTGGCACAGACCTGCCTGGCAAAAACTGATAGGAACTGATGTAACCTAGTCCTGAAAAGGACTCCAATTACAATTAGTCTTTACTCCCACAATCTATCTATTTAAGAGCACAGACCTGCCTGATAAAAGTCGTAGGAAATGCTGTAACCTAGTCCTTAAAAGGACTGCAATCACAACTATTCCCTACTCCCAAGCTATCTGTAGATTTGTGCGAAAATTGGCTTGAAATTAACAAGGTATAGCGCACACAGCAACAGCGGTGCCGTCTAACACGCAGCTGCAGCAGTGAGAAAATGGTGGCGACGGGGAAAATGGCTTGGTCTTATAGGGCAAGGACATGTGACATACACTGCCAATGACACATGCCCTTGCTTGTGTGAAAAAAAGCACTTCGCTCCGTGTGTGCGCTGCTGATAGGCTGACAGATTGCACCTCCCCACTGCAAATGTGGGAAAGAGAAAAAAAAAATGGAGATCTTCATTGTTCCTGCAGAGATCCATCCCCTGCCCCTCCCCCCACCCCGCTGTACACTCAAACTGCGTATTAACATTAATTTTCATCATTACTGAGAAAAAATCCAGTTATGATTTTGGTGCACGAACAGTTATCGAACATAACCTCGAACAGCCGAATTTTTCTCAAATTGTTCGTGTTCGCCGAACGGCTCGAACACCGCCCAAAACAGCTCGAATTTGAGATTGGCGAACAGTTCGAGTAGAACAACGCTAATCTCTACTAGCTAGGCGCGTGCCCCATATTTCTATTGCTACCACTATTGGAAACAGTTCCAGGACTGTCTGTTTTTTTGTCAGCACTTGTTCTGCCCAATACGGAGGCCATAAGCTTGTGCACCATTGGTTATTTAGTATCGCTGCATATCCGCCTGATTCTGCCGCCCCGGTGAATAATCTTACTTGAATGTTGGACTGTTCTGCTGACATAAATAACGTGTGACCGTTGAATGATTATAAGAAGGTTTTCCACACCTCTAAGTCCGCCCGTAGCTGCCTGCTGATTCTGATTGTATGACTCGGTTTAGATGCCCCTTTTGTTGCGGGCGATAAATGAAGAGAAAAAACCCTTCCGACTGGGATAACCCGGCTCGCAAATACGAGGAGACCTAGTAATACTTGCATCTGCTGTAGTGTTACTTTCCATACTGCGCAAAAAACCTAGATCAGGTGTAATGTTTTGGTATTTCTTCCCATAGGAGGCGGAACAACCTTGCTGTGGTGTCGATTTCTATGCCTAAGAACGATTTTTTTTAGTTGTGGGGCCTATGTTTTTGGTTGGGCATAATGGGACTCCAAACTGATGGGAGATGTTTGTGAATTCGTTGAGTAAGGGGCAGCGAAAGTGGATGACCAATCGCCACATGGCAGAAAAAGAAAGGAAAAAATCAGCTCACCCACCTAGAAGATCAACAGCACGGAGCCAGGAGTGCTACCAGACGAACATGAGGAACCAGGAAGATCCAGCTGAACAAATCTTCTAAAATCCACTTTTTATTGGGTCATACAAAAAATATTTTAAAAGTCCACCTTGGAGAAGAAGAGCAAACGCATTTCGAACTAAAGGTTCTTAATCATTGCATAGCAAAAAAACAGCAAGGAAGTGGTATTTATATGTTATGTCCTGCTATGCACCTGTTCAAGGCTGAGTTAATCAGAAATTTAAACACATGACTCGCCCCCTGGGCCGTGGGGCACGCGGATCCGGGCGATAGGGGAACGATGGGGGTAGTAGTGGCGGCCCGGTCCCGCGGCTCAGGGTGGTCAGACCAATGGTAGTCTGCTACTGTACTTTAGATAATGTCCGACTATGCCACCCATGGATTGCGGTTATTAGGAACCGCCGCTGCAAGGCAGTCCGCTGGGGCTGATGATGTGTGCAGCTGGGATGGTGTGACTCCCCACGGGAAGAGTGCGGCCCCAGGGCAGTGTAGTGGATGGTGGGAGTGATGGTGATGAGAGTCCCAGTACCGGTAGTGCTGGAGGAGCGAAAGAGCACACAGACAACGTACTGCAGTCCAATGTCTTTTACTCACAGTTCAGGTACTCCAGGTCACTTCTGTACAGGTAGTGACCGCCCGAGCCGTGCTGCGTCCACCAGGTGTGGGGCTCGGTCAACTCCCAGGCAGTTCAGAAGTATGGCTCAGGACCCCCTTTTGTCCTTTCTCTGGCCTGCCTCACCAGTGACCCACTTTTGTCCAGCTGCCGCGGACTTGTGCGGTTAAACGTGGGCCCCGTCCTCCGCTGTCCTATATGGTGCCTTCCTAGCAGGTTTGATGAGGTGTCGCACCAATAAATCATCACGACGACCGGTCTTTGGCTGAGGGTAGTTTCTCCTCCACCAACTTGGGATCCGGTACCCTTAATCTGCCTGACCCTTCACCCTGGATTCTCGTGGGTTCTTAGGGTCCCTTCCACCTTCTTGTTCCTGAGCCCTTCTGTTTCTCTGTCTCTTCTTCTCCTTTTCTGTTCCTTCCTGTTCCTTTCTGTTGGAGCTAGGATGAGCCACAATCTCAGCTCCCCTTCACCTCCTCCTCGGCCTCTCACTAGGCCCTTCTGGAGTAGAGCTCCTGCAGAGCCTCTACTCCCTGTCTTCTCCTCTCTGGACAGAACGAACTTCTCCTAGAGCTAAGATGGTGCCCACCTTTTATACCTCCCTCTGACCATGAGCCCAGGTGACCAGCAACCAATGAGCTCCTTCCTACGCTCAGGAACAAACCCCTATCTGCCCCTACAGCACTGGGTGTTCCACCCCCCTCCCCACTCCAGACAGGGACATAGTCGGTCGTGCCTGCACTTCTGTCTAGTGGGAGCACCGTTGAGCTGTCCCTCGGAAATGGGGTGTGTGTGCTGTATGCTGCTAACTGAGCCCTGGTCCATACTCCATCCTTACCCGGGAGTGGAATATCACACCTCTGGCAGAGGTGCAATACCCCTGTAGCGGCCGAGCCCTCGGGGCGCTACATTCCCCCCTGGTAAAGCACAGCACGTCCTCGGGCTGGAAAAGAGCAAAAACAGGTAATTACAGGACATGCAAAACTTTTTAAAACTTTTCACATCAGAAAACAGGCAACATGGTTCAATTCCCTTTATGGGAAACGCTTTTCTTTTCTTGTCACATTATTATAAAACGCTTACTAATACTTCTGGAACTCTTTTGACATATAAACACTATTAGAAAACATTCACATTACTATCTAGCAGCATATAAAAAGTTTTCATATAAAACATTTGCAGGAAAACATTTTTACAACACATTCTTGGATCCTGGCGGCGGTGCAACTTGCGACCAGGTGTGCACTCTTCTTGTAAGTGCAGGAACTTTGGCAAACTTGTAAACACGAGGGACTTGCTGTCCCGAGGTAGACGTGGTAGTCTTTTTATAAAACTAGTAGGGGGCGCTTTAGGAAATGCAACTATATACAAGGGATTGACCGCTCTCAGTCCTCGGCCAGTTTTGGGAAGGGAATGGCTGCTCACAGTCCTCAACCTGGTAGGGGATGAGGGGCACACAGGTAACAGTCTCTTAACAGTAATCAGTTCTCTGTACCCTGATGGGTAACTACGTACACAGGTACTTTGCTACTTACTAGTAGCGGTGTCCTCCATATGCTCCTTCTTCCTCCTCATATGGTTCTTCAGACCCGTCCGGGTTCTCTTGGCTCTCCTCATAGCCGCGGTGTTGTAGCTCCTCCTCAGTGAGCCGATGAACATGTAGGGCGTACGGTCCTTTTGCACCTACGAGGCGGGTAAAGGCGACCACATCACCAGGGTACAAGTCACGGCCACGGTGTCCCTCAGGTAGATGACTCTCAACGTCCCTGCGGGTCACAAAGACGTCGCCTGCGGTTTCTGGGCCCCTGATGAACCCCCAGCCGTTTTCCATGTGGAATTTGACTATGGTCCCGGTGATTCGGGGACCACGGGCTGCTTGGGGGTCTTGGCGGGCCTTACGTTTTTGTTCAGCACTCTGGGCAGGAGCCGTTCCTCTCTGATGCGCCTCTCTCGTCGCTCCCGCTCAAAGGTCGCCAGTTGCTGATGACAGGCCTCCAGACGACGGACCGCGTCTGCCCGGGTCTCTTGAGATAACCCCATCAAGTTCTCGCTGGTGGGGTCCCACGCAAATTGGATGTCCTCCAGTGGGGGTAGGGTGACCTCTATGGGTTCTGGAGCCGGTATCAGAGGTTCGCGCGGGGCCTGGGCCTTCCATGGCTGACTGCCGGTCACTTCCGCCGGCCACTCCAGCGGCAGTCCATCCGGACCGGTATGATGTCGCAATAGGTCCACGCCCAGCGATGGTATAGTGGGGGGACCTGATCTCGGAGCAGCGCCCGGGGGCATTCGGCCTTGCGACCAGGCCGGGGGTCTTTTGGCTGCGCTAGGTGGCAGTCCCATCCGGGACAGGGGCGCAGGCTTAGCGATGGCGCCCGGGTCATCCAGGCCTTGCGACCGGGCCGATGATGCTTCTTGCTTTACGGCGCCCGGGGTCAAGGGGCGTGGTGCCGGGCGGGGTGTGGCCGCGGCGCTCGCCGCTTGAGGCCTAGCTGGGAGCAGTGACGGCGCGGCAACAGATGCGGTGAGTGGGGTTTCGGGTGCTGCGACGGGAGGCTGGGGCAGGCTTGCGGTTGCTGGGCTTGGGGTGGTGACGTCCCCTTCACTTGCCTCAGTCCTCGTGGCTCCCTCCGCGGCGTCGCCTCCGGTCCTCTCTCCTCCTGCGCCGTCCTCAGAGGCATGCAAACTCCGGGGTGCAGTTGAGGCCTGTCGCTGGTGGGTCTCGGCCTACCGGGCCAGTTCCTCTCTCCACTCAGTGAGTGCACCCCGCTGCGCCTGGACCATCCTCCGCTCCAGGTCCTCCAGTGCAGCTTGCGCACGCTCCGGGTCTCTGGGGAGCTGCGCTAGGACTTCTGCTAGGCTGCAGAGCGGTTCGGCCTGCAGCAGGCTTCGAGCCAGGAGGCTTGTGCTGCTGAGGGCGTCCATCCCCGGGTACGGTCTGTCTGTACTGATCCAGACCACCCCCTGCCCCGCAGTCTTCTTCTCTTTCCGCCCCCATGGGGGGTGGTCCTGGGTCATTCTGCTGACAATCACTCTCAGGGGCAGCCCCCCCACGTTGACGGACATTTCCACAGCCGTGCTCATGGTTGTTGGGGGCGGGCTTCCTCTTTGGCGCCATTCTGGGACCCGGCCCACGATGGGAGGCGGCCTCCTGTGGTCTTTTGGCGCGCACATTATGGCGCTCGTTCTTCTAGGGTGGGCGCCATCTTTAGTACAACGAAACAGTCTCTTTTCAGGCGCGCAGTACCCGTGGTTAGCGGGCACGAAATCCTGCCGACTACGCCAAAGCTGACTCGCCCCCTGGGCCGTGGGGCACGCGGATCTGGGCGATAGGGGAACGATGGGGGTAGTAGTGGCGGCCCGGTCCCGCGGCTCAGGGTGGTCAGACCAATGGTAGTCTGCTACTGTACTTTAGATAATGTCCGACTACGCCACCCGTGGATTGCGGTTATTAGGAACCGCCGCTGCAAGGCAGTCCGCTGGGGCTGATGATGTGTGCAGCTGGGATGGTGTGACTCCCCATGGGAAGAGTGCGGCCCCAGGGCAGTGTAGTGGATGGTGGGAGTGATGGTGATGAGAGTCCCAGTACCGGTAGTGCTGGAGGAGCGAAAGAGCACACAGACAACGTACTGCAGTCCAATGTCTTTTACTCACAGTTCAGGTACTCCAGGTCACTTCTGTACAGGTAGTGACCGCCCGAGCCGTGCTGCGTCCACCAGGTGTGGGGCTCGGTCAACTCCCAGGCAGTTCAGAAGTATGACTCAGGACCCCCTTTTGTCCTTTCTCTGGCCTGCCTCACCAGTGACCCACTTTTGTCCTGCTGCCGCGGACTTGTGCGGTTAAACGTGGGCCCCGTCCTCCGCTGTCCTATATGGTGCCTTCCTAGCAGGTTTGATGAGGTGTCGCACCAATAAATGATCACGACGACCGGTCTTTGGCTGAGGGTAGTTTCTCCTCCACCAACTTGGGATCCGGTACCCTTAATCTGCCTGACCCTTCACCCTGGATTCTCGTGGGTTCTTAGGGTCCCTTCCACCTTCTTGTTCCTGAGCCCTTCTGTTTCTCTGTCTCTTCTTCTCCTTTTCTGTTCCTTCCTGTTCCTTTCTGTTGGAGCTAGGATGAGCCACAATCTCAGCTCCCCTTCACCTCCTCCTCGGCCTCTCACTAGGCCCTTCTGGAGTAGAGCTCCTACAGAGCCTCTACTCCCTGTCTTCTCCTCTCTGGACAGAACGAACTTCTCCTAGAGCTAAGATGGTGCCCACCTTTTATACCTCCCTCTGACCATGAGCCCAGGTGACCAGCAACCAATGAGCTCCTTCCTACGCTCAGGAACCAACCCCTATCTGCCCCTACAGCACTGGGTGTTCCACCCCCCTCCCCACTCCAGACTGGGACATAGTCGGTCGTGCCTGCACTTCTGTCTAGTGGGAGCACCGTTGAGCTGTCCCTCGGAAATGGGGTGTGTGTGCTGTATGCAGCTAACGGAGCCCTGGTCCATACTAAATCCTTACCCGGGAGTGGAATATCACACCTCTGGCAGAGGTGCAATACCCCTGTAGCGGCCGAGCCCTCGGGGCGCTACACACACATACCATGTTAAAATCGTGTAGCATAGAAACAATGCATATAAATGTAAATAATCCAAAAGAAAAAGAAAAGAAGAAAAAAGGAACATATATATAATAATAATCTATAAATGATCATTCATAATGATACATCAAATCATGTCTGATGTTTAAACCCGCTGGTACACGTGTATTTAAAGTATAAATCCACCAACTTTCTCTATTAAGGAGCTTTCTCCTATAATCATCCACCAAATCTCCACCAATCGCCACGGCCCACGGAGGGGCCACCACAGTCAGTGAATCCTTCCTTATTTAGTATAGAGTCTACCAATACTTTGGGCGTATTAGCCCAGCTGCGAAGCAAGCTGCACCGCCTGTGTATCTAATAATAATTTTTAACTGCATCTAGCCTAGGCAGACTATGGGGACCTCCAACCAAACCCAGACGCTCTGCATCTAACCCAGCCAATCATTTGATAGTATTGCTAATAGCAGAGTCGCATAGGCTCTAAACCTTGCATAGCCTGTGCATTTTTTCAGATCGATAAGGATGACCCAACTCGTGTTATCTGTAACATTTGTCACCAAAAGCTAAGTAGAGGCCAAAAAATCTATAGTTTGAGTACTTCATGCATGAACCGTCACATGGATATGAAGCATAAGTTGCAGTGTGAAGCTCACTGTGCTACAATGTGGCCTAGCGGGCCGGGACAACCACCATCTGCCCCACCTGTGTCATTCTGGGGAGACTAAAAGCTTGAGGGTTTTGGAAAATCACCTCACCAACCATTTTAAGCAACTCTGGGACAATTGATGCCACTTAAGTGGTGTCTGTGCCACAATTTTGGGAAAAAATAGAGACTCTTTTTGGAGTCCCCTTGCTGTGTTTTACATGACGTTGCCATCATCAATTCCAGGTGGGTCGGGTCTCTCCCCCCCTTTTAACCGTAAGAAACTACATACACTATGGCTTGGGGTAACACAGATGGTTGAGTCTGAAGAGCTGTTTACTCATATTATAGCCTGGGAATCAGAGGTCTGCTCCAAAGCTTCAGTGTCTGCTAGTCAGCGGAGTAGCCACCGCCTGTAGATCTAATTACAATTTCTTTTTTCAAATTCAAGTTTTTTTTTATTTTTGTGTTGAAAAAGTACAAGAAAATACAATATACATTGTAAAAGGGGTAGTATAACTATAAATCTATGCATAACGACAGTACATTGGGGGGTACAGGGAGGGTTTTCCGTCAATATCCAGATCAAGCATGTATTTTTCCATATGAAAGATAGAGAGAGAGGGAGCGGACCACGGCAGACCACCAATCAATAGAGTGCGATTATGATCATTGTTGTGCCGACATCACGGATAACTTTAGTTGGGGGATAGATGGTAGGCGTCAGAGTTTTGCAAATCAATCCAATCCCTCCAAATCACACAGTATCTATCAACATCAGCCAGTGAGATGGCAATCAGATGCTCCATTCTATTAAGGAGGGACATCTCCACAAACCATTCCTCCACAGTGGGTGGGTCTCTGCTTTTCCAGTGTCGTGGAATGACATTCTTAGCCGTCTGTATTAGGTAGCCTATTGATGACCTTTTATAACTACGTTTACTTATTGGTAACATTGATAAAAGGAGGGCTTCTGGCGTATTAGGGATAATCAAACCAGTTATTTTCTCAATCATGGGAACCACCTTTGCCCAAAATGCATTTATTATAGGGCATGCCCACCATATGTGTGACATTGTCCCTTCCCCCTCCCCACATCTCCAACATCTATCTGAGACCACTGGATACCATCTATGAAGGACTGCTGGTACCTGGTACTATCTAGTGATAATTTTGAAGGAAGTTTCCTGAGCTTTGGACCCTATTGAAGTTTTATGTGTTAGGAAGAAACATTTATCCCATTGTGAGTCAGAGAAGGACTTCCCCAGTTCCCTTTCCCATGCACCACAGAATCCTGGCCTATTGTCAGTTACCTGGGCAATGACGAGATTATACAGTAGGGAGATGGAGTGTGTAGGGGGTGACAATGATAGGCTCAATTTTTCAAAGTTTGTGAGATCTCTATGAAGATGTGTGCGCTTCTTCACATTTGAATAGAAGTGTTGTAACTGGCTATATTCAAAATTAGCCTTCGGGGAAGTGGTTCTTCCCTGTAACAAGTCATTGAGGGGGGGCAGCGAAGTATTAGAGATGACATGAGAAAATAATATCGGATGGGATTTATTTGAACCGAGAAATCTATTTGCAGATAGTCCTGGAAATCTGGATTATCTGAAATCGGGAGCAAGGGGCCCTGGGGGTTGATTGAGGATAAGCTTTTCTTTTGGGATCTCAAAGCCAAAGCAGTGGCATAAATACTATATGACATGAGGCCAAGAGAGGGGACAATTAAATGGGCGCACCATGGGAGAGTGGTAAGAGCTTTAGGACAAATGGATTGAGCTATTTTGACCCACAATTTCCCCTCCGAATGATGGAAGAAGTCCAGGATTCTAGGGTGTACAGCTGCCATGTAATACCTTCTACAATCCGGAAGGCTAAGGCCCCCCTTTTGTTTGTGTCTGATCTGAACGTCCCCCCGAATGCGTGGACGCCCACTTGCCCAGATAAATCTGCAAAAGCTACTGCGTAGTCTTTTCCAAAAATTTGAGGGAATTACCACGGGAATGATTTGGAAGAGGTATAAGAGTTTAGGTAGGACGTTCATTTTTAGTATATTTATTCTGCCGAACCAGGAAAAATCCTTCACCGTCTAAGAAGTAACATCTCTATGGAGTTGTTCAATAAAGGGCCCAAAATTAAGATAAAATAGACGGGAGAGGTCTCTATGAATACGTATTCATAAGTATTTGATACCCTGTGAGGGCCAGGCAAAGGGAAAGTTGGACTGGATGGAATCCTGTATGGATTTGGGGAGGGAGACGTCGAGGGCCTCAGACTTCGCTGCATTGATTTTAAAATTTGACCATGTAACAAAGTGATCTATTTCAGCCATAACAGCAGTGATGGATATATGTGGTTGAGTGATATATACTAGGACATCATCAGCAAATGCAGAGCACTTGTACTTGGTGCCTCCCACCTCAATCCCCCTAATATTGGGGTTATCGTGAATTGATGAGAGCAGGTGCTCCATCACTAGGATGTATAAGAAGGGGACAGAGGACATCCCTGCCTTGTCCCATTGGTGATTATGAAAGGTGATGATAATGTTCCATTTATCTTCAGCCTAGCTGACGGATTGCGATACAGGGCCATGATTTTGGCTATAAAAGGGTCCCCTACCCCAAGCTTTTTTAAGAGAATAATATATGGCGTGCCAGGAGACTCTATGGAATGCTTTCTCAGCATCCAACGAGAGTATCTAATTACAAATTTTTAACTGCATCTAGCCCAAGCAATACTTTGGGCCTAGTAGCAGTGTCTGCTAGTCAGCGGATTAACCCAGCTGTTAAGCAAGCTAAACCACCTGTAGTTTGGACACTTAATTTTTTCAAAGGAAATGGTTCAGGCCCCCGGAACACTCAGTGAAGAGCATCGGGGAGGCACCCCAAGGCACAGGGGCTGGGACTGGCGGTAGGACGCCTTGCGATGGACCGCCAAGCTCGATCCTTATAAAAGCTTTTTAACTGCAGCAGCTTTAGTGGACGCTACTGGAGCTGGAATTACGCGGCTGCTGGCATGAGACTTGCCCTCCAATAGATCCTTGTAAAAGGATTTAAAGTGTACTCATTCAAATTAGAGAGACAATTTAAATTAAAAAGATTAGACCTGCCTCCACCGCAGGGGGGCTCGCTCGACCCACCAGCGGACAGGCACCAGTATTGGGAGAGGGGGGCTGGCCGTCAGGGTCCACCGCAGCTCTGGCACAAACCCGGCGATACGGAGGTCGCACGGGCAGGAACGGACTGGCCGTGTCGGCTTCGCACTTTTTTGGTTTTAGAAGGGCATGACATGCCTATATCTGTGTCTCCCCCTCCTTTTACTCCTCCACCTCTTTTCTTTTTGCATGACTATATGTACTTGTCACTTTTCCATGTGTTAGTTGTGTCTTCTGAGCAGTTTGTCAGCTTTTGGACACCTTTGAAGTGTTTTCTATGTGTTTTCTATGTGTTTCTATGTGTTTTTGTTTGCCTGCCATTGGTTTTAACGGTGTTCGAAGGTGTTCGACGAACAGTTCGACGAACAGTTCGGCAAACTTATGGGTGTTCGACAAACCGAACCGAACTCGAACACTACGGGGGTGGCTCAACACTATTGCTAAGCACTGTCCAGATTCATCCTAAATGGCTGCTGCATTTCCTACTTCTGCTTTTATACAGGCTATGATAGTCCTTCTGACGCGCCCCCTGGGCCTAGCGTACACGTGTAGTGGGTTACCCGGAACCAGGTCTCTGGGGGGTTGTAGTCTCCGTGGCGGTGACCCGGTCCCGTGGCTCAGGGCGGTCAAACCAGTGGCAGTCTTTATAGGGTTTTAAGCTAATTGTCCGACTACGCCACCCGTGGATTGCGGTCAGTGTGGACCGCCGCTGCAAGGTAGACCGCTGGGGCTGATGGTGTATGCAGCTGAGGTAGTGTGACTCCCCACGGGAAGAGTGCAGACCCAGGGCAGTAAGAGTGGATGATGGGAGTGATGGTGCATGGGCGTCCCAGCAATAGTAGTGCTGGTGCGGCGATGAAGCACAGAGACGTGGGATTGCAGTTCAAGTTCTTGACGCACAGTTCTTTATATTCCAAGTCACTCGCCGACAATGACTGCCCGAGCCGTGCTGCGTCCACCAGATGCGGGGCTCGGTGAACTCCCAGGCAATTCCAGAGTGTGTCACAGGACTCCCTTCTATTCCTTTCTCTGGCCGTGCCCCACCAGTGACACTACATCTGTCCAGCTCCCGGAGGCCTTCTCTTGGGAGGGCTTCGTGCTCACCTCCCTGACCCTATGTGGTGTGCCTTCCTAGTAGGTGTAGTGAGGGGTCGCACCAGTAAATGATCACGACCACCGGTTCTTGGTTAAGGATTAGTCACCTCCACCAACTTGGGATCCGGTACCCTGTTCTGCCAACCCGTCACCCGCAATCTCCTGGGTCCTTAGGGTTCCTTCTGCCTTCGTGTCTCTGGGCCTTTCTACACTTTGGGTACTTCTCTTTCTTTGCTGTTCCTTTCTGTTTCTGTTCCTTTCTTTTCCTTTCTGTTCCTCTCTTCTGGCT
Organism: Phyllobates terribilis; assembly: GCF_046119375.1. Taxonomy (NCBI): domain Eukaryota; kingdom Metazoa; phylum Chordata; class Amphibia; order Anura; family Dendrobatidae; genus Phyllobates; species Phyllobates terribilis. Next base: position 99,443,996 of record NW_027362764.1, read on the forward strand.
CCGGCCTTCACCCTAGGCCTGCCTCGTGGAGCTGGGCCCAGACTGAGCCACAGCTCCCTGTCAGCCCTCTCTGGCTGAACGTCTCCTCTCTCTGCACTGTACTCAACTCCACACAGAATTAAGATTGTGCCACCTTATATACCTTCCCCTGGTGTATGAGCCCAGGTGACTTGCAACCAATGGGCTCCTACCTATGCCCAGAGACCGTCCCCTCCTGCTCCTACATCACTGGGTTTTCCTCCAGCCAGGGACATGTTCTGTCGTGCCTGCATTACTGTACTAATGGGAGCACCATTGAGCTGTCCCCCGGAAATGGGGTATGTGTGATGCATGCAGCTAACCGAGTCCCGGTCCACACACCATCCTTACCCGGGAGTGGGATATCACACCTCTGGTTGAGGTGCAATACCCCTGCAGCGGCCGAACCCTCGGGGCGCTACACTTCCTTATTGGTGGTGCTTTACTGTGTGATGTTTGTTATACACCCAGGGTCATGTGAACTTTCTCTGGCTGATATAATCTTCTGCATTGTGTAAAATGGCTAGATAATAGCCGCACTCAAGTTGACTTGCAAAGAAGTGGAAAGTTTATTCACAATAATTTCATTCACCACACCATAGAAAATAAAAGTATGTGGAACAGATGGTCTTTTTCAAACATCGCTAAAAGAGAAATTGGAATGTATTAATATAAATCCCAGATTTGCCCTACAATATACGTATAACAAATAATTACATATATACATATTTACAAAGATGACAATGACTATTGGTCATATAATTGTAGCAAATCACAAGTAGGAGAGAGGATGCAGAGAGAGGGAAAGGAAGTCCCTGAAGGTCCCTGAGGGAATATATGATGTCAAGTAAAACCTGAGAGACAAGTGCAGCTGTGTGTGGTAGAGTAATATGGAATACTGAACTATACAGGTTCCAAATAGGGGGAGCAACTGTCATGAAGGGTGGGTGCTTCCTTCGGCTTAGGTAAGCCTATAACTAAAACAAGCACATGGGCCATGCACACGGTGAACAAGTCTGTAGGACAGTGTTCACACCACCAAAAGACTGGAAAACACAAGGACACAGTGAAACAAACGTACAAAAATACTCTGTTGTAAAAAAAGTAACAGTAAACAGCAAGTGCTAGTAAAAAAGTGATCAAATACAGTGTATTTAGTTGACCCGTTTTTTGCAAAAAATGTATGCTAAGCCGCTCTACCAACATCAAGGTAACCCACATCAGATCAGTCCCTATCTGATGTATTTAAAAACTGATCATGTGTATAGTACCTATATGAGCAGATCTGACAGGTAATGTCCATGTGGACACGCTGCAGAGAACGGCAGTTTTTAAATACATCAGATAGGGACTGCTCTGATGTGGGTTACCTTGACGTTGGTAGAGCGGCTTAGTATACATTTTTTGCAAAAAACGTGTCAGCTAAATACCCTGTTTTTATCACTTTTTTACTAGCACTTGCAGTTTACTGTTACTTTTTTACAACAGAGTATTTTTGTACGTTTGTTTTACTCTGTCCTTGTGATTTTAAGCCTATAAGTAGTAGATGTAGGTTTTTAAAAGATGTTCCTATAAAGGAACCAGTGAGTAAATAGTGAAGGCCTTAGCCTTGTATGGGGCTGGAAGTAGTTGTTTCATACCACTGAAATCCGCGTGCTGCGGCCAGCGGCTAAGCTTAATAACATGTATTGGGCTGGATGCCTTAATGGGTCAATTAAAAATTGTTTAAGGTGTTCTAGGCTATGGATGGATATACCTTCATTTCTGCAGGCAAGTAAAACAAGACTCATGGGGACCATCGCTACACTGCAAAGGATTGAACAGATGAGGAATGTTTTTTTCCTGGCTTTACAACCTCTTTAGGACACGTGTAAATCAGAGAGCCTAAGTAGACTTGGCCAATCAGAACCATCAAAATGGGAAACTTGTAAGTTAATGGCTTGACTTTTTCTAGACTTGTCTGCTATCAAAATACTTACTGTTTGTTAGAGGTGAGTGAATCTATCCGAGTTGAATTCCACCAAAAAAATTAGATTTCAGATAATCCAATTTTTTTGTGACTCAGTTCACTCAAATCCAGCTAAATGGCGGCCAGACAGATTTTTTTCGGACTAGAAAGAGGAAAAAAATATTTATAGAATTCTTACTTCTCCCCAACTCTTACTGGTCCCCCCTCAATTGGAGGATGTTTGGAGATAATATGTGGATTTCCACACTGCTGATGCATGTTGCAGGTCCAGTGTGCACAGAAAATATAAATTGCGCTTTTATTATCGACGTGTTTAGAAGATTGCACACTTCTTCCTCAAGACAAAACCACATCAGCAGTCAGGTTATGTCTTGAGGAAAAAGTGTGCAAACTTTGAAATGCGTCAACAATAAAACAGAATACATTCTGTGCATCCAGGACCTGCATCAATCCTCAGCAGCGCGGGAATCCATATTTTTTCTCCAAAAATCCTCCAATTGGACTGGTGACCTGTGGATCTGCAGCAGCTGAGTATCTGCACCTTGAAAAGTGTTGTGTGTACACAACCTCACCAGGTTAGCATAACCTTTTAAAAAAATTCTACATTTTATGCCGAACAAGACCCTATTATGCTTTATTTGTTCCCTAGCTCCTGTTCAATAGTCCCACCTCAGAGCTCCATGCAGTTCTGGTCACATTTCTCAGCTCTTTGGCGCCTCTGGCACTTACTACACCTTACAATGTCATGGTGTATATATATATATATATATATATATATATATATATATATATATATATATATATACAGTACAGACCAAAAGTTTGGACACACCTTCTCATTTAAAGATTTTTCTGTATTTTCATGACTATGAAAATTGTACATTCACACTGAAGGCATCAAAGCTATGAATTAACACATGTGGAATTATATACTTAACAAAAAAATGTGAAACAACTGAAAATATGTCTTATATTCTAGGTTCTTCAAAGTAGCCACCTTTTGCTTTGATGACTGCTTTGCACACTCTTGGCATTCTCTTGGTGAGCTTCAAGAGGTAGTCACCGGAAATGGTCTTCCAACAATCTTGAAGGAGTTCCCAGAGATGCTTAGCACTTGATGGCCCTTTTGCCTTCACTCTGCAGTCCAGCTCACCCCAAACCAACTCGATTGAGTTCAGGTCTGGTGACTGTGGAGGCCAGGTCATCTGGCGTAGCACCCCATCACTCTCCTTCTTGGTCAAATAGCCCTTACACAGCCTGGAGGTGTGTTTGGGGTCATTGTCCTATTGAAAAATAAATGATGGTCCAACTAAACGCAAACCGGATGGAATAGCATGCCGCTGCAAGATACTGTGGTAGCCATGCTGGTTCAGTATGCCTTCAATTTTGAATAAATCCCCAACAGTGTCACCAGCAAAGCACCCCCACACCATCACACCTCCTCCTCCATGCTTCACGGTGGGAACCAGGCATGTAGAGTCCATCCGTTCACCTTTTCTGCGTCGCACAAAGACACGGTAGTTGGAACCAAAGATCTCAAATTTGGACTCATCAGACCAAAGCACAGATTTCCACTGGTCTAATGTCCATTCCTGTGTTCTTTAGCCCAAAGAAGTCTCTTCTGCTTGTTGCCTGTCCTTAGCAGTGGTTTCCTAGCAGCTATTTTACCATGAAGGCCTGCTGCACAAAGTCTCCTCTTAACAGTTGTTGTAGAGATGTGTCTGCTGCTAAAACTCTGTGTGGCATTGACCTGGTCTCTAATCTGAGCTGTTGTTGACCTGCGATTTCTGAGGCTGGTGACTCGAATAAACTTATCCTCAGAAGCAGAGGTGACTCTTGGTCTTCCTTTCCTGGGGCGGTCCTCATGTGAACCAGTTTCTTTGTAGCGCTTGATGGTTTTTGCAACTGCATTTGAGGACACTTTTAAAGTTTGCCCAATTTTTCGGACTGACTGACCTTCATTTCTTAAAGTAATGATGGCCACTCATTTTTCTTTACTTTGCTGCTTTTTTCTTGCCATAATACAAATTCTAACTGTCTATTCAGTAGGACTATCAGCTGTGTATCCACCAGACTTCTGCACAACACAACTGATGGTCCCAACCCCATTTATAAGGCAAAAAATCCCACTTGTTAAACCTGACAGGGCACACCTGTGAAGTGAAAAACATTTCCGGTGACTACCTCTTGAAGCTCATCAAGAGAATGCCAAGAGTGTGCAAAGCAGTCATCAAAGCAAAAGGTGGCTACTTAGAAGAACCTAGAATATAAGACATATTTTCAGTTGTTTCACACTTTTTGTTAACTATATAATTCCACATGTGTTAATCCATAGTTTAGATGACTTCAGTGTGAATGTACAATTTTCATAGTCATGAAAATACAGAAAAATCTTTAAATGAGAAGGTGTGTCCAAACTTTTGGTCTGTACTGTATATATATATATATATATATATATATATATATATATATGTATATATATTTATCCTACATTTATTATACTTTGGACTCTAGTCTTTAAATGGTAAACTCAATTCGAATTGTAAATCGTGGTCAAATTTGAGCAAATCTACCAGTTATGTTTAGTATGGATTGAAATATGCGGCTTGCAATTTGAAAAGATGGTGAACAGGAAAGCCTAAAATTTTGTGCTTAATTATTTATAGGATTGATTTTAGTGACCATTTTCCATTTTAACTACTCGTTATAATTAACCCACAGTTCAATCAATTTTTCAGCTAAGTATATTATAACAAGTTGATGATAATGGTTGTCAGTAAATGTTGCACTCTTGAGTACAGGAAGGATTTAAGTGGCAACTACATAAAATTGTGCTTAACACTATCTCCTTTCTGCGCTGACATTCTGGGTTCAAAACCGAACAAGGCAACATTTGCATGGAGTGTGTGTGTTAGCCTCGCATCTGTGTATATGAATGATGGCTGTTTCTGTCCAGGAATATGTTGGTGCTAATTAATTGGATAAAATAAACTTGTTTTATTATGCCCAAGGCAATTAGCAAGTTTAGCTAATTCTAAATTGGCATCTATAGGACAAATGTAATGGAATAAGTAATAATGTGGCAAGCATGAAGTCTAAAAGTCTAAGCAATCAGAAATATGTTGGGTAGAGGTTACACATCTATACCTTTCGACTACTTTTTCACTTGAATGGAGCTAGAAAGACCTGGCATATGAGCTGTCTCATAACTTCTGATTAGAAGAGGGGTTGCGAGTAGTGATGAGCGAATGTGCTCGCCACTACTCAGTACTCGCCCGAGCATCACGGTGCTCGACAAGCTCGGCACTCGGCGAGTGTTTCCGGGTTGCTCGGGTGGGTGCTTGGGTCCCCGCCCAGCATGTTTGACGCTCTTTAGGCTATGTGCCCACGTTGCATTTATGAAGCAGAAAATTTCTGCTGCATAAATGCAAGTCCTCTCCCGGAAAAACGCATGCGGAATTCCGCACGCGTTTATCGCGCATTTTTCGCGCGTTTATCACGCGTTTTCCACATGCGGAATTGCCTTGCGTTTTTTAGGCATTGGACTAAGGCAATTCCGCTTGCAGAAACGCAAAATTAAATGACATGCTGCGGATTTTTGAACGCGGCATAAACGCTGCGGAAAAATCCGCAGCATGTGCATAGAAGTTGCGGAATCCCATTGGGGACCATGGGGTGCGGATATACATGCGTTTTTCAAGCGTTTACGCTGCGGAAATTCCGCAGCATATACGCTTGAAAAATGCTACGTGGGCACACAGCCTCAGAGAGCTAGTGAATATGGCTGTAAGCCATAATCATCAACATTAACAGAAATAAACACTTGAAATAGATCACTCTGTTTGTAATGACTCTATATAATATATGAATTTCACTTTTTGTATTGAAGAACGGAAATAAATTTATTTTTGATGATATTCTAATTTAGTGAGATGCACCTGTATTCGTAGACATAGCCCCAGATATCAGGGGACAGGGCAATTTTTTTTTTTTATCTTAATCCTGGTTATTTGCTTAAAAAGCAATCCAGAGTACACCATTTTAGCACTCCATTTGCTTGTTAGCACTGCAGAATACAGCCAGATCTTTTCCATATTACAGCGATAAAAATCCATAAATTTGAACTGAACGTGGAAAATACTGGCCTTCATTTACATTTTGTTGCAGTGTGTCCGTGAAGTTATTCACACGAGGTCTCTGTGAAGAATAGTATTAGTAAACTACAGGCCTGCTATTTAACACCGTGGTTCTCTGTCAGACGTATCACATATAACTGCATTCCAAAATCAGCCATTTCTTGTGAACGTGGAAAATATTGTCATCCATTTAAAACAGGCAAGATGCGTGGCAAGGGACGGGAAAATGGACGTGATGGTGATGGTGCATGCAGAGGCCGAGGCCGTGGTCAAGCTGAAATTGTGTCACAAAAAACATCCACATCTTGACCTTCCTGTCCCAATTACCAGGGGACCACAGAACACCACGATTGAACACAGAGCAGTGTCAAAAGGTTGTTGGATGGATAGCAGATAATACTTCCAGTCATTTTGCCACCACCACCAACACCCTGTTTTCCACATGATCAAGTCTCAGTCAGTAGCCGTGAGTCTGGACGGCATATTCCTCACCCTGATCCTCCTTCCTCCCACCATGAAAACTGATTCCACACTTGGATACTCATAAGAGCTGTTCACTTTTCCATTTGTAGATTCGGGCCTCTCGCCCGGCCGGCTTCAAGCGCAAATACGCAGCCAACGCATCACATGCCGCACTTCTTTTGCTCGAAATGTTGCCTTTTAGGCTCATGGAGACGGGAGCTTTCCGCAACCTCACGGCAGCGGCCGTCCCTCGGTCCCCAGCCGCCACTATTTCTCCCGGTGTGCCGTCCCCGCATTACTTGAACACGTGCCCCACAACGTTAGCTGTGTCCTCAACAACGCAGGAAAGTCCACCTAACCATGGACATATGGACAAGTGCTTGTGGGCAGGGATGGTACATCTCGTAGATGGCACACTGGGTTAATATAGTGGATGCCAGGACCCAGTCGGACCTTGGGACGGAACATGTCCTCCCAATGCCGAGGCCCTCGGTCAATCACAGTTGCTCACACATTCTACAGCTCCAGCACCTCCTCCTCCTCTTCAGCCTCCATCTCCGAAATGACCAAATTAGTTACAAGCTGGAAGCACTGCAGCACTGCCTCGGCCAAGCGGCAACAGGCTGTGTTGAAGCTAATATGCTTAAGTGAAAAGCAGAAGAATTGTGGACAGCTCTAAAAGAGCAGGCAGATCTGTGTCTGACACTGCTGACCCTACAGCCAGGCATAGTTGTGTGTGACAATGACCAGGACCTGGTGGTGGCTCTGAGGCGAGGCGAGCTCACACACATACCATGCCTGGCCCATGTGCTTAACCTCGTGGTTCAGCGATCTCTCAGAACCTACCCGGATCTCTTTGTCAAAGTACACCGCCTGTGTGCCCATTTTAGAAAGTCAGCTACAGCTTCCACCTCCCTTGCCGTGCTTCAGCAGTGTTTGCAGCTTCCAGCTCACCGACTGGTGTGCGATGTTCCCACACATTGGAACGCTACATTGCAGATGTTGGGAAGGATTTAAGAGCAGAAGAGGGCAGTTGTTGAGTACCAGCATCAACAAGGCCATTGGTATTCAACAAGGTCGTCGGTGTTCAGGTCAGACTCCACACAAGACCTCAGAAGTGGACATGGATGTCAGACAACTGTACTATCCTCCAAAACTTTGAGGACTCCACCAAGATGGTGAGCAGCGATGACGCCATAATTAGCATCACCATCCCACTTCTCTGTCTTCTGAAGCACTCTCTGCTCACAATTAAAGAGGATGCATTGCAGGCGGAGCACGATGAGATGGAGCAAGGAACTATACAGGATACAGGGTGATTACACACAGCCCAGCCTCATCTCATACCAACGTGACAATGAGGAAGAGGAGGAGTAAGAACAGGAGCAAGTTTCCTGTGCTATAGACGGTACTACCTGCACAACTGTCATACCGTCTGTTCAGCGTGGATGGCCTGAGGACAGGGAGGAGGATGAGGAGGGTGAGAAAGAGACCATGGTCAGTCATCCTCTTGGTGAGGACATGGAAGTCTTGTCTGTTAGCAGTCTGGCACAGATGGCTGAGTTTATTTTACGCTGCCTTTCCCGTGACCCTCGCATTGTTCCAATTTTGCGTGACAGTCATTACTGGTTAATGATACTTCTAGACCCACGCTACAAGGAGAACTTTCTGTCTCTTATTCCCACACTAGACAGGCCAAATAAAATGGGGCAGTACTAGAAGGCCCTTGTTGTGGAATTATTTAAAAAAATCCCATCTGAAAATGCATTGGAATGCTACACTGCAAATGTTGGGAAGGATTTATGAGCAAAAGAGGGCAGCTGTTTGGTACCCGCATCAACAAGGCCATTGGTATTCAGTTCAGACTGCACATGTGGCACCCCAGGGGTCTGGTTGCCACAGTGGTAGAAATACCATGTCTGAGAGCGAGCATGGGTTTTCCTGGTCAGGAGCATTATTGCATGCCACGCCTCCTGCCCCAGTCCAGGGAGGGGAGGAACCTGCCCTTTATAAACTGAATCTGGGGCGGGGTTAGCAAATAAGTTAGTTTCAGAGGAAGGGACAGAGCAGCAAGCAAGGAGCTCTGTAGGAGACAGGAGCTGAAGGCCAGGGATTGGAGCTGGCAGAAGACGCAGAGAACCGGACACCGGAGTCCGAGGCTGAGAGGATATCCACATCCAGCAGCAGAAACCACCTGGCAAGGGATTTCAGGTCCTCTGGCCATAGAAAGCCCGGAGGCTCAGTCACACCAAGGGACCGGCACCGCCATCGTGGAGCGGAAGGAACCAAAGGCCCCAAGTCACCAGCCATACAGGTAAGCACCACACAGTACACTCAGGGACGTGGGCTACTACACGACTACAGCAGGGTAGCCAGGAAGAGTGCAGTCAGACGGGAAGGCCTACACCTCCACCTGGCCAAGGGGGACTCTTGTTCGCTCACAGACTGACCAGGCCTCTAATGTTAGCCAGTACTCCCGGCAGGGCCTTCTTCATTACCAACAGTAAAGACCCTGAACTGCATTGCACGGACTCTGAGTCATTTCTGCTGCGCCCGTGCACGACAACCCTCACCATCTACACACGCTGCCCCGAGGCTATACTCCTCCCGTGGGGAGTTATACTACCCTCTGCTGCGCACCCAACATCAGCCTCAGCGGTCTGCTCTGCAGCGGCGGTTCTCAGTGACCGCAATCCATAGGTGGCGTAGTCAGACATTTAAACATTAAAAACCAAGTAAACAGATCCGCCACTGGTTTGACCACCCTGAGCCACGGGACCGGGTCGCCGCCACGGAGACTACAACCCCCAGCATTACACAGAGACCCGGCTCCGGGTATTCCCCCACACACGGCCCAGGGGGTGCATCAACTTTGGAGTAGTCGGCAGGATTTCGTGCCTGAAACCACCGGGTACTGCGTGCCTGAAGAAAGACTGTGATACTTACCGTGGTGAAGTTTCCCGCCATCCGCAGCCGTTTTCCCGCCATCCGCAGTAATTTTCCCGCCATTGGGCGCCATTTTTGGGACGCTGCGCGGGAAGAAGAGGGGCGTGGGCGCCAAAAGCGCACGAGAGCTGAAGCCCCGCCTTACATACTGACGCTGCGCAAGGTCCTGGAAGGAGCCCAGCGGACACCGACGTCACCAGCGCGGGACGCAAGGTCCTCGACCCCGACGATTGCCTGCGGAGCCGCGGCCCACGGAGAAGAAGCAACGGAAGGTAGGCCACGGTTAACTAGGGGGGAGGAAGACACCAGGAATGGAGGGAGCTCCCACCGCCAGCGCGGCTGCTGCTGCAGTGATGCCATTCACGATGCCTTATATCCCTGGAGCGGCATGGTTACCCCAGTATTCAGGGGAGTCGCATACCCTGAGCGACTTTAAAGAAAGACTGAATAGCCTATTCAAAGTATACCCCCTGTCCGAGGAACAAAAAGTGAGCATCCTGATAGGCCAGTTAATCGGAGCAGCCCAAAGAGAAGTGAAGTCCTGGTCAGCCAGGGAAAAGGGGACTGTAAAGGAAATACTGTCCCATCTAAAGGACACTTTTGATACCCGCGCCTCAGCAGAGATCAAACTAAAATTTTATGGATGCAAACAGCGGGAACAAGACAGTATACGGGACTATGCTTTGAATTTGCAGGAGGCCCTGAGAGCCATTAAGCAGGCAGACTCTGACAGCGTGCGGAATGAGGATAAGCTGTTGACTGAACAGTTCATTGAGGGTCTACAGTCCAGCGCCCACCGAACCCAGTTGCGTGTAATGGCCTTGCAGAACCCTGATTTGGACTTTTCGCAGTTTAAAGACAGGGCCATCCGGGTGCTCCAAGAACCAGCACCAGGTGGCGCTGTAACCCACAGGCGCCCCGCTATCACCTATCACCAGGAGGCGGCGCCCTTGTCTGCAGAGCCTGTGGGAGCTGATGCACAGGCTTTGGACAAAGCCCCGGCTGCAGACCTGCACCATCAGGTCAAAGTGCTGACCAAAAGCGTTGCCGCGCTAACCAGAACTCTGCAGTCTTTACAGGTGTCCCCTCCAGGAAAGATCCAGCTGGCTTCCAGTCCGGAGGACGTCCCTTGGCGCCAACAGAGGAGGATCCCATCGTCCAGAGGAAGGCCCTCGACCACTACGACCAGGACGGACAACCCATCTGCGGCCGCTGCAACCAACCAGGACATATGGCAAGGTACTGTCATTTAAACAGGCCCAACCTGGGGCAGAGGGCCGACCCCCCAGGCATAAGACCATCAGGCCCATCGAGCTGGCGTGATAAGTACGTAGGGGGATGACTGGCATTCCTATGAGTGCACTACTGGACACCGGGTCACAGGTAACCACCATCCCCTATGTGCTTTTTAAGCGGTACTGGAATGACTCAGATCTTGCCCGCTACCCAGATGACGATTTGAGCATCATCGCAAGCAATGGTCAGCCCGTGCCGCTGGTGGGATTCAAGGAGGTGACCATAAAAATTGGTAAAGTTGAACTGCCAGCGCAAGGACTGATTATTGTGGACATTGACCGTCGTGAAAGCCACCCTAAGATAACCTTGGGTACTAATGTTATTGAAAATTGTCTTGCAGAGATAATTGTCATATTACAGCAGGTTGCGGTGAACTCCAGCTCCAGCCAGCAGCGTGTCCTACAAAAAGAGATCAGAGCCCTGATGAAAAGGCAACAGGTAGAACTGTCTGGTGGTGAGATTGGTAGTGTTAGGATGAGTGACCCGTTCCCTATCGCCATGCCCCCAAAAAGTGAGATGATGATCTGGTGCCGGACTGCAATCAGGTTAAGAGGAAGGGACTACCAAGCCATGGTAGAACCCGTCTACTCAGGCAGTAGGCCCACCATTTTGACAGCACGGGTGGTGGTTGATGTACGCCATGGGAGGGTACCCGTCCGCATCCTAAACATTGGGGAAAGAGAAGTATACTTGCCCCGGTATGCCACCCTAGCCAAATTGTTCACCGTTAATCAAAACTCTGTAAAGGCCATGGAACCCTTGCCTCCAACTCAACCAGAGGAGGGTAACGGCTCCAAGAAACAAATGGAGGACTGGTGTCAGAAGCTGCATGTGGGCACCGACTCCACTCCCTCACACCAAAAACAGGGAGTCTACCGGGTGGTGCAGGAGTACGAAAGAGTCTTTAGCAAACACCCGCTAGACTTTGGGCAAGTAAAGGGGGTAGAACACCACATCCCCACAGGAGACCATCCACCCATAAAGGAAAGATACCGACCTGTACCCCCTGAACACTATCAGAATGCCAAGGGAATGTTGGGAGAAATGAAGGAGGATGGGGTAATCAGGGACAGCTGTAGCCCCTGGGCAGCTCCACTAGTTCTTGTGAAAAAGAAAGATGGCATCATGAGAATGTGTGTAGATTACAGAAAGGTCAGCCGTATCACACACAAAGATGCGTACCCGTTACCTAGGATAGAGGAATCTTTAGCTGCATTAAAGTCAGCTAACTTCTCCACTTTGGATCTTACTAGCGGGTACTGGCAGGTTCCTGTAGCAGAGGCAGACAAGGAGAAGACCGCGTTCACCACCCCTATGGGTCTCAGCCAATTCAACTATATGCCGTTCTGGCTCTGCAACGCACCAGGAACCTTCCAGCGGTTGATGGAGTGCTGCCTGGGGCACAGGAATTTCGAGACGGCCCTGCTATACCTGGACGATGTCATCGTGTATTCCAAAACATATGAGGACCATCTGAAACACCTGGCAGAGGTGTTTGATGCCCTGGCAGGCTACGGCCTAATGGTGGAACCCTCCAAGTGTCATCTACTGAAACCAAAAGTACAGTTCCTGGGACACGTGGTGAGTGCTGACGGAGTAGCTACAGATCCTGATAAGATCACAGTGATTGAGGACTGGCCAAGACCCTCCAGCATAAAGGAAGTGCGGCAGTTCCTCGGGTTGGTAGGCTACTACCGAAGATTCATCTCTGGGTTCACCAAAATGGCAGCCCCTATGCAAGACCTCCTGTTAGGTCAGTCAAAGACCAAGATCAGAAGCCGCCCTTCAGGTGGGACAAGCTGGAAGAGGAGTCTTTCCGCCAGCTGAAGATGGCCCTCATGGGGGATGAGATCCTGGCTTACCCTGATTACGACCAGCCTTTTATTCTCCACACGGACGCGAGCAACATCGGGCAAGGGGTGGTGCTGTCCCAGATCCAACAGGGCAGAGAGCGGGTAATCGCTTACGCCAGCCGAAAACTACGGCCCACAGAGAGAAACCGTGAGAATTATAGCTCCTTCAAGCTAGAGTTCCTGGCAGTGATGTGGGCAGTGACGGAACGTTTCAAACATTACCTTGCCTTTGCCAAATTCACTGTGTACACGGACAACAACCCGTTGACACACCTGGACACTGCAATACTTGGTGCCCTGGAGCAAAGATGGATGGCCCGGCTGTCCAACTATGAGGTTACCATCAAATACCGGGCGGGACGCACAAATGCCAACGCAGACGCCCTGTCCAGGATGCCAAACTTGCAGGACGCAGGGGAAGATCCAGAAGAACTGGAAGAGATTGAACTCCCTGCGTTCCACCGTCATGGGATTACTCAGTGTTCCCACTGTGTAAGGGACAAGCACTCTGCCATGTTCAATCCCTTACCCCACTACAGCTGGGCGGAGACGCAAGACAGTGACCCAGCCGTTCGCCTGGTAAAAGAGATGCTGACACAGGCTGATGCCCGCCTTGACCCAGACACTCTGGAAGAGACCAAACAGCTGTGGAAGGAGAAGAGTAAACTGTTTCTCTACAAGGGGAAGCTGTGCCGGAGAATTGTCAGCTCCCGGACACATGAGTTGACCTGGCAGGTAGTGGTCCCGAGACGAGATGCGGCTATGGTCTTGGAGGCATACTACGACGGAGCAGGGCACTTTGGATGGAAGAAGTTGGAGTTCCTGTTGCGTGAACGGTTCTTCTGGGTAGGCATGAGAGGGGCCATTGAGAGATGGTGCAGAGACTGCAGCCAGTGCAACCTAAGAAGAAAGGACCGTGCCAGCCAGAAGACTCCCCTGCAGCCCATCATCACCAAGCAGCCACTAGAACTGGTAGCCCTGGACCATGTGAAGCTGGCTCCAAGTAGGTCCGGGTACGTCTACGCCCTCACCATCGTAGACCACTACTCCCGGTTCCTGGTGGTGGTCCCTGTCAAGGACTTAATGGCTCAGACAGCAGCTAGAGCCTTCCAGCAGCACTTCTGCCATCCACACGGGTATCCGGAGCAAGTGTTGACTGACCAAGGTCCAGCCTTCGAAGCGGAGGTCTTCCAGGAGTTCTGCAACCTGTATGGCTGCAAGAAGATAAGGACAACGCCCTATCACCCCCAAACCAACGGATTGTGCGAGAAGATGAACCAGGTGGTGATAGACTTGCAGAAAACGTTGCCCCTGGAAGAACGCAGTCTGTGGCCTGAAAGACTGCCTGATCTGGTGGACTTGTATAACCACATCCCAGTAAATTCCACCAACTGCACCCCGGCTTACCTAATGAGAGCAAGACCTGGTAAGCTGCCTATTGACCTGGATATGGGAGTCCTGACACCTGAGGACACCTCGCCAGAGGCAGACTGGGATACAGAACGGCAGCAGCACTACCGGAAAGTGCAGGAGAGTGTTGAGAGAAGTCTGTCTCAAGCAAGAGAAAGGCAAGAGAGCACTTACAACCAGCATGCTCCCGCTGTTCCTCTGGCACCTGGAGAGCAGGTCTTGAAGAGGAAGAGACGGCTCCATTAGTTGGATGACCAGTGGGAGAAAGACCTGTACACAGTACTGCCCTCAAGCCATGAAAATCCGAAAGTATGCATTATCAGTAGTGTTGAGCCACCCCCGTAGTGTTCGAGTTCGGTTCGGTTCGTCGAACACCCGTGTGTTCGCCGAACTGTTTGTCGAACTGTTCGTCGAACACCTTCGAACACCGTTAAAACCAATGGCAGGCAAACAAAAACACATAGAAACACATAGAAAACACCTTCAAAGGTGTCCAAAAGCTGACAAACTGCTCAGAAGACATAACTAACACATGGAAAAGTGACAAGTACATATAGTCATGCGAAAATAAAAGAGGTGGAGGAGTAAAAGGAGGGGGAGACACAGATATAGGCATGTCATGCCCTTCTAAAATCCAAAAAGTGAGAAGCCGACACGGCCAGTCCGCTCCTGCCCGTGCCACCTCCGTGTCGCCGGGTTTGTGCCAGAGCCGCGGTGAACCCTGACGGCCAGCCCCCCTCTCCCAATACTGGTGCCTGTCCGCTGGTGGGTCGAGCGAGCCCCCCTGTGGTGGAGGCAGCTCTAAGCTTTTTAATTTAAATTGTCTCTCTAATTTGAATGAATACACTTTAAATCCATTTACAAGGATCTATTGGAGGGCAAGTCTCATGCCAGCAGCCGCGGTAATTCCAGCTCCAGTAGCGTCCACTAAAGCTGCTGCAGTTAAAAAGCTTTTATAAGGATCGAGCTCGGCTGTCCACCGCAAGGCATCCTACTGCCAGTCCCAGCCCCTATGCCTTGGGGTGCCTCCTGATGCTCTTCACTAAGTATCCCATGGTCCCGAAGCATTTCATTTGAAAAAATTAAGTGTCTAAACTACAGGTGGTGCAGCTTGCTTAACAGCCGGGATAATCCGCTCACTAGCAGACACTGCTACTAGGCACAAAGTATTTCCTGGGCTAGATGCAGTTAAAAATTTGTAATTAGATACTCTCGTTGGATGCTGAGAAAGCATTCCATAGAGTCTCCTGGCACGCCATATATGATTCTCTTAAAAAGCTTGGGGTAGGGGTCTAGGGGACCCTTTTATAGCCAAAATCACGGCCCTGTATCGCAATACGTCACCTAGGCTGAAGATAAATGGAACTGTAGCACCCTGAGGGCTCGGTTGCTACAGACGTATTGCACCTCACCCAGAGGTGTGATATCTCACTCTCAGGTAAGGATGGAGTGTGGATCAGGACCCGACACCTGTATGCATTACACCACATTGCCGTGGGGCAGGGCGACCAATATGCCCCTGAGATGGGCACGACAGTCCCTGTCCCTGGCTGGAGTGGGGGGAGGGAACACTGAGGAAGGGGAACCCTGTAGTGCAGGAGCAGGGAGGAAGCAGTTCCTGGGTGCATTGAGAAGGGAGTATAAAAGGTGGGCACCATCTTAGTTCAGTGCAGAGAAGTCTGAGCAGAAGTGGCAGGGAGCAGGGGCTCTGCATGAGCTCTGCTCCGGAGGCGGGCCTAGTAACAGAGGCCCAGGCCTGGAAGAGGGAGAAGGAAGGAAGAGGAGCGGAGAAGGCTCCAGGAACGAGGAATGAAGGGATTCCAGGGGTGCGGACGGGCGAGTCGCCACCGCACGCCCGAATCCACCTGCGTGGAGGGGTCAGGCCAAAGGGGGAGACCGGTCCCCGAACTAGTGGAGGCAGGAAATGACCCTCAGCTAGAAACCGGAGGCTCTGACATTTTATGTGGCGCAGCCCCTCGCTACACCCGCTAGGAAGGCACCACATAGGGTCAGGGAAACTGGCGCCAAGTTTACCAAGAGGAGGCCCGAGGCAGCCGGACAGAAGTGTTGGTAAGAAAGGCCAGACAAAGGACACACAAAGGGGGTCCTGTGAAGTGCTCCAAAGTTATCTGGGAGTTGTCTGAGCCCCTCACCTGGTGAGCACAGTACGACGTGGGCAGCCGTTACCTGCAGACGTGGTCTGGATAATAAGAACTGTGAGTAAAGGCCCTGAACTGCATCACTGACTCCGTGTCGTTACTGCTGCTGCCCTGCACCATCACCCCCATCCTCCGCATACACTGCCCTGAGGCTATACTCCTCCCGTGGGGAGTTATGCTACGCTCTGCTGCACCCACAACACCAGCCTCAGTGGTCTGCCCTGTAGCGGCGGTTCACTCTGACCGCAATCCACGGGTGGCGTAGTCGGACATTTAAACATGAAAACCACATAAATAGTTCCGCCACTGGTTTGACCGCCCTGAGCCACGGAACTGGGTCGCCGCCACGAAGACTACAACCACCAGCATCCACCAAAAAGGGTCCGGCTCCGGGTGTCCCAAGGCCCAGGGGGTGCGTCAGAACATTTTCATCACCTTTCACAATCACCAATGGGACAAGGCAGTGATGTCCTCTGTCCCCTCTCTTATACATCCTAGTGACGGAGCACCTGCTCTCATCAATTCGCCATAACCCCAATATTAGGTGGATTGAGGTGGGAGGCACCGAGTACAAGTGCTCTCTATTTGCTGATGATGTCCTAGTATATATCACTCAATCACATATATCCATCCATGCTGTTATGGCTGAAATAGATCACTTTGTTACATGGTAAAATTTTAAAATCAATGCAGCGAAGTCTGAGGCCCTCGATGTCTCCCTCCCCAAATCCATATAGGATTCCATCCAGTCCAACTTTCCCTTTGCCTGGCCCTCACAGGGTATCAAATACTTAGGAATTCCTATTCATAGAGACCTCTCCCATCTATGTTATCTTAATTTTGGGCCCTTTATTGAACAACTCCATACAGACCACGGTTGGCAAGTTAGAACTGTAAGATTCACTACGTGAACCACTGGTGTTTTGTGGAAAAGCACATGTACACTGCGTTCCAAATTATTATACAAAAAGTGTTTAGGAGTGATAAGGGAAGAATTTGTTTGTTTGTCAGTTAAACTCATTGATGGTGATGTGTGTCAGGGCTCTTTATATCACTGTAAGCAATTGCAGACACCTGTGCTAATTAGTTTGGCAGGTGTGTCCAATGAAAGGCAAGACTACTTAAGAAGGCTCTCTCACATTATTAAGCAGCCTACATTTTCTGCCAAAATGGGAAAGAAAAAGGATGTGTCGGCTGCTGAGAAGCAACAAATTGTGGAGTGTTTAGGTCAAGGCATGACTACAATCAACATTGTGCGATGATCAGGATGAAGTGTCTTGGCAATCAAGAAGTATGTAGCTGATTCACAGTACACACGTGTGCGTGCTGATAAGGGCAAATTGAGGACTCTTTCCTACAGGCAATTACGTCAGGTTGAAAGAGCAGCGGCAAAAAAGCCTTGTCATAGCAGCAGACAAGTTTTTGAAGCTGCTTGTGCCTCCAACATCCCCCGAACAACAAGATGCAGGGTCCTTCAGAGGTTTGCAGCTGTGCATGCGCCATCCTGGCGACCTCCTCTATCCACTTCACACAAGCAGAAACGGCTCCAGTGGGCCAAACATTACATGAAGACTGATTTCAAAACTGTTTTGTTCACGGATGAGTGCCGTGCAGCGCTCGATGGTCCAGATGGATGGAGTGGAGGATGGCTGGTTGATGGACACCCCACGCAAACACGGCTACATCGCCAACAAGGAGGAGGTGGAGTAATGTTTTGTGCTGGAATCATGGGGAGAGAGATTGTCGGCCCCTTTAGGATCCCTGAAGGCGCTAAAGATGAACTCCATAATGTATGTGGATTTTCTCAAACAGCACTTCCTGCCATGGTTCAAGAAGAAGAACCGTGTATTTCACAGCAAGATCATTTTTCTGCATGATAATGCACCATCTCATGCTGCACATAAAACATCTGCATCTCTGGCTGACATGGGCATAAAAGGGGACAAACTTATGGTGTGACCCCCATGCTCCCCTGACCTCTACCCCATTCAGAACCTTTGGAGCATCATTAAAAGGAGTGTCTATGATGGCGGGAGGCAGTTCACATCTAAGCAACAGCTCTGGGAGGGTATTCTGTCCTCATGCAAAACAATTGAAGCAGAAACCATCCAAAACCTGACAAATTCAATGGACGAGAGAGTTCAGAAGCTCCTTTCGAACAAGGGGTCCTATGTGAAAATGTAACATCACCTAGAATAAAGTTTTGAGTTGAAAACTGTTTGATTTCAGTTTCTAACAACCTGCTAATGCTTATAATTTCAAAAATGACCATTTTTTTGGTCTTTATTAAAATGAAAAGGTTGATCGAAAAGTTTGGGGGATCTAAGAGTGTGGCAACCCAGTAGTCATGATTACTTCGAATTCTGACAATATGAGGGTCATGCTGCAGGTAGTGCAGCAAGAAGGCACTTATGTGCCTTGCGCATCTCGGAGCCCCAAAATTATTTTCCGGGCTAGATGCAGCTAAAAATTATTTTTAATTTTAAATCTGGTGAAGCTTTAGTATAGATGGCCTAATAGGATCAGTGCTGCACACTGCTACAAAGCCCAAATTATTTTCCAGTCAAGATACAGATAAACATGATTAGTAATTTGAAAGCTTAAAACGGTTGGTAGGGTGATTTTAACCAATCATCAAGCTTTTACTCTCCCCAGGATGACACAGGGGTAGAAAAGTCGTTTCGGATCCATGATTTGTTCATCTTTATGAACGTGAGTCTGTCTACATTATCAGTGGAGAGCCGCGTGCGCTTATCTGTCAGCACACCACCAGCAGCGCTGAACACACGTTCAGACAGAACGCTGGCTGCGGGGCATGACAAGATCTCCAAGGCGTAAGTGGCTAGCTCCGGCCATTTATCCAGATTGGAAGCCCAAAAAGAGCAAGGGTCCAGTGACACAGTCGTGGCTTCAATGTTTACTTGGAGATACTCCTGTACCATCGTCTCTAGGCGTTGACTATGTGTCAGACTTCTTGTCTCCTGTGGCCTTGCAAAGGATGGGCTAAAAAAGTGGTGAAATGATTCCGCAAAATTGATGTTACCAGCAGATACTGTGGTTCTGTTACGGTTTGAGTGCTGAACACTTGACGGTCCCACGGTTGGCAAGTTGGAACTGTGAGATTCACTACGTGCACCACTGGTATTTTGTGGAAAAGCACATGTAAGATTCTGCAACAGTCTCTGCTGATACTCCTGCATGCGTGCATCCCTTTCTATGGCAGGAATAATTTCTGCAAATTTACTTTTGTACCGGGGATCTAACAGTGTGGCAACCCAGTAGTCAGGATTATTTCTAATTCTCACAATTCAAGGGTCATGTTGCAGGTAGTGCAGCAAGAAGGCACTCATGTGTGTTGCGCATCCAGGAGCACCAAGTCCCTGTTGTGTTGGTGGCGAGGTAACAATCATGCTTCCTTCCTCTGTCCTCTCCTCCCAACCTCGCACAACAGAAATGTGATCAATGTCTCCCTCATCTGATGAGTCTTCCATCAGTTCGTCCTCCACTTCTTCCTGGGCTCCTGCACCTTCCTCACTAGTTTGGCTGCTACCATGCGCCCTGGTAAAACCATCTCCCCCACCCTCACATGCCTGCCGCCTTGGTGCTGCCGACCGTCTGGACCTTGCAGATGTTAGCCCTTCCGCATACAACTCCTCCTCCTCTACTTCCTCCACCTCCTCTTGTGCCACCACCTGACTCCGAATTCTGTTTAACATGTGCTCCAGCATGTAAATCACCGGAATAGTCATGCTGATAATGGCATCGTCAGCACTAAACATCTTCGTTGCCATTTCAAAACTGTGCAGAAGGGTGCATAGGTCCCTGATCTGAGACCACTCCTCCAGCGTGATTTGCCCCACCTCTGAATCTCGTTGGCCCAGGCTATACGTCAGAACGTATTGCACCAGGGCTTGTCGGTGCTGCCACAGTCGCTGCAACATGTGCAGAGTTGAATTCCACCGGGTAGGCACATCGCATTTTAGCCGGTGAAGTGGCAGGCCCAACGACTTCTGTAGAGATGTAAGTCGCTGAGCTGCGGGATGCGAACGGCGGAAGTGAGCACACAGCGACCGTGCCCTCTGCAGAAGGCCATCTAGTCTGGGATAGTGGGCTAAAAATTGCTGGACAACCAGGTTCAACACGTGAGCCATACAAGGCACGTGTGTGACATTGCCCCGGCGAAGGGCCGCACCCAGGTTTGCAGCATTGTCGCACACGGCCTTCCCTGGTTTCAGGTCCAGTGGAGACAACCATTCATGAAATTGGTTCTCCAGAGCTGACCACAACTCCTCAGCTGTGTGACTCACATTTCCCAGACATTTCAATGTAAAAACCGCCTGATGACGTTGAGCCCTACTGCCAGCATAGTAAGGAGGTGTGCAGGATCCCTTCTGCGCAGTTAGAAAGCTTGTGGCATGACCAGACAGGCTTTGGGTGCAGGTGGAAGACCGAGAGGAGGTTGAGGAGGCAGAAGCAGTGGAGGAACTTTGACATAAAGAGGATTGACGCACAACTCGTGGGGACGGCAAGACTTGGACAGCAGCCCCTTGTCCTGCTGTCACCATAGTTACCCAGTGCCCAGTCAGCGACATGTAACGCCCCTGTCCATGCCTACTCGTCCAAGTGTCTGTGGTGAAATGCACCCTGTCACACACAGAGTTTCTCAAAGAAGCGGTGATGTTGTGTGCGACATGCTGGTGGAGCGCAGGCACACCTTTCTTTGAGAAGTAGTGCCGACTGGGCATCTGGTACTGGGGCACTGCGACGGACATAAGGTCTCGAAAATCCTCTGTGTCCACCAGGCGGAAAGGCAGCATTTCTGTAGCCAAGAGCTTGCAGATGGTGAAATTCAACCTCTTAGCTTTCTCATGGCTAGGAGGAAATGGTCTTTTACTTGTCCACATCTGAGGGACCGAGGGCTGGCTATTGTGCTTAGACGGGGTTGATAAAGGTGTCCCCGGCAAACTGCCGGTCTGTGAGGAAGATGCAGGCGGACATGTTAGGTTGCCTTGATCCAAAGGTGGTGCTATCGATGTCGGACAGCGCTCAACACCAGCTGGTGTTACCACCTCCAAAGAAAATGATGACCTGCCAATCACGCTGGCTGTTGCGGGTAAAGAGGTGGCAGGTCTGCGCCCCAAAACAGGTGTGACTGCTGTCCCCCCAGTCACAGAGGATGAAGAGGCTGCGGATGCACAAGATATGGCAGACGGTGATTTGCCCGGCCGGCTAGGCCGCATTGTAGCACACTGAGCTTCCCACTGCAACTTATGCTTCATGTCCATGTGCCGGTTCATGCATGAAGTACTCAAACTATGTATTTTTTGGCCTCTACTTAGCTTTTGCTGACAAATGTTACAGATAACACGAGTTGGGTCATCTTTATCGATCTGAAAAAATGCCCAGGCTATGCAAGACTTAGCACCCATGCCACCTGAAGAGCCACCACGACTTGTGGTGAGAGGCAGAGTTGTGTTTGAGGATGCAGTTGTTGACGTGCTTCCAGTACTACGTCTCTGTCCAGGAAGGCGCAACCTGACCTCGTCGTCACTAGCATCTTCCTCCACCTCCTCTGCTGACCTCATCTCTTGGCTGACTGTGGGTTGACAGTAAGTGGGATCTCCGACCTCATCATCATCACCCTGTGCGTTATCACACCCGTCGTCCTCAGAGCCAACCTGTTCCTGCCCTGACAAAAAACTAAAGTTGTCGCTCCAATCAGGTATTTGAGTCTTATCATCGTCTTCCTCATTGTCTCCACCAACAGGAGTTACAGTTTGGGAATGAGGGTCTACATTATGGTCAGAACCTTCTGCGTCTGGTCCTGGATCCGACTCATAAAGATTCTGGGCATCAGTGCAGATCATTTCCTCGTGTGGATTCACAGAAGCGCTGGAGTCGACCACTGATTCCCAGGCTATAGTATGAGTAAACAGCTCTGCAGACTCAACCATCTGTTCTACCTCATACTCAGACGGGCAGCTGGAGATTTGGGAGCTGTGAGGAAGCAAGTGCGATTTGGGTGACACCTTTGAGGACTGGAGTATTTGTGATGTTGAAGTTGATGTGGAGGAGAGCCCACTTAAAGGAGCACTTGATATCCGTTGAAGCACCTGCTGTTTTTGTGCCTCATCTGGAATTTGTAGCGATTGGCGTGGCCGTAAGAAAGGGATCTTATCACATTGTCCGCTAAAAGAAGTAGACATTTTAGTTTGGCTGGAAGATGGTCTTTCTTCTGCAGATGTTACTGTTGCTTTAACACCTACCCCACGGACACAACCTTTTTTCCCCTTCCCAACACGCCTATTCCCCTTTCCACCAGCAGCAGGCCTTTTTCCACTCATTTTGGTGGTTAACTAATTCACAACTCTGGAGTTGTTTGCACAAAAAAACAATGGATGGTAACCGAGCAGAGCTGAGTGGCCAAACTGTGGTATTAGGCCAAAACTATTGGCTGGGTTAGATGCAGAAAAAAATTATTTTGAATTTGCAACCTGATGGAGGTCAGTATAGATGGACTAATACAAATAGTCCCACACACTGCTAGAAGCCCAAATATTTTTTCAGAGGTACTGTAGATGCAGATAAAAATTATTTTTAATTTGCAACCTGATGGAGGTCAGTATAGATGGACTAATAGACCAAGTCCCACACACTGCTAGAAGCCCAAATATTTTTTCAGAGCTAGATGCAGAAAAAAATTATTTTTAATTTGCAACCTGATGGAGGTCAGTATAGATGGACTAATAGACCAAGTCCCACACACCGCTAGAAGCCCAACTATTTTTTCAGAGCTAGATGCAGAAAAAAAATATTTTTAATTTGCAACCTGATGGAGGTCAGTATAGATGGACTAATAGACCAAGTCCCACACACCGCTAGAAGCCCAAATATTTTTTCAGAGCTAGATGCAG
Source organism: Phyllobates terribilis (assembly GCF_046119375.1). Taxonomy (NCBI): domain Eukaryota; kingdom Metazoa; phylum Chordata; class Amphibia; order Anura; family Dendrobatidae; genus Phyllobates; species Phyllobates terribilis. The sequence continues at coordinate 99,467,159 of NW_027362764.1, forward strand.
AAAAAAATTATTTTTAATTTGCAACCTGATGGAGGTCAGTATAGATGGACTAATAGACCAAGTCCCACACACTGCTAGAAGCCCAAATATTTTTTCAGAGCTAGATGCAGAAAAAAATTATTTTTAATTTGCAACCTGATGGAGGTCAGTATAGATGGACTAATAGACCAAGTCCCACACACCGCTAGAAGCCCAACTATTTTTTCAGAGCTAGATGCAGAAAAAAATTATATTCAATTTGCAACCTGCTGGAGGTCAGTATAGAAGGACTAATAGAACAAGTCCCACACACTGCTAGAAGCCCAAATATTTTTTCAGAGCTAAATGAAGAAAAAAATTATTTTTAATTTGCAACCTGATGGAGGTCAGTATAGATGGACTAATAGACCAAGTCCCACACACTGCTAGAAGCCCAAATATTTTTTCAGAGCTAAATGAAGAAAAAAATTATTTTTAATTTGCAACCTGATGGAGGTCAGTATAGATGGACTAATAGACCAAGTCCCACACACTGCTAGAAGCCCAAATATTTTTTCAGAGCTAGATGCAGAAAAAAATTATTTTTAATTTGCAACCTGATGGAGGTCAGTATAGATGGACTAATAGACCAAGTCCCACACACCGCTAGAAGCCCAAATATTTTTTTCAGAGCTAGATGCAGAAAAAAATTATTTTTAATTTGCAACCTGATGGAGGTCAGTATAGATGGACTAATAGACCAAGTCCCACACACTGCTAGAAGCCCAAATATTTTTTCAGAGCTAGATGCAGAAAAAAATTATTTTTAATTTGCAACCTGATGGAGGTCAGTATAGATGGACTAATAGACCAAGTCCCACACACCGCTAGAAGCCCAAATATTTTTTCAGAGCTAGATGCAGAAAAAAATTATTTTTAATTTGCAACCTGATGGAGGTCAGTATAGATGGACTAATAGACCAAGTCCCACACACTGCTAGAAGCCCAAATATTTTTTCAGAGCTAGATGCAGAAAAAAATTATTTTTAATTTGCAACCTGATGGAGGTCAGTATAGATGGACTAATAGACCAAGTCCCACACACCGCTAGAAGCCCAACTATTTTTTCAGAGCTAGATGCAGAAAAAAATTATATTCAATTTGCAACCTGCTGGAGGTCAGTATAGAAGGACTAATAGAACAAGTCCCACACACTGCTAGAAGCCCAAATATTTTTTCAGAGCTAAATGAAGAAAAAAATTATTTTTAATTTGCAACCTGATGGAGGTCAGTATAGATGGACTAATAGACCAAGTCCCACACACTGCTAGAAGCCCAAATATTTTTTCAGAGCTAGATGCAGAAAAAAATTATATTCAGTTTGCAACCTGATGGAGGTCAGTATAGATGGACTAATAGAATGATGCTATGCCCAAAAGATTTTACTTCACTAGGTGCAGTAAAAAAATTGGTATTCTATACACAGGTGTTATATCTTGCAACACAGATAGGCTACTCCACTGACTAACACACTCTGCAATAGGCCAAAAAGGATTAGCTTTGCTAGATTCAGCCAAATGCTGTGAAAAAAACTTGCACAGCACTGGCACAGACCTGCCTGGCAAAAACTGATAGGAACTCATGTAACCTAGTCCTGAAAAGGACTCCAATTACAATTAGTCTTTACTCCCACAACCTATCTATTTAAGAGCACAGACCTCCCTGATAAAAGTCGTAGGAAATGCTGTAACCTAGTCCTTAAAAGGACTGCAATCACAACTATTCCCTACTCCCAAGCTATCTGTATATTTGTGCGAAAATTGGCTTGAAATTAACAAGGTATAGCGCACACAGCAACAGCGGTGCCGTCTAACACGCAGCTGCAGCAGTGAGAAAATGGTGGCGACGGGGAAAATGGCTTGGTCTTATAGGGCAAGGACATGTGACATACACTGCCAATGACACATGCCCTTGCTTGTGTGAAAAAAAGCACTTCGCTCCGTGTGTGTGACGCGCCCCTGGGCCTGTGTCGCGCTGCGTGAGCTTACCCGGAGCCGGATCTGTTGAGGGTTGTAGTCTCGTGGCGGTGACCCGGTCCGTGCCCAGGGAGTCAAACTGGACGGCAGTCTGTTAGCGGTAAATGGTTGATGACTACGCCACCCGTTGAGTGCAGCCAGGGGGCTGCTGCTGCAGGGCAGACCGCTGAGGCCGATGGTGGGATTGTGCAGCGTGATAGTATAACCCCCAACGGGAGGGGTATGGCCTCAGGGCAGCCGACGTGGATGATGGGGGTAGCAGGAACCACTCAGAGACGGTACGGTGTAGTTCAGGGTCTTTACTGGTAACAACAAAAGACCCTCCCGGAGTACTTGCTAGCGGATGGGGCCTGGTCAGTCCTTGAGCAGATGGGATCTCCCCTGGCCAGGCGTAGTTGTAGGCCTCCCAAACTGACTGTACTCTTCTGGCTACCTTGCTAGGAGCTGATGTAAGTAGCCCACGTCCCTGAGTGTACCGTGTGGTGCTCACCCGTATGGCCGGTGACTCGGGGCCTTCTAATGGCTTCCGCTCCACGATGGCGGTGCTGGTCCCACGCGTGTGACCGTGCCTTCGGGCTTCTGGGCCAGAGGACCTGAAATCCCCTGCCTGACGGATTCTGCTGCTAGGTAGGAATTAGTCCCCACAGCCTCGGACTCCGGGTCCGGTAAAAAGTCTTCTTAGTCAGGGCGAACTCTGCAGCTGCCAGCCCCTGACTCCTTGTAACTGCTGTTTCTTCCTATGCTGTCTCTACTTCTTCTCTTCTTCTACTCACTCACCCTGCCTCAGCCCCAGGTTTTTATAGGGGAAGTTCTTCCCCTCCCAAGACTGGGCAGGAGGTGTGGCATGCACAGGATCCCTGACCAAAGGACCTCCCACCTGCTCTCAGACATAACATTACGTTACTGTGGCAACCAGACCCCTGGGGTGTCACATGTGCGCTGCTGATAGGCTGACAGATTGCACCTCCCCACTGCAAATGCGGGAAAGAGAAAAAAAAATGGAGATCTTCATTGTTCCTGCAGAGATCCATCCCCTGCCCCTCCCCCCACCCCGCTGTACACTCAAACTGCGTATTAACATTAATTTTCATCATTACTGAGAAAAAATCCAGTTATGATTTTGGTGCACGAACAGTTATCGAACATAACCTCGAACAGCCGAATTTTTCTCAAATTGTTCGTGTTAGCCGAACGGCTCGAACACCGCCCAAAACAGCTCGAATTTGAGATTGGCGAACAGTTCGAGTAGAACAACGCTCATCTCTAATTATCAGTAAGGATGGAGGAGAGACCATAGCCACGGTCTCCAGAGACCACCTGAAGAAGTGTCCCGAGCAGCTGCAAAGCACTGATGAAGACCAAGATAGCCCTCAACCCGCAGAGTACAAAGAGAATTTCCCCGGTCCTGGACACAAATTAACAACGCTATTGTGGTACCGTCCTTACCTTTCTCCAGCCAGCCCCTCAAGGGCCTACAGAAAAGCAAGTAGTGTTGGGAAAGCAACCGGCCCCGGAGGCAGAAGATTCCATACCAGCAGCCCAGGAGAACCAACCCTCTGCTAGTAGTGAGCCTGCCATGCCCGTGGTAAGCCAAAGAGTATGCAGAAAGCTGCCCAACCTACCCGTAACATCTCCAAACACCTGTAGTGCAGACACTAGCGAGCCCACTACACAAGGGGTGGAAACAGGGGACCCAGAAAGGACACCACCAGATAGTGTGTTACGTAGGTCCACCAGGAGCACTAGAGGTCAGAAGCCCGCTCGCTGGAGAATCTAGAAAAAATGATGATATATACCTGTATATTGCAAATGTTGAAATGTTTTATGTTTGTTGCATAAATAATAATTATGTTTTCTCAAGTTACCTGACAGGGTCTATGGACTGACAGTTTATGGACAATGAATAACCGGAACTGTACCTTGTAAATAGTTGCACCTGTTAAGTGCCCCTTTTGTGCCAGACCACAGAACAAAAACCTGTGGAGGTGGCTGAAGACGTGGTCCAATGCCGGTTCATCAATGCCCTGTAGCCACCCCAGGGCCTACGTGGAGGGTTTGGGACGGGTCCCTCAAAATACATCTTGGGTGACATGGACACCTGGCTACGGAAGCGCCGTGACCTATAAAAACTGAACTCCTTGTACAGATGTTGATGTGTTATTGCTTATACCCTGTTATGTATGTATTCATTTAATGTGTTTAGTCCCGGAGTACTAAAATTTACCAGGGGGGAATGTGGCACCCCAGGGGTCTGGTTGCCGCAGTGGTAGAAATACCATGTCTGAGAGCGAGCATGCGTTTTCCTGGTCAGGAGCATTATTGCATGCCACTCCTCCTGCCCCAGTCCAGGGAGGGGAGGAACCTGCCCTTTATAAACTGGATCTGGGGCGGGGTTAGCAAAGAAGTTAGTTACAGAGGAAGGGACAGAGCAGCAAGCAAGAACCGGACACCGGAGTCCGAGGCTATGAGGATATCCATATCCAGCAGCAGAAACCACCTGGCAGGGGATTTCAGGTCCTCTGGCCATAGAAAGCCCGGAGGCTCAGTCACACGCAAGGGACCGGCACCGCCATCGAGGAGCGGAAGGAACCAAAGTCCCCAAGTCACCAGCCATACGGGTGAGCACCACACGGTACACTCAGGGACGTGGGCTACTACATGACTATAGCAGGGTAGCCAGGAAGAGTGCAGTCAGACGGGAAGGCCTACACCTCCACCTGGCCAAGGGGGACTCTTGTTCGCTCACAGACTGACTATGTCTCTAATGTTAGCCAGTACTCCCAGCAGGGCCATCTTCATTACCAACAGTAAAGACCCTGAACTGCACTGCACGGACTCTGAGTCATTTCTGCTGCGCCCGTGCATGACAACCCTCACCATCTACACATGCTGCCCTGAGGCTATACTCCTCCCGTGGGGAGTTATACTACCCTCTGCTGTGCACCCAACATCAGCCTCAGCGGCCTGCCCCGCAGCGGCGGTTCTCAGTGACCGCAATCCACGGGTGGCGTAGTCGGACATTTAAACATTAAAAACCAAGTAAACAGATCCGCCACTGGTTTGATCACCCTGAGCCACGGGACCGGGTCGCTGCCATGGAGACTACAACCCCCAGCATTGCACAGAGACCCGGCTCCGGGTATTCCCCCACACACGGCCCAGGGGGTGCGTCACACACATAAGACCTCAGGAGTGGACATGGATGTCAGACATCTGTACCATCTTCCAAATCTTTGAGGACTCCACCAAGATGATGAGCGGTGATAACGCCATAATTAGCTTCACCATCCCGCTTCTCTGTCTTCTGAAATGCTCTCTGCTCACAATCATAGAGGATGCATTGCAGGCAGAGCACGATGAGATGGAGCAAGGAACCATACAGGGTGATTACACACAGCCCAGCCTCATCTCATCCCAACGTCGATTGGGTGACAATGAGGAAGAGAAGGAGGAGGAAGAACAGGAGCTAGTTTCATGCGCTATATACGGTACTACCTGCACAACTGTCATACCGTCTGTTCAGTATGGATGGCCTGAGGACAGAAAGGAGAAGGAGGAGAGCATGGTTAGTCATCCTCTAGGTGAGGACAAAGAAGTCTTGCCTGTTAGCAGTCTGCCACGCATGGCTGAGTTTATGTTACGCTGCCTTTCCCATGACCCTTGTGTTCTCAAATTTTGGGTGACAGTCATTACTGGTTGATGACACTTCTAGACCCACGCTACAAGGAGAACTTTATATCTCTAATTCCTGAGGCGGACAGGTCTACAAAAATGGGGCAGTACCAGCAGACCATTATTGCGGAACTATTTAAAAAATTTCCATCTGAAAACGCTGGCAACAGAGGTCACAGTTTGTTGGACAATAAAGGTGTGCAGGCGAGAGAGACACATATCCAATCCAGCAGAGGCAGGGGAACACTGTCAAAGTTCTGGAAGATTTGTCTCAGCCCCTCCCATCGCACAGGCCCTGAGGCGCGGGGTGCTTTCAGAAGATGCTGAGGGAATGCCTTGCCGACCGTATCAACATCCTCCTTGATTCCTCTGTGCCTTATAATTATTGGGTATCCAAGCTGAACACGTGGCATGAATTAGCTCTCTATGCCTTGGAGGTCCTGGTCTGCCCTGCTGCTAGCATTTTGTCAGAGCAGGTTTTTAGTGCCACTGGTGGAATTATAACCGATAGGCGCATTCGCCTGTCAGCTGAAAATGCTGACTCTTATAAAAATGAACAAGGGCTGGATTGGGCCAGATTTCTCAACACCACCAAATGATAGCAGCGTAACATACTCAAATACTGTGTCTTTTTTTTGAGAGATCTAACTCTCATGCACCTCTGTCTTCAAACCCAGACATGGGTATACGCTTCCTGATTTTGTCTATTTACTCTTGTCCTCCTTCTCCTCATCCTCCAAGACCATATCATCACCATATCTACGTCTCTTGCAAGGGGCATTGGAGTTACTCCAAATTTTTGGGAGCCATTGTATTCTCTGCATAGGGAAACAGTATGGGAGACCCACTTCCTAATAATGGGAACATTGTTTTCAGGAGGCCCTCAAACCTCTACGTCTCTTGCAAGGGGCATTAGAGTTCCTCCAAAATTTTGGCAGCTGTTGCATTCATTTCATACGCAAGAACAGTATGGGAGACCTGCTCCTTTCTAATGGGAACATGTTGTTACTGTGGCCCAGATCTATGTGTCTTTAAATTGTTACTGTTTTTTTTTCCAAATTTTGGCAGCCGTTAGACTCACTGCATACCCTATAACTGTAAAGCAGACCTGCTTCTTTCTAATGGGAACATGTCGTTATTGTGACCCAGTTCTATGTGTCTTTAAATTGTTATTGGGGTTTTTCCCAAATTTTGGCAGACCTTGCATCACTGAATGGGCATTACCACTATAGGAGACCCACTCCTTTGTAATGGGTAAATTTTTTTTACTGAGGTCCTCCTCTATGTCTCTTCAAAGGGGTATTGGGGTGCGTCCAAATTTTTGGCAGTCATTACAGTTACTGCATATGCAATAACAGGATAGGGGACCCACTCTCTAATAATGGGAACAACAAAGCATAGCCGGCTGATGGCCCTCTAACAATAGTGAGGGCCGACTGCTGGCCCTTTAAGAATAGTAAGAGCCACCTGATGGCCCTATAAAAATAGTGTTTCTGACTTTCAGGGTCCCTCCCTCATAAATGAAACAGGATGTGTCTGATCATACACCACATGGCCAGATAACGTTGTAAAATGTTAAAATGACATTTACCAGTGAATGTATTTTTCACCAATGAAAGCAAATGTAGCACCCCGAGGGCTCGGCTGCTACAGGGGTATTGCACCTCAAACCAGAGGTGTGGTATTCCACTCCTGGGTAAGGATGGAGTGTGGACCAGGACTCAGTAAGCTGCATGCACCACACACACCCCATTTCCGAGGGACAGCTCAACGGTGCTCCCACTAGACAGAAGTGCAGGCACGACAGCATCTGTTCCTGGCTGGAGTGGGGAGGGGGTGGAATAGCCAGTGGTGTAGGAGCAGATAGGGGTGGGTTTCTGGGCATAGGTAGGAGCCCATTGGTTGCAAGTCACCTGGGCTCGGGTGTTAGAAGGAGGTATATAAGGTGGGCACCATCTTAGGACAGAGTTCAGTTCAGTCAGGAAGAGGAGAGGAGCTCAGCCAGAGAGGGCTGACAGGGAGCTGTGGCTCAGTCTGGGCCCAGCTCCAGAGGCAGGCCTGGAGTGAGGCCAGAAACAGCAGAAAGAGAGAGGAGAAGGAACGGAAAGGAAAGTAAGAAAGGAACTGGAACAGAGGAGAAAGGAAGCAAGGAACACAGAGAAAGGCCCAGAGACACGAGGACAGAAGGAACCCCATATGCCCAGGAGATACAGGGTGAAGGGTTGGCAGAGCAGGGTACCGGAACCCAAATTGGTGGAGGCGACTAATCCTCAGCCAAAACCGGAGGTTGTGACCACATCTTGGTGCGACCCCTCACTACATCCACCAGGAAAGCATACCACATAGGGTCAGGGAAACCGGAGAGAGGTTTCGCCAACAGAAGGCCCGATGAAGCTGGACAAAGGTAGGTCACTGGTGGGGACGGCCAGAGAAGGGAAGAGAAGGGAGTTCTGTGCCACACTCTGGAATTGCCTGGGAGTTGACCGAGTCCCTCACCTGGTGGACGCAGCACGGCTTGGGCAGTCATCGCCTGCAGCATTGACACGAATAACAACTGTGAGTAAAGCATTGGAAACTGCAACCGCACGTCTCTGTGTTTCATCGCCGCACCAGCACCATTAGTACTGGGACGCTCGCACCATCACTCCCACCATCTTCCACATTAGCTGCCCTGAGGCAATACTTCTCCCGTGGGGAGTCATCCCATTCTTGGCTGCGAATATAACATCAGCCTCAGCGGTCTGCAGCGCAGAGGCGGTCCCCACTGACCGCAATCCACGGGTGGCGTAGTCGCACAATTACAATACCAATAGACTGCCACTGGTTTGACCACCCTGGGCACGGACCGGGTCACCGCCACACGGAGACTACAACCCCCAGCATTTATCCTAGAAGGCCCGGTTCCGGGTTCCACACGCGGCCCAGGGGGCGAGTCAACTTTGGCGTAGTCGGCAGGTTTTCGTGCCCGCAACCACCGGGTACTGCGTGCCTGAAAAAGACTTTTGTACATGTACCTGGAAAAGAAGTTTCCCGCCATTTCCCGAAGTTTCCCGCCATCCGGAGTCGTTTCCCGCCATCCGGAGCCGATTCCCGCCATCAGACGCCATCTTGGACCGTTTCCTGCCATCGGACGCCATCTTGGGTCGTTTCCCGCCGTCTTCCCGCCATCCGCAGTCGTTTTCCCGCCATCGGGCGCCATCTTAGGGACGCCGCGCGGGAAGAAGAGGGGCGTGGACGCCGAAAGCGCGCAAGATCTGAAGCTCCGCCCCACGCACCGATGCTGCGTAAGGTCCTGGAAGGGAGAGGGAGCGACGCTGACGTCACAGGAGCGCGATGCAAGGTCCTCAACCCCGATGATCGACTGCGGAGCCGCGGCCTACGGAGGAAGATCAACGCAAGGTAGGCCACGGTCCACCTGGGGGGAGGAGGACACCAGGAACGGAGAGCAAGATGGCGGACCGGCAGAAGACCAAGCTGCCCAGCATCGGCAGTGCCCCAGCCGTCGCGGTCCCCGACCAGCGCCAGGAGAAGACGCGTGATGCAGGAGCGGCCGCGGGAGCAGGTAAGAGGAGTCTCCCTGTCCCGGACGCTGCCAGCGTCAGCCTGCTCCCGGGCCCCCTGGTGGAGCCGCCGATCCCAGGCGCTGCAAACACCGACCTGCTCCAGACCCCGCAACAAGCCCTGCTGCTGAGCCCTTCAGCCCTGGTCACTGCCACCACCAGCCCGCGCCCAGGCCCAAAGTCGCACCCTCTGACCCCGGGTGTCATCAACGGCGGCCCTCTCCAGGCCCGCCGCAAGGCCTGCTGCACAAGGGCGCAAAAGGACTGTATGCCCTCCATGTCCCCCATCTAACAGAGGAGGAGCTGCGGTACCGCCCAGACATGGACTACCCAGAGGGCCCGGACGGGTCTGAAGATTACGAGGAAGGAGCATCAGGAGGATACCGTTACCAGTGAACGGTAAAGTGGAACTGTAAATAGTTACCCGTCAGGGTATGAGAACTGTTACTAGATTGAAGTGTGGTCCCCGTTGGGACTAGTGTGGAACTGTTAAAGGACTGTTACCTGTGTGCCCCTAATCCCTAACCAGGCTGAGGACTGTGAGCAGCCATTCCCCTATCCCCACTGGCCGAGGACTGAGAGCGGCCAACCCCTTGTAAATAGTTGCGCTTCCAAAAGCGCCCCCTACTGGTTTTATACAAAAAACGCAACGTCTACCTCAAGGCAGATTAAATGGACTGTTGCACCTTTACCTGGTCGCAAGTTGCACAGCCGCCAGAACTCAAGAATATGTTTTGAAAATGTTTTACTTGAAAATGCCTTAATGTGAAAAGTTTATGTGCTGCTAAAATAGTAATGCCAAAGTTTTATATAGTGTTTTATAAAAGAGTTCCGGTGGCATTAGCAAAATGTTTTATAATGTTATACCAGTAACATTAAAAAGAAAAGAGTACCTCCCATAAAGGGATGAGTTTTCGGTTGATGTCTTATATGCGAGTGCACTTTAAAAATTGTATGTTTTAAATTGTTTTGCTCTTTTCCAGCCCGAGGACGTGCTGTGATTTACCAGGGGGGAATGTAGCATCCCGAGGGCTCGGCTGCTACAGGGGTATTGCACCTCAAACCAGAGGTGTGGTATTCCACTCCCGGGTAAGGATGGAGTGTGGACCAGGACTCAGTAAGCTGCATGCACCACACACACCCCATTTCCGAGGGACAGCTCAACGGTGCTCCCACTAGACAGAAGTGCAGGCACGACAGCATCTGTTCCTGGCTGGAGTGGGGAGGGGGTGGAATAGCCAGTGGTGTAGGAGCAGATAGGGGTGGGTTTCTGGGCATAGGTAGGAGCCCATTGGTTGCAAGTCACCTGGGCTCGGGTGTTAGAAGGAGGTATATAAGGTGGGCACCATCTTAGGACAGAGTTCAGTTCAGTCAGGAAGAGGAGAGGAGCTCAGCCAGAGAGGGCTGACAGGGAGCTGTGGCTCAGTCTGGGCCCAGCTCCAGAGGCAGGCCTGGAGTGAGGCCAGAAACAGCAGAAAGAGAGAGGAGAAGGAACGGAAAGGAAAGTAAGAAAGGAACTGGAACAGAGGAGAAAGGAAGCAAGGAACACAGAGAAAGGCCCAGAGACACGAGGACAGAAGGAACCCCATATGCCCAGGAGATACAGGGTGAAGGGTTGGCAGAGCAGGGTACCGGAACCCAAATTGGTGGAGGCGACTAATCCTCAGCCAAAACCGGAGGTTGTGACCACATCTTGGTGCGACCCCTCACTACATCCACCAGGAAAGCATACCACATAGGGTCAGGGAAACTGGAGAGAGGTTTCACCAACAGAAGGCCGAAGGAAGCTGGACAAAGGTGGGTCACTGGTGGGGACGGCCAGAGAAGGGAAGAGAAGGGAGTTCTGTGCCACACTCTGGAATTGCCTGGGAGTTGACCGAGTCCCTCACCTGGTGGACGCAGCACGGCTTGTTCAGTCATCGCCTGCAGCATTGACACGAATAACAACTGTGAGTAAAGCATTGGAAACTGCAACCGCACGTCTCTGTGTTTCATCGCCGCACCAGCACCATTAGTACTGGGACGCTCACACCATCACTCCCACCATCTTCCACATTAGCTGCCCTGAGGCAATACTTCTCCCGTGGGGTGTCATCCCATTCTTGGCTGCGCATATAACATCAGCCTCAGCGGTCTGCAGCGCAGCGGCGGTCCCCACTGACCGCAATCCACGGGTGGCGTAGTCGGACAATTAAAATACCAATAGACTGCCACTGGTTTGACCACCCTGGGCACGGACCGGGTCACCGCCACACGGAGACTACAACCCCCAGCATTCATCCTAGAAGGCCCGGTTCTGGGTTCCCCACACGGCCCAGGGGGAGAGTCACAATGCTATATTGAAAAAATGCATCAAAAACGCTATGTCTGAACTTAGCCCAAGATGTGGAGGAGCATTTTTGTATATTTATTTTGTCTTATAGACAAGTCATTACCCTGGAAAGGATGCTCCTTAAAGTATTTCCCAGGAAAATCCATTTTTGTTTTGTTTTTGTATTTTTAATTGTGAGTTCGTAAAAGTGGCGTAATAACTCTGACAACATTGCTGACAGCAATGACCTGGGAGTCAGAGATGCTCCCAGGGGTCTTCCCCATGCTGTTTCCATGTTATTTGACCACTGTTCCCATCGATTTGGGCAATTCTTAGGCCCTCTGCAGACCGCCAGGGGGGGCCGCTGGAAAAATACTTGAGTTTCCCATAGACTTACATTGGGCTCATTGCTCGGACCGAGCACTCGAGCAATCCAAGTTGCTCGACCCGAGCAATGAGTACGCAAGCATTTTAGTGATCGCTCAAGTCATCACTAGTTGCAAGCATGATAATAATATATATTATGCATTACTTATATGGCGCCATCATATTCTACAGCGCTTTACAAATATCATCACTGACCGCACTGGGGTTCACAATCTAGATTTCCTATCAGTATGTCTTTGGAGTATGGGAGGAAACCCACACAAACACTGGGAGAACATACAAACTCCTTTCAGATATTCTCCTTGGTGGGATTTGAACCCAGGACCCCAGTGCTGTAGAGCAACAGTGCTAACGACTGAGCCACTGTCCTGCTAATATATAGAAACAGCAAAATACAATATTCAGAGCAGTGAGTTTTACTTGCTAGTCTTAACCAAGGGACCATTTTGAAGAGGCAAAAGCATTTATTTCTAGAGATGAGTCAATCGATCTGCTGCAACTCTACTTGAACTCAAATTTCCTGAAATGTGCAGGTCCCTGTAAATTTGTACAATTATAATATAATATTACTACAAAGATTCTAGTGATAAAGATTCTTTGGGAAAATTCAGCAAAACTGGCGAAATTTATTTTCAAAACATTTATTCATCTCTAATTCTTTCTCTTTATCGAGGCACCTGCTGTAAGTTGCCCTAAGCTCTTCTATTTTTCCCCAGCCATTTAGTGGAAATCCTCAAGTGGTCTTCCTGATTGTTTTTTTTTTTACAAGTAGTCAGCTTGTAGCTGCTGCAGCCAATCAGTGGCTCAGTGATCAAATGCTGTACCACTGGAATCATGGCTCCCATCAGCTTGAAGAAAAGCCAGTAGTACAGAACATGACTGTAGTGGCCTTTGATTGGCTGGATCTACTGGGGAAAGAAAGTGTGAGTAAGGCCTCATTCAGACATTAATTTTTCATGTGCATGAAAAACATGGATAGAACATGTACCTATTATAGTTTAATGTAAGATATTTGCCAGTTCAACTCCAGCAGTGTGCACGGAAAAGTCCTGCTACACCATATAGTAGTCCAAAAGAAAAAATGCTCCAGCGTCAAGGTAAAAAAAAGTCTTCAGCCTTGATTGGGCAAGGAATTTAAAAATCTATAGCAAGTTGATTATAGTCTAAGGTGTGGTTCATATGCCCATATTTTTTGTTAGCCATGTGTCTGCCAAAAAAAAAAATCACGGAGACATGTCTGTTTTTGAACCGAGTCATGAATAAACTCACCCATAAAAGTCTATGGGTCCATGAAAATCACAGACAGCATACAGCTGGCATACATGTGCTGTGTTTTTAACATTGCAATAGGTAGAAACTTGTACTTTCTAAAATGAATTGGTTGGAGACACATGATACATGCCACCGCAGCGACACTAACATTGATTCCGAGCACGCCGAAAAGCACCCGAGCGTGCTCGCTGAAAGGGTTATCGATTCATGTTAGCTCATCACTAATTGGCACTATATAAGCAATAGAAATAAATGATAAATACCTAATTCTTGCTTTTAGTTGACAAACATGAATAATACATCTGATTTTGCATGTAAACTGGATGATTGTTTACAATTTTGCTTTGAAAGCAGATGATCAGTTATTTATGTTGTGTATCAGTTGTGTACTGTATATTCTAGATATATGTTTAATATATTCAGTAAATTGCTTAATTTTATCTATTGTGGAATATGGCAGAAGCAGAGACACGAGCCCGCATACCTGTTCTGAAAAGTGCAATGTGTAGGTGCACATTCACACTGTGGCCATTAACAGACAAAATCCATAATAATAACAATGAGAAAATACCCTGCAGTAAATAAATGAATAGTAATAGTGCATGTATATAAAATTGAGTATTTAACTGACACTATTTGATCAAAAGAGTAAAAGGTCTAGGGCCTCCTCTGCCCCCATTTATTTTGAGGCGGCTGGCACGTAGTGAGGTGAGATACTAGAGTGAGGGACCATCCTAACTGGGTACACCTTGTCATGGTGAGATGGCTTTTACACTCTTTTCATCAAAGTAGTGTCAACTAAATACCCTATGTTATTTACATGTGTTGTTAGTATTACTTATTAACTTACTGCAGGGTATTTGCTCATTGTATTTATTCCAGGTTTTCTCAATTCTGGAACATGACATTTTAACCCAAATGAGTATGGCAATGATGATGTACATGCGTCATAGAAAAAAAGATTGATTAGTGGTGTACTCTTTCATTTTTTTGGACATTGCTACTTGAGATATATGTAGTTTAATGAACCTAGTAAGAGCTTCAGATTCACCAAAATAATTGCCATATTTTTTGGACTATAAGACGCACCCCAAATTTGGGTGTTAAATAGGAAAAAAATATTTTTTATAAGATGGGGGTCCGTCTTATAGTCTGAATATGTATGGTATGTTACCTTGGGGGGGGGTGGAGCGGGGGTCACAGGAGGCAGGGTCCTTCAGGAAGCCAGCAGAAGTGGAGGAATGCTGCAGACCCTGGGTGCGAGAAGGCGGTGTTCCAGCAGCGGTGAGTTGTGGTGGTGGTGGAGCAGGATGGCAGGGCCCTCGGTTCCTTCCCTCCCTCAGGAAACCGGCAGCAGAAGAGGTGAGATGCTGCAGGGCCAGTGTCTGGCTGTCGGCGGTGAGGCAGAGCGGCATGCGCTGCATTCCGGTGGCTGCGGCCATCTTCCTGAAGCCGTGATCTATAGGAAAATGGCCGCCCGAGCTCCCAGTCTGTGCCTGCGCCGGCTTGGGCGTCTGGCAGCTCTGCCTCACCGCGGACAGCCAGACACCGGCCTCGCAGCATCTTACCTCTTCTGCTGCCGCCAGGTTCCTGAGGGAGGGAGGGAATGGAGGACCCTGTGATCCTGCTCCACCACCACCGCAACTATCTGGTAAGCTATGTTCGAACCATAAGATGTGACGCACCCCCTGGGCCATGGGGGTACCCGGAGCCGGGCCTGTAGACGCTGGGGGTTGTAATCACCGTGGCGGTGACCCGGTCCGTGACCCAGGGCTGTCAAACCAGGGTAGTCTATGGGTGTCTGTTATATATAGTCCGACTACGCCACCTGTGGAATGCGGTTATTGGGAACCACCACTGCAGAGCAGTCCGCTGAAGCTGATGGTATGTGCAGCAAGGTGATGTAACTCCCCACAGGAAGAGTGGAGCCTCAGGGAAGCGTGTATGGATGATGGTGGTGGTAGTGCAAGGTTTCAGTAATGACAACAAGGAGTCTTTGCAGTGCAGCCCCAGGGTCTTTACTGTTGGTAATTATATGGGCCCCAATGGGAGTACCGGCTAGTGATGAGGGCCTGATCAGTCTGGGAACAATCCTAGAGTCCTTCTGGCCAGGTGAAGTTGTAGGCCTGACGTTCTGACTATACTCTTTGGCTATCCTGCTTATAGTCGTGTTGTAGACCACGTCCCTGAGTGTAACGTGCTGCGCTCACCCATATGGCTGGCGACTCGGACCGTGTGTATTCCTCGCTCCTCTGTGGCGGTACGGGTCCTTTCGTGTGGCTGAGCCTCCGGGCTTCTGTTGGGCCAGGAGACCTGCAATCTCCTGCCCTGCGGTATCTGCTGCTGGGTCTGAAGGGTCCCACAGCCTCGGACTCTCCGGTTCTCTGCGTATTCTGACTAGGACGAGCTATCTCCGCCTCCAGACCCAGTTATAAAGGGCAGGATCCTCCCCTTTCTGGTCTGGAGCAAGAGGTGTTGTATGCACTGTGTCCCTGACCAGGAAACCCCTGTTTTGCACCCAGACATGGTATTACTACCACTGTGGCAACCAGACCCTCTGGGGTGCCACATTCCCCCCTAGTAAATTTCAGTACTCCGGGACTGAGAATATTTTGCAAAAATGTAACAGATAACAATACATGAACATATTTACAGGCATTACTGTCTTTTTAGGTCATGGTATCATCCGTAACCAGGTGTCCATTCCACTGAAGAAGATGTAGTTTGAGGGACCCGTCCCAAACCCTCCACGGGGGCCCTGGGGTGGCTACAGGGCATTGATGATCCGGATGTTGGACCATGTCTTCAGCCACCTCACCGGGTTTTTGTTCTGTGGTCTGGCACAAAGGGGGCACTTTACAGGTGCAACTATTTTACAGCAAAGTTTTTGGTTATCCATTGTCCATAACCTGAAAGTCTTTTGGACCCTGTCGGCTAACTGGAAAAACATATTTAGTGTACACATACTAATATTTCAGTTGTATTTTACATTTCAAATTCTCCATCGAGCAGGGATCTGACCTCTGGTAATTCTGGTAGACATACGTAGCACACTGTCTGTCTGTGTTCTACCTTGGTCCCCTGTATCTACCCCTGGTGTGGCGGGTTCAGCGTGTACTGCGCTACAGGTACTTTGAGGTGACACTGGTAGGTTGGGCAACTTCCTACGTGTTCTTTGGCTTACCGTGGGTACGGCAGGTTCGCTACTAGCAGAGGGTAGATTCTCCTGGTCTGCTGATGAGGAATCTTCTGCCTCCGGGACCAATGGTTCTTTCAACTCTACTGAGACTTCCGCAGCTTCTTGAGGGGCTGGTTGGAGAAATGTAAGGATTGGCACAACTATTGCATTATTTACTTGTGTCCACGACCGTGGAAATTCTCCGAGTACCGTGCTGACCATATCTTCCATTTCCTCTGCGGTTTGAGGGATATCTTGGACTTCTTTAGCGTGTTGCAGCTGCTCGGGACATTTCTTCAGGTGGTCTCTGGAAACTGTTGCTGTTGTCTCACCTCCGTCCTTACTTATGAGGCACACCTTGGTGTTATCATGGTTTGAGGGTAGAACGGTGTATGGCTCTTCCTCCCACTGATCATCCAGCTTGTGGAGTCGCCTTTTCCTCTTTAGGACTCGCTCTCCCGGTGACAGGGGAATAGCAGGTGCATGTTGATTGTAAGTCTTCTCTTGCCTTTCTCTTGCTTGGGACAGACTTCTTTCAACACTTTCCTGTACCTTGCGGTATTGCTGTTGCCGTCCCGTATCCCAATCTGCATCTGGGGTCAGGACTCCCATATCCAGGTCGATGGGCAGCTTACCAGGTCTTGCTCTCATCAGGTAAGCTGGTGTGCAGTTGGTGGAATTCACTGGGATATGATTGTAGAGGTCCACCAGGTCTGGCAACTTTTCTGGCCACAGACTGCGTTCCTCCAAGGGCAATGTCTTCAGTAGGTCTATCACCACCTGGTCCATCTTTTCACACATCCCGTTGGTCTGGGGGTGATAAGGCGTTGTCCAGATCTTCTTGCAGCCATACAGGTTGCAGAATTCCTGGAATACCTCCGCTTCGAAGGCCGTACCTTGGTCAGTTAGCACACGTTCTGGGTAACCGTGCGGGCGGCAGAAGTGCTGTTGGAAAGCTCTGGCTGCTGTCTGAGCCATTTGGTACTTGACTGGCACTACTACCAGGAACCGGCAGTAGTGGTCTACGATGGTGAGAGCGTAGACATAGCCTGACATGCTTGGGGATAGCTTCACATGGTCCAGGGCTAGCAGTTCGAGTGGCTGCTTGGTGATGATGGGCTGCAGGGGAGCTCTCTGACTGTCACGGTCTTTTCTTCTCAGGCTGCATGGTCCGAATTCTCGACACCACCTCTCGATTGCTTTCCTCATGCCAGCCCAATAGAACCGTTCACGTAGCAGGACTTCCAGCTTCTTCTATCCGAAGTGTCCTGATCCATCGTGGTACGCTTCCAAGACAATTGACGCATCCCGCCTCGAGACTACCACCTGCCAGACCAACTCATGTGTCCGGGAGTTAATGGCTCTTTGACACAGCTTCCCTTCATAGATGAACAGCTTGCATTTTTCTTTCCACAGCTGCTTGGTCTCCTCAGGAGCATCTGGATCAGGGTGTGAGTCAGCTCGGGTCAGCAACTCTTTGACTAGGCGGACAGCCGGGTCACTGTCTTGTGTTTCTGCCCATCCATGGTGGGGCAATGGATTAAATGTGGCCTCCCTGTTGGCAGAGCACCTGTTCTTCACACAATGGGAGCACTGCTTTATCCCATGGCGGTGGAAAGCGGGGATCTCTATCTCTTCCAGCTCCTCTGGGTCTTCTCCCCCATCTGGCAAGTTAGGCATTCTGGACAGGTCATCTGCGTTTGCATTCTTGTGCCCAGCCCGGTACTTGATGGTGAATTCATAATTAGACAGTCGGGCCATCCATCTTTGTTCCAGGGCACCAAGTTTTGCAGTGTACAGGTGTGTCAGCGGGTTATTATCCGTGAAGACGGTGAATTTGGAGGAGGCGAGATAATGCTTGAAGCGCTCTGTCACGGCCCAGACTACGGCGAGGAACTCCAACTTGAAGGAGCTGTAGTATTCTGGGTTCCTTTCTGTGGGCCAGAGCTTCCTGCTGGCATAGACTATTACCCTTTCTCTGCCTTGTTGGATCTGGGACAGCACTGCTCCCAGTCCCACGTTGCTCGCGACCGAGTGAAGGATGAAGGGCTGTCCATAATCAGGGTAGGCCAGGACCTCGTCTCCTGTAAGAGCCATCTTCAGCCTGGTTAAGGACTCACCTTCCAGCTTGTCCCATTTGAATGGTGGTTTCTGGTTCTTGGCCTTTCTGGACTGACCTATCAGGAGGTCCTGCATGGGTGCCGCCATCTTGGTGAAGCCTGGTATAAACCTTCGGTAGTAGCCTACCAACCCGAGGAACTGCCGCACTTCTTTAATGGTGGAAGGTCTTGGCCAGTCCTTGATTACGGTGATCTTGTCGGGGTCTGGTGCTACACCGTCAGCGCTTACCAGATGTCCTAAATACTGTACTTTGGGCTTCAGCAGGTTGCATTTTGATGGCTTCACCTTCAGGCCAAAGCCAGCCAGGGCTTCAAACACTTCCGCCAGGTGCTCCAGATGATCCTCATATGTCTTGGAGTATACTATGACATCATCCAGGTACAGGAGGACTGTCTCGAAATTCTTATGTACTAGACAGTACTCCATCAACCGCTGGAAGGTTCCTGGGGCGTTGCAGAGCCCGAATGGCATGCAGTTGAACTCGCTGAGGCCCATCGGGGCGGTGAATGCGATCTTTTACTTATCCGCCTCTGCTACAGGAACCTGCCAATACCCACTAGTAAGATCCAAAGTAGAGAAATAATTAGCAGATTTTAATGCAGCTAGTGACTCCTCTATCCTGGGTAACGGGTATGCATCTTTATTAGAGATTTGCAAAAAACGATTTGCAAAAAATCCGGCTGTTCGAGGTTATGTTTGATAACTGTTCGTGCACCAAAATCATAACTGCATTTTTTCACAGTAATACTGTTAATCAATGTTAATAGACAGTTTCAGTGTAGAGTGGGCAGGGGGAGGGGCAGGGGATGGATCTCTGCAGAAATAATGCCTATCTCCATTTTTTTTTTCTTTCCCGCATTTACAGTGGGGCGGTGCAGTCTGTCAGCCTATCAGCAGCGCACACACGCAGCGAAGTGCTTTTTTTCACACAAGCAAGGGCATGTGTCATTGGCTGTGTATGTCACATGTCCTTGCCCTATAAGACCTAGCCATTTTCCCCGTCGCCACCATTTTCTCACTGCTGCAGCTGAGTGTTAGACGGCACCGCTGCTGCTGTGGGCGCTATACTTTGTAACTGTGTGAATTGCAAACGAATTTGCTCTTAAATAGACAGATAGGTTTAGGGAGTAGAGACTAGTTGGAATTGCAGCCTTTTTGAGGGCTAGGTTACAGCAGTTCCTAGCACTTTTTGCCAGGCAGGTCTGTGCCAGTGCTGTGCAAGTGTTTATCACAGCATTTGGCTAAATCTAGCTAAGCCAATACTTTTGGGCCCGTAGCAGTGTCTATTACTCATTGTAGCAGCCCATCTGTACCAAGCTACACCACCTTCGTATTTAATAACAATTTTATACTGCATCTAGCCAAGTAAAACCTTTTGGGCATAGTAGCAGTGTCTGGTAGTCAGTGGAGTAGCCCATCTGTACCAAGCTACACCACCTTTGTATTTAATAACAATTTTTTACTGCATCTAGCCCAGTAAATACTTTTGGGCCTGTAGCAGTGTCAGTTACTCATTGGAGTAGCCCATCTGTACCAAGCTACACCACCTTTGTATTTAATAACAATTGTTTAATGCATCTAGCCCAGAAAATACTTTTTGGCCTGTAGCAGTGTCTGTTACTCATTGTAGTAGCCCATCTGTACCAAGCTACACCACCTTGGTATTTAATAACATTTTTTTACTGCATCAAGCCCAGTAAATACTTTTGGGCCTGTAGCAGTGTCTGTTACTCATTGTAGTAGCCCATCTGTACCAAGCTACACCACCTTTGTATTTAATAATTTTTAATGCATCTAGCCCAGTAAATCCTTTTGGACCTATAGCAGTGTCTGTTGCGCATTGTAGTAGCCCATCTGTACCAAGCTACACTACCTTTGTATTTAATAACAATTTTTTACTGCATCTAGCCCAGTAAATACTTTTGGGCCTGTAGCAGTGTCTGTTACTCATTGTAGTAACCAATCTGTACAAAGCTACACCACCTTTGTATTTAATAACAATTTTTTACTGCATCTAGCCCAGTAAATACTTTTGGGCCTGTAGCAGTGTCTGTTAGGCATTGTAGTAGCCCATCTGTACCAAGCTACACCACCTTTGTATTTAATAATTTTTTACTGCATCTAGCCAAGTAAAACCTTTTGGGCATAGTAGCAGTGTCTGGTAGTCAGTGGAGAAGCCCATCTGTACCAAGCTACACCACCTTTGTATTTAATAACAATTTTTTACTGCATCTAGCCCAGTAAATACTTTTGTGCCTGTAGCAGTGTCCGTTACTCATTGTAGTAGCCCATCTGTACCAAGCTACACCACCTTTGTATTTAATAACAATTGTTTACTGCATCTAGCCCAGTAAATACTTTTGGGCCTGTAGCAGTGTCTGTTACTCATTGGAGTAGCCCATCTGTACCAAGCTACACCACCTTTGTATTTAATAACAATTTTTTACTGCATCTAGCCCAGTAAATACTTTTGGGCCTGTAGCAGTGTCTATTACTCATTGTAGTAGCCCATCTGTACCAAGCTACACCACCTTTATATTTAATAATTTTTCTGCATCTAGCCCAGTAAATCCTTTTGGGCCTGTAGCAGTGTCTGTTATGCATTGTAGTAGCCCATCTGTACCAAGCTACACTACCTTTGTATTTAATAACAATTTTTTACTGCATCTAGCCCAGTAAATACTTTTGGGCCTGTAGCAGTGTCTGTTACTCATTGTAGTAGCCCATCTGTACGAAGCTACACCACCTTTGTATTTAATAACAATTGTTTACTGCATCTAGCCCAGTAAATCCTTTTGGGCCTGTAGCAGTGTCTGTTATGCACTGTAGTAGCCCATCTGTACCAAGCTGCACCACCTTTGTATTTAATAATTTTTTACTGCATCTAGCCAAGTAAAAACTTTTGGGCATAATAGCAGTGTCTGATAGTCAGTGGAGTAGCCCATCTGTACCAAGCTACACCACCTTTGTATTTAATAACAATTTTTTACTGCATCTAGCCCAGTAAATACTTTTGGGCCTGTAGCAGTGTCTGTTACGCATTGTAATAGCCCATCTGTACCAAGCTACACCACCTTTGTATTTAATAACAATTTTTTACTGCATCTAGCCCAGTAAATACTTTTGGGCCTGTAGCAGTATCTGTTACTCATTGGAGTAGCCCATCTGTACCAAGCTACACCACCTTTGTATTTAATAACAATTTTTTACTGCAGCTAGCCCAGTAAACACTTTTGGGTCTGTAGCAGTGTCTGTTACTCATTGAAGTAGCCCATCTGTACCAAGCTACACCACCTTTGTATTTAATAATTTTTACTGCATCTAGCCCTGTAAGTCCTATTGGGCCTATAGCAGTGTCTGTTACGCATTGTAGTAGCCCATCTGTACCAAGCTACACTACCTTTGTATTTAATAACTTTTTTTACTGCATCTAGCCCAGTAAATACTTTTGGGCCTGTAGCAGTGTCTGTTACTCATTGTAGTAGCCCATCTGTACCAAGCTACACCACCTTTGTATTTAATAACAATTTTTTACTGCATCTAGCAAAGTAAAACCTTTTTGGCATAGTAGCAGTGTCTGGTAGTCAGTGGAGTAGCCCATCTGTTCCAAGCTACACCACCTTTGCATTTAACAACAATTTTTTACTGCATCTAGCCCAGTAAATACTTTTGGGCCTGTAGCAGTGTCTGTTACTCATTGTAGTAGCCCGTCTGTACCAAGCTACACCACCTTGGTATTTAATACCAATTTATTATACTGCATTTAGCCCAGTAAATACTTTTGGGCCTGTAGCAGTGTCTGTTACGCATTGAAGTAGCCCATCTGTACCAAGCTACACCACCATTGTATTTAATAACAATTTTTTACTGCATCTAGCCCAGTAAATACTTTTTGGCCTGTAGCAGTGTCTGTTACGCATTGTAGTAGCCCATCTGTACCAAGCTACACCACCTTTGTATTTAATAACAATTTTTTCCTGCATCTAGCCCAATAAAACCTTTTGGGCATAGAAGAAGTGTCTGGTAGTCAGTGGAGTAGCCCATCTGTACCAAGCTACACTACCTTTGCATTTAATAACAATTTTTTACTGCATCTAGCCAAGTAAAAACTTTTGGGCATAGTAGCAGTGTCTGGTAGTCAGTGGAGTAGCCCATCTGTACCAAGCTACACCACCTTTGTATTTAATAACAATTTTCTACTGCATCTAGCCCAGTAAATTATTTTGGGCCTGTAGCAGTGTCTGTTACGCATTGAAGTAGCCCATCTGTACCAACATACACCACCTTTGTATTTAATAACAATTTTTTACTGCATCTAGCCCAGTAAATACTTTTGGGCCTGTAGCAGTGTCTGTTACGCAATGAAGTAGCCCATCTGTACCAAGCTACACCACCTTTGTATTTAATAACAATTTTTTACTGCATCTAGCCCAGTTAATACTTTTGGGCCTGTAGCAGTATCTGTTACTCATTGGAGTAGCCCATCTGTACCAAGCTACACCACCTTTGTATTTAATAACAATTTTTTACTGCAGCTAGCCCAGTAAACACTTTTGGGTCTGTAGCAGTGTCTGTTACTCATTGAAGTAGCCCATCTGTACCAAGCTACACCACCTTTGTATTTAATAATTTTTACTGCATCTAGCCCTGTAAATCCTATTGGGCCTATAGCAGTGTCTGTTACGCATTGTAGTAGCCCATCTGTACCAAGCTACACTACCTTTGTATTTAATAACTTTTTTTACTGCATCTAGCCCAGTAAATACTTTTGGGCCTGTAGCAGTGTCTGTTACTCATTGTAGTAGCCCATCTGTACCAAGCTACACCACCTTTGTATTTAATAACAATTTTTTACTGCATCTAGCAAAGTAAAACCTTTTTGGCATAGTAGCAGTGTCTGGTAGTCAGTGGAGTAGCCCATCTGTTCCAAGCTACACCACCTTTGCATTTAACAACAATTTTTTACTGCATCTAGCCCAGTAAATACTTTTGGGCCTGTAGCAGTGTCTGTTACTCATTGTAGTAGCCCGTCTGTACCAAGCTACACCACCTTGGTATTTAATACCAATTTATTATACTGCATTTAGCCCAGTAAATACTTTTGGGCCTGTAGCAGTGTCTGTTACGCATTGAAGTAGCCCATCTGTACCAAGCTACACCACCATTGTATTTAATAACAATTTTTTACTGCATCTAGCCCAGTAAATACTTTTGGGCCTGTAGCAGTGTCTGTTACGCATTGTAGTAGCCCATCTGTACCAAGCTACACCACCTTTGTATTTAATAACAATTTTTTCCTGCATCTAGCCCAATAAAACCTTTTGGGCATAGAAGCAGTGTCTGGTAGTCAGTGGAGTAGCCCATCTGTACCAAGCTACACTACCTTTGCATTTAATAACAATTTTTTACTGCATCTAGCCAAGTAAAAACTTTTGGGCATAGTAGCAGTGTCTGGTAGTCAGTGGAGTAGCCCATCTGTACCAAGCTACACTACCTTTGCATTTAATAACAATTTTTTACTGCATCTAGCCCAGTAAATACTTTTGGGCCTGTAGCAGAGTCTGTTACGTATTGTAGTAGCCCATCTGTACCAAGCTACACCACCTTTGTTTTTAATAACAATTTTTTACTGCATCTAGCCCAGTAAAACCTTTTGGGCGTAGTAGCAGTGTCTGGTAGTCAGTGGAGTAGCCCATCTGTATCAAGCTACACCACCTTTGTATTTAATAACAATTTTTTACTGCATCTAGCCCAGTAAATACTTTTGGGCCTGTAGCAGTGTCAGTTACTCATTGGAGTAGCCCATCTGTACCAAGCTACACCACCTTTGTATTTAATAACAATTGTTTACTGCATCTAGCCCAGAAAATACTTTTTGGCCTGTAGCAGTGTCTGTTACTCATTGGAGTAGCCCATCTGTACCAAGCTACACCACCTTGGTATTTAATAACAATTTTTTACTGCATCAAGCCCAGTAAATACTTTTGGGCCTGTAGCAGTGTCTGTTACTCATTGTAGTAGCCCATCTGTACCAAGCTACACCACCTTTGTATTTAATAATTTTTAATGCATCTAGCCCAGTAAATCCTTTTGGACCTATAGCAGTGTCTGTTGCGCATTGTAGTATCCCATCTGTACCAAGCTACACTACCTTTGTATTTAATAACAATTTTTTACTGCATCTAGCCCTGTAAATACTTTTGGGTCTGTAGCAGTGTCTGTTACTCATTGTAGTAGCCAATCTGTACAAAGCTACACCACCTTTGTATTTAATAACAATTTTTTGCTGCATCTAGCCCAGTAAATGCTTATGGGCCTGTAGCAGTGTCTGTTAGGCATTGTAGTAGCCCATCTGTACCAAGCTACACCACCTTTGTATTTAATAATTTTTTACTGCATCTAGCCAAGTAAAATCTTTTGGGCATAGTAGCAGTGTCTGGTAGTCAGTGGAGAAGCCCATCTGTACCAAGCTACACCACCTTTGTATTTAATAACAATTTTTTACTGCATCTAGCCCAGTAAATACTTTTGTGCCTGTAGCAGTGTCCATTACTCATTGTAGTAGCCCATCTGTACCAAGCTACACCACCTTTGTATTTAATAACAATTGTTTACTGCATCTAGCCCAGTAAATACTTTTGGGCCTGTAGCAGTGTCTGTTACTCATTGGAGTAGCCCATCTGTACCAAGCTACACCACCTTTGTATTTAATAACAATTTTTTACTGCATCTAGCCCAGTAAATACTTTTGGGCCTGTAGCAGTGTCTATTACTCATTGTAGTAGCCCATCTGTACCAAGCTACACCACCTTTATATTTAATAATTTTTCTGCATCTAGCCCAGTAAATCCTTTTGGGCCTGTAGCAGTGTCTGTTATGCATTGTAGTAGCCCATCTGTACCAAGCTACACTACCTTTGTATTTAATAACAATTTTTTACTGCATCTAGCCCAGTAAATACTTTTGGGCCTGTAGCAGTGTCTGTTACTCATTGTAGTAGCCCATCTGTACCAAGCTACACCACCTTTGTATTTAATAACAATTTTTTACTGCATCTAGCCCAGTAAATCCTTTTGGGCCTGTAGCAGTGTCTGTTATGCACTGTAGTAGCCCATCTGTACCAAGCTGCACCACCTTTGTATTTAATAATTTTTTACTGCATCTAGCCAAGTAAAAACTTTTGGGCATAATAGCAGTGTCTGATAGTCAGTGGAGTAGCCCATCTGTACCAAGCTACACCACCTTTGTATTTAATAACAATTTTTTACTGCATCTAGCCCAGTAAATACTTTTGGGCCTGTAGCAGTGTCTGTTACGCATTGTAATAGCCCATCTGTACCAAGCTACACCACCTTTGTATTTAATAACAATTTTTTACTGCATCTAGCCCAGTAAATACTTTTGGGCCTGTAGCAGTATCTGTTACTCATTGGAGTAGCCCATCTGTACCAAGCTACACCACATTTGTATTTAATAACAATTTTTTACTGCAGCTAGCCCAGTAAACACTTTTGGGTCTGTAGCAGTGTCTGTTACTCATTGAAGTAGCCCATCTGTACCAAGCTACACCACCTTTGTATTTAATAATTTTTACTGCATCTAGCCCTGTAAATCCTTTTGGGCCTATAGCAGTGTCTGTTACTCATTGGAGTAGCCCATCTGTACCAAGCTACACCACCTTTGTATTTAATAACAATTTTTTACTGCATCTAGCCCAGTAAATACTTTTGGGCCTGTAGCAGTGTCTATTACTCATTGTAGTAGCCCATCTGTACCAAGCTACACCACCTTTATATTTAATAATTTTTCTGCATCTAGCCCAGTAAATCCTTTTGGGCCTGTAGCAGTGTCTGTTATGCATTGTAGTAGCCCATCTGTACCAAGCTACACTACCTTTGTATTTAATAACAATTTTTTACTGCATCTAGCCCAGTAAATACTTTTGGGCCTGTAGCAGTGTCTGTTACTCATTGTAGTAGCCCATCTGTACCAAGCTACACCACCTTTGTATTTAATAACAATTTTTTACTGCATCTAGCCCAGTAAATCCTTTTGGGCCTGTAGCAGTGTCTGTTATGCACTGTAGTAGCCCATCTGTACCAAGCTGCACCACCTTTGTATTTAATAATTTTTTACTGCATCTAGCCAAGTAAAAACTTTTGGGCATAATAGCAGTGTCTGATAGTCAGTGGAGTAGCCCATCTGTACCAAGCTACACCACCTTTGTATTTAATAACAATTTTTTACTGCATCTAGCCCAGTAAATACTTTTGGGCCTGTAGCAGTGTCTGTTACGCATTGTAATAGCCCATCTGTACCAAGCTACACCACCTTTGTATTTAATAACAATTTTTTACTGCATCTAGCCCAGTAAATACTTTTGGGCCTGTAGCAGTATCTGTTACTCATTGGAGTAGCCCATCTGTACCAAGCTACACCACATTTGTATTTAATAACAATTTTTTACTGCAGCTAGCCCAGTAAACACTTTTGGGTCTGTAGCAGTGTCTGTTACTCAATGAAGTAGCCCATCTGTACCAAGCTACACCACCTTTGTATTTAATAATTTTTACTGCATCTAGCCCTGTAAATCCTTTTGGGCCTATAGCAGTGTCTGTTACGC
Organism: Phyllobates terribilis; assembly: GCF_046119375.1. NCBI lineage: Eukaryota > Metazoa > Chordata > Amphibia > Anura > Dendrobatidae > Phyllobates > Phyllobates terribilis. The sequence goes on from NW_027362764.1 coordinate 99,494,277, forward strand.
ATTGTAGTAGCCCATCTGTACCAAGCTACACTACCTTTGTATTTAATAACTTTTTTTACTCCATCTAGCCCAGTAAATACTTTTGGGCCTGTAGCAGTGTCTGTTACTCATTGTAGTAGCCCATCTGTACCAAGCTACACCACCTTTGTATTTAATAACAATTTTTTACTGCATCTAGCCAAGTAAAACCTTTTGGGCATAGTAGCAGTGTCTGGTAGTCAGTGGAGTAGCCCATCTGTTCCAAGCTACACCACCTTTGCATTTAACAACAATTTTTTACTGCATCTAGCCCAGTAAATACTTTTGGGCCTGTAGCAGTGTCTGTTACTCATTGTAGTAGCCCGTCTGTACCAAGCTACACCCCCTTGGTATTTAATACCAATTTTTTATACTGCATTTAGCCCAGTAAATACTTTTTGGCCTGTAGCAGTGTCTGTTACGCATTGAAGTAGCCCATCTGTACCAAGCTACACCACCATTGTATTTAATAACAATTTTTTACTGCATCTAGCCCAGTAAATACTTTTGGGCCTGTAGCAGTGTCTGTTACTGATTGTAGTAGCCCATCTGTACCAAGCTACACCACCTTTGTATTTAATAACAATTTTTTCCTGCATCTAGCCCAATAAAACCTTTTGGGCATAGAAGCAGTGTCTGGTAGTCAGTGGAGTAGCCCATCTGTACCAATCTACACTACCTTTGCATTTAATAACAATTTTTTACTGCATCTAGCCAAGTAAAAACTTTTGGGCATAGTAGCAGTGTCTGGTAGTCAGTGGAGTAGCCCATCTGTACCAAGCTACACCACCTTTGTATTTAATAACAATTTTTTACTGCATCTAGCCCAGTAAATTATTTTGGGCCTGTAGCAGTGTCTGTTACGCATTGAAGTAGCCCATCTGTACCAAGCTACACCACCTTTGTATTTAATAACAATTTTTTACTGCATCTAGCCCAGTAAATACTTTTGGGCCTGTAGCAGTGTCTGTTATGCAATGAAGTAGCCCATCTGTACCAAGTTACACCACCTTTGTATTTAATAACAATTTTTTACTGCATCTAGCCCAGTAAAACCTTTTGGGCATAGTAGCAGTGTCTGTTACTCATTGTAGTAGCCCATCTGTACCAAGCTACACCACCTTTGTTTTTAATAACAATTTTTTACTGCATCTAGCCCAGTAACTACTTTTGGGCCTGTAGCAGTGTCTGTTACTCATTGTAGTAGCCCATCTGTACCAAACTACACCACCTTTGTATTTAATAACAATTTTTTACTGCATTTAACCCAGTAAATACTTTTGGGCCTGTAGCAGTGTCTGTTACACATTGAAGTAGCCCATCTGTACCAAGCTACACCACCATTGTATTTAATAACAATTTTTTACTGCATCTAGCCCAGTAAATACTTTTGGGCCTGTAGCAGTGTCTGTTACGCATTGTAGTAGCCCATCTGTACCAAGCTACACCACCTTTGTATTTAATAACAATTTTTTACTGCATCTAGCCCAGTAAAACCTTTTGGGCATAGAAGCAGTGTCTGGTAGTCAATGGAGTACCCCATCTGTACCAAGCTACGCTACCTTTGTATTTAATAACAATTTTTTACTGCATCTAGCCAAGTAAAAACTTTTGGGCATAGTAGCAGTGTCTGGTAGTCAGTGGAGTAGCCCATCTGTACCAAGCTACACCATCTTTGTATTTAATAACAATTTTTTACTGTATCTAGCTCAGTAAATCCTTTTGGGCCTGTAGCAGTGTCTGTTACGCATTGAAGTAGCCCATCTGTACCAAGCTACACCACCTTTGTATTTAATAACAATTTTTTACTGCATCTAGCCCAGTAAATACTTTTGGGCCTGTAGCAGTGTCTGTTACTCATTGTAGTAGCCCATCTGTACCAAGCTACACCACCTTTGTATTTAATAACAATTTTTTACTGCATCTAGCCCAGTAAATACTTTTGGGCCTGTAGCAGTGTCTGTTACTCAATGTAGTAGCCCATCTGTACCAAGCTACACCACCTTTGTATTTAATAACAAATTTTTACTGCATCTAGCCAAGTAAAACCTTTTGGGCCTGTAGCAGTGTCTGTTACTCATTGTAGTAGCCCATCTGTACCAAGCTGCACCACCTTTGTATTTAATAACAATTGTTTACTGCATCTAGCCAAGCAAAACCTTTTGGGCCTGTAGCAGTGTCTGTTACTCATTGGAGTAGCCCATCTGTACGGATATGCAGCGATACTAAATAACCAATGGTGCCCAAGCTTATGGCCTCCGTATTGGGAAGAACAAGTGTTGACAAAAAAACAGACACTCCTGGAACTCTTCCTAATAGTGGTAGCATTAGAAATATGGGGCGCGCGCCTGGCTAACAAAAATATACGCTTCATAACAAAAAACACAAGCCTAGCGCACTGCATTAATAAGATGGCATCATCGTCTCTCCCAGTGCTAGGCCTACTACGCCGGCTAGCATTCCTGTGCCTAAAACAGAATGTAAGGGTCCGCGCTAGCCATGATCCTGAGGGGTCTAACGCTGCTGCTAACGCTTTATCACAATTCAATTGGCAGATTTTCACAGAGCTCCGCCCCAACGCCCACCCATCGGGCAACAGTTGCCCACCCTCCCTATGGGATCTAGTGGCGAATAGTTGATGCCATTAATCAGAGCGTCAGTTGCCCCGTCGACATGGCAAGCATACGGTAAGGCATGGAAAGAGTGTACCCGACTAGTAGCAGGCAGAAGGGTTGACCAATGTGAACAAGCCAGATTACAAGTCACCATAGAATTTCTCCACCAGCTAATGATGAGGGGCATATCAGGGGCGTCAGCGCAGCGGTGTCTGACCGGAGTAGCATTTCACTTCCAGCTACTGAATTGGGGAGATGTGACAAAGAGATTCATCATCAGACAATCCATAAAAGGGTGGAAAAGGGGTCAGCCAAGTCAGGAGTGTAGACGTCCCGTCCCGTGTCACTAAAACTGATTTCTCACATCATATCCCTAACACCATTAACATGACACTCACAATTTGAAGCAACACTACTGTCTACTGCATTTGCGATCGCCTTCTTCGGGGCGCTATGCATTAGTCCCTAAATCCAAAATTACCATCAGTGGAGGCTTATTACACCAGGACGTAGTCATAACCAATAATGCAATACGTCTATGCATATGCAAATCGAAAACGGTTCCAACGGGCAGGGGCGCTTGAGTACTTCTACAACCCACAAACGGTACACTGAGTCGGGTAACAATAGTAAAAACATATATAACCATCAGATCACAAAGTAATTTCTTCCTTTCACACATTGATGGAACGCCATTATCAAGATACCAGTTAGAAAGCTATATTTAATAAATGCCTAACATCGGCAGGGAACCTCCCCAAAGATTACGGGACACACTCATTCCGCATAGGCGCGGCCACGGAAGCAGCAAGAGTAGGATTGTCAGAAACGGAAGTTGCGAGGATAGGGAGATGGCGATCCACGTGTTTGGCGAGATACATAAGACCGGACTTGTTACCCTAACGTGGTTTGTTTCTTTTACAGGTGACGGTAAGCCAACCGTGTGGGTGATAGGCCACTCGTATATATATTTGGGAGAAAAAAGGGCGAGAGTCCGCCCAGGCGGGAGGAAATTAGAGTTTCATAACACATATTTCAACTGAAGAGGTATTTGAGGCCTGCAATGGCCACAGGTACTAATGGAGGTGTAGGGAGATAGGCAAGAGGTCCGGTCATCTTAGTTATACAGGCTGGGGGAAACGACCTAGGTCATCACAAGAGCGCATAACTAATGGAAATAATGAAACTAGCACTGAGCGCTTCAGAGAATTTTTCACAAAACTAACTATAGTATGGTCAGAGATTGTGCTGATAGCGGTATGGCAAGGTGCGCGAGACATCACGGCCATCGAACGGACAAGGCGGGTAATAAATATTCGGATGGCAAAATTTAGAAGAAACAGAGGCGGTGTAGTGATACGACACCGACAACTGGAAGGAGGTAAAGCAGGCCTCATACGGCCCGATGGTGTTCACTTAATGGATATTGGACTGGACATATTCCTGTCAGGACTCCAGGACGGAGTGGAACAAGCGTTAAGAGTGATGGATGGGGGGCAGAGTCCTGCATACGAGTACGCAGGATCCTCCGTGGCCTGGAAATAGAAAGGACATGATGGAGAGTTACACTTGTTGGCCAACTTGCCGGTGTGGAGACACAGGGCATGCTGCAACAAGCTGAATTATTTTAGAAATAAAATGCCTTTCTAATGGAATGAGTATAAAGAGTTAATAAAGCTGTGACCGATCCTCATCCATCCAGTTGTAAGAATTACATTATTGTATTGTCAAGGAAAGTGGGGCGGTAGGGGAGCTGAGCGTCTGGGTTTGGTTGGGGGTCCCCACAGTCTGCCTAGGCTAGATGCAGTTAAAGATTCTTATTAGATACACAGGCGGTGTAGCTTGCTTCAGAGCTGGGCTACTATGCTGACTAGCAGACACTGAAGCTTTGGAGCAGACCTCTGAGTAAACAGATCTTCAGACTCAACCATCTGTGTTACCCCAAGCCATAGTGTATGTAGTTTCTTACGGTTGAAAGGTAAAAGGGGGGGGGAGCGACCCAGCCCACCTGGAATTGACGATGCCAACGTCACGTACAACACAGCAAGGGGACTCCAAAAAGAGTCTCCATTTTTTCCAAAAATTGTGGCACAGACACCACTTAAGTAGCATCAATTGCCCCAGAGTTGCTTAAAACGGTTGGTGAGGTGATTTTACGAAATCCTCAAGCTTTTAGTCTCCCCAGGATGACACAGTGGTAGAAAAGTAATTGCAGATCCATGATTTGTTCATGTTTATGAACGTGAGTCTGTCTACATTCTCAGTGGACAGCCGCGTGCGTTTATCTGTCAGCACACCACCAGCAGTGTTTAACACACGTTCAGAGAGAACGCTGGCTGCAGGGCATGACAAGATCTCCAAGGCGTGAGTGGCGAGCTCCGGACATTTTTCCAGATTAGAAGCCCAAAATGAGCAAGGGTCCAGTGACACAGTCATGGCTTTGATGTTCACTTGGAGATACTCCTGTACCATCCTCTCTAGGCGTTGACTATGTGTCAGACTTCTTGTCTCCTGTGGCCTTGCAAAGGATGGTCTAAAAAAGTGGTGAAACGATTCCACAAAATTGCTGTTACCAGCAGATACTGTGTTACTGTTACGGTTTGAGTGATGAAGACTTGGCTGTCCCACGGTTGGCAAGTTAGAACTGTGAGATTCACTACGTGCACCACTGGTGTTTTGTGGAAAAGCACATGTAAGATTCTGCAGCAGCCTCTGCTAATACTCCTGCATGCGTGAATCCCTTTCTATGGCAGGAATTATTTCAGCAAATTTACTTTTGTACTGGGGATCTAAGAGTGTGGCAACCCAGTAGTCGGGATTACTTCAAATTCTGACAATCCAAGGGTCATGTTGCAGGTAGTGCAGCAAGAAGGCACTCATGTGTCTTGCGCATCCAGGAGGACCAAGTCTTTGTTGTGTTGGTAGCGAGGTAAGAATCATGCTTCCTTCCTCTGCCCTCTGCCCCCAACCTCGCACAACAGAAATGTGATCAAGGTCTCCCTCATCTGATGAGTCTTCCATGCCCATCGCCAGTTCGTCCTCCACTTCTTCCTCGGCTCCTGCACCTTCCTCAACAGTTTGGCTGCTACCATGTGCCCTGGTTAATCCCTCTCCCCCACCCTCCCATGCCTGCTGCCTTGGTGCTGCCGACCGTCTGGACCTTGGAGATGTTATCCCTTCCACATACGACTCCTCCTCTATTTCCTCCACCTCCTCTTGTCCCACCACCTGACTCCGAATTCTGTTTAACGTGTGCTCCAGCATGTAAATCACCGGAATAGTCATGCTGATAATGGCATCGTCAGCACTAAACATCTTAGTCGCCATTTCAAAACTGTGCAGAAGGGTGCATAGGTCCCTGATCTGAGACCGCTCCTGCAACGTGATTTGCCCCACCTCTGGATCTCGTTGGCCCAGGCTATACGTCAGAACGTATTGCACCAGGTCTTGTCGGTGCTGCCACAGTCGCTGCAAAATGTGCAGAGATGAATTCCGCCGTGTTGGCACATCGCATTTCAGCCGGTGAACTGGCAGGCCCAACGACTTCTGTAGAGATGTAAGTCGCTGAGCTGCGGGATGCGAACGGCGGAAGTGAGCACACAGCGACCGTGCCCTCTACAGAAAGCCATCTAGTCCGGGATAGTGGGCTAAAAATTGCTGGACAACCAGGTTCAACACGTGAGCCATACAAGGCACATGTGTGACATTGCCCCGGCGAAGGGCCGCACCCAGGTTTGCAGCATTTCCGCACACGGCCTTCCCTGGTTGCAGGTCCAGTGGAGACAACCATCCATGAAACTGGGTCTCCAGAGCTGACCACAACTCCTCAGCTGTGTGACTCACATTTCCCAGACATTTCAACGTAAACACCGCCTGATGCCGTTGAGCCCTGCTGCCAGCATAGTAAGGAGGTGTGCAGGATTCCTTCTGAGCAGTTAGAAAGCGGGTGGCATTACCAGACAGGCTTTGGGTGCAGGTAGAGGACCGAGAGGAGGTTGAGGAGGCAGAAGCAGTGGAGGAACTTCTACATAAAGAGGATTGACGCACAACTCGTGGGGACGGCAAAACTTGGACAGCAGCCCCTTGTCCTGCTGTCACCATAGTTACCAAGTGCCCAGTCAGCGACATGTAACGCCCCTGTCTATGCCTACTCGTCCAAGTGTCTGTGGTGAAATGCACCCTGTCACACACAGAGTTTCTCAAAGAAGCGGTGATGTTGTGTGCAACTTGCTGCTGTAGCGCAGGCACACCTTTCTTTGAGAAGTAGTGCCGACTGGGCATCTGGTACTGGGGCACTGCGACGGACATAAGGTCTCAAAAATCCTCTGTGTCCACCAGGCGGAATGGCAGCATTTCTGTAGCCAACAGCTTGCAGATGGTGAAATTCAACCTCTTAGCTTTGTCTTTTACTTGTCCACATCTGAGGGACCGAGGGCTGGCTGTTGTGCTTAGATGGGGTTGAGTAGGGTGTCCCCGGCAAACTGCCGGTCTGTGAGGAAGATGCAGGCGGAAAAGTTAGGCTGCCTTGATCCAAAGGTGGTGCTCAACACCAGCTGGTGTTTCCACTTCCAAATGAAATGATGACCTGCCAATCACACTGGTTGTTGCGGGTAAAGAGGTGGCAGGTCTGCGTCCAAAAACATGTGTGACTGCTGTCCCCCCAGTCACAGAGGATGAAGAGGCCGCGGATGCACAAGATGGGGCAGACGGTGGTTGGCCCGGCCCGCTAGGCCGCATTGTAGCACAGAGAGCTTCCCACTGCAACTTATGCTTCATATCCATGTGACGGTTCATGCATGAAGTACTCAAACTATGGATTTTTTGGCCTCTACTTAGCTTTTGGTGACAAATACTACAGATAACACGAGTTGGGTCATCCTTATCGATCTGAAAAAATGCCCAGGCTATGCAAGGCTTAGAGCCCATGCGACCTGAAGAACCACCACGACTTATGGTCAGAGGCAGAGTTGTGGTTGAGGATGCAGTTGTTGACGTGCTTCCAGTACTCTGTCTCTGTCCAGGAAGGCGCAACCTAACCTCGTCGTCAATAGCATCCTCCTCCACCTCCTCTGCTGACCTCATCGACTGGCGGACTGTGGGTTTACAGTAAGTGAGATCTCCAACCTCGTCATCATCACCCTGTGTGTTCTCACACCCGTCGTCCTCAGAGCCAACCTCTTCCTTCCCTGACCGAAAAGTCAAGTTGCTGCTCCAATCAGGTATTTGAGTCTCATCATCGTCTTCATCATTGTCTCCACCAACAGGAGTTACAGTTTGGGAACGAGGGTCTACATTATGCTCAGAACATTCTTCATCTGGTCCTGGATCCGACTCATAAAGATTCTGGGCATCAGTGCAGATCATTTCCTCGTCTGGATTAACAGAAGCTCTGGAGCAGACCTCCGTTTCCCAGGCTACAGAATGAGTTAACAGCTGTGCAGACTCAACCATCAGTGTTACCCCATACTCAGACGGGCAGATGGAGACTTGGGAGCTGTGAGGAAGCCAGTGCGATTGGGGTGACACCTCTGAGGACTGGAGTATTTGTGATGTTAAAGTTGAGGTGGAGGAGAGCCCACTTGAAGGAGCACTTGATATCCGCTGAAGCACCTGCTCTTTTTGTGCCTCATCTGGAATTTGTAACGATGGGCGTGTCCGTAAGAAAGGGATCGTATCACATTGTCCACGAAAAGAAGTAGACATCTTAGTTTGGCTGGAAGATGGTCTTTCTTCTGCAGATGTTACTCCCCCCCCACCATGGGGGGGCTCGACCCACCAGTGGACAGGCACCAGTATTGGGAGAGGGGGACTGGCCGTCAGGGTCCACCGCGGCTCTGGCACAAACCCGGCGACACGGAGGTCACACGGGCAGGATCGGACTGGCCGTGTCGGCTTCGCACTCCAGCGTAGTCCCTCTGCCCGCTCGCGCCCATAACCTCAAAGGGATGCGCAAGCGGCTTTTCTTCCCAGGGCTGTTCCCCGCCCAGTAGGAACGTGGGGGAGCTCAGTTCGGCCATCCACTGTACTCCCTTACCTCCCTCGCCCTCTTTCCTTCTTCCGTTCTCCATCTAACCCCTCGGCTCTGTGGTGTCCGCTCTCCCTCCAGCTCTCTCCTTCTCACAGGTGGACTACCGCATGTATTCACACTGTGGCGAATCTTTTGGGCCCAGGCATAAGAAGTTGTCGAGGTAATGGATAATATGTGCCCCCTTAGAAAAGTCCATTACAACCCATTCGAGGAAGCAACTAAACGCCTCAAATAGTGAGCAGGATCTTGACCACCCCATGGGCAAACAGCGATCTATATAGTATGCTCCTTCCCAGAAGCAGCCCAATAGGTGGACACTATTCGGAGGCACAGGTAGTAAGTAACCGGAACGCCGCATCAATCTCTCTTTTGGCCATTAGGGTGACCCTTCCCAACTTCTTGATCCGCCTGATTTCCTTGTCAAAGGATGTACAGTATATACTACTGTACTTGGTTCCGCGTCGATGTTGTCGTTTACTGACCTGCCCCTTGGATATGACAAATGGTCGATTAATCCGAATGTATTAGGTTCCGTTTTTGGCACAACTCACAAAGGGGATACCACTACGTCTTGTAAGGAAAGTGTTCTGAATGGAACCGCCATTCTACCTAAAGATATTTCTTTTTTTAATTTTCTTGTCACGACGTCTGGATGTTGGTAGGCTGATTTTTCATTTTTACTCCAGCCTTTCTTGATTTTAGAAGGGCATGACATGCCTATATCTGTGTCTCCCCCTCCTTTTACTCCTCCACCTCTTTTCTTTTCGCATGACTATATGTACTTGTCACTTTTCCATGTGTTAGTTGTGTCTTCTGAGCAGTTTGTCAGCTTTTGGACACCTTTGAAGGTGTTTTCTATGTGTTTCTATGTGTTTTTGTTTGCCTGCCATTGGTTTTAACGGTGTTCGACGGTGTTCGACGGTGTTCGACGAACAGTTCGACGAACAGTTCGGCGAACACACCGGTGTTCGACGAACCGAACCGATCTCGAACACTACGGGGGTGGCTCAACTCTAATCTTTATGAGTTATGCGGTTGATTTGCCTGTAGTCTACACACATTCTTATTGTGCCATCCTTTTTCTTTACAAGAACTAATGGAGCTGCCTAGGGGCTACAACAGTCTCTTCTTACCCCAGCCTCCTTCATCTCTCGTAACATCCCTTTGGCATTTTGATAGTATGCTGGCGGAACAGGCCGGTACCTTTCTTTAATGGGTGGATGGTCTCCCGTGAGGATATGGTGTTGAACCCCCTTTACCTGCGCGAAGTCGAGTGGGTGTTTACTGAAGACCCTTTCATACTCCTGGACCACCCGGTTTACTCCTTGTCTTTGATGTGGAGGGGTGGAGTCAGTGCCCACATGCAGCTTCTGACACCAGTCCTCCATCTGTCCCTTGGAGCCATTATCCTCCACCTGTTTGGATGGAGGTAAGGGTTCCACTGTCTTTATAGAATTTTGATTGACGGTGAATAGCTTGGCTAGGGTGACATACCGGGGCAAATGTACTTCTTTTTCCCCAGTGCTCAGGATGCGGACTGGCACTCTCCCATGGCGGACATCAACCACCCCTCTGGCTGTCAAAATGGTGGCCCTACTGTCAGAGTAGACGGGCTCTACCAGGGCCTGGTTATCTCTACCCCTTAGACCGATGGCTGTCCGGCACCAAATCAGCATTTCACTTCTTGGGGGCATGGCAATAGGGAATGGGTCACTCATCCTAACACTGCCAATCTCACCACCAGACAGCTCTACCTGTTGTCTTTTCATCAGGGCTTTGATCTCTCTTTGCAGAACCCGCTGCTGGCTGGAACTGGCGGTCTCCGCAACCTGCTGTAACATGACAATTATTTCTGCAAGACAATTTTCAATGAAATTAGTGCCTAAAGTTATCATAGGATGACTTTCTCGGCGATCAAAGTCGACAATAATCAGTCCTTGTGCTGGCAGTTCGACTTTGCCAACCTTTATGGTCACTTCTTTGAACCCCACCTGAGGTACGGGTTGACCATTGCTGGCATAAATGCTCAAATGTTCATCTGGGCGGCGGGTAATGTCAGAGTCAGTCCAGTACTGTTTGAAAAGAATGTAGGGGATGGTGGTCACCTGGGATCCAGTGTCCAGCAACGCGCTCATTGGAAAGCCGTCCAGCACGACAGGTAGGACCAGTCGTCCTCCCACATATTTGTCTCGCCAGCTTGATGGGCCTGGTGGTCTTATGCCTGGGGGTTGGCCCTTTGCCCCAGGATTTGCTCGTTTAAATGACAGTACCTTGCAGTATTCCCATTGGGGCCCATATAATTACCAACAGTAAAGACTCTGGGACTGCACTGCAAAGACTCCGTGTTGTCATTACTGACACCTTGCACTACCACCACCATCATCATGCTATCTCCAGCTCCAGTCCCTAGCTCCTTGCTCCTTCGTGTCCTACTTGACTCCTGACACTAGACTAGACTAACCCCGCCTCCAGACCCAGTTATAAAGGGCAGGATCCTCCCCTTTCTGGTCTGGAGCAGGAGGTGTTGCATGCACTGTGTCCCTGACCAGGAAACCACTGTTTTGCTCCCAGACATGGTATTACTACCACTGAGGCAACCAGACCCTCTGGGGTGCCACAGATGCATCCCCCATTTTCCTCCCAAATTTGAGGAGGAACAGTATGTCTTATGGTCCAAAAATACGGTATATTGAATTATATTGCAAAATTGTAACAATAGATAAGTTCACACATACCTTCCTGGTCACAAATGGATATTCTACTGCTTTGAAAATCAGCCTTGAATTTTAAAGTAAATTAGGCTGCAAGTGCACTGATGGTTGGATGATTCCCTGCTAGTCCATAAATCATCTGCATTATGCCCCATCTAGTGAAAACTACAAGTAGTTAATTGATGTCTCTTCTTGACATCACAGAAAAGATGATAATCAAGCACATGAGGTGGGGAGTGCTAGGCAGGGAATAATGTGGAGAATCAATCTTCTATGCAGGAGTCGGCCAGCCCACAGTGCATTGAAAGCCTCATTAACATAAAGATTGAAAGTTTATTTTCTCAGTTGTGGAATATCCATTTGCAAATAGGAAGCCACAAAGACATACAGTGGGTAGGGAAAGTATTCAGACCCCTTTAAATTTTTCTCTCTTTGTTTCATTGCAGCCATGTGGTAAATTCTAAAAAGTTTATTTTTTTTCTCATTAAAGTACACTCTGCACCCCATCTTGACTGAAAAAAAACAGAAATGTAGAAATTTTTGCAAATTTATTAAAAAAGAAAAACTGAAATATCACATGGTCATAAGTATTCAGACCCTTTGCTCAGTATTGAGTAGAAGTACCCTTTTGAGCCATGAGTCTTCCTGGGAATGATGCAACAAGTTTTTCACACCTGGATTTGGGGATCCTCTGCCATTCTTCCTTGCATGTCCTCTCCATTTCTGTCAGGTTGGATGGTGAACGTTGGTGGACTGTCATTTTCAGGTCTCTCCAGAGATGCTCAATTGGGTTTAGGTCAGGGCTCTGGCTGGACCAGTCAAGAATGGTCACAGAGTTGTTCTGAAGCCACTCCTTTGTTATTTTAGCTGTGTGCTTAGGGTCATTGTCTTGTTGGAAGCTGAACCAAGTTTGAGATCCAGAGCACTCTGGAAGAGGTTTTCCCCCAGGATATCTCTATACTTGGCCGCATTCATGTTTCCATCAATTGCAACCAGTCATCCTGTCCCTGCAGCTGAAAAACACCCCCATAGCATGATGCTGCCACCACCATGTTTCACTGTTGGGATTGTATTTGGCAGGTGATGAGCAGTGCCTTGTTTTCTCCACACATACCGATTAGAATTATCACCAAAAAGTTCTATATTCGTCTCTTCAGACCAGAGAATCTTATTTCTCATAGTCTGGGAGTCCTTCTTGTGATTTTGAGCAAACTCTATGCGGGCTTTCATATGTCTTGCACTGAGGAGAGGCTTCCGTCGGGCCACTCAGCCATAAAAGCCAGACTGGTGGAGGGCTGCAGTGATAGTTGACTTTGTGGAACTTTCTCCCATCTCCCTACTGCATCTCTGAAGCTCAGCCACAGTGATCTTGGGGTTCTTCTTTACCTTTCTCACCAAGGGTTTTCTCCCATGATTGCTCAGTTTGGCTGGATGGCCAGGTCTAGGAAGACTTCTTGTGGTCCCAAACTTCTTCCATTTAAGGATTATGGTGGCCACTGTGCTCTTAGGAACCTTGAGTAATGCAGAAATTCTTTTGTAACCTTGGCCAGATCTGTGCCTTGCCACAATTATGTCTCTGAGCACCTTGGGCAGTTCCTTTGAGCTCATGATTCTCATTTGGCCTGACATGCACTATGAGCTGTGAGGTCTTATATAAACAAGTGTGTTCCTTTCCAAATCAAGTCCTATCAGTTTAATTAAACAAAGCTGGACTCCAATGAAGGAGTAGAACCATATCAAGGAGAATCACAAGGAAATGGACAGCATGTGACTTAAATATGAGTGTCTGAGCAAAGGGTATGAATACTTATGATCATGTGATATTTCAGTTTTTCTTTTTTAATACATTTGCAAAAATTTCTACATTTCTGTTTTTTTCAGTCAAGATTAGGTACAGAGTGTACTTTAATGAGAAAGAAATGAACTTTTTAGAATTTACCAAATGGCTGCAATGAAACTAAGAGTGAAAAATTTAAAGGGGTCTGAATACTTTCCATACCCACTGTACATGAATTTCTCTTTTTCTACCCTACCTAATTTGACTAGTTTGGTGACTCTAAAGATCCTAATGGACATTTAATTTGCCGAAGGCCTCATGCAGATTGCTCTACGTACTATTTTTCTAAGGTAGAATAATGGACACCATAATAGAAACCAGAGAGAGCCTATTAAAGTCAATATAATGGATCTGTCCTCAAAATGACTTCTATTTTTCTGATACTAGATCAGGACAGAGAAGCTAAATTTCAAAACAAAAGTCTGAACACACATTTATCTAAAGTAAGCTCTGTCATCTAGTCTGAGCAAAACATGGCAGGGAGCATAAAGGAATAGACAAATGTTTCCTTTCTAATGAAAAAAAAAGTATTTTTGTCATAACTTACTTATTTCCTGGTTTAGCAATCATTTCTAATGTATTTTGTCCAACCTACATTCCTAATTTATGTAATCTTTCATAATAGTATAACCCACCAAGTTCTTAAAGGGAACTTGTCATCTTATTCATGCTGCCCTAACAGTAGGCAACATAAGTCAGTGCCTGGCTGCACAATTCCAGTCAGGTATATTTTTCTCTGAACGCTCCGTTGTTTCAATGAGAATAGACTTTAAATATGCAGCAGGGCACCATAGTCAAAGATCAGACTAGTCCAGCACCGCCCCCGACCAGCTTCTGTTTGAGCAACTAGAGGTGATTGATTGGTGTCGCTCTATGTACACATATGGGAGAGACCTGTCAATCACTTAGAGCAGCGCTGGGAAGAGCCAGCTAGGGGATGCGCAAGAACAGTCTCACCTCCGGCTATGGTCCCCGGTCAGACATTTAAAATATATTTTAAAAATATACTTGGCTGCAATTGTGCAGCTAGGTTCTGATTAATTCTGCCCATAGTTTAGGCAGCATGAATAAGATGACAGTTTTGCTTTAATTACAATAATGTACTTCCATGTCTCTAAACTTTCTCAAATTGTTCAAATCAACATATTATACAACATATTTTACTCATAGTTTAGAGTCACGCTGGATATTATGTTTCGCTTCCAATAAATTCAGCTTCATAGAGAACAAAAATGTTTCCCAGCATTCTAGAAAGCACCTATAGAAAAGGAAACCCCTGTTTAATCTCACAAGGGACAATAAATCACTTCATTGTTTGGGCTTACAAGAGCCAAATATTTCATATTGTCAAACACAATGGATTAAATGTAATTAAAATTGGCAGAAGGATAATAGAGAGCCAGAATTACAACCAGAAACTGAAAAGAAGTATTTATTTTTAGAATTTACACTTGACAAGCCACAGTATGTCTTTTTACCAAAGCCTGAAAAGGCAGAGACAAACTGAGAAATAAGCTGTAGCAGGAAATGTCAGAAATTATCCAGAATTTAAATAAAAAATGTAAAGAAAAAATTTGTACAACATATTAAAATATTGGGATATCCGATTAAAACATACAAATAATAGGTTTTAACAGGGAAGTGGTTTTAACGATCGCGGTAGAAGAGGTCGTGACCACAACCGGGGTTGTGTGGGTGAGGGACCCGCCGACACCAGCTCAAACTTCAACTGAATGTGCATCCATTACTACTTAATGGGGAAGGGGGTGCAACTTGTTTGTCCTTATAGGGGCCCATTGGATTTAATTACACCACTGGATTTGAATTATACAAATATACAGTATTTGCCAAAAGTTTTAAGACTGACACAAATTTTTGTTTTCACTTAGTTTGTCGCTTCAGTTTTTATAGTGGAAATTTACATTAACTTTAGATTGTTATGAAGAGTGATCACAAATTGAAAAAAAAATTGCATGTCATTCATTGCCATGAAAATGTTTTCAATCCCAATTTAATTCCTGCCAATAAATGACTTGCTTTCATAATTTCAGTGATCTTCTTATTTGTTCCAGAGAAAGTATTAACAAGGACAAGGCAGCTGACATCACTCTGTCATGTTGATTGAATTATATGAACAAACTTGTTGATTTAAAAGGGGGATGGTGCTAAAAATCATTGTCTGTTTTCTGTCAACCATAGTTACCTCCAAGAAAATACTTTCAGTCATTGCTTTGCATCAAAAGGGCTTTACAGCCAAGGATATTGCTGCTTACAAGATTGCCCCTAAATCAAGCATTTATTGGATAATCAAGAACTTCAAAGAGAGAGAGGTTCAATTGCTGTGAAAAAAGCTTCTGAACACCCAAGAAAGCAAGTGCCAGGACTGTCTCTTAGGCTGTGTGCCCACGATACGTTTTTAATGCGTTTCCACAGCGTTTTTGCAGCTGCGGAAAACGCATTAAAAATGCATTAAAAATGCATGGTAGAAGGGCAGCAATGTTCCCCAATGATAATCCGCATGTGCTGTGCACATGCTGCGGAGATTTCCGCTGCGGATTATCATTGCGGAAAAAAACGCAGCACTACCAATTATTTTGCGGAAGTGCTGCGTCTTCGTCGCCATTGACTTGCATTAGACCGCATGGATTACGCAACACTGTATATGTAGATGCGTAATCCAAGCGTTCTAATGTGGGATGGATACCCGGGTGTAGATGAGAGGAGAGTCTCCTCCACACCCAGGTACCATTAAAAAATCTGTAAAAAAATAATAAAATAAAAAATAAATGTATACTTACCTTCTGTCGGCTCGCGCACCGCTCCTACTTGCTTCCCGGCACTTTGCAATGAATTGAAGGACCTGCGCTGACGTCAGAGTCATGTGACGGGTCACGCTACGCTGACGTCGGCAGGTCTTTCAATTCATTGCTGCCCGCAGCCGGGACGGAGCGAAACAAGATAGCGCGGGCCATCGGAGGGTAAGTATACATTTTAATTTTTTATTTTTACCACTCTCTCGGGTCACACTATATAAATCCATGCTGTTTGCATAGATTATATAGTGTGACCTAGTTGTCACAAGCACTTTCCAAGTGATGCTAATCGCTTGGAAAGCGCTTGTCAATCCACATGCGGAAATGTCAGTGGGTAACAGCTCCATTTCCGCATGTTCCTGGCAGGAAAACGCATGTGCAATCCGCATGCGTTTTTTTCTGCCAGGGAGATGCAGAAACGCTCAGGAAAAAATCCTGAGCATTTCTGCATCGTGGGCACATAGCCTTACAGAGGATTCAGCTACAGGATTAGTTCAGCACCAGTGCAGAGCTTGCTGAGGAAAGGCAGCAGGCAGGTGTCAGTCCATCTGCACACAAAGTGAGGCAAAGGCTTTTTGAAGGTCGCCTGTTGTCAAGGAAAGCAGTAAAGAAGCCACTTCTCTCCAAGAAAAACATCAAGGAAAGACATTCTGCAGGAAGTACATGGCTTGGACTGTAGAGGACTGAAAAAAAGTTATTTTCTCTGATAAAGCCCCTTTAGAATATTTGGGACATCTGGAAGAATTATCAGGAGAAGAAAAGGTGAGGGTCACCATGACTCATGTCAAGTGTAAAGTATCCTGAGACTATTCATATGTGGGGTTGCTTTCTATCTAAGGGAGTAACCTCGCTCACAATTTTGCATATACATAATATCAAGAATACATAATGGTAATAAAACATCATTCAAGGGCAACATTTCCCAATGGATCAAGAACAATTTGGTGATGAACAATGCTTTTTCCAGCATAATAAATCTTAATATCACTACACCTGTGATCAATCATCAAAAAGCTGATAGACAAATAAAAATGCAGAAATTGTGGTAAACTCCAAGCACTGATTAGTCAAGAATGGGCTGTCATCAAATAGAATTTGGCCCAGAAGCTGACATCGCAGGAGGAGGCGAGCTGGTGGAGATATGGCATTATGAAAACTGATAATTGTACTTCAGTAATCATTGAAACATCCTACTAAAATATTTAAAAACACAGAAGCACCAAACTTTGTGAAAGTTAAACTTTGTGTCAGTCTGAACAATTTGGGCATGACTGTACATAACACACTAGTGAGAAAATTGTACATGTCCCCTCTAGAAATCCAAAAGTTAGAAAACTGATTAACTAATGCTTTGTTAACAGGCAAATTTCCTGTTCCTGGACTTTATTTGCCAGTTATAAGACAATGGAGGCTGAAATATGCATCTTGCATTTTAAGAATCAGACCTCTGTTGTTTTCTGTGTGGCATACATATCCTTACAATGGGACATTCACCCCTTAATGAAAATCTGAAGTATTTAGATCTGGGATGCACAACTTTTGCGGACCAAGGGCCATATTGTCTTACTGAATCACTCCTAAGGGCCACAATAAAGCTTAAAGGGGTATTACCATCTGAGACATTTGTGGAATAGCAAAAGTATATGCCATAAAAGCCTAATAGAAAGGAGTGCAAAAAGTTTAATCTGTACCTATGAGAAAAAGAGGGATTCCCTTTTCACCTCACTAACACTCAGACGAAGAAACTTTCATAGGCGCTTGCAGCTCTGCATTGTAAACTCGACTGCCATAAACTATAATGGAGAGAGCCATGTACATTGATAGCTGCCTGTAACTCATACACACTTGACAAACTGGTGAAGAGAATCAAGACAACCTATTCTCCTAATATTTATGGGGAATACAGAGATGACTATATACTTTTTCTCTTTTCTCAGGTATACTGTAGAAACTACATTTAAGCAGCCACACACAACGAGCTTGTTGTGACCAAATGGTTGGAGACCACACAGAATGGCATTCTGGGCCTCATATGGTTGTGCACCCCTGGTTTAGAGTCTTTCTAATAATGTTTTATAATTTTCACTTCATTTATTTTAAAATACCGTTATCCAATATATTATTACCCTTATAAAATTACCTGCCATGAAGTAGTCTTAAAGAAACTCAAAACTTCTCAATAATGTCTCAGTAGAGCTCTGATCACATCTTGTTAGAGTTTTACATCAAAGATTTACAACATGAGTATTTCTAAATGTATCCCTTCAATAGAAGGAACCAATATATGCCACAGCATAGCATTTCATTGCATATGTCATCCACAAGCTACTAGTATAATTTTGTCATTGCGACCCATTGTATTGGAAAAAGCAATCTGCTGCTCCCTCCTATAGAGAGATTTCATACCAATGGACATCTATGGCTACATACTCTTGGGGCACATACACCGAAAGTGTTCACATAACATGAGTCCAAGGCAACCCTAGCCCTGTCAGAGCATAAGAAAGCAATAGAGGGGAGGTGCAAACAAAAAAATGCCTCTTGCTTTGTCAGCCTTAGCAAATCTGTGATGCTGAGTCACAAAAGTGACAATGAGTCACTACTCATGGGCAAGCCATGAGACAGGGTAATCAAAAGGTCCGGGGTCAGATACCAAGAGAGCTTGTCATAAACAGAGGCGCAAGCCAAAGGCATAGTCAGGTCACAGTCAGAGGTCAGAATTCCAGGAAGGTAATGGATCAAGACACAAAGGCTAGGCAAACGGGTGGTCCAAGGCAAGGTCGGGCAGCAAAAGATCAAAAACAGAGCACTTGGAAACAAGGCACACAAACACCACCGAGCTAAAACTACTACTGACAATTAAACAGTTCCTGACAGTCAGCTAAATGTCCAGGTAATCATCCAGATTGGGAGACACCTGGATAAAACCCAGCATGCAACTGCCCTGATTGGCAGTTGGATTGTCATTCACAATAATGACAGCTCAGTATGCCCCTGCCTCAGATTGGACGGCTGAGCTCTCACTCACAATACTGACAGCTCAGAACGCCCATAGTCATATAGTACTGAGTAGAGATGAGCGGTGTTTGACTAGAACTGTCCGCCAATCTCAAATTCGAGCTGTTTTGGGCGGTGTTCGAGTTGTTCGACGAACCCAAACGATTTGCAAAAAATTTGGCTGTTTGAGGTTATGTTCGATAACTGTTCGTGCACCAAAAGCGTGTCCTGCATGTCTGGCGCTATTTAGAGCACCAATCATGCAGGGATTGTCTGCCACTCACTGTAATGCCACAGCCATGGTGGTTGTGGCATTAGAGTGATTGCCCAAATCGATGGGAACTGTGCTCACAGTGAAACATGAAAAGCCGGCAATTCAGCAGCGGCGTACACCGGTACCCGACAAATTAGAACCGAAAGAATAGAGCTTCACACATAGATTAGTTAGATAGAAACATGTCAGTCACATATATAAGAAATACAGTGACAGTGTTGCTTACTGTACTTGTCATTTAGTGTAAGGGATTTATTAAAAAAACATATTAGTGTTTTCATGCACCGTCTCTTTAAAAAAAGCCGGCCGGCAATTCAGCAGCGGTACCCGACAATTTAGAATGGAAGGAATAGAGCATCACACATAGATTAGATAGATAGAAACATGTCAGTCACATATATATGAAGTACAGTGACAGTGTTGCTTACTGTACTTGTCATTTAGTGTAAAGGATTTATTAAAAAAATATATTAGTGTTTTCATGCACCGTCTCTTTAAAAAAAGCCGGCCGGCAATTCAGCAGCAATACCCGACAATTTAGAATGGAAGGAATAGAGCATCACACATAGTTCATTGGGGTCACGCCAATATTAGACATGACCACCATGAATTTCTAGTAAAGTATTTAAAAAAAACACAACACCCAGAAAAAAGTCCTTTAATTGAAATAAACACACAATTCTTTATTGTTCTAAATTAAACCATACTTACCGTCACGCCCATTCCAGCTGAAGCCAACGATCTCCTGAAATAAAAGAAAAATAATAAAGCAACATCATCCTTACCTTTCCATGGTTCCCATGACAGCTTCAGCTCTGCTACATCGAGATGACAGGCTGGACCGCAGCAGAACGCTGCCATCCAGCCTGTCATCCCGCCGACACTGAGAAGCGCAGGCTTGCTTGCGCTCCACAGTGTCTCTCTGTGAGGGCATCCAGATGAGCCGAGTTAATGTCCAATGAACTCGGCTCACCTCCTGCACGTCACTGACAGCATGGGAAAATTCTCCTGCACTCAGCGCTTCAGCGTGGGAGAATTCTCACGCTGAAGCGCTGAGTGCAGGAGAATTTTCCCACGCTGTCAGTGACGTGCATGAGGTGAGCTGAGTTCATTGGACATGAGCTCACCTCATGCACGTCACTGACAGCGTGGGAGAATTCTCCTGCACTCAGCGCTTCAGCGTGAGAATTTTGCCGTCACAGAGAGACACTGAGGAGCGCAAGCATGCCTGCTCTTCTCAGTGTCTGCGGGATGACAGGCTGGATGGCAGCGTTCTGCTGCGGTCCAGCCAGTCATCTCGATGTAGCAGAGCTGAAGCTGTCGTGGGAACCATGGAAAGGTAAGGATTATGTTGCTTTATTATTTTTCTTTTATTGCAGGGGATCGTTGGCTTCAGCTGGAATGGGCGTGACGGTAAGTATGGTTTAATTTAGAACAATAAAGAATTCTGTGTTTATTTCAATTAAAGGACTTTATTCTGGGTGTTTGTGTTTTTTTTAACTTTCACTATGGGGTTAGTAATGGGGGTGTCTTATAGACGCCTCTTCATTACTAACCTGGGCTTGATGTCAGCTGGCATTATAAGCTGACATCAACCCCAGCCCTATTACCCCACTGCCACCGCTACAGGGCAGTGGGAAGAGCGAGGCTAAGTGCCAGAATTGGCGCATCGTATGGATGTGCCATTTCTGGGGCGGCTGACGGCTGGTGTTTCTAGCCTGGGAGGGGGCCAATATTCATGGCACCCTTCCTGGGCTATTAATATCAGCCCCCAGCTGTCTGCCTGGCCTTTGCTAGCTATTAAAATAGGGGGGACCCCACGTCAATTTTTTGGGGGGTCCCCCATTTTAATAGCTAGTAAAGGCTAGGCATTCAGCTGGTGGCTGATATGGGTAGCTCCGTGGGAATTACCCCCTTCCCAGGCTTCAAACATCTGCCCCAGCTGTCTGCTTAACCTCCGCTAGAGACTAAAATTACGGGGAACCCCACGCTAATTTTTTTTTTAATAAATCCTTTATTTTAACACTAAATGACAAGTACAGTAATCAACACTATCACTGTACTTATTATATATCTGACTGACATGTTTCTATCTATCTAATCTATGTGTGATGCTCTATCTTTCTGTTCTAAATTGTCGGGTACAGATGCTGAATTGCCGGCCGGCTTTTTTAAAGAGACGGTGCATGAAAACACTATTATTTTTTTAAATAAATCCTTTACACTAAATGACAAGTACAGTAAGCAACACTGTCACTGTACTTATTATATATGTGACTGACATGTTTCTATCTATCTAATCTATGTGTGAAGCTCTATTCTTTCTGTTCTAAATTGTCGGGTACCGCTGCTGAATTGCCGGCCGGCTTTTTTAAAGAGACGGTGCATGAAAACACTAATATTTTTTTTAATAAATCCTTTACACTAAATGACAAGTGCAGTAACCAACACTGTCACTGTACTTCATATATATGTGACTTACATGTTTCTATCTATCTAATCTATGTGTGAAGCTCTATTCCTTCCATTCTAAATTGTCGGGTACCGCTGCTGAATTGCCGGCCGGCTTTTTTAAAGAGGCGGTGCATGAAAACACTAATATTTTTTTTAATAAATCCTTTACACTAAATGACAAGTGCAGTAACCAACACTGTCACTGTACTTCATATATATGTGACTGACATGTTTCTATCTATATAATCTATGTGTGATGCTCTATTCCTTCTTGTCTAAATTGTCGGGTACCGGTGTATGCCGCTGCTGAATTTGCCGGCCGGCTTTTTTAAAGAGAGCGTCTTCTGAGCAGTTTGTCAGCTTTTGGACACCTTTGAAGGTGTTTTCTATGTGTTTTTGTTTGCCTGCCATTGGTTTTAACGGTGTTCGACGGTGTTCTAAGGTGTTCCTCGAACATCCCGGTGTTCGACGAACTGAACCCGAACACTACGGAGGTGGCTCAACACTAGTGCTGAGCTGTCATTCACTGAGTCCAGCACACAGTGAGTGGTGGAATCATGACAATATCCATGTGTTGAGTGACTGATACAATATAAATCTCATACAATATATATTTATAATTATGGCTACATTTTATTAGAGAAGAATTCCTGTTTGCTATAGTATCTCATGAAATATTGGTACATGGTATAATAAACCATATACAATTAGAGGCAGGAAGGCATAGTATGTATTATAAAAGTCCACGGTCACCAAATTACATCTACTAGCAGTGAGGAAATCAATTAACAGCTAAGTTCATTCATTATGAATAGAGATGAGCGAATGTTTCAATATTCGGTTCGGATTATGATCGCCAAATTTGCAATATTCGCCGATTAATTAGTTGAATATTCGTCGAACATTTCCGAACGTTATAGGATTAAATGGGGGGCAAAAAAAAATTAATATACAACACCTTCAAACAGGTTCAAAAGCTTCCAAAACACATCAAATTAGGGGTAGATACCTGGAAAGTGCCATCAATTGACCCTGAGTACAAGTACTATAATTAGTATTATTATTACAGCGACATTTATTCCGTGGCACTTTACATGTGAAAAGGGGTCACTGACTGGTACAAGAGGATAGAAGACCCTGCCCGCCAGGGCGCACAAACAATCTACAAGGGATGGGTGAGAACATAGTAGGTCAGGGTACAGCCAGTCGTGCAGGAGCGAGGGTTCCCACAGATTGTACGCTTGTCACAAGAAGTGGGTCTTCAGCTTCCTTTTCAAGGTTTCCACGGTAGGCGACAGTCTGATGTATTGGGGTACAGCGTTACACAATAGGTGAGATGCACAGGACAAATCTGCTGAGAGCCTAAATGACCGTAAGCTTGCAGGAGCTCACAACTGAGCAGATTAACCCCTGCACCGATTAATATGAAGGCGAAAGGCTTCTAATGACTGCAGGAGTGGGAGGAATCAGACACTGCAGTCTTCTGGCTCCTCTCTGTCACGGTAAACCTGTGATGCCTTGCAAGCTTCAACACAATGTTCACAAGGTAGACAGCAGCGGTGATCGGTCTCCTAGACAACAAGCTAACTCCTTTATGATGACAGAGGCCACCATGTTCTTAGCTTGCTGCTGGGACTTTTCTGTGGGAATGAGCTCGTCTCCAACCAGCCTGGAATATTTCCAGTGAATTATGGTACAACGCCATAGTATTAGCAGTATATCCAGTACCAGAAGCAAAGCCATCCACAATTTCCTTCTCAGGAATTTTGTTTGGTAGACTGAGTGGCTGCCCAAATGATAGTTTCTCACAAAGGAGCTGAAGACACTGAGTTGCAGTAGGTGCAGGTTTCTCCACCATGTTAGATATTAGAGCCAGCACAGTGATTAGCACTGCAGCCTTGAAGCACTGGCGTCCTAGGTTCAAATCCCACCAAGGACAACATCTGCAAGTAGTTGTATGTTTTACCTGTGTTTGCAAGGATTTCCCCCAGGTTTTCCGGTTTCCTCTTCAGTAAAAAAGCAGCCATACAGGAGTGTTCACAGTTCAAAAAATTAGGGCCTGACACCACCATTTCCATGGACCGAACAAGATATACGGCACTCTTTTTCACTCGTGCACAAGTAGGGTATCCAACCCATACTTTATGTGGAGAAAGAGACTTGGTACTCAAATAATGAATAAAGTTTTGTTTTTTATTTACGCATTCAAGCGGTTAAACGTTTTCGGTCTAGAAAATAGACCTTCATCAGAACTGAATGCTAAGGCAATAGAACATCTGGATAAAGCAGCGCATATGGATGTGGAGGCGACTTGCATCGCTATAGGAAGCGCTCTACAGCAACGCAGGTCGCCTCCACATCCATATGTGCTGCTTTTTCTGGGGGTTCCATGGCCTCCTCCTCTTCCTGCCCTGGCAGCACAGTACAGTCGAGGGTCAGGAGGCTGCTCGGACCCAATGTTTTTTTTTTTCCCCCCGTATGGAGAATAATATCTGCCCCAAAGAATTTTAAGCAGAGATGTAGTCTGCTTTATATACCAATTTTGAGTATATCAGGTCTATGTACCCCTGTATGGAGAACAATATCTGCCCCAAAGAATTTTAAGCTGAGATGTAATATGCTTTACGTACCAATTTTGAGTTTGTCATGTCTGTGTACCCCTGTATGGAGAACAATATCTGTCCCAAAGAATTTTAAGCTGAGATGTAGCCTGCTTTTTATACCACGGTAGAAAGAAAGCTAGCTTCTATTTTATCATGTGTTCTCCTGTGAGAACAATATCTGCACCAAACAATTTAAATTGAGTATAAGTATTATATTGGGGACTGACACCTCTTCCACTACAGTCAACCCAGCAGATGGAAACACAATCAGGAGTGTTCACATTTAAAAAAATTAGTGTTTAACACCACCATTTCCGTGGCCAACAGATTTGAGATGGTGGAGTTCAACCTCTTAGCTTTCTCATGTGTAGGATGAAACAATATTTTACGTGACCACGACTGCAGGACCGAGGGCTGGTTGCAGTGCTGGGAGAGGGTGGAGTATGGTGAACCGGACAAGCTGCTGGACCGTGAGTGAGGTGCAGGTGGAGATGTTACAGTAGTAGATTGAGAAAGATGTGGTGTGCTCAGTGAAAGAAACACAGCAGGTATGTCTGCTTCCATTACAGCTGACGGGTTCTTACTCAGCCTGACTGGAGTGGGTAGAGAACCAGAGGTTCTGCGGTGGGAGACCTGCGTGACAATACTTGGCACGGTAACAGAGGAAGAAGCAGCGGATGCGATTGATGAGGCAACTGATGGTTGTTGAGGTCCGCTGGTCCGCATTTTAGCGCAGTGAGATTCCCAGCTTAACTCATGTTGTGTGTGCATGTGCAGGTCCATGCATGTAGTAGTCAAATTATTGCACTTTTTCCTCTACTGAGTTTTTTTTTATCACAAAGCGTGCAGATAACGTTAGTTGGCTCATCCTTTGTGGTCTCCAAAAAGGCCCATGCTAGGCAACCCTTGCCACCCCTGCGAGCTGCAGACCCGCAATCGCTGCTGGCCACACCCACAGTTGTGGCTAAGGATGCAGTGCTCCTCGTGCTTGCATCACTCCGTGTCTGTGCCGTAGGGTGAAAGGTAACCTCCTCGTCTTCCTCCTCCACCTCCTCAGATGAACTACTCAGCTGCTTGACTCTGGGTTCACACCAAGTAGGATCTTCAACCTCGTCATCATCCAATGTGTTATCCCATTCCTCGCCCTCAGAGTGATCCTTCTCTTGTTGCCCTGACAGCACAGAACAGTCTGCATGAGCCTCAGTTATCTGAGTCTCATCGGGATCACCTCCCTCCCTGGTGGTTAACGTCTAGTGACGAGGGTCAGGAACCTGCTCAGACCCTACTCCGTCCTGCCCCGATCCAATCTAAAATAATTTGGTCATCGATGCAGATGCTTTCCTCCTCTTTTTGACTCTGTGAATGTTTGGAGTACACTTCTGATGCCCATGGGTGAGCAGTTCTACAGACTCGCCCATGTGTGGTTCGCTACAGACAGTGGGGCACTTGGACAGTTGTGACGCGGGGGGAAGCAAGGGTAATTGGGGTGCCACCACTGTGGATTGTACTGAGGAAGAAGAGGAGAGGCCACTTGAAGTAGACATCCACTGGAGCACCTGCTCTTTCTGGCCCTTATCAAAAAGGCGTATTGCTGTGCGGCTGCCAAAGAAAGGGAGTGGAATAGCCCATCCACTAACAGACGTTGTCAGTTGTCTTCGGATAGGACATGACGGTGTTGGTTCACAAGTGCTTTCACTAACATTACCACCTACCCCACATATACCTTGAACACCAAGCCTATTGCCCTTCCACCGCGACCTCTCTTTTTACCACTCATGTTGCTCAGAGAGTGTGGTAGGAGCACACTATTAGCAACACAAAATTAGATTTTTTCTTTTGCAACAGCTCTGCACACACGTGAATTTCAGCGGCACTAAATGACAAGGTAAGAATTTTTTTAGTGTGGAACTGTGGATGAAGCCCATATACCATGCGAGATATTCTTCAAACTATTTCAAACTGAGATGTCCCGTGCTGTATAGCATTAATAACAGAAGAAAGTATTTTTTAAGTGTGGATGAGGCCTATAT
Organism: Phyllobates terribilis; assembly: GCF_046119375.1. NCBI lineage: Eukaryota > Metazoa > Chordata > Amphibia > Anura > Dendrobatidae > Phyllobates > Phyllobates terribilis. The sequence continues at coordinate 99,520,657 of NW_027362764.1, forward strand.
AACATACGAGATATTCTCCAAACTATTTTAAACTGAGATGTCCCCTGCTGTATAACTTTAGGAACCGAACAAAGTAATTTTTTAGTGTGGATGAGGCCTGTATAACATACGAGATTTTCTCCAAACTATTTCAAACTGAGATGTCCCCTGCAGTATCACGTTAGGAACAGAAGAAAGCATTTTTTTACTGTGGATGAGGCCTGTATAACATACGAGATATTCTCCAAACTATTTCAAACTCAGATCTAGCCTGCTGTATCATGTTAGTGTGGCGCCCCTGCAGGTTCAGTCGCCACAGAGGTACTGCATCTCACCCAGAGGTGTGGTATCTCACTCTCAGGTAAGGATGGAGTACTACCTGGGACCCACACACTTGCATCCATTACACTCCATTTCAGAGGGAAGGGCGAGATTGCTCCTAAGGGAAAGCACAGTCCCTGGTCCCTAGCTGGAGGGTCGAACCATGTAGTGGGTGTGGGTGGAGGAAGAAGAACAGGAGAGCACTTCAGCAATAGTATAAAAAGAGGAGCCATCTTGGGAGTGGTCAGATCAGTCAGAGTGAACAGTCAGAGAGGAGAAGTAGTGGGAGCAGGAGCTCTGTAGGAGCTCTGCTCAGAAAAGCAGGCCTAGTGTGAGAGGCCCAGTAGGACAGGCTGAAGAGGAAGAGAGCAGAAGAAGGCTCCAGGAGTGAGGGGATCCCAGGGGCACGGCGAGGAGTAACGTGGAGGGATCAGGCCGCAGAGGGGACTGGCCCCTAAACTAGTGGAGAACTACAAGGCTCAGCTAGAAACCGGAGGCTTCTGCACTTTCAGGGTGTAGTTGCTCACAGTCGCAACTAAATCGCTAAAAAGGTAGCTGTCATGAAAGTTAGCCGCCATCTTAGGTATGATACGTCATACCTGAAGATATTCCCTATTGTCATTTCTAAAACTCCCTCACAAAGCTCCTACCATGTCACATTTCTCCAGCCCCTGGTAAATAGAGCAATTCGCCCCCCACCTCTGGAGATCAGTCTCCAGGAACTTCCTTGATATGGTAAATAGATGGGCCAGCTTTGTTGTGTCCAAGCAGGACAGAGTCAGCGAGACCCTAGGGGGTAATTAACACCTTGATGTCACTTGAAACCAGAAGCAAACCATTTGGTCAAGCCTGAAAACCTCTCCATTGTCTCAAGAAACCATGTGCTTTCTTTGTGGAAAATGGCCGCCAAAAGCTACAGATATAATATCAATTCATAACCACACGATACAAGTTAGGGAACCCGAATAAAATGTATCATGTGGGGAAGGTGCCCGCGGACACAATCATGGGACTTATAAATCCATGAGTGGCCTGGAAAGCTAGATATTTAGAAGAACCATATACAAGGTCCCAGGGGAGGCATATTTAGAGTCAATGGCTTCCCCAGAAGAGTAGGATCACGACGAGACCTCTGGTGACACGATGAGATCACCCCAGGGAAAGTTATGGGTACTTTTCTCAAATGGAGCCAAAACTGGCATTGGTAGGGGGGCCTGGCTAGTAAACTGACATCACCAAGAGTGGGCATGACAGGACTTTAGTAAAGCCGACAGCCAAAAACCCCCCTCAGTTTTGACCCAGGAGATGATGTGAACAACTCCTAACGTCGGGTCCAGGTCTCTGAGTGGGAGGAGCACCTTTGCCATGTGCTACTGAGGTCTGGACGACTGCAACTAAGCTTGAACCTGTGGGCAGCAAAGCCTCCCTTGCACCACAAGAACGGTAACTGATTTATCATTGTTATTCCTGTGTTTTGTATTTCTAATTGTTATATCTCTTATTCTGGCCAAATACCGTTGTATAGTTAATTGTATAGCCTTGTAATCTAGTGTATTCTTATAACCGATTAAATCATAAATTAATCGTGGGCTGTATCCTTTACTCTGCATATACGAATCCATTGGTCCTGAAACGCTTGGCTGAAACGCTGCTGGGTTGGTTCATGACCCGATACAAGTCTATTAACGGACCAGGCTTGTATCAAATGAGAACTGGTGGCAGCATACCATCTGGGGGATTTGAGGAAGGCTGGCAGTGATGGTCGGAGGTGTGGATATATATTACTGGCGCAGCCAGGGAAATATATATACCGCCCTCACTGCAGAGGACCTCAAATACCCAGTGGGCTACAGGACGGCATCTCCGGTGACCACTCACTCTAGGTGCAGTACCTTGACTGACCTGAGAGGCAAGGGGGCGTCAGAGAGTTGTGCCTGTATCGTGGCGTCACGGATTGGTGACGTGTAAGGGACAACACACCATCGTGGTTTCCCCCCGCTCATTGCAGCTTCCTGGCCCTACTTACTCTAGGTGCAGTAGCTTGACTCACCTGAGAGGTAAGGGGGCGCCAGAGAGCTGCACCCACCGGCCGGCATTTCATCACAGTAGCCACACAGGATTCAGAGGACTGCAGGTTGCCCGCCAAAATCCGAGGTTACCGGCTTGGGACACTGGTTGCGAGGAGCAGGGCAGGAGGGTGAGAGCCAGCGCAGGAAAACGACCGAGGAAGGCACGCAGAATGGGGTCCAGTTATGTACTCCTGAAACATCTGGGAGTTTGCTGAACCCCTGCCTTGGTAAACACAGGACGGCGTGGGAGGTTACCCTGGTCCTGGTAACCTGGAATGCAACAACTGTGAGTAAACCTTGGAGACAGCACCCCACTGTGTCCTAGAATTATTATCTGCGCCATCACCTGCACTACACTGCACAGCATCATCTACCTCATTAACCATCACTGCACCGACCAGGAACTTAGCTCTACCTGTGGAAAGCTGAACCAACTCTGCGGCGTCGCCATCAGCTCCAGAGGATCTGCACCTCAGCGGCGGCCCCATATAGCCGCATACCACAGGTGGCGTCACGAACATTAAACTATAAAAACTGTAATCCCCTTTTATTGACCGCCCTAGGTCACGGAGCGGGTCTCTGCCACTGTGACATCCCCCAGCATCGAGTGGCCCAGCTACCGAGTACCCCACGGCCCAGGGGGCGTGTCATATTAGGAACAGCAAAAAATAGATATTTTTACTCTGCATAAGCTCTGCATACAGATGAATTTCACCGCCACTAAAGGACTAAGTGGCTCATGGCAGAGTGTAACACATTTGTGACAGAAAAAAATCTTTTTTGGACCCCGCCTAGCAAGAGAAAAGATTTATTTTTTTACTCTGAAAACAGCTGAAATTCAACACCAATAAAATAGTAGGTGTCTTTCATCAGAATGTATCACGTTTGCAGCACAAAAAAATCTTTGGTGGACTCCGGCTAGCAATAGAAAAAATATATTTTTTTACTCTGAAAACAGCTGAAGTTCACCACCACTAACATAGTAGATGGCTTATAGCAGAGTGTATCATGTGTGTCACAAAAAAAAATGTTGGGAGTCTGCCTAGCAAGAGAAAAAAATCTATTTGTTTACTCTAAAAACAGCTGAACTTCAACGCCACTAAAATATTAGGTGGCTTTTAGCAGAGTAATATCACGTTTGTCACACTAAAAATATTTTTTGGACTCTGCCTAGCAAGAGAAAAATCTATTTTTTTAATCTGGAAATAGCTGAACTTCAACGCCACTAAAATAGTAGGTGGCTTTTAGCAGAGTGTATCATGTTTGCGACACAAAACAGTCATTGGTGGACTCTGGCTAGCAAAAGAAAAAGTCAATTTTTTTCACTGTGCATACAGCTGAATTTCACCCACCAAAAAATGACAAAGTGAGCTGCTATAGCTTGCACTATCACATTAGCAAATGAACAAAAAAAGTTTTTTGTGCTCTGCACTGAGAAGCTCTGCAGAGTCTGCATACAGCTTAATTTCAACCCCACAAAATCAAAAGGGGGGATGTAAAGGCTTGCTTGCTTTATCACATTAGCAAGTGAAAAAATAGATTGAAGGCATACTCATGCATGGAGCACAATACAACCGGTGCACAACACAGTTCTATGGCATGGGCCCTGCTCTTTCTGTCAGAATCTCTCTCAGTAATTGCACAAGAAAAAAAATGTGCTGCAACACCGATTTCACAGGTAAACAGCACAGGACTTATCTACACTATCTGACTTCCACACAAACGCGCATCTATCTATTTAAAATCTCTCAGTACACAGGCTCACACTCAGCAGGAGCGTCTGGCAGCAGTCAGTGACATGCATAAAATGGCGCTGAGGGAACATGGCCGCTCTTTAAATAGAGAGGACATGTGATTTCAGCAGCCAATGGCAGAAACCCTTGTGTCTGGACAGATGCTTCCTGTGCTCTGATTGGCTAGCCGCACTTTTCTCACTTAAAGTTACAGGTAAAAAAATAAAAAAAAAAAGATTACAAGTGCGCCACTGCTCTGACCTGTTCTGAGCTCTCCCCAGCCCCTCCACTCATCTAACACGTCCCCCCGCTCATCATAAACAGGCACTATGCTAGCCAAACTGTTCAAAACCCTGTAGTTGCCCCGCAATCACGTTCCCGCACTTATTCACCGAACGGTGCTGATTTTACCGAATTTAAGAAAGAATGCTCGCCTTTCCGATCATGAATCCGAATGTGCCACATTTGTCTCGATCTTAAGTTTGGAGAACGTATTTCGAACATATTCGCTCAACATTAATTATGAATTTACTGAAAAACTCGAATTTGTGGTTCAATTTGAGCAAATTCCAGCAAAATGGAGGCAAACTGGGTGCCATTTTGCTGGATTTTGTAGACTGGTAAAAACGTTACAAAACCTTATACCCACCCTTTTTGAACCATATAGGGTTTATGCACACTACCATGGTATGGCAGGTATGGGTGGATGCTAGAGATAAATGCAGCATAGTGACTCAGTGGTTATCACTGCAGCCTTGCAGTGCTGGGGTCCTAGGTTCAAATGCCACCAAGGACAACATCTGCAAGGAGGTTGTATGTTCTCCCTGTGTTTGAGTGGGTTACCTCCAGGTTCCCCGGTTTACTCCCACACTCCAAAGACAGAATGGGGACAGTGCTGATAATGTCTGTAAAACACTGTGTAATTAATTGTGCCATATAAGTGAGTAAAATAAATAAATCAAATAAGTAGACTTCCCAAAACTCGAATTAAGTAGATTCCCTGAATTTGGCTAGAAAATTCAATTTGAATCAAAAAAATTCAGTGCCAATCAATCTGCTAAGAAGGGGTTAAAAAAATCCTATACCCACTTCTTTTCAGCCTCCACCATAACTGTCACACTGTTAATGATCCTATGATAGGCTCCTCACTCTTCTACTCTTATCTTCTACTTCAGGTCCTTCAGTGCTGCCATTCTTCACTATGCTCACTAGGCCCCATGGCACGTGGGGCTCTAAGCAGTAAATGTGCCATGCTCCATGTGAATGCATGCAGTACAACACATGTCATTAACTTCAGTTGCCTGCATCATCCTCCATGAGACCCGATGGGGCCGAAAAAAAAGACAAAAGTGAAACTAACGCTAAGCTGATTGGAAGACCAATAGAGGCGGGAGAGAAATGGAGAGGGCTGAAGAGAGGGCAGTATAAGAAGTTTTTTTGAACCCCTTCCCGACAGAATTGCTTTGGGCCAAAATCAAAGCAAATCTAATTTTTGGGGCCAAATTTGAGCGAATTTGTGGAATTCGAATTTTGTCTCTAACATTTATCCATAGCAGTCATACTACAGAAGTGTGCGTACGTCTTATATAGTCCCCAAATTTCTATTATTCCTATATTTTGCAATACAGATAATCTATTACATATTGATAATTTAAGTAGGTGACATATGGCATGAAATCTTACATTAAATTACAACATATTGTACAAACACACAGTGTAATGGTTGCTACAACAGAATAAAAACCTTCTATTCCTTAACATATATAAATAAGTAACACTTATTGCTAGAATTGTTATGAAAGATACAGTATATGATTTTATGCTTCTATCAATCATGATGCATAAGTGTAATGTAAAACACAGACACATGAGAATAAAACAGTAATAAATAAAGGACGATGACAAAGAGAATCTGAGTGTAAAATAGAATAAAGAATAAATGGGGTGTGTGAAGGATGAAATAAGGGAGTGGGAAAAGGCAATGAGAGGTAATTTGAAGGATACAAAGGGTCACAGCCTTGATACTTTTTCCCATGCCAATAGAAAGAAAGGAAACAAATACTCATCCATGGAAAGTCAAAAGAATAGGAGAGGCTCTACAATATGAAATCCCATTCTCAAGGGTTCACACACTTGATCCATCCAGTGCTTGACATGTGAGTGTACGTTTATTTGGTGGTAAGGGAGCTATGTTTCCTTCAAGCTGGACTCACAAAAAGTATTAAACATTATTTTTTAAAAAACTGAAAGTTTTAATTAAATAATAGAAAAATATGGAGACATATTTTACTGTAGAAAAATATTCTAATTTCATTGTTTATTCTGTCACCATTGCCTACAGATATAAGCTTTGTTTTGCAATCTTTTTTAATCTATCATTGATGACAGTTTTCTGGTGTCAAACATTAACAAAAATGTAGTTCCAGCTTCAAGGATTTGCAAAATGTATTCAATTAAAACGGTTCCATAATGAGGGTGGACACAGCAACGTGTTTTGAACACACAAACTGTGTTCTTTATCAAAGCTTTGATAAAGAACGCAGTTTGTGCGTTCGAAATGCGTTGCTGTGTCCACCCTCATTAGGGAACCTTTTTAATTGAATACATTTTGCAAATCCTCAAAGCAGGAACCTTTTCTCTCTTCTGTTGGCAAGTGGCCCCTTGAGTTCTGTGCTTCAAGATGCCGGGAGCCTGGGTGAACTGGTTGTTTTTTTTTTTTTCTTACAAAAATTTAGTGATGACTTTTCTCAAAAGCAAAAGGTAGTGGCAAACTGTCTTGCCAAAATTTTGCTTAAACGTATGCCAGAAATTTGACATACATTATAGCTGAATTGTAGCTCACAACTGGCATGGATCATTTTTATTGTTGAGGAATCACTATTCTTTCTTCTACTGATTAGTAGAGATGAGCGGTGTTCGACTAGAACTGTTCGCCAATCTCAAATTCGAGCTGTTTTGGGCGGTGTTCGAGTTGTTCGACGAACCCGAACGATTTGCAAAAAATTCGTCTGTTCGAGGTTATGTTCGATAACTGTTCGTGCACCAAAAGCGTGTCCTGCATGTCTGGCGCTATTTAGAGCACCAATCATGCAGGGATTGTCTGCCACTCACTGTAATGCCACAGCCATGGTGGTTGTGGCATTAGAGTGATTGCCCAAATCGATGGGAACTGTGCTCACAGTGAAACATGAAAAGCTGGCAATTCAGCAGCGGTACACCGGTACCCGACAATTTAGAACTGAAAGAATAGAGCATCACACATAGATTAAATAGATAGAAACATGTCAGTCACATATATAAGAAGTACAGTGACAGTGTTGATTACTGTACTTGTCATTTAGTGTAAAGGATTTATAAAAAAAAATATTAGTGTTTTCATGCACCGTCTCTTTAAAAAAGCCGGCCGGCAATTCAGCAGCGGTACCCGACAATTTAGAATAGAAGGAATAGAGAATCACACATAGATTAGATAGATAGAAACATGTCAGTCACATATATAAGAAGTACAGTGACAGTGTTGATTACTGTACTTGCCATTTAGTGTAAAGGATTTATTAAAAAAAATAATAGTGTTTTCATGCACCGTCTCTTTAAAAAAGCCGGCCGGCATTTCAGCATCTATACCCGACAATTTAGAAAGGAAGCAATAGAGCATCACACATAGATTAGATAGATAGAAACATGTCAGTCACATATATATGAAGTACAGTGACAGTGTTGATTACTGTACTTGTCATTTAGTGTTAAAATAAAGGATTTATTTAAAAAAAAATTGGCGTGGGATCCCCCATAATTTTAGTCTCTAGCGGAGGTTAAGCAGACGGCTGGGGCAGATGTTTGAAGCCTGGGAAGGGGTAATACCCACGGAGCTTCCCAGGCTACTAATATCAGCCCCCAGCTGAATGCCTAGCCTTTACTAGCTATTAAAATGGGGGACCCCCCAAAAAATTGACGTGGGGTCCCCCCTATTTTAATAGCTAGCGAAGGCTAGGCAGACAGCTGGGGGCTGATATTAATAGCCCAGGAAGGGTGCCATGAATATTGGCCCCCTCCCAGGCTAGAAACACCAGCCGTCAGCCGCCCCAGAAATGGCACATCCATAGGATGCGCCAATTCTGGCACTTAGCCTCGCTCTTCCCACTGCCCTGTAGCGGTGGCAGTGGGGTAATAGGGCTGGGGTTGATGTCAGCTTATAATGCCAGCTGACATCAAGCCCAGGTTAGTAATGGAGAGGCATCTATAAGACACCCCCATTACTAACCCCATAGTCAAAGTTAAAAAAACACAAACACCCAGAATAAAGTCCTTTAATTGAAATAAAGACACAATTCTTTATTGTTCTAAATTAAACCATACTTACAATCACGCCCATTCCAGCTGAAGCCAACGATCCCCTGCAATAAAAGAAAAATAATAAAGCAACATAATCCTTACCTTCCCATGGTTCCCACAACAGCTTCAGCTCTGCTACATCGAGATGACAGGCTGGACCGCAGCAGAAAGCTGCCATCCAGCCTGTCATCCCGCAGACACTGAGAAGTGCAGGCTTGCTTGCGCTGCTCAGCGTCTCTCTGTGACGGCATCCAGATGAGCCGAGTTCATGTCCAATGAACTCGGCTCACCTCATGCACATCACTGACAGCGTGGGAAAATTCTCACGCTGAAGCGGTGAGTGCAGGAGAATTCTCCCACGCTGTCAGTGACGTGCATAAGGTGAGCTCATGTCCAATGAACTCAGCTCACCTCCTGCACGTCACTGACAGCGTGGGAGAATTCTCCTGCACTCAGCGCTTCAGCGTGAGAATTCTCCCACGCTGAAGCGCTGAGTGCAGGAGAATTTTCCCACGCTGTCAGTGACGTGCATGAGGTGAGCCGAGTTCATTGGACATTAACTCGGCTCATCTGGATGCCCTCACAGAGAGACACTGTGGAGCGCAAGCAAGCCTGCACTTCTCAGTGTCTGCGGGATGACAGGCTGGATGGCAGCGTTCTGCTGCGGTCCAGCCTGTCATCTCGATGTAGCAGAGCTGAAGCTGTCATGGGAACCATGGAAAGGTAAGGATGATGTTGCTTTATTATTTTTCTTTTATTTCAGGAGATCGTTGGCTTCAGCTGGAATGGGCGTGATGGTAAGTATGGTTTAATTTAGAACAATAAAGAATTGTGTGTTTATTTCAATTAAAGGACTTTTTTCTCGGTGTTGTGTTTTTTTTAAATACTTTACTAGAAATTCATGGTGGTCATGTCTAATATTGGCATGACCCCATGAATTTCGGGCTTAGGGCCAGCTGATAATGCCAAGCTGGCCCTAACCCCTTTATTACCCAGTGAGCCACCGCATCAGGGCTCTGGATGAGTTGGGTACAGCGCCAGAAGATGGCGCTTCTATGAACGCGCCATTTTCCGGGGTGGCTGCGGACTGAAATTTGCAGCGGGGGTGGCCCAGAAAGCTTGGGCCTCCCTGCGCTGCGGATTCCAGCCCCCAGCTGCCTAGTTGTACCTGGCTGGATACAAAAACAGGGCGAAGCCCCACGTCAATTTTCTTTAAATTATTTCATGAAATAATTAAGAAAAAAAGGGCTTCCCTATATTGTTGTGTCCGGCCAGGTACAAATAGGCAGCTGGTGGTTGGGGGCAGCCCGTTCCTGCCTGCTGCACCTGACTGGACACAAATATAGTGCGAAGCCCCACGTCAATTTTTTTTTAATTATTTCATGAATTTCCTGAAATAATTTAAAAAAATTGAAGTGGGGCTTCGCACTATATTTGTGTCCAGCCAGGTACAGCAGGCAGGAACGGGCTGCCCCCAACCACCAGCTGCCTATTTGTACCTGGCCGGACACAACAATATAGAGAAGGCCTTTTTTCTTAATTATTCCATGAATTTCATGAAATAATTAAAAAAAATTGAAGTGGGGCTTCGCACTATATTTGTGTCCAGCCAGGTACAGCAGGCAGGAACGGGCTGCCCCCAACCACCAGCTGACTATTTGTACCTGGCCGGACACAACAATATAGGGAAGGCCTTTTTTTCTTAATTATTTCATGAATTTCATGAAATAATTAAAAAAAATTGAAGTGGGGGCTTCGCACTATATTTGTGTCCAGCCAGGTACAGCAGGCAGGAACGGGCTGCCCCCAACCACCAGCTGACTATTTGTACCTGGCCGGACACAACAATATAGGGAAGGCCTTTTTTTCTTAATTATTTCATGAATTTCATGAAATAATTAAAAAAAATTGAAGTGGGGCTTCGCACTATATTTGTGTCCAGCCAGGTACAGCAGGCAGGAACGGGCTGCCCCCAACCACCAGCTGCCTATTTGTACCTGGCCGGACACAACAATATAGGGAAGGCCTTTTTTTCTTAATTATTTCATGAATTTCATGAAATAATTAAAAAAAATTGAAGTGGGGCTTCGCACTATATATGTGTCCAGCCAGGTACAGCAGGCAGGAACGGGCTGCCCCCAACCACCAGCTGACTATTTGTACCTGGCCGGACACAACAATATAGGGAAGCCCTTTTCTTCTTAATTATTTCATGAATTTCATGAAATAATTAAAAAAAAAATACGTGGGGCTTCGCCCTATTTTTGTGTCCAGCCAGGTACAACTAGGCAGCTGGGGGCTGGAATCTGCAGCGCAGGGAGGCCCAAGCTTTCTGGGCCCCCCCCCCCGCTGCAAATTGCAATCCGCAGCCACCCCGGAAAATGGCGCGTTCATAGAAGCGCCATCTTCTGGCGCTGTACCCAACTCATCCAGGGCCCTGGTGCGGTGGCTCACTGGGTAATAAAGGGGTTAGGGCCAGCTTGGTATTATCAGCTGGCCCCAAGCCCAAAATTCATGGGGTCACGCCAGTATTAGACATGACCGCCATGAATTTCTAGTAAAGTATTTAAAAAAAACACAACACCCAGAATAAAGTCCTTTAATTGAAATAAACACACAATTCTTTATTGTTCTAAATTAAACCATACTTACCATCACACCCATTCCAGCTGAAGCCAACGATCTCCTGCAATAAAAGAAAAATAATAAACCAACCTCATCCTTACCTTTTCATGGTTCCCACGACAGCTTCAGCTCTGCTACATCGAGATGACTGGCTGGACCGCAGCAGAACGCTGCCATCCAGCCTGTCATCCCGCGGACACTGAGGGCGGCTGACGGCTGGTGTTTCTAGCCTGGGAGGGGGCCAATATTCATGGCACCCTTCCTGAGCTATTAATATCAGCCCCCAGCTGTCTGCCTAGCCTTTGCTAGCTATTAAAATAGGGGGGACCCCAAGTCATTTTTTGGGGGGGGTCCCCCATTTTAATAGCTAGTAAAGGCTAAGTATTCAGCTGGGGGCTGATATTAGTAGCCTGGTAAACTCCGTGGGTATTACCCCCTTCCGAGGCTTCAAACATCTGCCCCAGCCGTCTGCTTAACCTCCGCTAGAGCCTAAAATTATGGGGGATCCCACGCCAATTTTTATTTTAATAAATCCTTTATTTTAACACTAAATGACAAGTACAGTAACCAACACTGTCACTGTACTTATTATAAATGTGACTGACATCTTTCTATCTATCTAATCTATGTGTGATGCTCTATCTTTCTGTTCTAAATTGTCGGGTACCGCTGCTGAATTGCCGGCCGGCTTTTTTAAAGAGACAGTGCATGAAAACACTATTATTTTTTTAAATAAATCCTTTACACTAAATGACAAGTACAGTAAGCAACACTGTCACTGTACTTATTATATATGTGACTGACATGTTTCTATCTATCTAATCTATGTGTGAAGCTCTATTCTTTCTGTTCTAAATTGTCGGGTACAGATGCTGAATTGCCGGCCGGCTTTTTTAAAGAGACGGTGCATGAAAACACTAATATTTTTTTAAATAAATCCTTTACACTAAATGACAAGTGCAGTAACCAACACTGTCACTGTGCTTCTTATATGTGTGACTGACATGTTTCTATCTATCTAATCTATGTGTGATGCTCTATTCCTTCTTGTCTAAATTGTCGGGTACCGGTGTATGCCGCTGCTGAATTTGCCGGCCGGCTTTTTTAAAGAGAGTGTCTTCTGAGCAGTTTGTCAGCTTTTGGACACCTTTGCAGGTGTTTTCTATGTGTTTCTATGTGTTTTTGTTTGCCTGCCATTGGTTTTAACGGTGTTCGACGGTGTTCTAAGGTGTTCGACGAACAGTTCGACGAACAGTTCCTCGAACATCCCGGTGTTCGACGAACCGAACCGAACCCGAACACTACGGGGGTGGCTCAACACTACTGATTAGGGCAGGCGCAGACGGCTGTATTATCATTCCGATTGCAATCTGACAAAACATCAGATCGCACAAGCACGAGAATAGAAGATAGTCTTTGTGTGCTAAAATTATATAATCAAACCATATATGGTAAATCCGCTTCCTGCCTTCAGAGTGAATATAAAACCCATGCTTTGTAATAAAGTTTAGAGCTTGTTTGACACACATCCTGTCCTGTGTCTCACTCTCTCTCCGATATCGTAATCCAAAGGATAGAAGACTCAGAATGCAGTGACGACAGCTGGCGCCTCGAACAGGGACCTTGAGTTAATCTACCCAGGGGTGCTCGACCGGTCCGAGACGTGGGACGAGTGAAGCTCTCTGTTGGTGATATATACAGCGCTGAGGTAAGAATAATTGTTATATTCTACCTAATTATATCACTGCATAGAAGAGACTCCCTCACCCCCGAGCGGTCGGCTCCCCAGGTAATTCAACAGATTGTTGTCTGGCTCAGGTCCCTTTGAACCAGTAGAATCCCCTCAGACAAATTGACAGTCATGCCTTCTATCCTTTGGAGAATTTAAGAATGAAAGTATGGATCCGATGATTGTGGTGTGGATGTGTCCCGGGATTGATGTTTTTGGTCTGTTTTTCTGGTTGGCGTATAAGTCCTAGAGAGGCTAGTAGTGGAATGGTTCAGAAACCTTTGTGGCCCATTGTCTAAGTGACCATTGTCTAAGTGACTGAGGAGTCTCTTCTAGGTGAGGAGAACCGAAAAAATGGGGAACCAAAATGCCAAGGAAGGCATTATAGCCAAAGACTTAGTGGTACGCAGAGAAGGGAAACAGCACTGATTGGAATTGACAAAATATTGTGTAAAGCGGGAATGAATGAGAATGGAGAGATGAATGGAGAGAAATGGAAATCCTTCTTTAACTCCTATCATGGATGGCTGACAGATAAGGGTCTGTTAGGGACAGTAGATGTATGGATGAATGCATGCGCTTATTTTGAAGGAAAGATTGAAGAATTAGGAGACGGACGTTACAGACTGACAAAAACCGGAATGACAGATTTTCCTCCCTGTCCGCTCCCGACGTCACCCCCACCCCAGTATCAGAATTCTCAGGAACCCAATTGTTGGGTTTGCCCCAGATGTGGACAGCAGAACCGCTTGACAGTAGACATCTGTGTGGCATGTGGAGGACCGAGACCCCACCGAGCTAGACTATTCCCAATGAGGACGGTAGTTGTGCCAGGAGCACCGGGAGCAGCAGCAGCAGCAGGGGGGGATGCAGTTGTTCCAGGTCAGGAAGCTCACACAATGTTAATGTATAGACCATGGAGTCCTTCAGAGCAGTTGGCACTGATCTCCCAGCTGCCAGACCCATCCCAGTCCCCTATGGGTTTCGCTAGAATGATCACCACCATACAGGATACGTACCATGCCACTAGAATAGATCTGCAAGGGGTAATTAAGGGGAAATTGGCAGATGAAACTCGGCATGACAGACTGACGGACGAAACTTATAAACAATATGACAGTAGAACAGGCCCTGATGTAGCGGAGGCTAATGATGCAGCAGCCGGGGTTCTGTATGTAAAAGCGTTGGTAAAAGCATGTAAAGACAGGCAAGCAGAAAAGCAAGTTACACTAGAAGATAGAGTGCAGGGGAAGGAGGAAGATCCTAAGGATTATTTCTATGCATTAAAGAAAACCTGGTCAGAAATGGGGTTCAACCCCGGGAATAAGACTAGTGAGAGGGTATTAGCAAGTGCTTTCATGAATGGACTAAAGAAAGAGATTGCAGAGAAGGTAAAAGCATGTAGACCGGACTGGAGATCAGTGAAGGCAGAAGATTTAGCTAGAATAGCTCAGGGGGCACAGCATGACATAGCGCAGGCAAAAAGAGCTGCCAGAATACATATAGTAGAGACGACCCCCAGAAACAACAGAGGCAGAGGACGGACTGAAGGAGGAGGACAGAAACTATGTTACGGTTGTAAAAAGCCAGGACATTTTAGAAAGAACTGTAGGACCAACCCGTATCCAAATGCTCAGAGTACGGGTCCTCCAGCCGACCAAACAACGCCCCCATAGGATGAGGGTAGCTTGCACATGAACCCCCTCATCTCCTTACCCCCAACTCCCAGTTGTATAGTGCAGGTGAACCTACCAGGGGGACATGAAATCGATTTCCAAGTAGATACGGGGGCCGACAATTCAGTAATTACGCAAGGTGATTGGCCATATACTGACACTGATTTTTCACATCATGTCATTGCCACCCCTTCAATTCCCCGTCTGTCCTGCTCCCTGTCCCTAAAAGAATTCCCCTGCAAATTCAAGGAGCTACTGTACATAGCCAGCTCATGGTATCGCCCCAAGGCCAATGTAATCTATTGGGAAATGATGTGTTGTCCCAATTACAAGCACATATTGAGTATCATCACGATGGCACTGTCACCATGACCCCAGGTTTAAAACCAAGTACCCTTTGCAAAATTATGTCACTAGATATTGCCAGCATAGAAGAGACAAATGAGTTTCCCCCGATATTGGAGCATGCTGTGCCACATGATTTTTGGGCCTCAGACAAAACAGATGTTGGTAGGTTAAGAGTTCAACCAGTAATGGTAAAATTAAAACCAGGAGCAATCTTACCTCGACAGAGGCAGTATCCCCTTAGCTCGGCTCAGGAGAATGCCATAGCCCAGCAAGTCCAAAAATTACTACAGAGAGGAGTCCTAGTCAAAACCCAGTCCCCTTGCAACACTCCCCTGTTCCCAGTAAAGAAAAAGAGCGTGCCAGGACAACCAGCCGCATATAGAATGGTCCATGACCTTCGGTTGGTTAACAAAGCCACAGAACTTCTAACACCAGTTGTGCCCAACCCGCATACTCTTCTGTCACAGATACCTTCTAACTCTCTTTGCTTTTCAGTGGTCGACTTGGCAAATGCATTTTTCAGTGTACCATTACATCCTGACTGCCAGTACCTGTTTGCTTTCACATTACAGGGCAGTCAATATACATGGACAGTGTTGCCACAGGGTGCCCAGAATTCACCCACAATGTACACTGCAAGTCTGCAGGAAATACTGGAGGGATGGTCTGAACCACATATCGTTGTTCTGCAATATGTCGATAACCTGCTCATTTGTGCCCCCTCCAGGAAACAATGTCATAGTGCAACTATATCGCTTATGTTGTTTCTCTATCACGCTGGCTGCAAGGCATCGAAAGATAAGCTTCAGTTTTGTAAATCTTCAGTCACCTTTTTGGGACATTGCATTACACCAGGAGCTCGTCATTTGACAAATGCACGTAAGCAAGCAGTACAGGCATTCACCGTCCCCATTAATGTTGCAGCCCTCAGAACTTTTCTTGGACTGGTCTCCTATTGCAGACAGTGGATTCATGCCGTCTCTGTTTTAATGCAGCCCCTCTATGACTGTCTTACTCCAACACCTTTTGTACTAACATCAGAGGCAATAGACTGTTTTTATTCTCTCAAGAACCGTATTTTGGCCGCTCCAGCTTTGGGTACCCCTAATTATGAGCTCCCATTTACTTTGTACCTTCATGAGCAAGCTGGACATGCAGCAGGAGTTTTAACTCAAACACACGGTGATAATCAGAGACCTGTTGCCTATTTTAGTGGCAGATTAGATGCGGTAGCCAGAGGTGCGCCATCCTGCGTACGTGCTCTGCATGCTGTTGGACTATTACTCCATAAATCCGCAGACATTGTTCTTGACCACCCGCTCACCGTTCTAACACCTCATGATGTCTGCACTATATTGAATCAAGTGCAACCCGCTCACCTCTCAGCAGCACGTCATCTTAGGTTACAATGTGCACTGTTAATGCCTCCCAATGTTTCTTTACAGAGGTGTACTACCCTGAATCCAGCAACTTTGTTACCTCTCTCGGATCTAAAGGAGGGGTCAGGTACTGTGCTTTTTAAGGAAGATCCAAGAGAGGAAGTTCCTCATGACTGTGTACAAATGATGGCACAAGAAATGGCAGGTTTACCTACTGTATTTGAACATGAATTACAAAATGCAGATTTTGAATTTTTTGTAGATGGATCCCGTCATCAGGACGATTCAGGTACTTTCCATACTGGATATGCAGTTGTCTCCCTCAATGCAGTAATCAAGGCAGAACCAATGCTCCCACACCAATCGGCTCAAGAGGCCGAACTTAGGGCCCTAACCGAGGCCTGGAAACTAGCGGAAGGTAGTATTGTTAACATTTACACAGATTCTAGGTACGCATTCGGTATATCACATGATTTTGGTCCCATATGGAAGTCAAGAGGTTTCCTGACGGCAGCAGGACACCCCATTAAGAATGCTGATGCAGTCCAGCAGTTAATTGATGCACTACAACTACCCAAACAAGTAGCTGTCATAAAGGTAAGAGCACATACCAGACGCACCGACCAGGTAAGCAGAGGAAACGCGACGGCAGATGCAGCGGCAAAAACAGCAGTCTGTAAGCCGCAACAAGGGTCAACAGTACGTCAGCTAAGTGCCCCTAAAAACCCCTTTGTGTCGGAGGACATCTTATCCCAAATGCAGGCTCAGGCTCAAAAGGAGGAGATTGATAAGTGGTTAAAGGAAGGTGCATGCCTGAATGAAGCAAATGGGGTATGGGGGAAAGGGACACGACGATGCCTTCCAAGGGCACTGTACCCAGCAGCTGCCCAGATACTACATGGGCCGACACACCAATCTAAAACGGGTGTGATGAGTGTGATGCAGAAACATTGGGTGGCACCAGGATTCTCCACCTGTATTGAAAACCTGGTACAAGGGTGCATGATATGTGCTACACATAATCAGGGTAGAGTAGTTAAAACACCACCCAAACACACCCCCCGGCCCCTCTATCCATTCCAGAGACTGCAAATTGATTATATTTAGCTGCCAAAGTCAGGATCATGGGAATATGTGTTGGTCTGTATTGATTTGTTCTCAGGATGGCCAGAGGCTTTCCCAATTGCCAAAGCCACGGCTGCGGCAACCGCAAAGAAACTGCTTGCGGAGGTGGTTTGCAGGTATGGGGTACCAGAGGTAATTGAGAGTGACAGAGGTACACACTTCACAGGTGAAATAATGAATGAAGTCATGTCAGCTCTAAGAATTCAACAAGCATTCCACACCACATATCACCCACAAAGTAGTGGTAAAGTGGAAAGACTGAATGGGACATTGAAATTAAAAATTCAGAAAGCCATGGCTGAGACAGGAAAACCATGGCCGGACTGTTTACCGCTTGCTCTGTTTTCAGTAAGATACACGCCTAATAATAAGACTGGACTCTCCCCATATGAGATATTGTTTGGCAACGTACCCAGCCTAGGGTGTTTCTATCCGCAAGCATTAGAAATGAACAACCATGTGCTAAGTTCCTACGTGAGGGCTTTACACAAAAAGATTAAGCAAGTACATGATAATGTCTTCAGTTCTCTTCCAGATCCAGATCAAGACTCTAGCAGCCATACGCTGCAACCTGGAGACTGGGTGGTTATAAAAAGACACGTGAGGAAAAGCCTAGATCCACGGTTTGACGGACCCTTTCAAGTTCTGCTGACCACAAGTACAGCCGTTAAGCTAGAGGGAAAAGAGACCTGGATCCACGCATCCCATTGCAAAAAGATACTAGGAGAACCAGCGGACAAAGAATGATGACATTGTTTATACTTACCTACATCCTTACAACCACAGGTGCATGGACTAGGTTGAGCGCCACATATGGAGACGACAATAGATTCATTAAACACCATCTTGCTCTAATCGATGGACTAAAGGAGCAAAACCAGACCATTGCTAATTGTTGGATATGTACACATGCCCCTATGACATCCACTAGCATACCCTTTCTCGCTGTCCCAGTCTCATGGGAAGAGATAAACTTTTGGGTGAACTGTTCAGATACTTGGGCCAATAATGCCACACAGAGACTGTGGAATACCACTGTTGGGATTCCCGTAGTAAGATGGACAAAATTTCCGTGGTGGCAGGGGAACCTGACGGGTCAAGTAATTCCCAGGTTGTATATAGCATTTAAAGGAGGGGAGTGGGTACCTCGTAACAAAATGATGAGGCCAACCTTAAGAACCAGGATTCCTGGTGGGCAAACACCTTTTCCTTTCTAAATCCAACAAATTGGTTTAAAGGTATCGGTGGGTGGTTGGCTGGCATAGTGCAAGCGATTTTTCAGGTTTTACTAATGTGTCTTGCGGTTTATTTGGTTTTTAAGCTTTTTCTAATGTGTATTCAGCGTTGTACTAAAAGAAACCATAGAGATTCATATTGATAAATGAAGGAACAAAAGGATGGAATGTTATAGCAGAAGATGAGTCCCCTCAAGTCAAAAGCCCCATCTATGCTATATAAGTCTGAAAGTTACTTTAGGTCAAAAGTTAAAACACCAGCTATGAATGTTCCTTCTTGAATCAAGAATGCATCCTTGCCAGTCATCAGAATGTATCTGATTTAATGTGTCTAACTCAATGTGTCCGATTGAATGTTTCAACACAAGCATGAGAATAGAAGATAGTCTTTGTGTGCTAAAATTATATAATCAAACCATATATGGTAAATCCGTTTCCTGCCTTCAGAGTGAATATAAAACCCATGCTTTGTAATAAAGTTTAGAGCTTGTTTGACACACATCCTGTCCTGTGTCTCACTCTCTCTCCGATATCGTAATCCAAAGGATAGAAGACTCAGAATGCAGTGACGACAAGCGCGTGAAAAAAATTGGACCATACTAAAGTGTGGATGTTAAGTCATGAATGTGCTGGATTCCTGCACGTGTTATCTTCAGCTTACCGGTTTAAGGCACCATTGCCAGTCATTTTACCATGATGTATTTTCTAACCTACATACAGTATTACATAAGGATTTCTGGACAAGCTGCAAGTGATGAATAACCTACTTATTACGCGCTAAGATTGGCAGTTGGGGAATAACTGATCAATCGCTTATATAACATTTTTCTCTTGTAAGACTTCTTCAGAAATAAGAACATTTTACAAAGCTTCACCAAGTATTTGCTGTATGATCACATCATTTTATCTCATGCAAAATTCAATAGATGCGCCCAAAAATAAACTCCAATAAATACATATTTTCCCAATGGAAAAAGAAAATGGAAGTAACACTGAAGATATGTTCATTAATTAATGATTGCTAAAAATAGATCTATCTTTCCTTCTAAAAGTTCTCCCATGATTCTCTGCAAACACACTTACATTTAAATATGCTAGCAAGGCTAAATTTCCCATTAGGTTTATTCTTGGGGCCAGGGATGGAGAATTGTTCATGCGGCTCTATACTGTAAATGTTGCACTACCCTCCATACATGTAATGACTTGATATGACATATCTTCAGTAATATATATTTATATCAAAGTAGTGTATGTTTAATTGCAGGCAGGGTGTGGTTTGGTTGTGCTTATAGACTATTGGAAACGAGCAATAATCCTCACTGCATAAAATACCTTTTCCATAAAACAATTCAAAATTCAAGTTTTCCCACCAACAAAGAATGGAGAGGTCTGTAATTTTTATATTTTTAAAAAAAATCTAGAAAATCACGTTGTATGATTTTTACATAATTAGTTTGCATTTTATTGCATGAAATAAGTATTTGATTCAATAGAAAAGAAGAACTTAATATTTGGTACAGAAAACTTTGTTTGCAATTACAGAGGTCAGACGATTCCTGTAGCTCTTGACTAGTGTTGAGCCACCCCGTAGTGTTCGGGTTCGGTTCGGTTCGTCGAACACCGGGATGTTCGAGGAACTGTTCGTCGAACTGTTCGTCGAACACCTTAGAACACCGTCGAACACCGTTAAAACTAATGGCAGGCAAACAAAAACACATAGAAACACATAGAAAACACATTCAAAGGTGTCCAAAAGCTGACAAACTGCTCTGAAGACGCTCTTTTTAAAAAAGCCAGCCGGCAATTCAGCAGTGGCATACACCGGCACCCGACACTTTAGACAAGAAGGAATAGAGCATCACACATAGATTAGATAGATAGAAACATGTCAGTCACATATATAAGAAGTACAGTGATAGTGTTGGTTACTGTACTTGTCATTTAGTGTAAAGGATTTATTAAAAAAAATATTAGTGTTTTCATGCACCGTCTCTTTAAAAAAGCCGGCCGGCAATTCAACAGCGGTACCCGACAATTTATAACAGAAAGAATAGAGCATCACACATAGATTAGATAGATAGAAACATGTCAGTCACATATATAAGAAGTACAGTGACAGTGTTTGTTACTGTACTTGTCATTTAGTGTTAAAATAAAGGATTTATTTAAAAAAAAAATTGGCGTGGGGTTCCCCGTAATTGTAGGCTCTAGCGGAGGTTAAGCAGATGGCTGGGGCAGATGTTTGAAGCCTGGGAAGGGGTTAATACCCATGGAGCTCCCCAGGCTACTAATATCAGCCCCCAGCTGAATACCTAGCCTTTACTAGCTATTAAAATGGGGGACCCCCCCAAAAAAATGACATGGGGTCCCCCCTATTTTAATAGCTAGCAAAGGCTAGGCAGACAGCTAGGGGCTGATATTAATAGCCCAGGAAGGGTGCCATGAATATTGGCCCCCTCCCAGGCTAGAAACACCAGCCGTCAGCCGTCCCAGAAATGGTGCATCCATAGGATGCGCCAATTCTGGCACTTAGCCTCGCTCTTCCCACTGCCCTGTAGCGGTGGCAGTGGGGTAATAGGGCTGGGGTTGATGTCAGCTTATAATGCCAGCTGACATCAAGCCCAGGTTAGTAATGGAGAGGCGTCTATAAGACGCCCCCATTACTAAACCCATAGTCAAAGTTACAAAAAAACACAAACACCCAGAATAAAGTCCATTAATTGAAATAAAGACACAATTCTTTATTGTTCTAAATAAAACCATACTTACCATCACGCCCATTCCAGCTGAAGCCAACGATCTCCTGCAATAAAAGAAAAATAATAAAGCAACATCATCCTTACCTTTCGATGGTTCCCAGGACAGCTCCAGCTCTGCTACATCGAGATGACAGGCTAGACCGCAGCAGAACGCTGCCATCCAGCCTGTCATCCCGCAGACACCGAGAAGCGCAGGCATGCTTGCGCTCATCAGTGTCAGGCTGTGACGGCATCCAGATGAGCCGAGGTCATGTCCAATGAACTCAGCTCACCTCATGCACGTCACTGACAGCGTGGGAAAATTCTCCTGCACTCAGCTCTTCAGCGTGAGAATTTTCCCACGCTGTCAGTGACGTGCATGAGGTGAGCTCATGTCCAATGAACTCAGCTCACCTCATGTACGTCACTGACAGCGTGGGAGAATTCTCACACTGAAGCGCTGAGTGCAGGAGAATTTTCCCACGCTGTCAGTGACATGCATGAGGTGAGCTCATGTCCAATGAACTCAGCTCACCTCATGTACGTCACTGACAGCGTGGGAGAATTCTCACACTGAAGCGCTGAGTGCAGGAGAATTTTCCCACGCTGTCAGTGACGTGCATGAGGTGAGCCGAGTTCATTGGACATGAACTCGGTTCATCTCGATGCCGTCACAGTGAGACACTGAGGAGCGCAAGCATGCCTGCGCTTCTCAGTCTCTGCGGGATGACAGGCTGGATGGTAGCTTTCTGTTGCGGTCCAGCCTGTCATCTCGATGTAGCAGAGCTGAAGCTGTCGTGGGAACTATGGAAAGGTAAGGATGATGTTGCTTTATTATTTTTCTTTCATTGCAGGAGATCATTGGCTTCAGCTGGAATGGGCGTGATGGTAAGTATGGTTTAATTTAGAACAATAAAGAATTGTGTGTTTATTTCAATTAAAGGACTTTTTCTGGGTGTTTTGTTTTTTTTAAATACTTTACTAGAAATTCATGGCTATCATGTCTAACATTGGCGTGACCCCATGAATTTCGGGCTTAGGGCCAGCTGATAATACCAAGCTGGCCCTAACCCTTTTATTACCCAGTGAGCCACCGCACCAGGGCCCTGGATGAGTTGGGTACAGCGCCAGAAGATGGCGCTTCTATGAACGCGCCATTTTCCGGGGTGGCTGCGGAGTGCAATTTGCAGCAGGGGGGGGGACCCAGAAAGCTTGGGCCTCCCTGCGCTGCAGATTCCAGCCCCCAGCTGCCTAGTTGTACCTGGCTGAACACAAAAATAGGGCGAAGCCCCACGTATTTTTTTTTTAATTAGTTCATGAAATTCATGAAATAATTAAGAAAAAAGGCCTTCCCTATATTGTTGTGTCCGGCCAGGTACAAATAGGCAGCTGGTGGTTGGGGGCAGCCCGTTCCTGCCTGCTGTACCTGGCTAGACACAAATATAGTGCGAAGCCCCACGTCAATTTTTTTAAATTATTTCAGGAAATTCATGAAATAATTAAAAAAAAA
Source organism: Phyllobates terribilis (assembly GCF_046119375.1). Classification (NCBI taxonomy): domain Eukaryota; kingdom Metazoa; phylum Chordata; class Amphibia; order Anura; family Dendrobatidae; genus Phyllobates; species Phyllobates terribilis. The sequence goes on from NW_027362764.1 coordinate 99,543,456, forward strand.
TTGATGTGGGGCTTCGCACTATATTTGTGTCCAGCCAGGTACAGCAGGCAGGAACGGGCTGCCCCCAACCACCAGCTGCCTATTTGTACCTGGCCGGACACAACAATATAGGGAAGGCCTTTTTTTTTAAATTATTTCATGAAATAATTAAAAAAAAATTGACGTGGGGCTTCGCACTATATTTGTGTCCAGCCAGGTACAGCAGGCAGGAACGGACTGCCCCCAACCACCAGCTGCCTATTTGTACCTGGCCAGACACAACAATATAGGGAAGCCCTTTTTTTCTTAATTATTTCATGAAATAATTTAAAAAAAAATACATGGGGCTTCGCCCTATTTTTGCGTCCAGCCAGGTACAACTAGGCAGCTGGGGGCTGGAATCCGCAGCGCAGGGAGGCCCAAGCTTTCTGCCCCCCCTCCCCCCCCGCTGCAAACTGCAGTCCGCAGCCACCCCGGAAAATGGCGCGTTCATAGAAGCGCCATCTTCTGGCGCTGTACCCAACTCATCCAGGGCCCTGGTGCGGTGGCTCACTGGGTAATAAAGGGGTTAGGGCCAGCTTGGCATTATCAGCTGGCCCAAAGCCCGAAATTCATGGGGTCACGCCAATATTAGACATGACCACCATGAATTTCTAGTAAAGTATTTAAAAAAAACACAATACCCAGAATAAAGTCCTTTAATTGAAATAAACACACAATTCTTTATTGTTCTAAATTAAACCATACTTACCATCACGCCCATTCCAGCTGAAGCCAACGATCTCCTGCAATAAAAGAAAAACAATAAAGCACCATCATACTTACCTTTCCATGGTTCCCACGACAGCTTCAGCTCTGCTACATCGAGATGACAGGCTGGACCGCAGCAGAAAGCTGCCATCCAGCCTGTCATCCCGCAGACACTGAGAAGCGCAGGCATGCTTGCGCTCCTCAGTGTCAGGCTGTGACGGCATCCAGATGAGCCGAGGTCATGTCCAATGAACTCAGCTCACCTCATTCACGTCACTGACAGCGTGGGAAAATTCTCCTGCACTCAGCGCTTCAGCGTGAGAATTTTCCCACGCTTTCAGTGACGTGCATGAGGTGAGCTCATGTCCAATGAACTCAGCTCACCTCATGTATGTCACTGACAGCGTGGGAGAATTCTCACGCTGAAGCGCTAAGTGCAGGAGAATTTTCCCACGCTGTCAGTGACATGCAGGAGGTGAGCCGAGTTCATTGGACATGAACTCGGCTCATCTGGATGCCGTCACAGCGAGACATTGAGGAGCGCAAACATGCCTGCACTTCTCAGTGTGTGCGGCATGGCAAGCTGGATGGCAGCGTTCTGCTGCGATCCAGCCTGTTATGTGAATGTAGCAGAGCTGAAGCCGTCGTGGGAACCATGGAAAGATAAGGATGATGTTGCTTTATTATTTAATTTTTACTGCAGAAGACATTGGCTTCAGCTGGAATGGGCGTGATGGTAAGTATGGTTTAATTTAGAACAATAAAGAATTGTGTGTTTATTTCAATTAAAGGACTTTATTCTGGCTGTTTGTGTTTTTTTTAACTTTGACTATGGGGTTAGTAATGGGGGTGTCTTATAGACGCCTCTCCATTACTAACCTGGGCTTGATGTCAGCTAGCATTATAAGCTGACATCAACCCCAGCCCTATTACCCCACTGCCACCGCTACAGGGCAGTGGGAAGAGCGAGGCTAAGTGCCAGAATTGGCGCATCCTACGGATGCGCCATTTCTGGGGCGGCGGACGGCTGGTGTTTCTAGCCTGGGAGGGGGCCAATATTCTTGGCACCCTTCCTTGGCTATTAATATCAGCCTCCAGCTGTCTGCCTAGCCTTTGCTAGCTATTAAAATAGGGGGGACCCCACGTCACTTTTTGGGGGGGTCCCCCATTTTAATAGCTAGTAAAGGCTAGGTGCTCAGCTGGTGGCTGATATTAGTAGTCTGGGAAGCTCCGTGGGTATTACCCTCTTCCCAGGCTTCAAACATCTGCCCCAGCCGTCTGCTTAACCTCCGCTAGAGACTAAAATTACGGGGAACCCCACGCCAATTTTTTTTTAAATAAATCCTTTATTTTAACACTAAATGACAAGTACAGTAACCAACACTATCACTGTACTTCTTATATATGTGACTGACATGTTTCTATCTATCTAATCTATGTGTGATGCTCTATTCCTTCTATTCTAAATTGTCGGGTACCGCTGCTGAATTGCCGGCCGGCTTTTTTAAAGAGACGGTGCATGAAAACACTAATATTTTTTTTAATAAATCCTTTACACTAAATGACAAGTACAGTAACCAACACTGTCACTGTACTTCTTATATATATGACTGACATGTTTCTATCTATCTAATCTATGTGTGATTTTCTCTTCTTTCTGTTCTAAATTGTCGGGTACCGGTGTATGCCGCTGATGAATTGCCGGCTTTTCATGTTTCACTGTGAGCACTGTTCCCATCGATTTGGGCAATCACTGTAATGCCACAACCACCATGGCTGTGGCATTACAGTGAGTGGCAGACAATCCCTGCATGATTGGTGCTCTAAATAGCGCCAGACATGCAGGACACGCTTTTGGTGCACGAACAGTTATCGAACACAACCTCGAACAGCCGAATTTTTTGCAAATCGTTCGGGTTCGTCGAACAACTCGAACACCGCCCAAAACAGCTCGAATTTGAGATTGGCGAACAGTTCTAGTCGAACACCGCTCATCTCTATTCTTGACCAAGTTTGCACACATAGCATCAGGGATTCTGGCCCACTCCTCCATACAGATCTTCTAAAGATCTTTCAGGTTTCGGGGCTGCCACTGGGCAACATTGAGTATCAGCTCCCTTCAAAGATTTTCTATTGGGTTCAGATCTGGAGACTGGCTAGGCCACTCCAGGACCTTGAAATGCTTCTTACAGAGCCACTCCTTAGTTGTCCTGGCTGTGTGTTTCGGGTCATTGGCATGCTGGAAGACCCATCCACAACTCATCTTCAATGCTTTTACTGAGGGAAGGAGGTTGTTAACCAAAATCTCGCAATACATGACCCCATCCATTCTCCCTGCAATATGGCGAAGTCATCCTGTCCCCTTTGTAGAAAATCACCCCCAAAATATGATGTTTCCCCCACCATGCTCCACGATTGGGACGGTGTTCTTGGGGTTATACTCATCCTTCTTCTTCTTCCAAACACTGCGAGTGGAGTTGATACCAAAAAGTTATTTTTTTGTCTCATCTGACCACATGACCTTTTCCCATCCCTCCTTTGGATCATCCAGATGGTAATTGGTGAACTTTAAGCGGGATATATGCTGACATGAGCAGGGGGGACATTGCATGCCCTGCAGGATTTTAATCCATTACGGCATAGTGTGTTACTAACTGTAATATCCGAGACTGTGGTCCCAGCTCTCTTCAGGTCACTGACCAGGTTCTCCCATGTAGTTCTGGGCTGATTCCTGACCTTTCTCAGAATCATCCTAGCCCCATGAGGCAAGAACTTGCATGGAGCCCCAGACCGAGGAAGACTGACCGTCATCTTGTATTTCTTCCATTTTCTAATAATTGTAGCAACAGTTGTTGCCTTCTCACCAAGCTGCTTGCCTATTCTTCTGTAGCCTTGTGCACATATACAATTTTGTCCTTGGTGTCCTTAGACAGCTCTTTGGTCTTGACCTTGGTGGAAAGATTAGAGTGAGATTGATTGTGTTTGGATAGGTGTCTTTTATATAGGTAATGAGTTCAAACATGTGCAATTAATACACGTAATGAGTGCAGAGTAGGAAAGCTTCTTAAAGAAAAACTAACAGATCTGTGAGAGCCATGCAATAAAATGTAATTTAATTATTTAAAAATAATGTGTGTGCACATATATTTATTTATTGTTTAATAATTTTGCAATTTTTACAATGCCCTCTAAAGCTTTTATAGACTCATATTTCCTGACCTTTCAGGTAGTCTTTACAGTAGTTTCCTGATCGTCAGAGGCAGGATTACAATGACTGATAACACAAGATCCACCCAATCACAATAGACAATATCTCTCTTCACAACAACCATTGCACACGCTCATTAGATGATACAATTCCAAAGATAGGGTTGGGGTTTGTTCATTGTGGCTATGTACATGCGTTGTTACCTGAAACAACAGGAAGTTAGAGTCTACTTTTTATTCTTAATACAGATTGAAACATGTAAAAAAGAAAAAAGAAAAAAATATTACTAGCTCTCACTGACCTGTATAAATGCACTCAGCATTCACACGTTGCCTTCTAATGTTCCCACATTTACAGCAGGGATCACATTATCTCATACATTTTTATACATTTTACCCCAAAATACCTTAGAATATTGTGAAAGTTCTGAGGTCCATATAAATTATCACCAGCCATAAATAAGTAAATCATTTACTTTGTGGGTGGAATAATGCAGCATTTACACACTGATAAGAGGTGCAATGTATCCTGCTATGTGACACCACCCACATAAAATACGATTGCAACGTCACACAGTGCAACATGCCTGCGGGGTTTATAATGTGCCATAAAGGCTGGAATGTGTTATAAAATGTTATGATAAACATGGAATTCATTATCACAGGAAAGCAGATAAGTGCCTGATCTCCTCTCCATAGAGTTTCCTTACAATTAACTATTTTTGAACCAGGGACATTCTAAAACTGTTCTTCACACTCTATTACGTGACCCGTCATTCCCATATATTTTTATTTACACATGTGGTTCACACATTAGAGATATTGCACCAGTGTGGTATTTATAGTAGTTGCACAGGTAGCAGAGAAAGCATGATTGTACTTCAATGGTGCAAAATGTATTAACTTCTAAGTTCTAAATAATTTAATCGCTTTCTCTGTGCCTAGTTATTTAAATGTATGCATTATGTTTGTAGTGCATCAATCATATATAGGTCAATGATTTAAGGCACGGAGCGGACATATCATTGGTGCAACCTGTGCAGCTGTACAGGGGCCCATTTCCACCTCCAAACCAGGTGTAATTGTGCATTATTCTGAGCTTTTGGACTGCAAAGAGCCCATATATTGTTCTTGCTTAAGGGCCTCTTCTGTCTGTGTCCATCCCTAATATAAGCAAAGATATAAAGACCTAAAAGAAGTCAGCCAGTAATTAACTTATTATGCGACTTCGATTTAGCATGCATCATATTTGCCAACATTTTTTGGGGGGGAATAGGAAGTCTACCAACCTCGTCCAGCAAAGCCAATCCCACCATGAAACACCTACTTTTGGATATGGCTTACATAAACCTTATTCTTTTCAAGACCTGGACACCCTGAATTTGCTGGGATTGTGTCAAGAGGAGAGCTAATCAGTTCTAAGTGAATCAAATTCTCTTTACACTAAAAAATCAGATTTGCCAGTTGATTTACTCGATTTTTTTTGCCATTTGATTTGCTCGAATCCAATAAAATAGTAAAAAAATATACTCCCCTCATCCCATCAAAGAGCTCTATGTAGCTGGAAAACTGGACTGAAGGGAGTTACCTGCATGGAGGACTAGGTTGGCAGCTGTGCAAAGAAACAGATGACGGCCAGAGAGGGGATAAGTATAATTTCTTTTTATACCCTACATTTATTATGCTCTTAAGTCTGGAGAGAACTCGGAACATTATAAAGCACTTTCAATTCGCATCAAGAGGTGAATTCAAGCAAATATGCCAAATTTGAATTCATCTTTAATTATTTCTGAAAACTGAGGGCACTCCTGATAAATTCGGTACAGTTATAAGGCATTAATATCTTACTCACAATACATAGAACCTCCTGCAATTTTACTAAAGTAAACTTTGATCATCCTAGAACTTTCTAGTCAACTATGTTAGATTCATTATAACTGGTGATGTTTTTGAGAAAGTTTTCTGTTCTCTTCCTCTCACACCATTTTAAATCCCTCGAAGAGCCAAGGGTATATACAGGCAGATCAATGCCTCAATAGTAGACCTGAATATGAGCCTCTTGCTCCATGATATCTTATTGCAAAGCTGCAGACCACACACTTATGTCTGTTTTAGGCCCAATTCAGAAATTCATTCTTTTAACATACAAGAAAAAAGCAGACAGTTTTTCATCAGTGTGCCATTTTCTTCCATATTTTCATTTTTACAATCAGCGTGGCTTCAGTTTTTTTAAAAAAAATCACAAGCTGCTACTCATTAAACAGTAAAAAAATGGACACACTCGAATGACCCACAGACTGCCACACCCATTTGCACACACCATTTCCTCAAGAAAAAAATAATGCTGATAGGCTGCATAGCTCATGAGAAATAACAAAGTCACAAAACTGCAAGATGAGGTAAGTACGTTTTTGTTTTACTAGACATATCAGGGTCATTGAAAATGGTTGTTCAGTAAAGTGCAACACTTTTAACTTACAGTACAGCAGACCACCCAAGCAGTGCTGCTTTGGGTATTCTTATTTCAGTACTTTAGGGCAATCATTTCCCTTGGAGCAAAAAAGGAGGGCTTAGGTCAAATACTGAAAATAGCACTCTTAGAAAGTCAACACTAAGGCCAAAAAGGCATTTGATGGGTGGGGAGGTGCCAACAAAGAGACACAGCATGGTGGCTCAGTTGGGCAGCACGACGACTCAGTGGTTAGCACTGTGGGAGGTGCCATCAAAAAGGCATAGCATGGTGGCTCAGTTGTAGTTTTGTAGAGTTGGGGTCCATGGTTCAAATTCCATCAAGTACAACATCTACAAGATGTTTCTATGTTCTCCCCGTGTTTGCGTGGGTTTCCTCCCACACTCCAAATATATGCTGATAGGGAATTTAGGTTGTGAGCCACAATGAGGGCAGGGTTGATGTCTGTAATGTGCTGTGAAATTAGTGGCTCTATAGAGCAAGTAAAATAAGTAAATTCATGACAAGGCACCACCATAGGCAAATGAGGTATTAAGAGTGGTGGTTGAGGAGGCTGCAAAATGGGTCAGTGAGGGTAAGTGGTTGGTCAGGACTCCTGTCCCACTGTATGTCTGCCCTCATTGACCTTTTTCTTCTTTTCTTACCCACCACATGATGGCTGTCACTGAACCTTTTTGGTGCCTCCTCATGTATGATGGACTCCACAGCCCCCCCACATAGTATGATGGTCTCCACAGCCCCCTACACAGCATGATGTTCCCCACACACAGTATGATGGTCTCCACATCCCCTCACACAGTATGATGATCTCCCACACAGGATTATTGTCCCCTCATAGCCCCCAATACAGTATTATGGTTACCACAGATCACAAAAAAGAAAACCTTGTACTCACTATATCCAGCTGCCATCTCCTCTTCTATTCTGTCTTGCAGTGGACACGGGTGGAGCAATGTAGTGACGTCATCACACTGACTGACATTTCCTGCTTGGCGCCAGCAGGAAGTAGACTGCCTCCTGCTGGAGTAAGTTACGGAGAATGGAACCAGTGGTTGTGTGCTCCGCCACAGCTGTTAACAGTATCGGCGTCCTGAGGACACCGATAATGTTAACATTGTTGCAATCAATGCTGTGGAAATCAGAACAGTGGTATCCTAGCAAGGCTGAGATAAGGCTATAATGCCATCAATGATAACGTCTATGAGTCACCTGGCATATGTGCACCACAAATCAGTGGTATATAACAGAGCCCCTTAGTATCGCTAGGCAGCCGGAAATGATCACACTTGAAGCAACACAATATGCGTATGAAAATGTCATAAAGGCTAAGGACGATGCATAATGGTACTGACAACATTACCTTGAGACATGTTGAATATGCGGTGACGAAGCCACGCAGGCGAAACGTGCATTGAGGCGCGCTATCAGTCCACTGTTGGCTGTGCCTGCACACCGCATATTCAACATGGCTCTGTTATATACCACTGATTTGTGGTGCACATATGCCAGGTGACTCATTGACGTTATCATTGATGGCATTATAGCCTTATCTCAGCCTTGCTAGGATACCACTGTTCTAATTTCCACAGCATTGATCATTTAATCAACTACAGTTATATGATATTTGTACTATCTGACCTTAGTTAGTTTCAATGCAATTCTTCTTTTTCATTTATATGTATGTCATATACTTATGCGGTTGTTGTCTGGGCCGGCCTATAGGGGATTAGTCTCCTTCTTTTGCTTCACTTCATCTGCCTTATCTAGTCGTGCTTCTCACCGTAACCACTTTTTACTACAAGTAATTTTATACTATTTGTCTGATACTTGTTCTATTGAAGGTTTAATAAAACGTACAATTATTTAATGGCTTTTTTCTCTGGCTGCCTCTTTTCGGGATTTGGTGTCCATTATTTGGCTTGCAATTTTCCCATACAATCCCCCTTTTCTTGGTTCTATGTTCTCATTAAGAGAAAAATTTAATAGGTGTTGTACTTATTGTTGCAATCAATGTGCACCGGACCACTTGACATTTGGGAACTGGATCAGGGTACCGCTTCTTGCTGTAATTCTAATAACTGGTTTCATCGAATCGATAAGGATCATTTGAATACTACTCTTGATTTACTGTCTTTTTGAATGGGCAAGTTTGATCCATGATTCAAATCACAAATGGACAGGTCTCCATTTCTCTTTGTGGAGACTGAGTCAATAAGAAAACTCAGTCACGTGTACTGTGTATATACAGTATTTGCCAATCAGCAGTTATTTAATAGCATGTTTAGACAGGCTGACTGCTTAAGAATAATTTCGATTTACGAATAAGCATTTTGGTCATTCATCGGGTTATCAGCAGTCTGTGTACACTGCACTATTATCGGAACATAAGCGTTCCTAGGAACATTTGTTCATTATAATCGGTCAGTGTAATTGGACCCTAGGAATTTACATTATTTATGTCAAAATTGCAATTAAAAAAGACACCCAAAAATTTTATACATATTAAAGCATAGACCCTGATACATGAAGACTGGCAATGTTCACACCAGTCTCGATGAGGGTGCATACTGGAGCCAAACACTTCTCATTCATTGAGAGGCACATGCCCCTCTTAAGAATCAGGAGTGTCTGAAGGATGGCATGTGCCTTGTCACAAATATTACTCCAGTATCTTTGGATGCACAGTGGTCTCAGTTTTCATGAAATCTCACCCACTTTGCTTGGACAGTTAAACACAGCAGAATTTCTGTGCAGAAAAAATGCAGCATTTATGCTACATGTGAACACGGCCTAAATGTCCAAGCAAAGTGGATGTGATTTCATGAAAACTCCTGCACTCAGTGTTACATTTTTATTACATTTTTGTATGGGTTTAATGGAGAAAAAAAAATCAATCACTCCATTTTTTCATGCCATTTACCAATCACCATAAATATTCTGAGAACAGTGTTGTGCTGGTTGTTACGATAACAGGGACACCAAATATGTCCACATTATTTGCTGATTTGTGATGTTTATTATTTTTTAAAAAGAGTATTAAAATGACATTGTTGTAATTGTTTTTCATTATTTTTTAGCATTTTACAGAATGAAAAAACGCTGACTTTTATTTTCCCTGTACAATACAGGGACATAGAAATACACTGCTATAAACAGATGTATCTCTATGTATCAGTATAATCTACCTGTAGGTTCAGAGCCTGCACTGGAGCTTCGAGTACAGAAAATCCTCCATTACTTGCCACTATTAGCTCTGGCTCATAGCTTTAGCTGCTGCCTGCAATGATAAAGGTTGTGGGTTCGATTCTTAGGGAGACCAGATCTCAAGAAAATAAGAGAATTGTTTATTTAATTGTGTGTGCAGAAATGCCGGCCCCACCCCTGAAGAGGAAGAGCTATGGAGCGATGAAGATACAGATTGACGACTTCGTACAGAGAGAGCAAGTCGAGACAAAGCCCTGACGTAGCGGGGCGGCCCCCTCAAACCGGGACAGTCCAGCTGAGTAGTGTTTATATGTTTGTCAATTTATAATTTTGTCATTGCCACATAATTTGTACATTGTGATAACCTCACATGTAAAGCACCATGGAATAAATGGCGTTATAATAATAAATAATAATAATAACAACCTGCAGTCCCATGTAAAGTCATAGATTTCATTCTGAAGCATCAAAGTCCACTTGAATTACAGTAGAAAATCCAGTTCCCTATGTCTGACTCATGTGTGCTGTCGTGCTGTGAAGTTGCATATATTTCAGAGGGTTGCTTATGACATAAACACAACCGACATGTCCAAAACTGTCTGTTCTGTACACGATGACATGGAACTTTTATTTCCTTTTTATTCCAAAAAAGATAAGCCTCAATAGGCTATTTAGGTAGGAATAAGATGTTTTGTACACAAAACCCGGTTTACAAAAGAAATAGATCTTATCTAAGATCAACAGCATAACCAAACAAGCCTCTACTGAGCGAGCTTAATCTCCAACCTGATATTTGCTGAGAAGTGGTGAGCGTCTGCACAAAACCCGAGTCAATATTTACCAGTAAATGGAACTTTGCTTGAGCAACTCTATAAAAAAAAGTGTAATTGCTGTTAAAGGCCAATGGGGACATTTTTTCCAGGCTTCCCCCCCTGTCCTGCAGTTGTAAACAGGCTGACACTAGATCACTATTATAGCCTTATATGGTATCGCCAAGTACAAAAGTAGGGTCATGTGACTGCGGACACAATTGTGAATGGCGGTATCAGGAAATATCCTGGCTGTTTGCAACACAGAAATATTTCCCAGATGAGGTCATCGCTCCTGAATAATGAGCCTGTTCAGCTGTCACAAATCTTAACCCTTTCAGGAGGAGGTTTTTTTTTTCTCCTTTTGTTGACACTCTGCTCTTTTGTTATCGTCTTATTTCCTGACCCTTTTTGAACTTTCGCAGTCACTGTCAAGTGCACAATGTGGGCAAATACTTTTAACCAGTGCGAGACGCCTTTTTTTTTCATGAATGATGAAAGCTAGGCTTGTTTCTCCTGTAGTCAGCACATTTTAAGTTGGAATTAATAGGGGGTATTCTGCTTGGCCAGCACATTTAGTTCATACATTCATCTGGTGATAATAGAGAAGATTTTCCAAGGGATCGTTGCATTGATAAATTGTCTCCTGTTTATCAAAATGTCTGATTGGAGTCTGGTTTAAATCTTTTAGTCTTTAAGCAATTGGTAGTGCAATTACTAATTGTTTCTAATTTTAAGGAACATTCCTAATTTTTAAGCTGGGGTTGTATAGTAGACTTTCAATTATACTATCAGCTCATGGGGAATCTAGTTCTCATGGAAGCCCACCACAGTTTAGATACCTTTGTTCAGCTGATTGTTTAGCCGGCAGCTATGTCACCAACTCCTCCATACACAGGAGCGCTCGCTCTGCCAAGTGCTCCTGTGTTCTCTATGAGGCAGTCACTGCAAGATATCTCTAGAGGAGGCTTATTTCTGAGAGCACAAAAGGATCAGCAGTCCAAAATCAGACATGCTGGATCCTTATTTGTCCTGACATTTATTGGGGAGAGTTGGAGGCGCCCATAAATATTAGGTTGTTAGGGGAACCTGTTGATATTGGCGAGTTCCAGTGAAGTTAATCTAATGTGAATGTAAGCCTTTACTTACAGGCACAGGCAATGCACCATGCACAGAAAAGATGCAAATTAGCTCTCCACTCATGTCATCCAAACTAGGAACTTCTCCAAAAGGAAGAGACATAAAGTACCCTGCTTTGTATTGACGAGGGGTAAGGACTAATGATGAGCGAATGTGCTAGCCACTGCTCAGTACTCGACCGATCATCACGGTGCTCGACAAGCTCAGCGAGTATTTCCCCGCCCTGCATGTTTGGTACTCTTTAGAGAGCCAATAAACATGCACGGATTGCTTGCCACGCACTGTAATACCTTAGCCATGTTGGCTGTGGGCATTACAGTGATTGGCTGGCCACACAGCGTCATCAGGTCTATATAAGACCGGGCGCCGCTATGCTCGTCACAGTCTACCCCGGAATCAGGTAGAGTAGAGAGAGCTGCTGCTGTGTCATGGAGAGATTTGCTTGTTTATAGTTAGAATAAGTATTCCACAACATATATATATATATATATATATATATAAATCCATCTGAACTAACAGTCCTTCTGAGGACTAATCCAGGTGCATATTTTCAGCGGTGAAGGTGATAGTAGGAGTTAGACAGCCAGGCAGTGTATGTGGCAGACTGCAGTACATATGACGCGCCCCCTGGGCCTGTGCTGTGCAGGGGGATACCCGGAGCCGGATAGCTGGGGGTTGTAGTCCTCCGTGGCGGTGACCCGGTCCGTGCCCAGGGCGGTCAAACCAGTGGCAGTCTATTTGTATTGTAATAAGTGTCCGACTACGCCACCCATGGATTGCGGTCAGTGGGGACCGCCGCTGCGCTTCAGACCGCTGAGGCTGATGTTGTTTGCGCAGCCGAGTATGGGATGACTCCCCACGGGAGAAGTATTGCCTCAGGGCAGCTAATGTGGAAGATGATGGGAGTGATGGTCTGAGGGTCCCAGTGCTAATGGTGCAGGAGCGGCAAGGAATCACAGAGACGGAAAGTGCAGTTCAGGGTCTTTACTGATGGTACAAGGTAGACCCTCCCGGGAGTACTGGCTAGTATAAGGGGCCTGGTCAGTCTGCGAGCAAGCAGGAGTTTCCCTGGCCAGGTGGAGTTGTAGGCCTCCCCGTTTATCTGCACTCTTCCTGGCTACCTTGCTGTCAGCGGTTACAAGTAGCCCACGTCCCTGAGTATACCGTGTGGTGCTCACCCGTATGGCTGGTGACTTGGGGCCTTCTGTTAGCCTCCGCTCCTGGATGGCGGCGCTGGTCCCTTCTTTGTGACTGAGCCTCCGGGCTTCTATGGCCAGAGGACCTGGAATCCCCTGCCGGCTGGTTTCTGCTGCTGGGTATATATCAGTCCCCACAGCCTCGGACTCCTGTGTCCGGTTTTAGTGTCTTCGTCCAGGGCGAGCTCTGCTCAGCTCCAGCCCCTGGACTTCAGCTACTGCTCCTCCAGAGCTCCTGATCTCACTTTCCCTCTCCAGACTCTGACTGCTCTGCTTGTTCTGCAGGCTCTGTCTCTGTCTGCAGCTTCACTCTGACTCCTCTAATCCCGCCCCAGACCCAGTTTAAAAGGGCAGATTCCTCCCCTCCCAGGTCTGGGCGGACCGTGTTGCATGTTTAGGGATCCTGACCAGAGAAACCTCCCACTTGCTCTCAGACATAATATCTCTATTACTGTGGCAACCAGACCCCTGGGGTGTCACATTCCTGCCTAGTAAATTTTAGTACTCCGGGACTAAGCACATTTTTAAAGAAACATAAATACAAGGTATAACAATAACAAGACAACATATTTACAAGAAGCTTTAGTCTGTAGAGGTCACGGCGTTTCCGCAACCGGGTGTCCATATCACCCAACAAGGCGAAGTCTTGGCACAGAATAGGGGATCTGTCCAAAGCAAACCCCTTGCGTTGTCCTTGGGCGTGGCTGCAAGGGTAGACTAACTACTTTGGGCCGCAAGGAGGCCACGCCAGACAGGTTTTCTCTTCCGCGGCCGTCTTCACAAGAGGCACCAAGGTGCAACTATCTACAAAACTGTTCCGGTTATCCAGTGTCCATAACCTGTTAGTCCAAATAAATCTGCAGGGTAACTGAGAAACATAATTAGTAACAGGCAACAAACATAAACCATAAACATTTTTCAATAAACAGTCAACTTTACAGTGCATTGGTTTAGATTCTCCAGCGAGCGGGCATCTGACCTCTAGTGACTCTAGTGGACCTACGGAGCTCACTAACTGGTTCTGCACTACAGGGTGTAGGAGGTGTTATGGGCAAGCTGGGCAGCTTTCTGTGCACTCTTTGGCTCACTAGGGGCACAGCAGGCTCACTACTAGCAGAGGGTTGATCCTCCTGTACTGCTGGTGTGGACTCTTCTGCCCCTTGGGCCGGCTGCTCTTCCAGCTCTACCGGTTCCTCTGTAGGCACTTGCGGGGCTGGCTGGAGAAAGGTGAGGACGGGTACCACGACAGCGCCGTTTACTTGTGTCCAAGACCGCGGGAAGTCTCCGAGTACGGTACTGATCATTTCTTCCCTTTCCTCTGCGGGTTGAGGGTTTTCTTGATCTTCTTCAGGGTTTTGCAGCTGCTCGGGACACTTCTTCAGGTGGTCTCTGGAGACAATGGCTGTGGTTTCTCCTCCATCCTTACTGATTACGCAGATTTTTGGGTTCTCATGGCTTGATGGCAGTACGGTGTACGGGTCCTTCTCCCACTGGTCGTCCAACTTGTGGAGCCGCCTCTTCCTCTTCAAGACCTGCTCTCCAGGTACCAGGGGAACAGCGGGAGCATACTGGTTATAAGCCTTCTCTTGCCTTTCTCTAGCTTGAGACAGACTTCGCTCGACGCTTTCCTGTACTTTCTGATACTGCTGCTGCCGTTCTGTATCCCAGTCTGCCTCTGGCGAGGTGTCCTCAGGCGTCAGGACTCCCATATCCCGGTCAATAGGCAGCTTACCAGGTCTTGCTCTCATTAGGTAAGCCGGGGTACAGTTGGTGGAACCTACAGGGATGTGGTTATACAGGTCCACCAGATCGGGCAGTTTCTCAGGCCACAGACTGCATTCTTCCAGGGGCAGTGTTTTTAGCAGATCTATCACCACCTGGTTCATCTTCTCGCAGAGTCCATTGGTTTGAGGGTGATAGGGCGTTGTTCTTATCTTCTTGCAGCCATACAGGTTGCAGAACTCCTGGAAGACCTCCGCTTCGAAGGCCGGTCCTTGGTCTGTCAGCACTTGGTCCGGGTACCCGTGTGGACGGCAGAAGTGCTGCTGGAAGGCTCTAGCCGCTGTTTGAGCCGTTAAGTCCTTAACCGGGACCACCACCAGGAACCGGAAGTAATGATCCACGATTGTGAGGGCGTAGACATACCCAGATCTGCTTGGAGCCAGTTTCACATGGTCCAGGGCTACCAGTTCCAGTGGCTGTCTGGTGATGATGGGCTGCAGGGGAGTCTTCTGGCTGGCTCAGTCTTTTCTTCTCAGGTGGCACGGGCCACAGTCTCTGCACCACCTCTCGATGGCTCCTCTCATGCCTACCCAGTAGAACCGTTCACGCAACAAGAACTCCAGCTTCTTCCATCCGAAATGCCCTGCTCCGTTGTGGTATGCCTCCAGAACCATAGCCGCGTCTCGTCTTGGGACCACTACCTGCCAGGTCAACTCATGTGTTCGAGAGTTAACCATTCTCCGGCACAGCTTCTCCCTGTAGAGGAACAGCTTACTTTTCTCCTTCCACAGTTGCTTGGTCTCCTCCGGAGCGTCTGGGTCAAGACAGGCATCGGCCTGGGTCAGCATTTCCTTCACCAAATGGACTGCGGGATCACTGTCTTGCGTCTCCGCCCAGTTGTAGTGGGGCAAGGGATTGAACGTCACGGAGCGCCTGTCCTTCACACGGTGGGAATACAGGGTAATCCCATGACGGTGGAACTCAGGGAGCTCAACTTCTACCAGATCTTCTGGATCTTCCCCTACGTCCGGTAAGTTCGGCATTCTAGACAGGGCATCCGCGTTGGCATTTGATCGTCCTGCCCGGTATTTGATGGTGAATTCAAAGTTGGACAGGCGGGCCATCCATCTCTGTTCCAGGGCACCGAGCCTTGCAGTGTCCAGGTGTGTCAACGGGTTGTTATCCGTGTACACGGTCAATTTGGAGGAGGCAAGGTAATGCTTGAAACGTTCGGTCACTGCCCACACTACTGCCAGGAACTCCAGCTTGAATGAGCTATAATTCTCAGGGTTCCTCTCCGTGGGCCGTAGCTTTCGGCTGGCGTAAGCGATTACCCGTTCTTTCCCTTGCTGGATCTGGGACAGTACGGCTCCTAGCCCGATGTTGCTTGCGTCCGTGTGGAGGATAAAGGGCTGGCTGTAGTCTGGATATGCCAGGATTTCATCCCCCGTGAGGGCCATCTTCAGCTGGCAGAAGGACTCCTCTTCCAGCTTTTCCCACCTGAAGGGCGGCTTCTGGTTTTTGGCTTTCCGAGATTGACCTATCAGGAGGTCCTGCATAGGGGCTGCCATTTTGGTGAAACCGGGAATGAATCTTCGGTAGTAGCCTACCAACCCGAGAAACTGCCGCACTTCCTTTATGCTGGAGGGTCTTGGCCAGTCCTTAATCACAGTGATCTTATCAGGGTCGGGAGCCACTCCGTCAGCACTCACCACGTGTCCCAGGTACTGCACCTTTGGTTTCAGGAGGTGACACTTGGAGGGTTTCACCTTTAGGCCGTAATTCGCCAGAGCTTCGAACACTTCTGCCAGGTGTTTCAGGTGGTCCTCGTAGGTATTGGAATAGACGATGACATCGTCCAGGTATAGCAGGACCGTCTCGAAGTTCCGGTGTCCCAGACAGCATTCCATCAACCGTTGGAAGGTTCCTGGTGCGTTGCAGAGCCCGAACGGCATACAGTTAAATTCGCTGAGACCCATCGGGGTGGTGAATGCGGTCTTCTCCCGGTCCGCCTCTGCTACAGGAACCTGCCAGTACCCGCTAGTGAGATCCAAAGTAGAGAAGAAGTTAGCAGATTTTAATGCAGCTAAGGACTCTTCTATCCTTGGTAACGGGTACGCATCTTTGTGTGTGATACGGTTGACCTTCCTGTAGTCTACACACATTCTCATGGTGTTGTCTTTCTTTTTCACTAAGACTAGTGGAGCTGCCCAGGGGCTACAGCTGTCCCTGATTACCCCAGCCTCCTTCATGTCTCTAAGCATCCCCTTGGCGTGTTGGTAGTGTGCCGGGGGTACGGGTCGGTATCTCTCCTTTATGGGAGGATGGTCTCCCGTGGGGATGTGGTGTTCTACCCCCCTTACTCGCCCGAAGTCTAGCGGGTGTTTACTAAACACTCTCTCGTACTCTCGAACCACCCGATAGACTCCCTGTTTCTGGTGTGAGGGAGTGGAGTCAGTACCCAAATGCAGTTGCTGACACCAGTCCTCCATTGGTTTCTTAGAGCCGTTACCTTCCTCTGGTTGAGATGGAGGCAAGGGTTCCACGGCCTGTACAGAGTTCTGGTTGATGGTGAACAATTTGGCTAGCGTGGCATACCGGGGCAGGTATACTTCTCTCTCCCCGATATTTATGATGCGAACGGGCACCCTCCCATGGCGTACATCGACCACCCCCCGTGCTGTCAAAATGGTGGGCCTACTGTCTGAGTAGACGGGTTCTACCATTGCTTGGTAGTCTCTACCTCTTAGACCAATAGCTGCCCGGCACCAAATCATCATCTCACTTTTTGGGGGCATGGCAATAGGGAATGGGTCACACATTCTCACGCTACCTATCTCACCACCAGATAGTTCCACCTGTTGCCGCTTCATCAGTGCCCGGATCTCTTTTTGGAGCACACGCTGCTGGCCGGAACTGGCGTTCTTGGCAACCTGCTGTAAAATGAGAATCACCTCTGCAAGACAATTTTCAATCACATTAGTTCCCAAGGTTATTCTAGGGTGACTCTCATGACGGTCTATGTCCACTATAATCAGTCCCTGTGCCGCCAGTTCGACTTTACCGATCTTAATGGTCACCTCTTTGAATCCCACCTGCGGCACGGGCTGACCATTGCTGGCGATGTTACTCAGGTCGTCATCTGGGTAGCGGGTTATGTCCGAGTCATTCCAGTACTGTTTAAAGAGCACGTACGGGATGGTGGTCACCTGTGACCCAGTGTCTAGTAGGGCACTCGTAGGAATGCCATCCAGTACCACAGGCAAGATTGGACGTCCCCCTACGTATTTATCATGCCAGTTTGATGGGCCTGATGGTCTTATGCCTGGGGGTTGGCCCTCTACCCCAGGTTGTGCCCGTTTAAATGACAGTACCTTGCCACATGTCCGGGTTGATTGCAGCGGCGGCAGATGGGTCGTCCGTCCTCTTTGTATCTGTCGCTGGGTCTTCCTCTGGCCGGTGGGGTCCTCCTCAGTCGGTGCCACGGGACGTCCTCCGGTCCGGATGCCAGCTGGATCTTTCCTGGAGAAGAGACCTGTAAAGACTGCACAGTTCTGGTTAGCGCGGCAACGCTCTTAGTCAGCTCTTGGACCTGATGGTGCAGGTCTGTAGCCGGGTCACTGTTTAAAGCCTGCGCATCAGCTCCCACAGGCCCTGCAGACAAGGGCGCCATCTCCTGGTGGTAAGTGATAGCAGGGCGCCTGTGGGTCACAGCGCCACCTGGTGCCGGTTCTCGGAGCACCCGGATGGCTCTGTCCTTGAACTGTGCAAAGTCCAGGTCAGGGTCCTGTAAGGCCATTGCCCGCAACTGGGTTCGATGGGCATTGCACAGTAGACCCTCAATAAATTGTTCAGTCAACAGCTTATCTTCATTAACCACGCTGTCAGGGTCTGCCTGCTTAATGGCTCTCAGGGCCTCTTGTAGGTTTAGAGCATAGTCTCTTATACTCTCATGTGCCCGCTGTTTACACCCGTAAAATCTGAGCTTTATTTCGGCTGAGGTGCGGGTATCAAATGTGTCTTTCAGCCGGGCTAGTATTTCTCTGACAGTCCTCTTCCTCCCAGGTGACCAGGACTTTACCTCCCTTTGGGCTGCCCCGATTAATTGGGCCACCAGGATGCTCACTTTTTGCTCTTCTGTGAGGGGGTACACCTGGAAGAGGCTATCCAGTCTTTCTCTAAAGTCATTTAGAGTATGTGAGTCCCCTGAGTACTGGGGTAGCCAGGTTGCCCCCGGGATATAGGGCATGGTGAATGGCATGACTGCTGCAGCGGTTGCGCTGGCAGTGGCTGTGGCAGTGGAGCTCCCCTCGGTGTCCGGCATCCTCCTCCCCCCTAGTGGACCGTGGCCTACCTTGCGATGCTCTTCTTCCGTAGGCCGCGGCTCCGCAGTCAATCGTCGGGGTTGAGGACCTGGCGTCGCGCTTCGATGACGTCAGCGTCGCTCTTCCTCCCTTCCAGGACCTTGGGCAGCGTCAG
Organism: Phyllobates terribilis; assembly: GCF_046119375.1. Classification (NCBI taxonomy): domain Eukaryota; kingdom Metazoa; phylum Chordata; class Amphibia; order Anura; family Dendrobatidae; genus Phyllobates; species Phyllobates terribilis. Next base: position 99,562,412 of record NW_027362764.1, read on the forward strand.
AGCGTGGGGCGGAGCTTCGGATCTCGCGCGCTTTCGGCGTCCACGCCCCTCTTCTTCCCGTGCGGCGTCCCGAAGATGGCGTCCGAAGGCGGGAAGCAGCTGCGGATGGCGGGAAGAAGGCAGAAGACGGCGGGAAACAGTCCAGGATGGCGTCTGATGGCGGGAATCGGCTCCGGATGGCGGGAAACGACTCCGGACGGCGGGAAACTTCACCACAGATAAGTATAAAAGTCTCTTTTTCAGGCACGCAGTACCCGGTGGTTGCGGGCACGAAATCCTGCCGACTACGCCAAAGTTGACGCGCCCCCTGGGCCTGTGCTGTGCAGGGGGATACCCGGAGCCGGATCGCTGGGGGTTGTAGTCCTCCGTGGCGGTGACCCGGTCCATGCCCAGGGCGGTCAAACCAGTGGCAGTCTATTTGTATTGTAATAAGTGTCCGACTACGCCACCCGTGGATTGCGGTCAGTGGGGACCGCCGCTGCGCTGCAGACCGCTGAGGCTGATGTTGTTTGCGCAGCCGAGTATGGGATGACTCCCCACGGGAGAAGTATTGCCTCAGGGCAGCTAATGTGGAAGATGATGGGAGTGATGGTCTGAGGGTCCCAGTGCTAATGGTGCAGGAGCGGCAAGGAATCACAGAGACGGGAGGTGCAGTTCAGGGTCTTTACTGATGGTACAAGGCAGACCCTCCCGGGAGTACTGGCTAGCATAAGGGGCCTGGTCAGTCTGCGAGCAAGCAGGAGTTCCCCTGGCCAGGAGGAGTTGTAGGCCTCCCCGTTTATCTGCACTCTTCCTGGCTACCTTGCTGTCAGCGGTTACAAGTAGCCCACGTCCCTGAGTATACCGTGTGGTGCTCATCCGTATGGCTGGTGACTTGGGGCCTTCTGTTAGCCTCCGCTCCTGGATGGCGGCGCTGGTCCCTTCTTTGTGACTGAGCCTCCGGGCTTCTATAGCCAGAGGACCTGGAATCCCCTGCCGGCTGGTTTCTGCTGCTGGGTATATATCAGTCCCCATAGCCTCGGACTCCTGTGTCCGGTTTTAGTGTCTTCGTCCAGGGCGAGCTCTGCTCAGCTCCAGCCCCTGGACTTCAGCTACTGCTCCTCCAGAGCTCCTGATCTCACTTTCCCTCTCCAGACTCTGACTGCTCTGCTTGTTCTGCAGGCTCTGTCTCTGTCTGCAGCTTCACTCTGACTCCTCTAATCCCGCCCCAGACCCAGTTTAAAAGGGCAGATTCCTCCCCTCCCAGGTCTGGGCGGACTGTGTTGCATGTTTAGGGATCCTGACCAGAGAAACCTCCCACTTGCTCTCAGACATAATATCTCTATTACTGTGGCAACCAGACCCCTGGGGTGTCACACATACAGTGCAAGAGGGTACATAGCACGTTCCTGCTGCTGCTGTTCTTACAGATATTTGTAGACATAGCCCCTGGTTTTAGAGGCTAGGGCAAATTTTTTTTTTTCTTAATTCTGGTTAATTGCTTAAAAGCAATCCAGAGTACACCATTTTTCTGCTCCATTTGCTTGTTAGCACTGCAGAATACAGAATAATATTAGTAAATTACAGGCCTGCTATTTAAAACCGTGGTTCTCTGTCAGATATATCACATATAACAGTGTTCCAAAATCAGCCATTTCTGCCTTCCATTTCATTGCACTGTGTCGGTCAAACTATTCACACTAGGTGTTATGATAGGCTACAAGCACTAAGGAAAGACAGGAGATCTGTCCCTACAATAGAACTAAGCTAGATCCCTACGATGTAACGGGGAACCTGATCCTGCGATCAGACCTGCTAAAGTCCTCAGCTAGTCTGAACGAAGACCTATAGATGTGAGGGAGGGATCCTTACAAGAACTAGGGACTGGGAGAAAGATGGACACCTCCTAGCAGAAATTGTAGCAGTAAAAAGACAAACACACAATATAGAACATAAAGGTCAAAAGACCTAGCTAAACTGACTGAGAAAGGTTACAAAGCACCTGGCAAGCTTAAGAGTAGAAATTACAATGAAGTCCAGCATGGCCAGAAGGGCGGAGCAGGATTAAATAGGCAAAAAGGTCATGTGACCAGCAAAATAGAAAAAACCTAACAGGAGAGTTGTAACAGTACCCCCTCTTCTAAGAGGATCCTCCGGATCCCCTAGGCCCAGGCTTATCCGGAAACCTCTTGTGAAACGCTCTGACAAGTCAGGAAGCAGAAACATCATCCGCCCTCACCCATGAGTTATCCTCGGGACCGAAACCCTTCCAAGCGACGAGATACTGCAAACTCCCCCTATACCGTCTAGAATTAAGGATGCGGGAAATTTCATATTCCCCGTCCTCCACCACCGGAGGAACAGTGGCAGTGGCGTCTCTATCTGATACATCAGCTTTTTTCAATAGAGAAACACGAAACACCGGATTAATCTTCCAGGAGGTAGGAAACTCCAACCTAACAGCAGATTGGTTAACTACCTGAAGCACCTTAAAGGGCCCTACAAACTTGGGACCCAATTTTTTAGAAGGAATCCTCAACCGCAGATTCTTAGAGGACAACCAAACCATGTCACCAACCGTAAACAAAACCTCTTGACGTTTCCTGTCAAAGTACCACTTAGAATTTTTGTTAGCCTCCTGAAGATTACCACGCACATCCGTCCAAACTCTCTCCAAATCACCGGAAAAACTCTCCTCCTCAGGCACAGCCGATACCAATTTGGAGAATGACCCAAAAGACGGATGTCTCCCAGAACAACAAAAAAAAGGCTAACACCCAGCAGAAGAGGATGTATGGTTGTTAAGAGCAAATTCAGCAAGCGGCAGAAACTCAGACCACCCCTCTTGATTGTCTGCCACAAAACAACGCAAGAACTGCTCAACATCTGATTCTTCCTTTCTGTCTGGCCATTAGACTCAGGATGATATCCAGATGAAAACGACAAATGAACTCCCAACCTGTCACAAAAGGCACGCCAAAAACGAGCCACGAACTGAGGTCCGCTATCAGAAACAATGTCAGTAGGAACACCATGGAGTCTGACAATTTCCTTGACAATGGCCTTAGCGAGTGTCTTAGCGCAGGGCAGTTTGATGAAGGGAACCAAGTGACACATCTTGCTAAAACGGTCCACGACCACCCAGATGACCGTGAAACCCTCAGAGGAGGGAAGGTCAGTAATAAAGTCCATAGCCAGATGTGTCCAAGGTGCACTAGGAACCTCCAGAGGGCAAAGCAACCCCGCAGCAGGAGTATGAGAAGACTTAGATCTAGCACACACAGTACATTGACGCACCCACTTAATGACTTCCTTCTGCCATCCAGGCCACCAAAAAATGCGACCCACAGGTCTCTTGGTCTCAGAAATTCCTGGATGACCTGCCAACCGAGACTCATGACACTCAACAAACAAATCTCTCCTAAAGGTCTTAGGCACAAACAACCTCCCATGGGAAGTGTTAGATGGGGCATTCTCCTGTGCTTTAAGAATCTCATCTTCCAAAACGGAGTCCAATGCAGCTATCACAACTCCTTCCTGTAAAATGCACTCCTCCTCCTCGGTACCAACCATGGGAGAAAAGCTGCGAGATAAAGCATCAGCTTTTACATTCTTGGTACCCGGGATGTAAGTAGAGATGAGCGTTGTTCTACTCGAACTGTTCGCCAATCTCAAATTCGAGCTGTTTTGGGCGGTGTTCGAGCCGTTCGGCGAACACGAACGATTTGAGAAAAATTCGGCTGTTCGAGGTTATGTTCGATAACTGTAAGTGCACCAAAATCATAACTGGATTTTTTCTCAGTAATGATGAAAATTAATGTTAATACGCAGTTTGAGTGTACAGCAGGGTGGGGGGAGGGGCAGGGGATGGATCTCTGCAGGAATAATGAAGATCTCCATTTTTTTTTCTCTTTCCCGCATTTACAGTGGGGAGGTGCAATCTATCAGCCTATCAGCAGCGCACACACGGAGCGAAGTGCTTTTTTTCACACAAGCAAGGGCATGTGTCATTGGCAGTGTATGTCACATGTCCTTGCCCTATAAGACCAAGCCATTTTCCCCGTCGACACCATTTTCTCACTGCTGCAGCTGCGTGTTAGATGGCACCGCTGTTGCTGTGTGCGCTATACCTTGTTAATTTCAAGCCAATTTTCGCACAAATCTACAGATAGCTTGGGAGTAGGGAATAGTTGTGATTGCAGTCCTTTTAAGGACTAGGTTACAGCATTTTCTACGACTTTTATCAGGCAGGTCTGTGCTCTTAAATAGATAGGTTGTGGGAGTAAAGACTAATTGTAATTGGAGTCCTTTTCACGACTAGGTTACATCAGTTCCTATCAGTTTTTGCCAGGTAGGTCTGTGCCAGTGCTGTGCAAGTTTTTTTCACAGCATTTGGCTGAATCTAGCAAAGCTAATCCTTTTTGGCCTATTGCAGAGTGTGTTAGTTAGTGGAGTAGCCTATCTGTGTTGCAAGATATACCACCTGTGTATAGAATACCAATTTTTTTACTGCACCTAGTGAAGTAAAATCTTTTGGGCATAGCATCATTCTATTAGTCCATCTATACTGACCTCCATCAGGTTGCAAATTGAATATAATTTTTTTCTGCATCTAGCTCTGAAAAAATATTTGGCCTTCTAGCAGTGTGTGGGACTTTCTCTATTAGTCCATCTATACTGACCTCCATCAGGTTGCAAACTGAATATATTTTTTTCTGCATCTACCTCTGAAAAAATATTGGGCTTGTAGCTGTGTGTGGGACTTGTTCTATTAATCCATCTATACAGACCTCCATCAGGTTGCAAACTGAAAATAATTTTTTTCTGCATCTACCTCTGAAAAAATATTTGGGCTTCTAGCTGTGTGTGGGACTTGTTCTATTACTCCATCTATACTGACCTCCATCAGGTTGCAAATTGAATATAATTTTTTCTGCATCTAGCTCTGAAAAAATATTGGGCTTCTAGCTGTGTGTGGGACTTGTTGTAATAGTCCATCTATACTGACCTCCATCAGGTTGCAAACTGAATATATTTTTTTCTGCATCTACCTCTGAAAAAATATTGGGCTTCTAGCTGTGTGTGGGACTTGTTCTATTAATCCATCTATACACACCTCCATCAGGTTGCAAACTGAATATAATTTTTTTCTGCATCTAGCTCTGAAAAAATATTTGGCCTTCTAGCAGTGTGTGGGACTTTCTCTATTAGTCCATCTATACTGACCTCCATCAGGTTGCAAATTAAAAATAATTTTTATCTGCATCTAGCTCTGAAAAAATATTTAGGCTTCTAGCTGTGTGTGGGACTTGTTCTATTACTCCATCTATACTGACCTCCATCAGGTTGCAAATTGAATAAATTTTTTTCTGCATCTAGCTCTGAAAAAATATTGGGCTTCTAGCTGTGTGTGGGATTTGTTGTATTAGTCCATCTATACTGACCTCCATCAGGTTGCAAACTGAAAATATTTTTTTCTGCATCTACCTCTGAAAAAATATTGGGCTTTTAGCTGTGTGTGGGACTTGTTCTATTAATCCATCTATGCAGACCTCCATCAGGTTGCAAACTGAATATAATTTTTTTCTGCATCTAGCTCTGAAAAAATATTTGGCCTTCTAGCAGTGTGTGGGACTTTCTCTATTAGTCCATCTATACTGACCTCCATCAGGTTGCAAACTGAATATAATTTTTTTCTGCATCTAGCTCTGAAAAAATATTTGGCCTTCTAGCAGTGTGTGGGACTTTCTCTATTAGTCCATCTATACTGACCTCCATCAGGTTGCAAACTGAATATATTTTTTTCTGCATCTACCTCTGAAAAAATATTGGGCTTGTAGCAGTGTGTGGGACTTGTTGTATTAGTCCATCTATACTGACCTCCATCAGGTTGCAAACTGAATATATTTTTTTCTGCATCTACCTCTGAAAAAATATTGGGCTTCTAGCTGTGTGTGGGAATTGTTCTATTAATCCATCTAAACAGACCTCCATCAGGTTGCAAACTGAATATATTTTTTTCTGCATCTACCTCTGAAAAAATATTGGGCTTCTAGCTGTGTGTGGGACTTGTTCTATTAATCCATCTATGCAGACCTCCATCAGGTTGCAAACTGAATATAATTTTTTTCTGCATCTAGCTCTGAAAAAATATTTGGCCTTCTAGCACTGTGTGGGACTTTCTCTATTAGTCCATCTATACTGACCTCCATCAGGTTGCAAATTAAAAATAATTTTTATCTTCATCTAGCTCTGAAAAAATATTTGGGCTTCTAGCTGTGTGTGGGACTTGTTCTATTACTCCATCTATACTGACCTCCATCAGGTTGCAAATTGAATATAATTTTTTTCTGCATCTAGCTCTGAAAAAATATTGGGCTTCTAGCTGTGTGTGGGACTTGTTGTATTAGTCCATCTATACTGACCTCCATCAGGTTGCAAACTGAATATATTTTTTTCTGCATCTACCTCTGAAAAAATATTGGGCTTCTAGCTGTGTGTGGGACTTGTTCTATTAATCCATCTATGCAGACCTCCATCAGGTTGCAAACTGAATATAATTTTTTCTGCATCTAGCTCTGAAAAAATATTTGGCCTTCTAGCAGTGTGTGGGACTTTCTCTATTAGTCCATCTATACTGACCTCCATCAGGTTGCAAACTGAATATAATTTTCTGCATCAAGCTCTGAAAAAATATTTGGCCTTCTAGCAGTGTGTTGGACTTTCTCTATTAGTCCATCTATACTGACCTCCATCAGGTTGCAAACTGAATATAATTTTTTCTGCATCTAGCTCTGAAAAAATATTTGGCCTTCTAGCAGTGTGTGGGACTTTCTCTATTAGTCCATCTATACTGACCTCCATCAGGTTGCAAATTAAAAATAATTTTTATCTGCATCTAGCTCTGAAAAAATATTTAGGCTTCTAGCTGTGTGTGGGACTTGTTCTATTACTCCATCTATACTGACCTCCATCAGGTTGCAAATTGAATACATTTTTTTCTGCATCTAGCTCTGAAAAATATTAGGCTTCTAGCTGTGTGTGGGACTTGTTGTATTAGTCCATCTATACTGACCTCCATCAGGTTGCAAACTGAATATATTTTTTTCTGCATCTACCTCTGAAAAAATATTGGGCTTCTAGCTGTGTGTGGGACTTGTTCTATTAATCCATCTATGCAGACCTCCATCAGGTTGCAAACTGAATATAATTTTTTCTGCATCTAGCTCTGAAAAAATATTTGGCCTTCTAGCAGTGTGTGGGACTTTCTCTATTAGTCCATCTATACTGACCTCCATCAGGTTGCAAACTGAATATAATTTTCTGCATCAAGCTCTGAAAAAATATTTGGCCTTCTAGCAGTGTGTTGGACTTTCTCTATTAGTCCATCTATACTGACCTCCATCAGGTTGCAAACTGAATATAATTTTTTCTGCATCTAGCTCTGAAAAAATATTTGGCCTTCTAGCAGTGTGTGGGACTTTCTCTATTAGTCCATCTATACTGACCTCCATCAGGTTGCAAATTAAAAATAATTTTTATCTGCATCTAGCTCTGAAAAAATATTTAGGCTTCTAGCTGTGTGTGGGACTTGTTCTATTACTCCATCTATACTGACCTCCATCAGGTTGCAAATTGAATACATTTTTTTCTGCATCTAGCTCTGAAAAATATTAGGCTTCTAGCTGTGTGTGGGACTTGTTGTATTAGTCCATCTATACTGACCTCCATCAGGTTGCAAACTGAAAATATTTTTTTCTGCATCTACCTCTGAAAAAATATTGGGCTTCTAGCTGTGTGTGGGACTTGTTCTATTAATCCATCTATGCAGACCTCCATCAGGTTGCAAACTGAATATAATTTTTTTCTGCATCTAGCTCTGAAAAAATATTTGGCCTTCTAGCAGTGTGTGGGACTTTCTCTATTAGTCCATCTATACTGACCTCCATCAGGTTGCAAACTGAATATAATTTTTTTCTGCATCTAGCTCTGAAAAAATATTTGGCCTTCTAGCAGTGTGTGGGACTTTCTCTATTAGTCCATCTATACTGACCTCCATCAGGTTGCAAACTGAATATATTTTTTTCTGCATCTACCTCTGAAAAAATATTGGGCTTGTAGCAGTGTGTGGGACTTGTTGTATTAGTCCATCTATACTGACCTCCATCAGGTTGCAAACTGAATATATTTTTTTCTGCATCTACCTCTGAAAAAATATTGGGCTTCTAGCTGTGTGGGACTTGTTCTATTAATCCATCTAAACAGACCTCCATCAGGTTGCAAACTGAATATATTTTTTTCTGCATCTACCTCTGAAAAAATATTGGGCTTCTAGCTGTGTGTGGGACTTGTTCTATTAATCCATCTATGCAGACCTCCATCAGGTTGCAAACTGAATATAATTTTTTTCTGCATCTAGCTCTGAAAAAATATTTGTCCTTCTAGCAGTGTGTGGGACTTTCTCTATTAGTCCATCTATACTGACCTCCATCAGGTTGCAAACTGAATATAATTTTTTTCTGCATCAAGCTCTGAAAAAATTTTTGGCCTTCTAGCAGTGTGTTGGACTTTCTCTATTAGTCCATCTATACTGACCTCCATCAGGTTGCAAACTGAATATAATTTTTTTCTGCATCTAGCTCTGAAAAAATATTTGGCCTTCTAGCAGTGTGTGGGACTTTCTCTATTAGTCCATCTACACTGACCTCCATCAGGTTGCAAATTGAAAATAATTTTTATCTGCATCTAGCTCTGAAAAAATATTTAGGCTTCTAGCTGTGTGTGGGACTTGTTCTATTACTCCATCTATACTGACCTCCATCAGGTTGCAAATTGAATACATTTTTTTCTGCATCTAGCTCTGAAAAATATTAGGCTTCTAGCTGTGTGTGGGACTTGTTGTATTAGTCCATCTATACTGACCTCCATCAGGTTGCAAACTGAAAATATTTTTTTCTGCATCTACCTCTGAAAAAATATTGGGCTTCTAGCTGTGTGTGGGACTTGTTCTATTAATCCATCTATGCAGACCTCCATCAGGTTGCAAACTGAATATAATTTTTTTCTGCATCTAGCTCTGAAAAAATATTTGGCCTTCTAGCAGTGTGTGGGACTTTCTCTATTAGTCCATCTATACTGACCTCCATCAGGTTGCAAATTAAAAATAATTTTTATCTGCATCTAGCTCTGAAAAAATATTTAGGCTTCTAGCTGTGTGTGGGACTTGTTCTATTACTCCATCTATACTGACCTCCATCAGGTTGCAAATTGAATAAATTTTTTTCTGCATCTAGCTCTGAAAAAATATTGGGCTTCTAGCTGTGTGTGGGATTTGTTGTATTAGTCCATCTATACTGACCTCCATCAGGTTGCAAACTGAAAATATTTTTTTCTGCATCTACCTCTGAAAAAATATTGGGCTTTTAGCTGTGTGTGGGACTTGTTCTATTAATCCATCTATGCAGACCTCCATCAGGTTGCAAACTGAATATAATTTTTTTCTGCATCTAGCTCTGAAAAAATATTTGGCCTTCTAGCAGTGTGTGGGACTTTCTCTATTAGTCCATCTATACTGACCTCCATCAGGTTGCAAACTGAATATAATTTTTTTCTGCATCTAGCTCTGAAAAAATATTTGGCCTTCTAGCAGTGTGTGGGACTTTCTCTATTAGTCCATCTATACTGACCTCCATCAGGTTGCAAACTGAATATATTTTTTTCTGCATCTACCTCTGAAAAAATATTGGGCTTGTAGCAGTGTGTGGGACTTGTTGTATTAGTCCATCTATACTGACCTCCATCAGGTTGCAAACTGAATATATTTTTTTCTGCATCTACCTCTGAAAAAATATTGGGCTTCTAGCTGTGTGTGGGAATTGTTCTATTAATCCATCTAAACAGACCTCCATCAGGTTGCAAACTGAATATATTTTTTTCTGCATCTACCTCTGAAAAAATATTGGGCTTCTAGCTGTGTGTGGGACTTGTTCTATTAATCCATCTATGCAGACCTCCATCAGGTTGCAAACTGAATATAATTTTTTTCTGCATCTAGCTCTGAAAAAATATTTGGCCTTCTAGCACTGTGTGGGACTTTCTCTATTAGTCCATCTATACTGACCTCCATCAGGTTGCAAATTAAAAATAATTTTTATCTTCATCTAGCTCTGAAAAAATATTTGGGCTTCTAGCTGTGTGTGGGACTTGTTCTATTACTCCATCTATACTGACCTCCATCAGGTTGCAAATTGAATATAATTTTTTTCTGCATCTAGCTCTGAAAAAATATTGGGCTTCTAGCTGTGTGTGGGACTTGTTGTATTAGTCCATCTATACTGACCTCCATCAGGTTGCAAACTGAATATATTTTTTTCTGCATCTACCTCTGAAAAAATATTGGGCTTCTAGCTGTGTGTGGGACTTGTTCTATTAATCCATCTATGCAGACCTCCATCAGGTTGCAAACTGAATATAATTTTTTCTGCATCTAGCTCTGAAAAAATATTTGGCCTTCTAGCAGTGTGTGGGACTTTCTCTATTAGTCCATCTATACTGACCTCCATCAGGTTGCAAACTGAATATAATTTTCTGCATCAAGCTCTGAAAAAATATTTGGCCTTCTAGCAGTGTGTTGGACTTTCTCTATTAGTCCATCTATACTGACCTCCATCAGGTTGCAAACTGAATATAATTTTTTCTGCATCTAGCTCTGAAAAAATATTTGGCCTTCTAGCAGTGTGTGGGACTTTCTCTATTAGTCCATCTATACTGACCTCCATCAGGTTGCAAATTAAAAATAATTTTTATCTGCATCTAGCTCTGAAAAAATATTTAGGCTTCTAGCTGTGTGTGGGACTTGTTCTATTACTCCATCTATACTGACCTCCATCAGGTTGCAAATTGAATAAATTTTTTTCTGCATCTAGCTCTGAAAAAATGTTGGGCTTCTAGCTGTGTGTGGGACTTGTTGTATTAGTCCATCTATACTGACCTCCATCAGGTTGCAAACTGAAAATATTTTTTTCTGCATCTACCTCTGAAAAAATATTGGGCTTCTAGCTGTGTGTGGGACTTGTTCTATTAATCCATCTATGCAGACCTCCATCAGGTTGCAAACTGAATATAATTTTTTTCTGCATCTAGCTCTGAAAAAATATTTGGCCTTCTAGCAGTGTGTGGGACTTTCTCTATTAGTCCATCTATACTGACCTCCATCAGGTTGCAAACTGAATATAATTTTTTTCTGCATCTAGCTCTGAAAAAATATTTGGCCTTCTAGCAGTGTGTGGGACTTTCTCTATTAGTCCATCTATACTGACCTCCATCAGGTTGCAAACTGAATATATTTTTTTCTGCATCTACCTCTGAAAAAATATTGGGCTTGTAGCAGTGTGTGGGACTTGTTGTATTAGTCCATCTATACTGACCTCCATCAGGTTGCAAACTGAATATATTTTTTTCTGCATCTACCTCTGAAAAAATATTGGGCTTCTAGCTGTGTGGGACTTGTTCTATTAATCCATCTAAACAGACCTCCATCAGGTTGCAAACTGAATATATTTTTTTCTGCATCTACCTCTGAAAAAATATTGGGCTTCTAGCTGTGTGTGGGACTTGTTCTATTAATCCATCTATGCAGACCTCCATCAGGTTGCAAACTGAATATAATTTTTTTCTGCATCTAGCTCTGAAAAAATATTTGTCCTTCTAGCAGTGTGTGGGACTTTCTCTATTAGTCCATCTATACTGACCTCCATCAGGTTGCAAACTGAATATAATTTTTTTCTGCATCAAGCTCTGAAAAAATTTTTGGCCTTCTAGCAGTGTGTTGGACTTTCTCTATTAGTCCATCTATACTGACCTCCATCAGGTTGCAAACTGAATATAATTTTTTTCTGCATCTAGCTCTGAAAAAATATTTGGCCTTCTAGCAGTGTGTGGGACTTTCTCTATTAGTCCATCTACACTGACCTCCATCAGGTTGCAAATTGAAAATAATTTTTATCTGCATCTAGCTCTGAAAAAATATTTAGGCTTCTAGCTGTGTGTGGGACTTGTTCTATTACTCCATCTATACTGACCTCCATCAGGTTGCAAATTGAATACATTTTTTTCTGCATCTAGCTCTGAAAAATATTAGGCTTCTAGCTGTGTGTGGGACTTGTTGTATTAGTCCATCTATACTGACCTCCATCAGGTTGCAAACTGAAAATATTTTTTTCTGCATCTACCTCTGAAAAAATATTGGGCTTCTAGCTGTGTGTGGGACTTGTTCTATTAATCCATCTATGCAGACCTCCATCAGGTTGCAAACTGAATATAATTTTTTTCTGCATCTAGCTCTGAAAAAATATTTGGCCTTCTAGCAGTGTGTGGGACTTTCTCTATTAGTCCATCTATACTGACCTCCATCAGGTTGCAAACTGAATATAATTTTTTTCTGCATCTAGCTCTGAAAAAATATTTGGCCTTCTAGCAGTGTGTGGGACTTTCTCTATTAGTCCATCTACACTGACCTCCATCAGGTTGCAAATTGAAAATAATTTTTATCTGCATCTAGCTCTGAAAAAATATTTAGGCTTCTAGCTGTGTGTGGGACTTGTTCTATTACTCCATCTATACTGACCTCCATCAGGTTGCAAATTGAATACATTTTTTTCTGCATCTAGCTCTGAAAAATATTAGGCTTCTAGCTGTGTGTGGGACTTGTTGTATTAGTCCATCTATACTGACCTCCATCAGGTTGCAAACTGAAAATATTTTTTTCTGCATCTACCTCTGAAAAAATATTGGGCTTCTAGCTGTGTGTGGGACTTGTTCTATTAATCCATCTATGCAGACCTCCATCAGGTTGCAAACTGAATATAATTTTTTTCTGCATCTAGCTCTGAAAAAATATTTGGCCTTCTAGCAGTGTGTGGGACTTTCTCTATTAGTCCATTTATACTGACCTCCATCAGGTTGCAAATTGAATATAATTTTTTTCTGCATCTAGCTCTGAAAAAATATTTGGCCTTCTAGCAGTGTGTGGGACTTTCTCTATTAGTCCATCTATACTAACCTCCATCAGGTTGCAAACTGAATATATTTTTTTCTGCATCTACCTCTGAAAAAATATTGGGCTTGTAGCCGTGTGTGGGACTTGTTGTATTAGTCCATCTATACTGACCTCCATCAGGTTGCAAACTGAATATATTTTTTTCTGCATCTACCTCTGAAAAAATATTGGGCTTCTAGCTGTGTGTGGGACTTGTTCTATTAATCCATCTAAACAGACCTCCATCAGGTTGCAAACTGAATATAATTTTTTTCTGCATCTAGCTCTAAAAAAATATTTGGCCTTCTAGCAATGTGTGGGACTTTCTCTATTAGTCCATCTATACTGACCTCCATCAGGTTGCAAACTGAATATAATTTTTTTCTGCATCTAGCTCTGAAAAAATATTTGGCCTTCTAGCAGTGTGTGGGACTTTCTCTATTAGTCCATCTATACTGACCTCCATCAGGTTGCAAACTGAATATATTTTTATCTGCATCTAGCTCTGAAAAAATATTTGGGCTTCTAGCTGTGTGTGGGACTTGTTCTATTACTCCATCTATACTGACCTCCATCAGGTTGCAGATTGAATATAATTTTTTTCTGCATCTAGCTCTGAAAAAATATTTGGCCTTCTAGCAGTGTGTGGGACTTTCTCTATTAGTCCATCTATACTGACCTCCATCAGGTTGCAAACTGAATATTTTTTTTTCTGCATCTACCTCTGAAAAAATATTTGGGCTTCTAGCTGTGTGTGGGACTTGTTCTATTAGTCCATCTATACTGACCTCCATCAGGTTGCAAACTGAATTTAATTTTTTTCTGCATCTAACCCAGCCAATAGTTTTGGCCTAATACCACAGTTTGGCCACTCAGCTCTGCTCGGTTCCCATCCATTGTTTTTTTGTGCAAACAACTCCAGAGTTGTGAATTAGTTAACCACCAAAATGAGTGGAAAAAGGCCTGCTGCTGGTGGAATGGGGAATAGGCGTGTTGGGAAGGGGAAAAAAGGTTGTGTCCATGGGGTAGGTGTTAAAGCAACAGTAACATCTGCAGAAGAAAGACCATCTTCCAGCCAAACTAAAATGTCTACTTCTTTTAGCGGACAATGTGATAAGATCCCTTTCTTACGGCCACGCCAATCGCTACAAATTCCAGATGAGGCACAAAAACAGCAGGTGCTTCAACGGATATCAAGTGCTCCTTTAAGTGGGCTCTCCTCCACATCAACTTCAACATCACAAATACTCCAGTCCTCAAAGGTGTCACCCCAATCGCACTTGCTTCCTCACAGCTCCCAAATCTCCAGCTGCCCGTCTGAGTATGAGGTAGAACAGATGGTTGAGTCTGCAGAGCTGTTTACTCATACTATAGCCTGGGAATCAGAGGTCGACTCCAGCGCTTCTGTGAATCCAGACGAGGAAATGATCTGCACTGATGCCCAGAATCTTTATGAGTCGGATCCAGGACCAGATGCAGAAGGTTCTGACCATAATGTAGACCCTCATTCCCAAACTGAAACTCCTGTTGGTGGAGACAATGAGGAAGACGATGATGAGACTCAAATACCTGATTGGAGCGACAACTTTAGTTTTTTGTCAGGGCAGGAACAGGTTGGCTCTGAGGACGACGGGTGTGATAACGCACAGGGTGATGATGATGAGGTTGGAGATCCCACTTACTGTCAACCCACAGTCAGCCAAGAGATGAGGTCAGCAGAGGAGGTGGAGGAAGATGCTAGTGACGACGAGGTCAGGTTGCGCCTTCCTGGACAGAGACGTAGTACTGGAAGCACGTCAACAACTGCATCCTCAAACACAACTCTGCCTCTCACCACAAGTCGTGGAGGCTCTTCAGGTCGCATGGGTGCTAAGCCTTGCATAGCCTGGGCATTTTTTCAGATCGATAAAGATGACCCAACTCGTGTTATCTGTAACATTTGTCAGCAAAAGCTAAGTAGAGGCCAAAAAATACATAGTTTGAGTACTTCATGCATGAACCGGCACATGGACATGAAGCATAAGTTGCAGTGGGAAGCTCAGTGTGCTACAATGCGGCCTAGCCGGCCGGGCCAACCACCATCTGCCATATTTTGTGCATCCGCGGCCTCTTCATCCTCTGTGACTGGGGGGACAGCAGTCACACCTGTTTTGGGGCGCAGAGCTGCCACCTCTTTACCCGCAACAGCCAGCGTGATTGGCAGGTCATCATTTTCTTTGGAGGTGGTAACACCAGCTGGTGTTGAGCGCTGTCCGACAATGATAGCACCACCTTTGGATCAAGGCAACCTAACATGTCCGCCTGCATCTTCCTCACAGACCGGCAGTTTGCCGGGGACACCCTTATCAACCCCGTCTAAGCACAATAGCCAGCCCTCGGTCCCTCAGATGTGGACAAGTAAAAGACCATTTCCTCCTAGCCATGAGAAAGCTAAGAGGTTGAATTTCACCATCTGCAAGCTCTTGGCTACAGAAATGCTGCCTTTCCGCCTGGTGGACACAGAGGATTTTCGAGACCTTATGTCCGTCGCAGTGCCCCAGTACCAGATGCCCAGTCGGCACTGCTTCTCAAAGAAAGGTGTGCCTGCGCTCCACCAGCATGTCGCACACATCACCGCTTCTTTGAGAAACTCTGTGTGTGACAGGGTGCATTTCACCACAGACACTTGGACGAGTAGGCATGGACAGGGGCGTTACATGTCGCTGACTGGGCACTGGGTAACTATGGTGACAGCAGGACAAGGGGCTGTTGTCCAAGTCTTGCCGTCCCCACGAGTTGTGCGTCAATCCTCTTTATGTCAAAGTTCCTCCACTGCTTCTGCCTCCTCAACCTCCTCTCGGTCTTCCACCTGCACCCAAAGCCTGTCTGGTCATGCCACAAGCTTTCTAACTGCGAAGAAGGGATCCTGCACACCTCCTTACTATGCTGGCAGTAGGGCTCAACGTCATCAGGCGGTTTTTACTTTGAAATGTCTGGGAAATGTGAGTCACACAGCTGAGGAGTTGTGGTCAGCTCAGGAGAACCAATTTCATGAATGGTTGTCTCCACTGGACCTGAAACCAGGGAAGGACGTGTGCGACAATGCTGCAAACCTGGGTGCGGCCCTTCGCCGGGGCAATGTCACACACGTGCCTTGTGTGGCTCACGTGTTGTCCAGCAATTTTTAGCCCACTATCCCAGACTAGATGGCCTTCTGCAGAGGGCACGGTCGCTGTGTGCTCACTTCCGCCGTTCGCATCCCGCAGCTCAGCGACTTACATCTCTACAGAAGTCGTTGGGCCTGCCACTTCACCGGCTAAAATGCGATGTGCCTACCCGGTGGAATTCAACTCTGCACATGTTGCAGCAACTGTGGCAGCACCGACAAGCCCTGGTGCAATACGTTCTGACGTATAGCCTGGGCCAACGAGATCCAGACGTGGGGCAAATCACGCTGGAGGAGTGGTCTCAGATCAGGGACCCATGCACCCTTCTGCACAGTTTTGAAATGGCGACGAAGATGTTTAGTGCTGACGATGCCATTATCAGCATGACTATTCCGGTGATTTACATACTGGAGCACATGTTAAACAGAATTCGGACTCAGGTGGTGGCACAAGAGGAGGTGGAGGAAGTAGAGGAGGAGGAGTTGTATGCGGAAGGGCTAACATCTGCAAGGTCCAGATGGTCGGCAGCACCAAGGCGGCAGGCATGTGAGGGTGGGGGAGATGGTTTTACCAGGGCGCATGGTAGCAGCCAAACTAGTGAGGAAGGTGCAGGAGCCCAGGAAGAAGTGGAGGACGAACTGATGGAAGACTCATCAGATGAGGGAGACCTTGATCACATTTCTGTTGTGCGAGGTTGGGGGGAGAGGACAGAGGAAGGAAGCATGATTGTTACCTCGCCACCAACACAACAGGGACTTGGTGCTCCTGGATGCGCAACACACATGAGTGCCTTCTTGCTGCACTACCTGCAACATGACCCTCGAATTGTGAGAATTAGAAATAATCCTGACTACTGGGTTGCCACACTGTTAGATCCCCGGTACAAAAGTAAATTTGCAGAAATTATTCCTGCCATAGAAAGGGATGCACGCATGCAGGAGTATCAGCAGAGACTGTTGCAGAATCTTACATGTGCTTTTCCACAAAACACCAGTGGTGCACGTAGTAAATCTCACAGTTCCAACTTGCCAACCGTGGGACCGTCAAGTGTTCAGCACTCAAACCATAACAGAACCACAGTATCTGCTGGTAACATCAATTTTGCGCAATCATTTCACCACTTTTTTAGCCCATCCTTTGCAAGGCCACAGGAGACAAGAAGTCTGACACATAGTCAACGCCTAGAGACGATGGTACAGGAGTATCTCCAAGTAAACATTGAAGCCATGACTGTGTCACTGGACCCTTGCTCTTTTTGGGCTTCCAATCTGGATAAATGGCCGGAGCTAGCCACTTACGCCTTGGAGATCTTGTCATGCCCCGCAGCCAGCGTTCTGTCTGAACGTGTGTTCAGCGCTGCTGGTGGTGTGCTGACAGATAAGCGCACGCGGCTCTCCACTGATAATGTAGACAGACTCACATTCATAAAGATGAACAAATCATGGATCCGAAACGACTTTTCTACCCCTGTGTCATCCTGGGGAGAGTAAAAGATGGATGATTGGTTAAAATCACCCTACCAACCGTTTTAAGCTTTCAAATTACTAATCATGTTTATCTGTATCTTGGCTGGAAAATAATTTGGGCTTTGTAGCAGTGTGCAGCACTGATTCTATTAGGCCATCTATAATAAGCTCCACCAGATTTAAAATTACTAATCATGTTTATCTGTATCTTGGCTGGAAAATAATTTGGGCTTTGTAGCAGTGTGCAGCACTGATCCTATTAGGCCATCTATACTAAGCTCCACCAGATTTAAAATTAATAATAATTTTTAGCTGCATCTAGCCCGGAAAATAATTTTGGGGCTCCGAGATGCGCAAGACACATAAGTGCCTTCTTGCTGCACTACCTGCAACATGACCCTCATATTGTCAGAATTCGAAGTAATTATGACTACTGGGTTGCCACACTCTTAGATCCCCCAAACTTTTCGATCAACCTTTTCATTTTAATAAAGACCAAAAAAATGGTCATTTTTGAAATTATAAGCATTAGCAGGATATTAGAAACTGAAATCAAACAGTTTTCAACTGAAAACTTTATTCTAGGTGATGTTACATTTTCACATAGGACCCCTTGTTCGAAAGGAGCTTCTGAACTCTCTCGTCCATTGAATTTGTCAGGTTTTGGATGGTTTCTGCTTCAATTATTTTGCATGAGGACAGAATACCCTCCCAGAGCTGTGGCTTAGATGTGAACTGCCTCGCGCCATCATAGACACTCCTTTTGATGATGCTCCAGAGGTTCTGAATGGGGTAGAGGTCAGGGGAGCATGGGGGTCACACCATAAGTTTGTCCCCTTTTATGTCCATATCAGCCAAAGATGCAGATGTTTTATGTGCAGCATGAGATGGTGCATTATCATGCAAAAAAATGATCTTGCTGTGAAATACACAGTTCTTCTTCTTGAACCATGGCAGGAAGTGCTGTTTGAGAAAATCCACATACATTATGGAGTTCATCTTTAGCGCCTTCAGGGATCCTAAAGGGGCCGACAATCTCTCTCCCCATGATTCCAGCCCAAAACATTACTCCACCTCCTCCTTGTTGGCGCTGTAGCCGTGTTTGCGTGGGGTGTCCATCAACCAGCCATCCTCCACTCCATCCATCTGGACCATCGAGCGCTGCACGGCACTCATCCGTGAACAAAACAGTTTTGAAATCAGTCTTCATGTAATGTTTGGCCCACTGGAGCCGTTTCTGCTTGTGTGAAGTGGATAGAGAAGGTCGACAGGATGGCGTATGCACAGCTGCAAACCTCTGAAGGACCCTGCATCTTGTTGTTCGGGGGACGTTGGAGGCACCAGCAGTTTCAAAAACTTGTCTGCTGCTATGACAAGGCTTTTTTGCCGCTGCTCTTTTAACCTGACGTAATTGCCTGTAGGAAAGAGTCCTCAATTTGCCCTTATCAGCACGCACACGTGTGTACTGTGAATCAGCTACATATTTCTTGATTGCCAAGACACTTCATCCTGATCATCGCACAATGTTGATTGTAGTCATGCCTTGACCTAAACACTCCACAATTTGTTGCTTCTCAGCAGCCGACACATCCTTTTTCTTTCCCATTTTGGCAGAAAATGTAGGCTGCTTAATAATGTGAGACAGCCTTCTTAAGTAGTCTTGCCTTTCATTGGACACACCTGCCAAACTAATTAGCACAGGTGTCTGCAATTGCTTACAGTGATATAAAGAGCCCTGACACACATCACCATCAATGAGTTTAACTGACAAACAAACAAATTCTTCCCTTATCACTCCTAAACACTTTTTGCATAATAATTTGGAACACAGTGTACATGTGCTTTTCCACAAAACACCAGTGGTTCACGTAGTGAATCTTACAGTTCTAACTTGCCAACCGTGGTCTGTATGAAGTTGTTCAATAAAGGGCCCAAAATTAAGATAACATAGATGGGAGAGGTCTCTATGAATAGGAATTCCTAAGTATTTGATACCCTGTGAGGGCCAGGCAAAGGGAAAGTTGGACTGGATGGAATCCTATATGGATTTGGGGAGGGAGACATCGAGGACCTCAGACTTCGCTGCATTGATTTTAAAATTTGACCATGTAACAAAGTGATCTATTTCAGCCATAACAGCATGGATGGATATATGTGATTGAGTGATATATACTAGGACATCATCAGCAAATAGAGAGCACTTGTACTCGGTGCCTCCCACCTCAATCCACCTAATATTGGGGTTATGGCGAATTGATGAGAGCAGGTGCTCCGTCACTAGGATGTATAAGAGAGGGGACAGAGAACATCCCTGCCTTGTCCCATTGGTGATTGTGAAAGGTGATGAAAATGTTCTGATGCGCCCCCTGGGCCTTGGGACACCCGGAGCCGGACCCTTTTTGGTGGATGCTGGTGGTTGTAGTCTCCGTGGCGGCGACCCGGTTCCGTGGCTCAGGGCGGTCAAACCAGTGGCGGAACTATTTATGTGGTTTTGATGTTTAAATGTCCGACTATGCCACCCGTGGATTGCGGTCAGAGTGAACCGCCGCTCCAGGGCAGACCGCTGAGGCTGGTGTTGTGGGTGCAGCAGAGCGTAGCATAACTCCCCACGGGAGGAGTATAGCCTCAGGGCAGTGTATGCGGAGGATGGGGGTTATGGTGCAGGGCAGCAGCAGTAACGACACGGAGTCAGTGATGCAGTCCAGGGCCTTTACTCACAGTTGTTATTATCCAGACCACGTCTGCAGGTAACGGCTGCCCACGTCGTACTGTGCTCACCAGGTGAGGGGCTCAGACAACTCCCAGATAACTTTGGAGTGCTTCACAGGACCCCCTTTGTGTGTCCTTTGTCTGGCCTTTCTTACCAACCCTTCTGTCCGGCTGCCTCGGGCCTCCTCTTGGTAAACTTGTCGCCAGTTTCCCTGACCCTATGTGGTGCCTTCCTAGCGGGTGTAGCGAGGGGCTGCGCCACATAAAATGTCACAGCCTCCTGTTTCTAGCTGAGGGTCGTTTCCTGCCTCCACTAGTTTCGGGGACCGGTCTCCCCCTTTGGCCTGACCCCTCCACGCAGGTGGATTCGGGCGTGCGGTGGCGACTCGCCCGTCCGCACCCCTGGGATCCCTTCGTTCCTCGTTCCTGGAGCCTTCTCCGCTCCTCTTCCTTCCTTCTCCCTCTTCCAGGCCTGGGCCTCTGTTACTAGGCCCGCCTCTGGAGCAGAGCTCATGCAGAGCCCCTGCTCCCTGCCACTTCTGCTCAGACTTCTCTGCACTGAACTAAGATGGTGCCCACCTTTTATACTCCCTTCTCAATGCAGCCAGGAACTGCTTCCTCCCTGCTCCTGCACTACAGGGTTCCCCTTCCTCAGTGTTCCCTCCCCCCACTCCAGCCAGGGACAGGGACTGTCGTGCCCATCTCAGGGGCATATTGGTCGCCCTGCCCCACGGCAATGTGGTGTAATGCATGCAGGTGTCGGGTCCTGATCCACACTCCATCCTTACCTGAGAGTGAGATATCACACCTCTGGGTGAGGTGCAATACCTCTGTAGCAACCGAGCCCTCAGGGTAATACAGTTCCATTTATCTTCAGCCTAGGTGACGTATTGCGATACAGGGCCGTGATTTTGGCTATAAAAGGGTCCCCTAGACCCCTACCCCAAGCTTTTTAAGAGAATCATATATGGCGTGCCAGGAGACTCTATGGAATGCTTTCTCAGCATTCAACGAGAGTATCTAATTACAAATTTTTAACTGCATCTAGCCCAGGAAATACTTTGTGCCTAGTAGCAGTGTCTGCTAGTCAGCGGATTATCCCGGCTGTTAAGCAAGCTACACCACCTGTAGTTTTGACACTTAATTTTTTCAAAGGAAATGCTTCGGGACCACGGGATACTCAGTGAAGAGCATCAGGAGGCACCCCAAGGCATAGGGGCTGGGACTGGCAGTAGGATGCCTTACGGTGGACAGCCGAGCTCGATCCTTATAAAAGCTTTTTAACTGCAGCAGCTTTAGTGGACGCTACTGGAGCTGGAATTACGCGGCTGCTGGCATGAGACTTGCCCTCCAATAGATCCTTGTAAATGGATTTAAAGTGTATTCATTCAAATTAGAGAGACAATTTAAATTAAAAAGCTTAGAGCTGCCTCCACCACAGGGGGGCTCGCTCGACCCACCAGCGGACAGGCACCAGTATTGGGAGAGGGGGGCTGGCCGTCAGGGTTCACCGCGGCTCTGGCACAAACCCGGCGACACGGAGATGGCACGGGCAGGAGCGGACTGAACGTGTCGGCTTCTCACTTTTTGGATTTTAGAAGGGCATGACATGCCTATATCTGTGTCTCCCCCTCCTTTTACTCCTCCACCTCTTTTCTTTTTGCATGACTATATGTACTTGTCACTTTTCCATGTGTTAGTTGTGTCTTCAGAGCAGTTTGTCAGCTTTTGGACACCTTTGAAGGTGTTTTCTATGTGTTTCTATGTGTTTTTGTTTGCCTGCCATTGTTTTTAACGGTGTTCGAAGGTGTTCGACGAACAGTTCGACGAACAGTTCGGCGAACACATGGGTGTTCGACGAACCGAACCGAACTCGAACACTACGGGGGTGGCTCAACACTAGATGTAAGTAACGGAAAAATTAAACCGCGAAAAAAAAAGTGCCCACCTAGCCTGACGGGCATTCAAGCGCTTGGCAGCATCAAGATAGATCAGATTTTTATGATCAGTGAAAACCTGATTGGGAAATTCAGCACCTTCCAAGAGATGACGCCAGTGTTCAAATGCGAGTTTAATAGCCAGCAATTCCCGATTACCAATATCGGAATTAAGTTCAGTCTCAGAAAATTTTTTTGAAAAAAAGGCACAGGGATGTACTCCATCCTTGTTTTCCTGAGACAACACCGCACCGACCCCCACAGAAGAAGCATCAACCTCAACCAAAAACAGCTTAGTCACATCAGGCTGCATAAGGATGGGGGCAGAGCTGAGCCTCTCCTTTAGAAACACAAACGCTTCAATGGCCTCAGTAGTCCACTGAACCGTATTAGAACCTTTCCTGGTGAGATCGGTCAGTGGTTTAACTATAATAGAAACATTTTTAATGAATTTTCTGGCGAATTCTTTCGAATAATTGGTGAAACCCAAAAGCCTCTGTATCTATTTCAAACCAATAGGCCTAGGCCATTCCTGCACAGCTTGAACTTTCAACGGGTCCATCTCAAAGCCCTCGCTGGAGATAATGTAGCCCAAAAAACTAATTCTCTGTACAGCGAACTCACATTTCTCTAGCTTAGCAAAAAGCTAATTGTCAATTAATAACTGTAATACCTCACGTACGCTCCGTCAATGAGACTCCAGAACAGGCGAATAAATTAAAATGTCATCCAAATACACAACCACATTTTTGCCGATCAAAGGTCTAAGGATGTCATTAATAAGATTCTGAAAAAATGCTGGTGCATTGGTAAGACCAAAAGGCATAACCAGATTCTCAAAATGACCCACAGGAGTGTTGAAAGCAGTCTTCCATTCATCACCCTCCTTCATGCGCAACAAATTGTATGCCCCCCGGAGATCAATTTTAGGGAACCACTTGGCCCCCACTAACTGGTTAAACAAATCAGGAATCAATGGCAGTGGGTAGGGATTACATACAGTAATTTTATTAATCTCGCGAAACTCCAGACAAGGACGTAAACCGCCGTCCTTTTTTTTAACAAAAAAAAATCCAACAGCCACAGGTGACTTAGAGGGTCTGATATGACCGGCGGCCAAGCTCGTCTGTATGTATTCCTCCAAAGCCTTTCTCTCAGGAATAGTAAGATTAAATAAACGACTTTTAGGAAGAGTCGCTCCAGGGACAAATTCAATGGTACAATCATAGTCTCTATGGGGAGGCAAAATTTGCGACTCCTCCTCAGAAAAAACTTTCCAAAAATCCTGAATAGGTACAGGTAATTCCCCTTTATCCACAGCAGCAATGCGCCCTTTACAACACTTGTCATAACACTTCGTACTCCAGGATTTAATTTCATTAGTAGACCAATCCAGTACAGGATTGTGCAATTTTAACCAGGGTAACCCCAAAATTACTGGAGAAGGCAAATTATTTAATACTACCAAATCCAAATTTTCTTGGTGAATGCCATTAATAGTGAGGGGAAATTCATAAACCTTGTGAGTAACACATTTCAAGGGAGAGCCATCAACAGAAACCACGGCAATAGGGGATGACAAAGGTTTCGGTTTTAATTTAAGTTTTTCCAAGAATCCCCCATCAATCACATTCAGAGTAGAACCACAATCCACAAATACCCGAAATTCAATTAATTCTTCCTGAGCTGCAGTAGTAGCAGAAAGAAATACCCCCTTAGTGTTTAAACAGGCTATACGGGCGTAATTGACCTTTTATTTTTTTCTTTGTTCATACGAAGCACACAGTTCTTAATGAAATGGTCAGATTTTCCGCAATAAAAGCACAAACCTTCAGAAAACCTGCGGTCTTTTTCCTGAGAGTGGGGTGACATCGCCCCAATCTCCATCGGCTCTCCAATGTCAGTACAGACCCTCTCAAGACTAGGAGCTGACATGGCAAAGGATTTACTCTCATTAACCCTTGCACACAGTCTCCTGTCCACCCGTATAGCTAATTGCATTGCCTCCTGCAAGTTTCCAGGTGTAGGATAAGCAATAAGCAGATCCTTAACCCTTTCACCTAGCCCAGCAAGAAACAAACTTTTCAGAGCTGAATCGTTCCACCCCACCAGAGCAGACCACCGACGGAAGTGAGTACAATAATTTTCCACATTACCTGATCCCTGTCTCAAAAGTCTCAATTCCGTCTCAGCTGGTGAGACACGATCAGGATCATCATACAACAACCCCAAAGCAGAAAAAAAACTATCCACTGATCTAAAGCACGAATCACTAGGTTGGAGAGAAAAGGCCCATCCCTGAGGTTCTTTGCGCAAAAGTGACATTATGAACCCTTTGCGCTGTGATTCATCACCAGAGGATCTGGGTCTCAAACGAAAATACAATAAACAAGCATTTTTAAAGGAAAAAAAAAATCTTGTTGTTCACCAAAAAATAAATCAGGCAATCGTACTTTTGGCTCCACAAAATGCGCTCCAGAACAGCTACTCACGTGTTGTTGGAGCTCGGCCACCTCCAGAGAGTGTCCCTGCAGGTGTTGAGCCAAATCCTGAACCGACACCATGATGGAAACTGGAGGTCTTTCCTTAGAGATATTTTTTTTGGCTGGACTTACTGATATAATAGGCTACAAGCACTAAGGAAAGACAGGAGATCTGTCCCTACAATAGAACTAAGCTAGATCCCTACGATGTAACGGGGAACCTGATTCTGCGATCAGACGCGCTTAAGTCCTCAGCTAATCTGAACGAAGACCTATAGATGTGAGGGAGGGATCCCTACAAGAACTAGGGACTGGGAGAAAGATGGACACCTCCTAGCAGAAATTGTAGCAGTAAAAATACAAACACACAACATAGAACATAAAGGTCAAAAGACCTAGCTAAACTGACTGGAAAGGTTACAAAGCACCTGGCTAGCTTAAGAGTAGAAATTACAATGAAGTCCAGCATGGCCAGAAGGGCGGAGCAGGATTAAATAGGCAAAAAGGTCATGTGACCAGCAAAATAGAAAAAACCTAACAGGAGAGTTCTAACACTAGGTCTCTGTGAAAAATAATATTAGTAAATTACAGGCCTGCTATATAAAACTGTGGTTCTCTGTCAGACGTATCATATATAACTGCATTCCAAAATTAGCCATTTCAAGTGAATGTGGAAAATATTGTCCTCCATTTAAAATGGGCAAGGTGTGTGGCAAGGGACGGGGAACTGGATGTGATGGTGATGGTGCATGCAGAGCCCGAGGCCGTGGGCAAGCTGAAATTGTGCCACAACAAACACCCACATCTTGTCACCCGACTTTCCTGTCCCAATTGCTAGGGGACCGCAGCACACCACTATTGAATCCAGAGCAATGTCAAAAGGTTGTTGGTTGGATAGCAGATAATGCTTCCAGTCACTTTGACACCACCTCTACCTTCCTGTCTTTCACACAGTCAAGTCTCAGTAGCCGTGAGTCTGGACCGCATATTCCTCACCCTGATCCTCCTTCCTCCCACCATGCCGAGTGCCTGCAGACAACTGATCCCACAGTTGGATACTCAGAAGAGCTGTACACTTTTCCATTTGTAGATTCGGGCCTCTCGCCCGGCCAGCTTCAAGCGAGTCAAGAGGAGAACGCGTGTAGCGATGCCCAAATATTTGAGCAGCCACGGTCACATGAAGGCAACGGTGGGAAAGTGCCATTACTGACGCAAGAGGTGGATGATAATGATGATGAGCCACAATTGCCAGAAAGTAAGGAGGAGGATCAGGGAGCCAAAGTGGAAGATGAGGTGGTGGATGATATAGTAACTTACCCAACCTGGCATGGAGACATGCAGAGCAAGGGGGAGGGAGGCATAGCACCACAACAGGCAGTAAAACTGTTAGGTCTTCCCGAGATTGGTTGTTTTTTAAACTCTGCAGATAACCCCAAAAAGGCCATTTGCACCACCTGCCAGGCCAGCATCAGCAGGGGTAGCAAAACTAGCAGCCTGAGCACCACCAGCATGATCAGGCACATGGCAGCAAAGCACAATACTAAGTGGGCCGAACTCCAGGGTCCAGCAACAGTGTCTGTAGGTGACACAACTGCTTCTTCCGCTGTTGTCCATGCATGTTAATCCCCTGTCCATGGCGCATGCGAAGTTGCCTCCCGCCCTGAACGTGTCGGTGCACACTCTCAAATAGCACCAACAGCAAGCACGTCCACGTCCTTGTCCCAGCGCAGCGTTCAGTTTTCCCTACCCCAGCCCTTGGAACGCAAGCTCAAATACGCAGCTAACGCCCCACAGGCCACACTACTAAATTCACACATTTCGCGACTGCTTGCACTCAAAATGTTGCCTTTTAGGCTCGTGGCATTGGAAGCTTTCTGCAACCTAATGGCGGCAGCTGTCCATCGGTACTTGGTCCCCAGCCGCCACTATTTCTCCTGGTGTGCCGTCCCCACACGAGCACGTGTCCCACAACATTAGCTGAACCCTCAACAATGCAGTTACTGGGAAAGTCCATCTAACCACGAACACGTGGACAAGTGCTTGTGGGCAGGGACAGGTCGTCTCGCTGACGGCACACTGGGTTAATATAATGGAAGCCGGGACCCAGTTGGACCTTTGGACGGAACATGTCCTCCCGACGCCGAGGATTGAGGGCCCTGGGTCAATCAGGGTTACCCCTACATTCTACAGCTCTTGCACCTCCTCCTCCTCTTCATCCTCCTCCGAAATGAGCAAATCAGTCAGAAGATGGAAGCACTGCAGCATTGCCTCAGCCAAGCGGCAACAGGCTGTGCTGAAGCTAATATGCTTAGGTGACAAACTGCACACCGCTGAAGAGTTGTGTACAGCTCTGAAAGGGCAGGCTGATCTGTGCTCACACCACTGAACCTAAAGCCAGGCATGGTCGCGTGTGACAATGGCCGGAACCGGGTGGTGGCTCTGAAACGAGGGGAGGTCACACACGTACCATGCCTGGCCCATGTGCTTAACCTATTGGTTCTCAAAACCTACCCAGAACTGTCGCAACTGCTTGTCAAAATATGCTGCGTGTGTGCCAATTTTAGAAAGTCAGCTAAAGCTTCTGCCGCCCTTGCCATGCTTCAGCAGCATTTGCAGCTTCCAGCTCACCGACTGGTGTGCTATGTCCTCATGCATTGGAACTCTACATTGCAGATGTTTGGAACGATTTGTGAGCAGAAGAGGGCAGTTGTTGACTATCAGCATCAACAAGGCCGTCGGTATCACGTCAGACTCCACACATAAGACCTCAGGAGTGGACATGAATGTCAGACATCTGTACCATACTCCAAAACATTGAGGATTCCACCAAGATGGTGAGCACCGATGACGTCATAATTAGCGTCACCATCCCACTTCTCTGTCTTCTGAAACACTCTCTGCTCACAATTAAAGAGGATGCATTGCAGGCGGATCATGATGAGATGGAGCAAGGAACCATATAGGGTGATTACACACAGCCCAGCCTCATCTCATCCCAATGTGGATTGGGTGACAATGAGGAAGATGAGGTAGAACAGGGGCTAGTTTCCTGTGCTATAGACGGTACTACCTGCACAATTGTCATACCGTCTGTTCAGCATGGATGGCCTGAAGACAGGGAGGAGAAGGAAGAGGAGGAGATGGAGAGCATGGTCAGTCATCCTCTTGGTGAGGACACGGAAATCTTGCCTCTTTGCAGTCTGGCACACAAGGCTGAGTTTATGTTACATTGCCTTTCCCGTGACCCTCGTGTTGTCCAAATTTTGGGTGACAGTCATTACTGGTTGGGGACACTTCTAGATCCCCGCTACAAGTGTAGCACCCTGAGGATTCGGCTGCTACAGGGGTATTACACCTCAAGCCAGAGGTGTGGTATTCCACTCCCGGGTAAGGATGGAGTATGGAACTGAGCTAGTAGGCTGCATGCACTACATACATCCCATTTCCGGGGGACAGAACAACGGTACTCCCACCAGTATATGTGCAGGTACGACAGCGTCTGTCCCTGGCTGGAGTGGGAGGGGGGTGGAACATCCCAGTAGTGTAGGGGCAGATAGGGGGAGTAGTCTGGGTAAATGTAGGAGCTCATTGGGTGCTGGTCACCTGAGCTCACACATAGAGGGAGTATATAAGGTGGGCACCATCTTAGGACAGGGTCAGTCAGTCAGTCAGTCAGTCTGTGAGTCAGCAGTAACTCCAGGAGAGGAGAAGGAAGAGGGACCCAGAGGCGCAGGACGAGAGGGGACCCCAAGAGCCCGTATGAGAACTGATAAGAGTGAAGGGTCAGCAAAAGGGTACCAGATCCCAAGCTGGCAGAGGCTAAAGCACACCTTAGCCAGGAACCGGAGGTCGTGGGCAGGATCTGCCACGACCCTCACCAAATCCACCAGAATGGCACACCGAGCATAGGGTCAGGGAAGCCAGAGAAGGTTCAACCACTAAGAGACCCGAGGGAGCCGGACACAGGTGGATCCCTGGTGGGAACGGCCAGAAGAAGGGAGAGTCAGAAAGGAGCTCAGGACCATACTCAAGAATTGACCGGGAGTTGGCCGAGTCCAGGACCTGGTGGACGCAGCACGGCTTGGGTGGTCACTGCTGTACAGAGTGACCCGAGCAACACCAGTGAGTAAAAACCCTGAACTGCATTTCATGCCTCTGAGTCTCCTTGCTGCACCTTCACAACCACCATCCTCCACGTCTGACCCCCTGAGGCTATACCCCTCCCGTTGGGGGTTATACTACCACAGCTGCACACACACCACCAGCCTCAGCGGACCATCCTGCAGCGGCGGCCTTTTGACCGCAAATCAACGGGTGGCGTAGTCGACACTAAGAACATCTGCAAGGACTGCCGCACACTGAGTTTGACACCCTGGGCACGGACCGGGTCACAGCCACTCGGAGACTACAACCCCCATCTGATCCGGCTCCGGGTATCCCTAACAACATGGCCCAGGGGGCGCGTCACAAGGAGAACTTTCTGTCTCTTATTCCTTAGCCAGACAGACCTAATAAAATGGGGCAGTACCAGAATGCCCTTGCTGCTGAATTATTAAAAAAAATTCCCATCTGAAAACGCTGGTGGCAGAGGTCACAGTTCATTGGACAACCATGGAGTACAGGTGAGAGAGACACAAATGCAATCCAGCAGAGGCAGGGGAACACTGTCAAAGTTCTGGGACAGTTTTCTAAGACCCTCCCATCGCACAGGCCCTGAGGCACGGGGTACACTCACAAGTAGGGAAAAGTTTTGGAAAATGCTGAGGGAGTACCTTGCCGACTGTACCAATGTCCTCCGTGATTCCTCTGTGCCTTATAATTATTGGGCATCCAAGCTGGACACATGGCATCAACTGGCTCTCTACGCCTTGGAGATCCTGGCCCGCCCTGCCGCTAGCGTTTTGTCAGAGCGGGTTTTTAGTGCCACTGGTGGAATTATAACCGATAGACTCATCCGCCTGTCAACTGAAAATGCTGACAGGCTGACTCTTATAAAAATGAACAAGGGCTGGATTGGGTCAGACTTCTCAACACCACCGATTGATAGCAGCGTAGCATAATCTCAAATACAGTGTCTTTTTTTTAGCAGGTCTAACTCTATTCGCATGCATCTGTCTTCACACCCAGACATGGGTATAAGCTTCCTGATTTTGTCTATTTGCTATTTTCCTCCTCCTTCTCCTCATCCTCATCCTTCACCACCATATCACCACAATATCTACCATATAACCATATCTACGTCTCTTGCAAGGGGTATTGGAGTGCCTCCAAATTTTTGGCAGCCGTTGCATTCACTGCATAGGCAAACAGTATGGGAGACCCACTTCCTAAAAATGGGAACATTGTTTTCAGGAGGCCCTCCGACCTCTACGTCTCTTGCAAGGGACATTGGAGTTCCTCCAAATTTTTGGTAGCCATTGCATTCACTGCATAGGCAAACAGTATGGGAGACCCACTTCCTAAAAATGGGAACATTGTTTTCAGGAGGCCCTCCAACCTCTATGTCTCTTGCAAGGGATATTGGAGTTCCTCCAAATTGTGGGCAGCTGTTGCATTCACTGCACAGGCAAACATTATGGGAGAACCACTCCTTTCTAATGGGAACATGTCGTTACTGTGGCCCAGCTCTATGTGTCTTTAAATTGTTATTGGCGTATTTCATAAATTTTGGCAGCCGTTGAACTCACTGCATACCCTATAACTGTATAGCAGACCCGCTCCTTTCTAATGGGAACATGTCATTACTGTGGCCCAGCTCTATGTGTCTTTAAATTGGTATTGGTGTTTTTCCCAAATTTTCACAGCCCTTGCAGTCACTGCATGGGCATTACCACTCTAGGAGACCCACTCCTTTAAAATGGGAACATTTTTTTTACTGAGACCCTCCTCTATGTCTCTTCAAACGGGTATTGGGGTATGTCCAAATTTTTGGCAGCCCTTGCAGTCACTGCATATGCAATAACAGTATAGGAGACCCACTCATTAATAATGGGAACAACAAAGCATAGCCAACTGCTGGCCCTTTAAGAATAGTAAGGGCCGCCTGATGGCCCTATAAAAATAGTGTTTATGACTTTCAGAGTCCCCCCTTCATAATTGAAACAATGTGTCTGATGATGTCTCACACACCACATGGCCAGGTAAGGTAGTAACATGTTAAAATGACATTATCTGGTGAATGCATTTTTCACAGTTGAAAACAATGCAAAAGTGCATAAACGCATCAAAAACGTTACGTATGAACATAGCCCAAGGTGTGGAGGAGCATTTTTATTTTTGGTTATTTATTTTGCCTTATATACAAGTCATTACCCTGGAAAGGATGTTCCTTAACATTTTTCCCAGGAAAATCCATTTTGGTTTCGTTTTTGGATGTTTTATTGTGAGTCCGTAAAAGTGGAGTAATACCTCTGACAAACGTTGTTGACAGCAGTTACCTGGGAGTCAGGGATGCCTCCAGGGGTCTTCCCCATGCTGTTCCCATGTCATTTGAGCACTGTTTCCATCGATTTGGGCAATTTTTAGGCCCTCTGACGACCTCTGGGGGGAGCTGCCGGGAAAATGCTCAAGTTTCCCGTAGACTTACATTGGGCTCGTTACTCGGACTGAGCACTCAAGCATTCCAATTAGCAACGAGTACCCCAGCATTTTAGTGCTCGCTCATCACTAGTAAGGACCCCAAAGCAGTTGTCTATAGATGGATGTATCTTCCTTTTGGTGAATAAATGAAAGTTTTCTTCCTTCTGTAGGAGAGCTAATTTGCAGTGGCGTAATGACAGCAGTCGCAGTGGTCGCCACTGCGACTGGGCCCGGCAGATCAGTGGCCCAGCATGTGAGCAGATGCAGATGCGCTTATCTGTCAGGATCAGGACACCTCCAGCAGCCCTGAAGACAACGCTGGCTGCTGGGCATGACAAAACCTCCAAGGCGTGACAGGCGAGCTCAGGCCACTTCTCCATTTTTGAAGACTAAAACTCATAAGGGTCCAAAACCCCCCTGATGGCATTGATATTGAGCTCGAGATACTCCTGCACCATATTCTTCAGTCTTTCACTACGTGTCAGACTTGTACTCTGTTCTGCTGGTGCAAGGACTGGTGAAAGCAAATGTGTGAAACGACTCACAGAAATTTTTTTTTTTAATTTATTTTACTCACTTATATAGCGCATTAATTCCACAGCACTTTACAGACATTTACAGACATTATTGGCACTGTCCCCATTGGGGCTCACAATCTAAATTTCCTACCAGTATGTCTTTGGAGTGTGGGAAGAAAATGGAATACCCAGAGGAAACCCACATGGGGAGAACATACAAACTCCTGCCAGATATTGTCCTTGGTGGGATTTGAACCCAGGACCCCAGCACTGCAAGACTGCTAATGTTTTTGCGTTGACGACTCGACGTTCATGGGGTTGGAAGTCTAGAACTGGGATGCACACTGTGTGCCTCACTACTGTCGTGCGGAAAACTAGTCTTAAGATTGGCTACAAGCATGTTTTGATACTCCATAATGCGCGCATCCCTTTCCAGGAGGGGCAACACCTGGCAAAATTTACTCTTGTACCGTGGATCTGAGTGGCAACCCAGAAGTCAGCACTATTTCTAATCCTAACAATACAGGCAACAATCATGTTGCAGATAGTGCACCAAGAAGGCGCTCATGTGTCGGGTGCTTCCATGAGGTCCAAGTCCATAGTGTGTTGGTGGCGGGGTAACACTCAAGCTTGCTTCCTCCGTCCCCTCCCGCCAACCACAGACAACAGAGAGGGGATCATTATCTGCTTCATTTCGTGACTGTTGTGCGCCCATCACTTCTTCTTCCCCGTCCTCCTCCATTTGTTCCCCGGCTTCTGCACCTTCATTAACAGTTTGTCTGGTACCATGAGCCCTCCTCGATTGCTGTAATCCACCCGCCTTTGGGACCCGCCTGTGCGACGACAGTCCGGAACTTAGAGATATTGTTATCCCTTCTGCATCCTCCTCTGCTTCATCCTCTTCCTCTGGGAACACCACCTCCTCCCGCAGACTATTCAAAGTGTGCTCCAGCATGTAGATGATCGGAATAGTGATGCTGATGATGGTATCATCAGCTCTAACCATCTTAGTAGCCATTTCGAAACTGTGCATAAGGGTGCAGAGGTCCTTCATCTGTGCCCACTCTGAAAGCATGATTTGCATCTCGCCCATACTGCATTGGCCCAGGCTATGCAAAATGACATACTGCACCAGGGATTATGGGTGCTGCCACAGTCATTGCAACATGTGCAGAGTGGAATTCCACCATGTCGGCACATCACATATCAACCAGTTAACCGGTAGGCTGAAAGATCTCTGTAGCAATGCAAGTCGATGACCCATGGGGTGCGAACGGCGGAAGTGAGCACACAGCAACCGTGGTTTCTGCAGCAGTGCATCCAGGCCGGGATAGTGGGGGAGAAATAGCTGTACCACCAAGATGTGGACATGAGCCATGCAAGGCACGGGTGTGAGGTTGCCCCGGCATAGGGGCAGTGGAGACAGCCGTTGTTCAAACTCAGCCTGGATAGCTGTCCACAACTCTTGAGCTGTGTGACTGCGATCTCCAAGGCATATTAATTTAAACACTGCCTGATTGAGGGCAGCCTTGGCTGCGCAATATGGAGGTGGGGGGATTCTCTCCACATTGTTGGAAAGCGTGTCTTTTTAAGGGAGAGGTTGAGGGCACAGGTGGAGCTACCTAGAGGAGGTGAAGGAGGCAGAAGCAGTGGAGGAAGTATTTAAATGCAGATATTTGTCCAGCAAGCCTTGAGGATTCCAAGACTTGGTGTCTAGTGGTTTAGTTTTCCATCCCCTGGTGTGTAGTGGTTTAGCTCTCCAACCCTAGGTGTTTAGTAGTTTAGTTCTCCAACCCCTGTTGTCTATTAGTTTAGTTCTCCATCTTCTGGTGTGTAATGGTTTAGTTCTCCAACCCTAGGTGTTTAATAGTTTTGTTCTCCAACGTCTGTTGTCTAGTAGTTTAGAAGTTTAGCTCTCCAACCTCTCTTGTCTAGTAGTTTAGAAGTTTAGTTCTCCAACCCCTGCTGTCTAGTAGTTTAGTTCTCCATCTTCTGATGTGTATTAGTTTAGTTCTCAATCCCCAAGTGCCCTGCAAGCCTTGAGGATTCCAAGACTTGTGTAACAGCTCCTTCCCCGCCTGCCCCCACAGCCACAAGAGTCACCCAGTGCCCAGTCAGTGAGATGTAATGCCCCTGGCCATGCTTGCTCATTCAGGTGTCAGTGGTGAAATGCACCCTGGCAGACATAGATTTTTTCAAGGAACGGGTGATGTTGTCTGTGACATGCTGGTGTGGCGCAGGCACATCTTTCTTAGAGAAGTAATGGTAATGGGGCAACTGGTACTTGGGGGCTGCAATGGCCATCAGGTTTCATAAACCATCTGTATCCACCAGGCAGAAAGGCAGCATTTCCATGGCCAACAGATTGGAGATGGTGAAGTTCAAGCTCTTAGCTTTGGCATGTGTAAGAAGAAGCAATCTTTTATGTGACCACAGCTGCGGGATCGAGGGCTGGCTGCTGTGCTGAGAGAGGATGGAGTAGAGTGAACACGAAAAACTGATGGACTGTGAGTGAGGTGCAGGCGGAGATGTTCTGGTGGATTGAGAAAGATGTGGTGTGCTTGGTGAAACAAAAACAGCAGGCATGTCCACTTACGCAACAGCTGACGGGCTCTCACTCACCCCGACTGGAGCGGGTAAACAAGTGGAGGTTCTGCATCCAGAGACACTTGCCATGGTGATGGAGAGGAAGAAGCAGCAGATGCGGTTGATGGGGCGGCCAGTGGTTGGCGAGGCCTGCTAGTCTGTATTTTAGCGCAATGAGATTCCCAGACTAATGCATGTTGATCGTGCATGTGCCGTTCATGCATGTACTAGTCACATTTTTGGATTTTTTGCCTCTACTGAGTCATTTTTTACAAAGTTGGCAGATAAAGTTGGGTCATCCTTTGTGGTCTCAAAAAAGGCCCAGGCTAAGCAACCCTTGCTGCCCCTGTGAACTGCAGACCCTCTACCAATGCTGGCCACAGACACAGTTGTGGCTGAGGATGCAGTGCTTGTCGTGGCTGCATCACTCAGTTTCTGTGCAGGAAGTGGCAACGTAATCTCCTTTCATGTGGTGCAGTGTGTCGGCCATTGTTGCTGTGGTTTTGTGTTTGTGGGGCGGCGCGGCCTGGAGCCATGAGGACTCAGTCTTGCAGTATGGGTGCTGTGAGGCACCGGGCCGCTTGCACTTCTTATGTATTGTCGCTGCGGCGGTGGTTGGTGCACAGCGCCGCTCATTTGAGGCAGGAAACGTTAGGACCCATTAAGAGGTTTGCCGTGACATGGCAGTGGGCTTCATACAGTCTGATCAGAATGTTAAACTAAGAACCTCATGTTCAGTTATATATATTTTTGCCAAGAGGCATTAGATCAACGTATGATTTTTTGGACGTGCGGTCCATGCTCTTTTTTTGTATTACATGTTCTTTCCCCTTTCTTGGACCAGCACTCCTCCCATTTGGCACAGGTGATTTTAAATTAGCAGGAGACTGCAAAGAGGGTCGAGCCTCTCTTGCTCTCACTTGAGAGCTTGAGGAAGGTGAGTTAAAATGCTCCTTTCATGTGGTGTTGGTGCAGTGTGTCGGCCATTGTTGTTGTGGTTTTGTGCTTGTGCGGCGGCACGGCCTAGAGTCATGGGGACTCAGTCTTGCAGCATGGGTGCTGTGAGGCACTGGGCTGCCCACCCTGCCAGCGCATTGTCGCTGCAGTGGTGGTTGCGTACGACGCCAGTCCTTTGAGGCTGGAAACGTTAGGACCCACTAAGAGGTTTGCCGTGACGTGACAGTGTGCTTCATACGGTCTGATCAAAATGTTAAACTAAGAACCTCATGTTCAGTTATATATATTTTTGCCGAGAGGCATTAGATCAACGTATGATTTTTTGGAGGTGTGGTCCATGCTCTTTTTTTGTATAACCTCCTCATCTTCCTCCTCCTCCACCTCCACTGCTTGAGCTATTCAGATGTGTGCCTCTGGGTTCACACCAAGTGGGATCTACAACCTCATCGTCATCCTCTGTGTTCTCCCACTCCTCGCACTGAGAGTCACCCTCCTTCTCTTCCTGCCCTAACAGCACAGTGCAGTCCACGTGCGTCTCAAATATCTGAGTCTCATCAAGATCAACGCCAAACCCAGGGGGGTTAACATCTGGTGACGAGGGTCTGGATCATGCTTAGACCCTACTTCATCCGGCCCCGGATTCACCTGAAAAAAAATTTGGGCATCGGTGCAGATGCTTTCCTCCTCTTGAGTCTGTGAATCTTTGGAGCAGACCTCTGATGCTCATGGCATAGAATGTGTGAACAGCTCTGCAGACTTGTCCATCTGTGGTTCCCTATAGTCAGTTGGGCGGTTGGAGAGTTGTGATGTGGGGGAAAACAAGAGTCATTGAGGTGCCACCTCTGAGGACTGTACAGTGTGTGATATTAATGTGGAGGAAGAGGAGGAGAGGTCACTTGAGGCAGTGCTTGCCATCCACTAGAGCACATGCTCTTTCTGGCCCTTACCTACAAGGCGTACTGCTGTGTGGCTGCCAAAGAAAGGGAGTCGAGTAGCCCATCCAGTAACAGAAGTTGTCAAAATGCTGCGCAATTACTCACTGCAGCAAAACAAACCTACTGATCATCTCTTATATCATCGCAGTCTTGCAACCCTAAACAGCTATTCAGTACTTTCAATTCTCTCATCCATCCTCCAGCTCCCTCTCCCTCTCCTCTTATCTCAGCTGAAGACTTTGCCTCATTCTACAAGCAGAAGATTGACAACATAAGGCGAAGCTTTTGCCTAAAGTCTCCACAGCCCCCTCCTCATAACCACTCAATTCTCCTCCAAAACCAGCTTCTCCACCATCACAGAAGATCAACTTTCCTCTTTACTCTCCAAATCGCACCTCACCACCTGTGAACTTGACCTAATCCCATCCCACTTCATTTCAAACCTTACCACAGTCTTCATCCCAACGCTAACTCACCTATTCATCTTGTCACTAACAACTTGTGTCTTCCCCTCATGCTTCAAATATACCTTGATCACACCCATCCTCAAAAAGCTCTCCCTTGACCCATCCTCTGTGCCTAGCTATCGCCCCATATCACTTCTCCCCTATGCCTCAAAACTACTGGAAAAACACATCCATTTTGAATTGTCCTCCCACCTCTCCTCCTGCCCCCTCTTTGACCACTTACAATCTGGTTTCCGACCGCACCATTCCACTGAAACTGCCCTGACAAAAGTCCTCAATGAGCTACTAATCGCCAAATCCAAGTGATACTTCTTTGTACTCCTCCTGGAGGACCTGTCATCTTCCTTCAACACAGTGGACCATTCCCTCTTACTACAGTGTCTCCCACTCACACATCACCTCCTCATCTCGCCCCCTATCTGTCTGTGTCACCCAAGGTTCTGTTTTAGGACCCCTGCTTTCTCCATCTACGCCTTCGGCCTGGGACAGCTCATAGTCTCACAGCTTTCAGTATCACCTCTATGCTGATGACACACAGATCTACCTCTCTGGTTCTAATATCACCTCCTTACTAACCAGAATCCCATAATGTGTGTCTGCTATTTCATCTTTCTTCTCTGCTAGATTTCTAAAGCATAACATGAATAAAACCTAATTCATCATCTTTCCACCATCTCATTCAAATCCCCCAACTGACCTATCCATCGAAGTCAATGGCTGCCCACTCTCCCCAGTCCCGCAGGCTTGACTCTGATCTGTCCTTCAAACCTGAGATCCAAGCCCTTTCCACTTCCTGCTGACTCCAACTCCAAAAT
Source organism: Phyllobates terribilis (assembly GCF_046119375.1). Classification (NCBI taxonomy): domain Eukaryota; kingdom Metazoa; phylum Chordata; class Amphibia; order Anura; family Dendrobatidae; genus Phyllobates; species Phyllobates terribilis. Next base: position 99,600,025 of record NW_027362764.1, read on the forward strand.
ATCTCCCGGATCAGCACATTCCTAAACCTGAATCTGAAATAACACTAATGCATGCCCTCATCTTCTCCCTCCTCGACTACTGCAAGCTCCTGCTTTGTGGCCTCCCTTCTAACACTCTTGCACCCCTCCAATCTATCCTAAACACTGCTAGCCAACTAATCCACCTGTCACCCCACTATTCCCCAGCATCTCCCCTCTGTCAATCCCTGCACTGGCTCCCCATTGCCCAGAGACTCCAGTTGAAAACACTAACTTTGGCATACAAAGTCATCCAAAACCTGTCTCCTCCATACATCTGTGACCTAGTCTCCCGATACTTACCTGCACGCAACCTCCGATCCTCACTAGATCTCCTTCTCTACTCCCCTCTTATCTCCTCTTCCCTCACCCGCATACAAGATTTGTCCCATGCATCTCCCCTACTCTGGAACTCTGTACCCTGTGGTATGACGCCTCACTCGGCCGCTTCTGGAAGTAGACTCAGGAATCGGGTTTTCTTTGCAGGCTTTATTATGTGGCATAAAGCTCTGCACACCAGTAAAAATAAACACAGCCTTACTGGCAAAACAACAAAGCAAAAAGATAAATGATAGCACAGTCCATAGCAGTGTTGAATTAGCCACACAGGTTGTAGTCCTGGCTTTCAGCTCCTCTCTGAGCTGTGGCCTTCCAGTCTGGAGTCCTTGCCACTCCAAACTCAACAACCGAAAAAAAAATGGTGACTGAGAATTTAAACCTTGCTCAGCCACACCCTGAGGCGGAGGTATGGGGAATGACTTCCCTCCCATCTCTACGTCATTCCCATAAAACCACACCCTTTAAAAGAGTTAACCTCCAGCACATAACATGCTGACAGAAAGTCTATTGATTTCAGTTCACACAGGCCAGCAACCTGCGTGACACATACCTCCCCTCATATACCATACCAGTGACTCTGTCGCAACCCCAACATATTAGACTCTCGCCTACTGCGGAAACCTTCAAAAGGAACCTGAAGACCTACATCTTCTCTGTAAAACGTACAACCTGCAGTAACCTTCTCTCTACCACACCGCTGCACGACCAGCTCTACCCTCACTTACTGTATTGTGAGACCTTGTGGGCAGGGTCCTCTCTCTGTACCAGTCGATGACTCATTTTTGTTCAAAATTATTGTACTTGTTGTTTGCTATGTATACCATTTTTTCACATGTAAAGCACCATGGAATAAATGGCGCTATAATAATAAATAATAATTATACTATTTGTACTCTGGGTCAATTGATGCCACTCTTCCTGGTGTCTGCCCCTAATTTGAGCTGTTTTACAGCTTTTGGGCTCCCCTGAATGTGTTGTCTATGTTTTTGCCTCCCATTGAATTCAATGGGGTTCGGATATGTTCAACGAACCATTCGTGAAGTTCGCCGATCAGAACTTAACCGAGCATAGAAAGGTTCGCTCATCTCTAGTAGAAAGACCTTCTGTGAAGATGCTTCATGCTGTGAAGGAAACATTTGTGAAGTTATGCATATGCTATCTATTGTAATCCCCACTAAGTAGATGTCCAGTATAAGACTGTTTATATTTGGTCGGTGGTCTCCCTCATTGAACTTTACACCATTTGGTTCTGGGCAGCCGAAGTAACCAGCATCATGTGACCTGCAAGGGTGTAGTGTCACCAAAGACAAACCCCACACAAGCAGTCAGGACCCCCTTTGTCATGTAGCGTGCTAGGCCATGGAAGACAAGTTTCTCTTTCCACGTTACATCCCAACCTACCATATTATCCAACTCTATCAGCATTATGTTAATATAGATTCAGTTCAAAGTGGTACTCACCTGGAGATCAGGGGCAAGAAGATTTTTGGTGTCTTCACCCCTGATGATTAGAGCTAGTGACAAAACCGCCAAACAGCAATTAAATATGTATGAGCACTTTAAACTATTTAGCTTGATCAGATTATCATCAGCATGGACTTAAACTTCTGTATCTGATACAAGCTTGTTTCTGATTACCGTGTCCTTTCACATGGTTAGATAATTATATTTCCTTAAGAAATATTTCCTGAAACAGATTTACACTTACAAAGCTATTCTACTGTTTAACTTTTCACATGTGAATCCTATCATCTGCTGCCAGCAACTGTATTTTGTCATTGAGGAAGGAATTTCTTAAAGCCATGAATGTTTTTTACAAGGAGGGAAACTGTAAACCCAAATGTACATAAATCTACTCCCTGAGCATTATTTAGAGAAATAACATTACTAAGTCTGTTCAGCATTATTGACCGGCAATTAATGGAGTCTGTACTAAAACCATTACTCTCATTATGTAATAAATCAGGGTCACTGAGGTCATTAAGGTCAGTGACCTCAGATTCAAAGGTTCATTAAGCTACTGTCCAGGAGTTTCTCCCCATTAACTACATGTGTGTATGGTAAGGATTAGTTACAAAGAAATATATACAAAATCTCTGTTGTATTTGAGCATCATGTCCCAATTTTATCAGTCTTTGTTTCGTTGAGTTTGCAAACCCGATGAAGGCGTAGGACTTGTGCCAAAATATGTTGTAGTTCAATAAAGAAATGATGGTTGATATTCTCTCTGATGTCTTCATCCTGTCCATACCTGCCAGCACTCAGACGTGGTCTGATTTTTACCATATTATAAATAGTGTTGAGCCACCCCCGTAGTGTTCGGGTTCGGTTCGGTTCGTCGAACACCGGGATGTTCGAGGAACTGTTCGTCGAACTGTTCGTCGAACACCTTAGAACACCGTCGAACACCGTTAAAACCAATGGCAGGCAAACAAAAACACATAGAAACACATAGAAAACACCTGCAAAGGTGTCCAAAAGCTGACAAACTGCTCAGAAGACACTCTCTTTAAAAAAGCCAGCCGGCAAATTCAGCGGCGGCATACACCGGTACCCGACAATTTAGACAAGAAGGAATAGAGCATCACACATAGATTAGATAGATAGAAGCTTGTCAGTCACACATATAAGAAGCACAGTGACAGTGTTGGTTACTGCACTTGTCATTTAGTGTAAAGGATTTATTAAAAAAAATATTAGTGTTTTCATGCACCGTCTCTTTAAAAAAGCCGGCCGGCAATTCAGCATCTGTACCCGACAATTTAGAACAGAAAGAATAGAGCTTCACACATAGATTAGATAGATAGAAACATGTCAGTCACATATATAATAAGTACAGTGACAGTGTTGCTTACTGTACTTGTCATTTAGTGTAAAGGATTTATTTAAAAAAATAATAGTGTTTTCATGCACTGTCTCTTTAAAAAAGCCGGCCGGCAATTCAGCAGCGGTACCCGACAATTTAGAACAGAAAGAAAGAGCATCACACATAGATTAGATAGATAGAAACATGTCAGTCACATTTATAATAAGTACAGTGACAGTGTTGGTTACTGTACTTGTCATTTAGTGTTAAAATAAAGGATTTATTAAAATAAAAATTGGCGTGGGATCCCCCATAATTTTAGGCTCTAGCGGAGGTTAAGCAGACGGCTGGGGCAGATGTTTGAAGCCTCGGAAGGGGGTAATACCCACGGAGCTTACCAGGCTACTAATATCAGCCCCCAGCTGAATACTTAGCCTTTACTAGCTATTAAAATGGGGGACCCCCCCAAAAAAATGACGTGGGGTCCCCCCTATTTTAATAGCTAGCAAAGGCTAGGCAGACAGCTGGGGGCTGATATTAATAGCTCAGGAAGGGTGCCATGAATATTGGCCCCCTCCCAGGCTAGAAACACCAGCCGTCAGCCGCCCCAGAAATGGCGCATCCATAGGATGCGCCAATTCTGGCACTTAGCCTCGCTCTTCCCACTGCCCTGTAGCGGTGGCAGTGGGGTAATAGGGCTGGGGTTGATGTCAGCTTATAATGCCAGCTGACATCAAGCCCAGGTTAGTAATGGAGAGGCGTCTATAAGACACCTCCATCACTAACCCCATAGTCAAAGTTAAAAAAACACAAACACCCAGAATAAAGTCCTTTAATTGAAATAAACACACAATTCTTTATTGTTCTAAATTAAACCATACTTACAATCACGCCCATTCCAGCTGAAGCCAACGATCTCCTGTAATAAAAATAAAATAATAAACCAACATCATCCTTACCTTTCCATGGTTCCCAGGACAGCTCCAGCTCTGCTACATCGAGATGACTGGCTGGACCGCAGCAAAACGCTGCCATCCAGCCTGTCATCCCGCGGACACTGAGAAGCGCAGGCATGCTTGCGCTCCTCACTGTCTCGCTGTGACGGCATCCAGATGAGCCGAGGTCATGTCCAATGAACTCGGCTCACCTCATGCACGTCACTGACAGCGTGGGAAAATTCTCACACTGAAGCGCTGAGTGCAGGAAAATTTTCCCACGCTGTCAGTGAGGTGCATGAGGTGAGCTGAGTTCATTGGACATGAGCTCACCTTATGCACGTCACTGACAGCGTGGGAGAATTCTCCTGCACTCAGCACTTCAGCGTGAGAATTTTCCCACGCTGTCAGTGACGTGCATGAGGTGAGCCGAGTTCATTGGACATGACCTCGGCTCATCTGGATGCCGTCACAGCGAGACAGTGAGGAGCGCAAGCAAGCCTGCGCTTCTCAGTGTCCGCGGGATGACAGGCTGGATGGCAGCGTTCTGCTGCGGTCCAGCCAGTCATCTCGATGTAGCAGAGCTGAAGCTGTCGTGGGAACCATGGAAAGGTAAGGATGAGGTTGGTTTATTATTTTTCTTTTATTGCAGGAGATCGTTGGCTTCAGCTGGAATGGGTGTGATGGTAAGTATGGTTTAATTTAGAACAATAAAGAATTGTGTGTTTATTTCAATTAAAGGACTTTATTCTGGGTGTTGTGTTTTTTTAAATACTTTACTAGAAATTCATGGCGATCATGTCTAATACTGGCGTTACCCCATGAATTTTGGGCTTGGGGCCAGCTGATAATACCAAGCTGGCCCTAACCCCTTTATTACCCAGTGAGCCACCGCACCAGGGCCCTGGATGAGTTGGGTACAGCGCCAGAAGATGGCGCTTCTATGAACGCGCCATTTTCCGGGGTGGCTGCGGACTGCAATTTGCAGCGGGGGTGGCCCAGAAAGCTTGGGCCTCCCTGCGCTGCAGATTCCAGCCCCCAGCTGCCTAGTTGTACCTGGCTGGACACAAAAATAGGGCGAAGCCCCACGTATTTTTTTTTTAATTATTTCATGAAATTCATGAAATAATTAAGAAAAAAAGGCCATCCCTATATTGTTGTGTCCGGCCAGGTACAAATAGTCAGCTGGTGGTTGGGGGCAGCCCGTTCCTGCCTGCTGTACCTGGCTGGACACAAATATAGTGCGAAGCCCCACTTCAATTTTTTTTAATTATTTCATGAAATTCATGAAATAATGAAGAAAAAAAGGCCTTCCCTATATTGTTGTGTCCGGCCAGGTACAAATAGGCAGCTGGTGGTTGGGGGCAGCCCGTTCCTGCCTGCTGTACCTGGCTGGACACAAATATAGTGCGAAGCCCCACTTCAATTTTTTTTAATTATTTCATGAAATTAATGAAATAATTAAGAAAAAAAGGCCTTCTCTATATTGTTGTGTCCGGCCAGGTACAAATAGGCAGCTGGTGGTTGGGGGCAGCCCGTTCCTGCCTGCTGTACCTGGCTGGACACAAATATAGTGCGAAGCCCCACTTCAATTTTTTTAAATTATTTCAGGAAATTCATGAAATAATTAAAAAAAAATTGACGTGGGGCTTCGCACTATATTTGTGTCCAGTCAGGTGCAGCAGGCAGGAACGGGCTGCCCCCAACCACCAGCTGCCTATTTGTACCTGGCCGGACACAACAATATAGGGAAGCCCTTTTTTTCTTAATTATTTCATGAAATAATTTAAAGAAAATTGACGTGGGGCTTCGCCCTATTTTTGTGTCCAGCCAGGTACAACTAGGCAGCTGGGGGCTGGAATCCGCAGCGCAGGGAGGCCCAAGCTTTCTGGGCCACCCCCGCTGCAAATTGCAGTCTGCAGCCACCCCGGAAAATGGCGCGTTCATAGAAGCGCCATCTTCTGGCGCTGTACCCAACTCATCCAGGGCCCTGATGCGGTGGCTCACTGGGTAATAAAGGGGTTAGGGCCAGCTTGGCATTATCAGCTGGGCCTAAGCCCGAAATTCATGGGGTCACGCCAATATTAGACATGACCACCATGAATTTCTAGTAAAGTATTTAAAAAAAACACAACACCCAGAAAAAAGTCCTTTAATTGAAATAAACACACAATTCTTTATTGTTCTAAATTAAACCATACTTACCATCACGCCCATTCCAGCTGAAGCCAACGATCTCCTGAAATAAAAGAAAAATAATAAAGCAACATCATCCTTACCTTTCCATGGTTCCCATGACAGCTTCAGCTCTGCTACATCGAGATGACAGGCTGGACCGCAGCAGAACGCTGCCATCCAGCCTGTCTTCCCGCAGACACTGAGAAGCGCAGGCTTGCTTGCGCTCCACAGTGTCTCTCTGTGAGGGCATCCAGATGAGCCGAGTTAATGTCCAATGAACTCGGCTCACCTCATGCACGTCACTGACAGCGTGGGAAAATTCTCCTGCACTCAGCGCTTCAGCGTGGGAGAATTCTCACGCTGAAGCGCTGAGTGCAGGAGAATTCTCCCACTCTGTCAGTGACGTGCAGGAGGTGAGCTGAGTTCATTGGACATGAGCTCACCTTATGCATTTCACTGACAGCGTGGGAAAATTCTCCTGCACTCAGTGCTTCAGCGTGGGAGAATTCTCACGCTGAAGCGCTGAGTGCAGGAGAATTCTCCCACGCTGTCAGTGACGTGCAGGAGGTGAGCTGAGTTCATTGGACATGAGCTCACCTTATGCACTTCACTGACAGCGTGGGAAAATTCTCCTGCACTCAGCGCTTCAGCGTGGGAGAATTCTCACGCTGAAGCACTGAGTGCAGGAGAATTCTCGCACGCTGTCAGTGACGTGCAGGAGGTGAGCTGAGTTCATTGGACATGAGCTCACCTTATGCACGTCACTGACAGCGTGGGAGAATTCTCCTGCACTCAGCGCTTCAGCGTGAGAATTTTCCCACGCTGTCAGTGACGTGCATGAGGTGAGCCGAGTTCATTGGACATGAACTCGGCTCATCTGGATGCCGTCACAGAGAGACGCTGAGCAGCGCAAGCAAGCCTGCGCTTCTCAGTGTCTGCGGGATGACAGGCTGGATGGCAGCTTTCTGCTGCGGTCCAGCCTGTCATCTCGATGTAGCAGAGCTGAAGCTGTCGTGGGAACCATGGGAAGGTAAGGATTATGTTGCTTTATTATATTTATTTTATTGCAGGGGATCGTTGGCTTCAGCTGGAATGGGCGTGATTGTAAGTATGGTTTAATTTAGAACAATAAAGAATTGTGTCTTTATTTCAATTAAAGGACTTTATTCTGGGTGTTTGTGTTTTTTTTTTAACTTTGACTATGGGGTTAGTAATGGGGGTGTCTTATAGACGCCTCTCCATTACTAACCTGGGCTTGATGTCAGCTGGCATTATAAGCTGACATCAACCCCAGCCCTATTACCCCACTGCCACCGCTACAGGGCAGTGGGAAGAGCGAGGCTAAGTGCCAGAATTGGCGCATCCTATGGATGTGCCATTTCTGGGGCGGCTGACGGCTGGTGTTTCTAGCCTGGGAGGGGGCCAATATTCATGGCACCCTTCCTGGGCTATTAATATCAGCCCCCAGCTGTCTGCCTAGCCTTTGCTAGCTATTAAAATAGGGGGGACCCCACGTCAATTTTTTGGGGGGTCCCCCATTTTAATAGCTAGTAAAGGCTAGGCATTCAGATGGGGGCTGATATTAGTAGCCTGGGAAGCTCCGTGGGTATTACCCCTTCCCAGGCTTCAAACATCTGCCCCAGCCGTCTGCTTAACCTCCGCTAGAGAATAAAATTATGGGGGATCCCACGCCAATTTTTTTTAAAATAAATCCTTTATTTTAACACTAAATGACAAGTACAGTAATCAACACTGTCACTGTACTTCATATATATGTGACTGACATGTTTCTATCTATCTAATCTATGTGTGATGCTCTATTGCTTCCATTCTAAATTGTCGGGTACAGATGCTGAATTGCCGGCCGGCTTTTTTAAAGAGACGGTGCATGAAAACACTATTATTTTTTTTAATAAATCCTTTACACTAAATGGCAAGTACAGTAATCAACACTGTCACTGTACTTCTTATATATGTGACTGACATGTTTCTATCTATCTAATCTATGTGTGATTCTCTATTCCTTCTATTCTAAATTGTCGGGTACAGATGCTGAATTGCCGGCCGGCTTTTTTAAAGAGACGGTGCATGAAAACACTAATATTTTTTTTTATAAATCCTTTACACTAAATGACAAGTACAGTAATCAACACTGTCACTGTACTTCTTATATATGTGACTGACATGTTTCTATCTATCTAATCTATGTGTGATGCTCTATTCTTTCGGTTCTAAATTGTCGGGTACCGGTGTACCGCTGCTGAATTGCCAGCTTTTCATGTTTCACTGTGAGCACTGTTCCCATCGATTTGGGCAATCACTCTAATGCCACAACCACCATGGCTGTGGCATTACAGTGAGTGGCAGACAATCCCTGCATGATTGGTGCTCTAAATAGCGCCAGACATGCAGGACACGCTTTTGGTGCACGAACAGTTATCGAACATAACCTCGAACAGCCGAATTTTTTGCAAATCGTTCGGGTTCGTCGAACAACTCGAACACCGCCCAAAACAGCTCGAATTTGAGATTGGCGAACAGTTCTAGTCGAACACCGCTCATCTCTATTCTTGACCAAGTTTGCACACATAGCATCAGGGATTCTGGCCCACTCCTCCATACAGATCTTCTAAAGATCTTTCAGGTTTCGGGGCTGCCACTGGGCAACATTGAGTATCAGCTCCCTTCAAAGATTTTCTATTGGGTTCAGATCTGGAGACTGGCTAGGCCACTCCAGGACCTTGAAATGCTTCTTACAGAGCCACTCCTTAGTTGTCCTGGCTGTGTGTTTCGGGTCATTGGCATGCTGGAAGACCCATCCACAACTCATCTTCAATGCTTTTACTGAGGGAAGGAGGTTGTTAACCAAAATCTCGCAATACATGACCCCATCCATTCTCCCTGCAATATGGCGAAGTCATCCTGTCCCCTTTGTAGAAAATCACCCCCAAAATATGATGTTTCCCCCACCATGCTCCACGATTGGGACGGTGTTCTTGGGGTTATACTCATCCTTCTTCTTCTTCCAAACACTGCGAGTGGAGTTGATACCAAAAAGTTATTTTTTTGTCTCATCTGACCACATGACCTTTTCCCATCCCTCCTTTGGATCATCCAGATGGTAATTGGTGAACTTTAAGCGGGATATATGCTGACATGAGCAGGGGGGACATTGCATGCCCTGCAGGATTTTAATCCATTACGGCATAGTGTGTTACTAACTGTAATATCCGAGACTGTGGTCCCAGCTCTCTTCAGGTCACTGACCAGGTTCTCCCATGTAGTTCTGGGCTGATTCCTGACCTTTCTCAGAATCATCCTAGCCCCATGAGGCAAGAACTTGCATGGAGCCCCAGACCGAGGAAGACTGACCGTCATCTTGTATTTCTTCCATTTTCTAATAATTGTAGCAACAGTTGTTGCCTTCTCACCAAGCTGCTTGCCTATTCTTCTGTAGCCTTGTGCACATATACAATTTTGTCCTTGGTGTCCTTAGACAGCTCTTTGGTCTTGACCTTGGTGGAAAGATTAGAGTGAGATTGATTGTGTTTGGATAGGTGTCTTTTATATAGGTAATGAGTTCAAACATGTGCAATTAATACACGTAATGAGTGCAGAGTAGGAAAGCTTCTTAAAGAAAAACTAACAGATCTGTGAGAGCCATGCAATAAAATGTAATTTAATTATTTAAAAATAATGTGTGTGCACATATATTTATTTATTGTTTAATAATTTTGCAATTTTTACAATGCCCTCTAAAGCTTTTATAGACTCATATTTCCTGACCTTTCAGGTAGTCTTTACAGTAGTTTCCTGATCGTCAGAGGCAGGATTACAATGACTGATAACACAAGATCCACCCAATCACAATAGACAATATCTCTCTTCACAACAACCATTGCACACGCTCATTAGATGATACAATTCCAAAGATAGGGTTGGGGTTTGTTCATTGTGGCTATGTACATGCGTTGTTACCTGAAACAACAGGAAGTTAGAGTCTACTTTTTATTCTTAATACAGATTGAAACATGTAAAAAAGAAAAAAGAAAAAAATATTACTAGCTCTCACTGACCTGTATAAATGCACTCAGCATTCACACGTTGCCTTCTAATGTTCCCACATTTACAGCAGGGATCACATTATCTCATACATTTTTATACATTTTACCCCAAAATACCTTAGAATATTGTGAAAGTTCTGAGGTCCATATAAATTATCACCAGCCATAAATAAGTAAATCATTTACTTTGTGGGTGGAATAATGCAGCATTTACACACTGATAAGAGGTGCAATGTATCCTGCTATGTGACACCACCCACATAAAATACGATTGCAACGTCACACAGTGCAACATGCCTGCGGGGTTTATAATGTGCCATAAAGGCTGGAATGTGTTATAAAATGTTATGATAAACATGGAATTCATTATCACAGGAAAGCAGATAAGTGCCTGATCTCCTCTCCATAGAGTTTCCTTACAATTAACTATTTTTGAACCAGGGACATTCTAAAACTGTTCTTCACACTCTATTACGTGACCCGTCATTCCCATATATTTTTATTTACACATGTGGTTCACACATTAGAGATATTGCACCAGTGTGGTATTTATAGTAGTTGCACAGGTAGCAGAGAAAGCATGATTGTACTTCAATGGTGCAAAATGTATTAACTTCTAAGTTCTAAATAATTTAATCGCTTTCTCTGTGCCTAGTTATTTAAATGTATGCATTATGTTTGTAGTGCATCAATCATATATAGGTCAATGATTTAAGGCACGGAGCGGACATATCATTGGTGCAACCTGTGCAGCTGTACAGGGGCCCATTTCCACCTCCAAACCAGGTGTAATTGTGCATTATTCTGAGCTTTTGGACTGCAAAGAGCCCATATATTGTTCTTGCTTAAGGGCCTCTTCTGTCTGTGTCCATCCCTAATATAAGCAAAGATATAAAGACCTAAAAGAAGTCAGCCAGTAATTAACTTATTATGCGACTTCGATTTAGCATGCATCATATTTGCCAACATTTTTTGGGGGGGAATAGGAAGTCTACCAACCTCGTCCAGCAAAGCCAATCCCACCATGAAACACCTACTTTTGGATATGGCTTACATAAACCTTATTCTTTTCAAGACCTGGACACCCTGAATTTGCTGGGATTGTGTCAAGAGGAGAGCTAATCAGTTCTAAGTGAATCAAATTCTCTTTACACTAAAAAATCAGATTTGCCAGTTGATTTACTCGATTTTTTTTGCCATTTGATTTGCTCGAATCCAATAAAATAGTAAAAAAATATACTCCCCTCATCCCATCAAAGAGCTCTATGTAGCTGGAAAACTGGACTGAAGGGAGTTACCTGCATGGAGGACTAGGTTGGCAGCTGTGCAAAGAAACAGATGACGGCCAGAGAGGGGATAAGTATAATTTCTTTTTATACCCTACATTTATTATGCTCTTAAGTCTGGAGAGAACTCGGAACATTATAAAGCACTTTCAATTCGCATCAAGAGGTGAATTCAAGCAAATATGCCAAATTTGAATTCATCTTTAATTATTTCTGAAAACTGAGGGCACTCCTGATAAATTCGGTACAGTTATAAGGCATTAATATCTTACTCACAATACATAGAACCTCCTGCAATTTTACTAAAGTAAACTTTGATCATCCTAGAACTTTCTAGTCAACTATGTTAGATTCATTATAACTGGTGATGTTTTTGAGAAAGTTTTCTGTTCTCTTCCTCTCACACCATTTTAAATCCCTCGAAGAGCCAAGGGTATATACAGGCAGATCAATGCCTCAATAGTAGACCTGAATATGAGCCTCTTGCTCCATGATATCTTATTGCAAAGCTGCAGACCACACACTTATGTCTGTTTTAGGCCCAATTCAGAAATTCATTCTTTTAACATACAAGAAAAAAGCAGACAGTTTTTCATCAGTGTGCCATTTTCTTCCATATTTTCATTTTTACAATCAGCGTGGCTTCAGTTTTTTTAAAAAAAATCACAAGCTGCTACTCATTAAACAGTAAAAAAATGGACACACTCGAATGACCCACAGACTGCCACACCCATTTGCACACACCATTTCCTCAAGAAAAAAATAATGCTGATAGGCTGCATAGCTCATGAGAAATAACAAAGTCACAAAACTGCAAGATGAGGTAAGTACGTTTTTGTTTTACTAGACATATCAGGGTCATTGAAAATGGTTGTTCAGTAAAGTGCAACACTTTTAACTTACAGTACAGCAGACCACCCAAGCAGTGCTGCTTTGGGTATTCTTATTTCAGTACTTTAGGGCAATCATTTCCCTTGGAGCAAAAAAGGAGGGCTTAGGTCAAATACTGAAAATAGCACTCTTAGAAAGTCAACACTAAGGCCAAAAAGGCATTTGATGGGTGGGGAGGTGCCAACAAAGAGACACAGCATGGTGGCTCAGTTGGGCAGCACGACGACTCAGTGGTTAGCACTGTGGGAGGTGCCATCAAAAAGGCATAGCATGGTGGCTCAGTTGTAGTTTTGTAGAGTTGGGGTCCATGGTTCAAATTCCATCAAGTACAACATCTACAAGATGTTTCTATGTTCTCCCCGTGTTTGCGTGGGTTTCCTCCCACACTCCAAATATATGCTGATAGGGAATTTAGGTTGTGAGCCACAATGAGGGCAGGGTTGATGTCTGTAATGTGCTGTGAAATTAGTGGCTCTATAGAGCAAGTAAAATAAGTAAATTCATGACAAGGCACCACCATAGGCAAATGAGGTATTAAGAGTGGTGGTTGAGGAGGCTGCAAAATGGGTCAGTGAGGGTAAGTGGTTGGTCAGGACTCCTGTCCCACTGTATGTCTGCCCTCATTGACCTTTTTCTTCTTTTCTTACCCACCACATGATGGCTGTCACTGAACCTTTTTGGTGCCTCCTCATGTATGATGGACTCCACAGCCCCCCCACATAGTATGATGGTCTCCACAGCCCCCTACACAGCATGATGTTCCCCACACACAGTATGATGGTCTCCACATCCCCTCACACAGTATGATGATCTCCCACACAGGATTATTGTCCCCTCATAGCCCCCAATACAGTATTATGGTTACCACAGATCACAAAAAAGAAAACCTTGTACTCACTATATCCAGCTGCCATCTCCTCTTCTATTCTGTCTTGCAGTGGACACGGGTGGAGCAATGTAGTGACGTCATCACACTGACTGACATTTCCTGCTTGGCGCCAGCAGGAAGTAGACTGCCTCCTGCTGGAGTAAGTTACGGAGAATGGAACCAGTGGTTGTGTGCTCCGCCACAGCTGTTAACAGTATCGGCGTCCTGAGGACACCGATAATGTTAACATTGTTGCAATCAATGCTGTGGAAATCAGAACAGTGGTATCCTAGCAAGGCTGAGATAAGGCTATAATGCCATCAATGATAACGTCTATGAGTCACCTGGCATATGTGCACCACAAATCAGTGGTATATAACAGAGCCCCTTAGTATCGCTAGGCAGCCGGAAATGATCACACTTGAAGCAACACAATATGCGTATGAAAATGTCATAAAGGCTAAGGACGATGCATAATGGTACTGACAACATTACCTTGAGACATGTTGAATATGCGGTGACGAAGCCACGCAGGCGAAACGTGCATTGAGGCGCGCTATCAGTCCACTGTTGGCTGTGCCTGCACACCGCATATTCAACATGGCTCTGTTATATACCACTGATTTGTGGTGCACATATGCCAGGTGACTCATTGACGTTATCATTGATGGCATTATAGCCTTATCTCAGCCTTGCTAGGATACCACTGTTCTAATTTCCACAGCATTGATCATTTAATCAACTACAGTTATATGATATTTGTACTATCTGACCTTAGTTAGTTTCAATGCAATTCTTCTTTTTCATTTATATGTATGTCATATACTTATGCGGTTGTTGTCTGGGCCGGCCTATAGGGGATTAGTCTCCTTCTTTTGCTTCACTTCATCTGCCTTATCTAGTCGTGCTTCTCACCGTAACCACTTTTTACTACAAGTAATTTTATACTATTTGTCTGATACTTGTTCTATTGAAGGTTTAATAAAACGTACAATTATTTAATGGCTTTTTTCTCTGGCTGCCTCTTTTCGGGATTTGGTGTCCATTATTTGGCTTGCAATTTTCCCATACAATCCCCCTTTTCTTGGTTCTATGTTCTCATTAAGAGAAAAATTTAATAGGTGTTGTACTTATTGTTGCAATCAATGTGCACCGGACCACTTGACATTTGGGAACTGGATCAGGGTACCGCTTCTTGCTGTAATTCTAATAACTGGTTTCATCGAATCGATAAGGATCATTTGAATACTACTCTTGATTTACTGTCTTTTTGAATGGGCAAGTTTGATCCATGATTCAAATCACAAATGGACAGGTCTCCATTTCTCTTTGTGGAGACTGAGTCAATAAGAAAACTCAGTCACGTGTACTGTGTATATACAGTATTTGCCAATCAGCAGTTATTTAATAGCATGTTTAGACAGGCTGACTGCTTAAGAATAATTTCGATTTACGAATAAGCATTTTGGTCATTCATCGGGTTATCAGCAGTCTGTGTACACTGCACTATTATCGGAACATAAGCGTTCCTAGGAACATTTGTTCATTATAATCGGTCAGTGTAATTGGACCCTAGGAATTTACATTATTTATGTCAAAATTGCAATTAAAAAAGACACCCAAAAATTTTATACATATTAAAGCATAGACCCTGATACATGAAGACTGGCAATGTTCACACCAGTCTCGATGAGGGTGCATACTGGAGCCAAACACTTCTCATTCATTGAGAGGCACATGCCCCTCTTAAGAATCAGGAGTGTCTGAAGGATGGCATGTGCCTTGTCACAAATATTACTCCAGTATCTTTGGATGCACAGTGGTCTCAGTTTTCATGAAATCTCACCCACTTTGCTTGGACAGTTAAACACAGCAGAATTTCTGTGCAGAAAAAATGCAGCATTTATGCTACATGTGAACACGGCCTAAATGTCCAAGCAAAGTGGATGTGATTTCATGAAAACTCCTGCACTCAGTGTTACATTTTTATTACATTTTTGTATGGGTTTAATGGAGAAAAAAAAATCAATCACTCCATTTTTTCATGCCATTTACCAATCACCATAAATATTCTGAGAACAGTGTTGTGCTGGTTGTTACGATAACAGGGACACCAAATATGTCCACATTATTTGCTGATTTGTGATGTTTATTATTTTTTAAAAAGAGTATTAAAATGACATTGTTGTAATTGTTTTTCATTATTTTTTAGCATTTTACAGAATGAAAAAACGCTGACTTTTATTTTCCCTGTACAATACAGGGACATAGAAATACACTGCTATAAACAGATGTATCTCTATGTATCAGTATAATCTACCTGTAGGTTCAGAGCCTGCACTGGAGCTTCGAGTACAGAAAATCCTCCATTACTTGCCACTATTAGCTCTGGCTCATAGCTTTAGCTGCTGCCTGCAATGATAAAGGTTGTGGGTTCGATTCTTAGGGAGACCAGATCTCAAGAAAATAAGAGAATTGTTTATTTAATTGTGTGTGCAGAAATGCCGGCCCCACCCCTGAAGAGGAAGAGCTATGGAGCGATGAAGATACAGATTGACGACTTCGTACAGAGAGAGCAAGTCGAGACAAAGCCCTGACGTAGCGGGGCGGCCCCCTCAAACCGGGACAGTCCAGCTGAGTAGTGTTTATATGTTTGTCAATTTATAATTTTGTCATTGCCACATAATTTGTACATTGTGATAACCTCACATGTAAAGCACCATGGAATAAATGGCGTTATAATAATAAATAATAATAATAACAACCTGCAGTCCCATGTAAAGTCATAGATTTCATTCTGAAGCATCAAAGTCCACTTGAATTACAGTAGAAAATCCAGTTCCCTATGTCTGACTCATGTGTGCTGTCGTGCTGTGAAGTTGCATATATTTCAGAGGGTTGCTTATGACATAAACACAACCGACATGTCCAAAACTGTCTGTTCTGTACACGATGACATGGAACTTTTATTTCCTTTTTATTCCAAAAAAGATAAGCCTCAATAGGCTATTTAGGTAGGAATAAGATGTTTTGTACACAAAACCCGGTTTACAAAAGAAATAGATCTTATCTAAGATCAACAGCATAACCAAACAAGCCTCTACTGAGCGAGCTTAATCTCCAACCTGATATTTGCTGAGAAGTGGTGAGCGTCTGCACAAAACCCGAGTCAATATTTACCAGTAAATGGAACTTTGCTTGAGCAACTCTATAAAAAAAAGTGTAATTGCTGTTAAAGGCCAATGGGGACATTTTTTCCAGGCTTCCCCCCCTGTCCTGCAGTTGTAAACAGGCTGACACTAGATCACTATTATAGCCTTATATGGTATCGCCAAGTACAAAAGTAGGGTCATGTGACTGCGGACACAATTGTGAATGGCGGTATCAGGAAATATCCTGGCTGTTTGCAACACAGAAATATTTCCCAGATGAGGTCATCGCTCCTGAATAATGAGCCTGTTCAGCTGTCACAAATCTTAACCCTTTCAGGAGGAGGTTTTTTTTTTCTCCTTTTGTTGACACTCTGCTCTTTTGTTATCGTCTTATTTCCTGACCCTTTTTGAACTTTCGCAGTCACTGTCAAGTGCACAATGTGGGCAAATACTTTTAACCAGTGCGAGACGCCTTTTTTTTTCATGAATGATGAAAGCTAGGCTTGTTTCTCCTGTAGTCAGCACATTTTAAGTTGGAATTAATAGGGGGTATTCTGCTTGGCCAGCACATTTAGTTCATACATTCATCTGGTGATAATAGAGAAGATTTTCCAAGGGATCGTTGCATTGATAAATTGTCTCCTGTTTATCAAAATGTCTGATTGGAGTCTGGTTTAAATCTTTTAGTCTTTAAGCAATTGGTAGTGCAATTACTAATTGTTTCTAATTTTAAGGAACATTCCTAATTTTTAAGCTGGGGTTGTATAGTAGACTTTCAATTATACTATCAGCTCATGGGGAATCTAGTTCTCATGGAAGCCCACCACAGTTTAGATACCTTTGTTCAGCTGATTGTTTAGCCGGCAGCTATGTCACCAACTCCTCCATACACAGGAGCGCTCGCTCTGCCAAGTGCTCCTGTGTTCTCTATGAGGCAGTCACTGCAAGATATCTCTAGAGGAGGCTTATTTCTGAGAGCACAAAAGGATCAGCAGTCCAAAATCAGACATGCTGGATCCTTATTTGTCCTGACATTTATTGGGGAGAGTTGGAGGCGCCCATAAATATTAGGTTGTTAGGGG
The DNA here is from genome assembly GCF_046119375.1 of Phyllobates terribilis. Lineage (NCBI taxonomy): Eukaryota > Metazoa > Chordata > Amphibia > Anura > Dendrobatidae > Phyllobates > Phyllobates terribilis. The sequence continues at coordinate 99,617,644 of NW_027362764.1, forward strand.
AACCTGTTGATATTGGCGAGTTCCAGTGAAGTTAATCTAATGTGAATGTAAGCCTTTACTTACAGGCACAGGCAATGCACCATGCACAGAAAAGATGCAAATTAGCTCTCCACTCATGTCATCCAAACTAGGAACTTCTCCAAAAGGAAGAGACATAAAGTACCCTGCTTTGTATTGACGAGGGGTAAGGACTAATGATGAGCGAATGTGCTAGCCACTGCTCAGTACTCGACCGATCATCACGGTGCTCGACAAGCTCAGCGAGTATTTCCCCGCCCTGCATGTTTGGTACTCTTTAGAGAGCCAATAAACATGCACGGATTGCTTGCCACGCACTGTAATACCTTAGCCATGTTGGCTGTGGGCATTACAGTGATTGGCTGGCCACACAGCGTCATCAGGTCTATATAAGACCGGGCGCCGCTATGCTCGTCACAGTCTACCCCGGAATCAGGTAGAGTAGAGAGAGCTGCTGCTGTGTCATGGAGAGATTTGCTTGTTTATAGTTAGAATAAGTATTCCACAACATATATATATATATATATATATATATAAATCCATCTGAACTAACAGTCCTTCTGAGGACTAATCCAGGTGCATATTTTCAGCGGTGAAGGTGATAGTAGGAGTTAGACAGCCAGGCAGTGTATGTGGCAGACTGCAGTACATATGACGCGCCCCCTGGGCCTGTGCTGTGCAGGGGGATACCCGGAGCCGGATAGCTGGGGGTTGTAGTCCTCCGTGGCGGTGACCCGGTCCGTGCCCAGGGCGGTCAAACCAGTGGCAGTCTATTTGTATTGTAATAAGTGTCCGACTACGCCACCCATGGATTGCGGTCAGTGGGGACCGCCGCTGCGCTTCAGACCGCTGAGGCTGATGTTGTTTGCGCAGCCGAGTATGGGATGACTCCCCACGGGAGAAGTATTGCCTCAGGGCAGCTAATGTGGAAGATGATGGGAGTGATGGTCTGAGGGTCCCAGTGCTAATGGTGCAGGAGCGGCAAGGAATCACAGAGACGGAAAGTGCAGTTCAGGGTCTTTACTGATGGTACAAGGTAGACCCTCCCGGGAGTACTGGCTAGTATAAGGGGCCTGGTCAGTCTGCGAGCAAGCAGGAGTTTCCCTGGCCAGGTGGAGTTGTAGGCCTCCCCGTTTATCTGCACTCTTCCTGGCTACCTTGCTGTCAGCGGTTACAAGTAGCCCACGTCCCTGAGTATACCGTGTGGTGCTCACCCGTATGGCTGGTGACTTGGGGCCTTCTGTTAGCCTCCGCTCCTGGATGGCGGCGCTGGTCCCTTCTTTGTGACTGAGCCTCCGGGCTTCTATGGCCAGAGGACCTGGAATCCCCTGCCGGCTGGTTTCTGCTGCTGGGTATATATCAGTCCCCACAGCCTCGGACTCCTGTGTCCGGTTTTAGTGTCTTCGTCCAGGGCGAGCTCTGCTCAGCTCCAGCCCCTGGACTTCAGCTACTGCTCCTCCAGAGCTCCTGATCTCACTTTCCCTCTCCAGACTCTGACTGCTCTGCTTGTTCTGCAGGCTCTGTCTCTGTCTGCAGCTTCACTCTGACTCCTCTAATCCCGCCCCAGACCCAGTTTAAAAGGGCAGATTCCTCCCCTCCCAGGTCTGGGCGGACCGTGTTGCATGTTTAGGGATCCTGACCAGAGAAACCTCCCACTTGCTCTCAGACATAATATCTCTATTACTGTGGCAACCAGACCCCTGGGGTGTCACATTCCTGCCTAGTAAATTTTAGTACTCCGGGACTAAGCACATTTTTAAAGAAACATAAATACAAGGTATAACAATAACAAGACAACATATTTACAAGAAGCTTTAGTCTGTAGAGGTCACGGCGTTTCCGCAACCGGGTGTCCATATCACCCAACAAGGCGAAGTCTTGGCACAGAATAGGGGATCTGTCCAAAGCAAACCCCTTGCGTTGTCCTTGGGCGTGGCTGCAAGGGTAGACTAACTACTTTGGGCCGCAAGGAGGCCACGCCAGACAGGTTTTCTCTTCCGCGGCCGTCTTCACAAGAGGCACCAAGGTGCAACTATCTACAAAACTGTTCCGGTTATCCAGTGTCCATAACCTGTTAGTCCAAATAAATCTGCAGGGTAACTGAGAAACATAATTAGTAACAGGCAACAAACATAAACCATAAACATTTTTCAATAAACAGTCAACTTTACAGTGCATTGGTTTAGATTCTCCAGCGAGCGGGCATCTGACCTCTAGTGACTCTAGTGGACCTACGGAGCTCACTAACTGGTTCTGCACTACAGGGTGTAGGAGGTGTTATGGGCAAGCTGGGCAGCTTTCTGTGCACTCTTTGGCTCACTAGGGGCACAGCAGGCTCACTACTAGCAGAGGGTTGATCCTCCTGTACTGCTGGTGTGGACTCTTCTGCCCCTTGGGCCGGCTGCTCTTCCAGCTCTACCGGTTCCTCTGTAGGCACTTGCGGGGCTGGCTGGAGAAAGGTGAGGACGGGTACCACGACAGCGCCGTTTACTTGTGTCCAAGACCGCGGGAAGTCTCCGAGTACGGTACTGATCATTTCTTCCCTTTCCTCTGCGGGTTGAGGGTTTTCTTGATCTTCTTCAGGGTTTTGCAGCTGCTCGGGACACTTCTTCAGGTGGTCTCTGGAGACAATGGCTGTGGTTTCTCCTCCATCCTTACTGATTACGCAGATTTTTGGGTTCTCATGGCTTGATGGCAGTACGGTGTACGGGTCCTTCTCCCACTGGTCGTCCAACTTGTGGAGCCGCCTCTTCCTCTTCAAGACCTGCTCTCCAGGTACCAGGGGAACAGCGGGAGCATACTGGTTATAAGCCTTCTCTTGCCTTTCTCTAGCTTGAGACAGACTTCGCTCGACGCTTTCCTGTACTTTCTGATACTGCTGCTGCCGTTCTGTATCCCAGTCTGCCTCTGGCGAGGTGTCCTCAGGCGTCAGGACTCCCATATCCCGGTCAATAGGCAGCTTACCAGGTCTTGCTCTCATTAGGTAAGCCGGGGTACAGTTGGTGGAACCTACAGGGATGTGGTTATACAGGTCCACCAGATCGGGCAGTTTCTCAGGCCACAGACTGCATTCTTCCAGGGGCAGTGTTTTTAGCAGATCTATCACCACCTGGTTCATCTTCTCGCAGAGTCCATTGGTTTGAGGGTGATAGGGCGTTGTTCTTATCTTCTTGCAGCCATACAGGTTGCAGAACTCCTGGAAGACCTCCGCTTCGAAGGCCGGTCCTTGGTCTGTCAGCACTTGGTCCGGGTACCCGTGTGGACGGCAGAAGTGCTGCTGGAAGGCTCTAGCCGCTGTTTGAGCCGTTAAGTCCTTAACCGGGACCACCACCAGGAACCGGAAGTAATGATCCACGATTGTGAGGGCGTAGACATACCCAGATCTGCTTGGAGCCAGTTTCACATGGTCCAGGGCTACCAGTTCCAGTGGCTGTCTGGTGATGATGGGCTGCAGGGGAGTCTTCTGGCTGGCTCAGTCTTTTCTTCTCAGGTGGCACGGGCCACAGTCTCTGCACCACCTCTCGATGGCTCCTCTCATGCCTACCCAGTAGAACCGTTCACGCAACAAGAACTCCAGCTTCTTCCATCCGAAATGCCCTGCTCCGTTGTGGTATGCCTCCAGAACCATAGCCGCGTCTCGTCTTGGGACCACTACCTGCCAGGTCAACTCATGTGTTCGAGAGTTAACCATTCTCCGGCACAGCTTCTCCCTGTAGAGGAACAGCTTACTTTTCTCCTTCCACAGTTGCTTGGTCTCCTCCGGAGCGTCTGGGTCAAGACAGGCATCGGCCTGGGTCAGCATTTCCTTCACCAAATGGACTGCGGGATCACTGTCTTGCGTCTCCGCCCAGTTGTAGTGGGGCAAGGGATTGAACGTCACGGAGCGCCTGTCCTTCACACGGTGGGAATACAGGGTAATCCCATGACGGTGGAACTCAGGGAGCTCAACTTCTACCAGATCTTCTGGATCTTCCCCTACGTCCGGTAAGTTCGGCATTCTAGACAGGGCATCCGCGTTGGCATTTGATCGTCCTGCCCGGTATTTGATGGTGAATTCAAAGTTGGACAGGCGGGCCATCCATCTCTGTTCCAGGGCACCGAGCCTTGCAGTGTCCAGGTGTGTCAACGGGTTGTTATCCGTGTACACGGTCAATTTGGAGGAGGCAAGGTAATGCTTGAAACGTTCGGTCACTGCCCACACTACTGCCAGGAACTCCAGCTTGAATGAGCTATAATTCTCAGGGTTCCTCTCCGTGGGCCGTAGCTTTCGGCTGGCGTAAGCGATTACCCGTTCTTTCCCTTGCTGGATCTGGGACAGTACGGCTCCTAGCCCGATGTTGCTTGCGTCCGTGTGGAGGATAAAGGGCTGGCTGTAGTCTGGATATGCCAGGATTTCATCCCCCGTGAGGGCCATCTTCAGCTGGCAGAAGGACTCCTCTTCCAGCTTTTCCCACCTGAAGGGCGGCTTCTGGTTTTTGGCTTTCCGAGATTGACCTATCAGGAGGTCCTGCATAGGGGCTGCCATTTTGGTGAAACCGGGAATGAATCTTCGGTAGTAGCCTACCAACCCGAGAAACTGCCGCACTTCCTTTATGCTGGAGGGTCTTGGCCAGTCCTTAATCACAGTGATCTTATCAGGGTCGGGAGCCACTCCGTCAGCACTCACCACGTGTCCCAGGTACTGCACCTTTGGTTTCAGGAGGTGACACTTGGAGGGTTTCACCTTTAGGCCGTAATTCGCCAGAGCTTCGAACACTTCTGCCAGGTGTTTCAGGTGGTCCTCGTAGGTATTGGAATAGACGATGACATCGTCCAGGTATAACAGGACCGTCTCGAAGTTCCGGTGTCCCAGACAGCATTCCATCAACCGTTGGAAGGTTCCTGGTGCGTTGCAGAGCCCGAACGGCATACAGTTAAATTCGCTGAGACCCATCGGGGTGGTGAATGCGGTCTTCTCCCGGTCCGCCTCTGCTACAGGAACCTGCCAGTACCCGCTAGTGAGATCCAAAGTAGAGAAGAAGTTAGCAGATTTTAATGCAGCTAAGGACTCTTCTATCCTTGGTAACGGGTACGCATCTTTGTGTGTGATACGGTTGACCTTCCTGTAGTCTACACACATTCTCATGGTGTTGTCTTTCTTTTTCACTAAGACTAGTGGAGCTGCCCAGGGGCTACAGCTGTCCCTGATTACCCCAGCCTCCTTCATGTCTCTAAGCATCCCCTTGGCGTGTTGGTAGTGTGCCGGGGGTACGGGTCGGTATCTCTCCTTTATGGGAGGATGGTCTCCCGTGGGGATGTGGTGTTCTACCCCCCTTACTCGCCCGAAGTCTAGCGGGTGTTTACTAAACACTCTCTCGTACTCTCGAACCACCCGATAGACTCCCTGTTTCTGGTGTGAGGGAGTGGAGTCAGTACCCAAATGCAGTTGCTGACACCAGTCCTCCATTGGTTTCTTAGAGCCGTTACCTTCCTCTGGTTGAGATGGAGGCAAGGGTTCCACGGCCTGTACAGAGTTCTGGTTGATGGTGAACAATTTGGCTAGCGTGGCATACCGGGGCAGGTATACTTCTCTCTCCCCGATATTTATGATGCGAACGGGCACCCTCCCATGGCGTACATCGACCACCCCCCGTGCTGTCAAAATGGTGGGCCTACTGTCTGAGTAGACGGGTTCTACCATTGCTTGGTAGTCTCTACCTCTTAGACCAATAGCTGCCCGGCACCAAATCATCATCTCACTTTTTGGGGGCATGGCAATAGGGAATGGGTCACACATTCTCACGCTACCTATCTCACCACCAGATAGTTCCACCTGTTGCCGCTTCATCAGTGCCCGGATCTCTTTTTGGAGCACACGCTGCTGGCCGGAACTGGCGTTCTTGGCAACCTGCTGTAAAATGAGAATCACCTCTGCAAGACAATTTTCAATCACATTAGTTCCCAAGGTTATTCTAGGGTGACTCTCATGACGGTCTATGTCCACTATAATCAGTCCCTGTGCCGCCAGTTCGACTTTACCGATCTTAATGGTCACCTCTTTGAATCCCACCTGCGGCACGGGCTGACCATTGCTGGCGATGTTACTCAGGTCGTCATCTGGGTAGCGGGTTATGTCCGAGTCATTCCAGTACTGTTTAAAGAGCACGTACGGGATGGTGGTCACCTGTGACCCAGTGTCTAGTAGGGCACTCGTAGGAATGCCATCCAGTACCACAGGCAAGATTGGACGTCCCCCTACGTATTTATCATGCCAGTTTGATGGGCCTGATGGTCTTATGCCTGGGGGTTGGCCCTCTACCCCAGGTTGTGCCCGTTTAAATGACAGTACCTTGCCACATGTCCGGGTTGATTGCAGCGGCGGCAGATGGGTCGTCCGTCCTCTTTGTATCTGTCGCTGGGTCTTCCTCTGGCCGGTGGGGTCCTCCTCAGTCGGTGCCACGGGACGTCCTCCGGTCCGGATGCCAGCTGGATCTTTCCTGGAGAAGAGACCTGTAAAGACTGCACAGTTCTGGTTAGCGCGGCAACGCTCTTAGTCAGCTCTTGGACCTGATGGTGCAGGTCTGTAGCCGGGTCACTGTTTAAAGCCTGCGCATCAGCTCCCACAGGCCCTGCAGACAAGGGCGCCATCTCCTGGTGGTAAGTGATAGCAGGGCGCCTGTGGGTCACAGCGCCACCTGGTGCCGGTTCTCGGAGCACCCGGATGGCTCTGTCCTTGAACTGTGCAAAGTCCAGGTCAGGGTCCTGTAAGGCCATTGCCCGCAACTGGGTTCGATGGGCATTGCACAGTAGACCCTCAATAAATTGTTCAGTCAACAGCTTATCTTCATTAACCACGCTGTCAGGGTCTGCCTGCTTAATGGCTCTCAGGGCCTCTTGTAGGTTTAGAGCATAGTCTCTTATACTCTCATGTGCCCGCTGTTTACACCCGTAAAATCTGAGCTTTATTTCGGCTGAGGTGCGGGTATCAAATGTGTCTTTCAGCCGGGCTAGTATTTCTCTGACAGTCCTCTTCCTCCCAGGTGACCAGGACTTTACCTCCCTTTGGGCTGCCCCGATTAATTGGGCCACCAGGATGCTCACTTTTTGCTCTTCTGTGAGGGGGTACACCTGGAAGAGGCTATCCAGTCTTTCTCTAAAGTCATTTAGAGTATGTGAGTCCCCTGAGTACTGGGGTAGCCAGGTTGCCCCCGGGATATAGGGCATGGTGAATGGCATGACTGCTGCAGCGGTTGCGCTGGCAGTGGCTGTGGCAGTGGAGCTCCCCTCGGTGTCCGGCATCCTCCTCCCCCCTAGTGGACCGTGGCCTACCTTGCGATGCTCTTCTTCCGTAGGCCGCGGCTCCGCAGTCAATCGTCGGGGTTGAGGACCTGGCGTCGCGCTTCGATGACGTCAGCGTCGCTCTTCCTCCCTTCCAGGACCTTGGGCAGCGTCAGAGCGTGGGGCGGAGCTTCGGATCTCGCGCGCTTTCGGCGTCCACGCCCCTCTTCTTCCCGTGCGGCGTCCCGAAGATGGCGTCCGAAGGCGGGAAGCAGCTGCGGATGGCGGGAAGAAGGCAGAAGACGGCGGGAAACAGTCCAGGATGGCGTCTGATGGCGGGAATCGGCTCCGGATGGCGGGAAACGACTCCGGACGGCGGGAAACTTCACCACAGATAAGTATAAAAGTCTCTTTTTCAGGCACGCAGTACCCGGTGGTTGCGGGCACGAAATCCTGCCGACTACGCCAAAGTTGACGCGCCCCCTGGGCCTGTGCTGTGCAGGGGGATACCCGGAGCCGGATCGCTGGGGGTTGTAGTCCTCCGTGGCGGTGACCCGGTCCATGCCCAGGGCGGTCAAACCAGTGGCAGTCTATTTGTATTGTAATAAGTGTCCGACTACGCCACCCGTGGATTGCGGTCAGTGGGGACCGCCGCTGCGCTGCAGACCGCTGAGGCTGATGTTGTTTGCGCAGCCGAGTATGGGATGACTCCCCACGGGAGAAGTATTGCCTCAGGGCAGCTAATGTGGAAGATGATGGGAGTGATGGTCTGAGGGTCCCAGTGCTAATGGTGCAGGAGCGGCAAGGAATCACAGAGACGGGAGGTGCAGTTCAGGGTCTTTACTGATGGTACAAGGCAGACCCTCCCGGGAGTACTGGCTAGCATAAGGGGCCTGGTCAGTCTGCGAGCAAGCAGGAGTTCCCCTGGCCAGGAGGAGTTGTAGGCCTCCCCGTTTATCTGCACTCTTCCTGGCTACCTTGCTGTCAGCGGTTACAAGTAGCCCACGTCCCTGAGTATACCGTGTGGTGCTCATCCGTATGGCTGGTGACTTGGGGCCTTCTGTTAGCCTCCGCTCCTGGATGGCGGCGCTGGTCCCTTCTTTGTGACTGAGCCTCCGGGCTTCTATAGCCAGAGGACCTGGAATCCCCTGCCGGCTGGTTTCTGCTGCTGGGTATATATCAGTCCCCATAGCCTCGGACTCCTGTGTCCGGTTTTAGTGTCTTCGTCCAGGGCGAGCTCTGCTCAGCTCCAGCCCCTGGACTTCAGCTACTGCTCCTCCAGAGCTCCTGATCTCACTTTCCCTCTCCAGACTCTGACTGCTCTGCTTGTTCTGCAGGCTCTGTCTCTGTCTGCAGCTTCACTCTGACTCCTCTAATCCCGCCCCAGACCCAGTTTAAAAGGGCAGATTCCTCCCCTCCCAGGTCTGGGCGGACTGTGTTGCATGTTTAGGGATCCTGACCAGAGAAACCTCCCACTTGCTCTCAGACATAATATCTCTATTACTGTGGCAACCAGACCCCTGGGGTGTCACACATACAGTGCAAGAGGGTACATAGCACGTTCCTGCTGCTGCTGTTCTTACAGATATTTGTAGACATAGCCCCTGGTTTTAGAGGCTAGGGCAAATTTTTTTTTTTCTTAATTCTGGTTAATTGCTTAAAAGCAATCCAGAGTACACCATTTTTCTGCTCCATTTGCTTGTTAGCACTGCAGAATACAGAATAATATTAGTAAATTACAGGCCTGCTATTTAAAACCGTGGTTCTCTGTCAGATATATCACATATAACAGTGTTCCAAAATCAGCCATTTCTGCCTTCCATTTCATTGCACTGTGTCGGTCAAACTATTCACACTAGGTGTTATGATAGGCTACAAGCACTAAGGAAAGACAGGAGATCTGTCCCTACAATAGAACTAAGCTAGATCCCTACGATGTAACGGGGAACCTGATCCTGCGATCAGACCTGCTAAAGTCCTCAGCTAGTCTGAACGAAGACCTATAGATGTGAGGGAGGGATCCTTACAAGAACTAGGGACTGGGAGAAAGATGGACACCTCCTAGCAGAAATTGTAGCAGTAAAAAGACAAACACACAATATAGAACATAAAGGTCAAAAGACCTAGCTAAACTGACTGAGAAAGGTTACAAAGCACCTGGCAAGCTTAAGAGTAGAAATTACAATGAAGTCCAGCATGGCCAGAAGGGCGGAGCAGGATTAAATAGGCAAAAAGGTCATGTGACCAGCAAAATAGAAAAAACCTAACAGGAGAGTTGTAACAGTACCCCCTCTTCTAAGAGGATCCTCCGGATCCCCTAGGCCCAGGCTTATCCGGAAACCTCTTGTGAAACGCTCTGACAAGTCAGGAAGCAGAAACATCATCCGCCCTCACCCATGAGTTATCCTCGGGACCGAAACCCTTCCAAGCGACGAGATACTGCAAACTCCCCCTATACCGTCTAGAATTAAGGATGCGGGAAATTTCATATTCCCCGTCCTCCACCACCGGAGGAACAGTGGCAGTGGCGTCTCTATCTGATACATCAGCTTTTTTCAATAGAGAAACACGAAACACCGGATTAATCTTCCAGGAGGTAGGAAACTCCAACCTAACAGCAGATTGGTTAACTACCTGAAGCACCTTAAAGGGCCCTACAAACTTGGGACCCAATTTTTTAGAAGGAATCCTCAACCGCAGATTCTTAGAGGACAACCAAACCATGTCACCAACCGTAAACAAAACCTCTTGACGTTTCCTGTCAAAGTACCACTTAGAATTTTTGTTAGCCTCCTGAAGATTACCACGCACATCCGTCCAAACTCTCTCCAAATCACCGGAAAAACTCTCCTCCTCAGGCACAGCCGATACCAATTTGGAGAATGACCCAAAAGACGGATGTCTCCCAGAACAACAAAAAAAAGGCTAACACCCAGCAGAAGAGGATGTATGGTTGTTAAGAGCAAATTCAGCAAGCGGCAGAAACTCAGACCACCCCTCTTGATTGTCTGCCACAAAACAACGCAAGAACTGCTCAACATCTGATTCTTCCTTTCTGTCTGGCCATTAGACTCAGGATGATATCCAGATGAAAACGACAAATGAACTCCCAACCTGTCACAAAAGGCACGCCAAAAACGAGCCACGAACTGAGGTCCGCTATCAGAAACAATGTCAGTAGGAACACCATGGAGTCTGACAATTTCCTTGACAATGGCCTTAGCGAGTGTCTTAGCGCAGGGCAGTTTGATGAAGGGAACCAAGTGACACATCTTGCTAAAACGGTCCACGACCACCCAGATGACCGTGAAACCCTCAGAGGAGGGAAGGTCAGTAATAAAGTCCATAGCCAGATGTGTCCAAGGTGCACTAGGAACCTCCAGAGGGCAAAGCAACCCCGCAGCAGGAGTATGAGAAGACTTAGATCTAGCACACACAGTACATTGACGCACCCACTTAATGACTTCCTTCTGCCATCCAGGCCACCAAAAAATGCGACCCACAGGTCTCTTGGTCTCAGAAATTCCTGGATGACCTGCCAACCGAGACTCATGACACTCAACAAACAAATCTCTCCTAAAGGTCTTAGGCACAAACAACCTCCCATGGGAAGTGTTAGATGGGGCATTCTCCTGTGCTTTAAGAATCTCATCTTCCAAAACGGAGTCCAATGCAGCTATCACAACTCCTTCCTGTAAAATGCACTCCTCCTCCTCGGTACCAACCATGGGAGAAAAGCTGCGAGATAAAGCATCAGCTTTTACATTCTTGGTACCCGGGATGTAAGTAGAGATGAGCGTTGTTCTACTCGAACTGTTCGCCAATCTCAAATTCGAGCTGTTTTGGGCGGTGTTCGAGCCGTTCGGCGAACACGAACGATTTGAGAAAAATTCGGCTGTTCGAGGTTATGTTCGATAACTGTAAGTGCACCAAAATCATAACTGGATTTTTTCTCAGTAATGATGAAAATTAATGTTAATACGCAGTTTGAGTGTACAGCAGGGTGGGGGGAGGGGCAGGGGATGGATCTCTGCAGGAATAATGAAGATCTCCATTTTTTTTTCTCTTTCCCGCATTTACAGTGGGGAGGTGCAATCTATCAGCCTATCAGCAGCGCACACACGGAGCGAAGTGCTTTTTTTCACACAAGCAAGGGCATGTGTCATTGGCAGTGTATGTCACATGTCCTTGCCCTATAAGACCAAGCCATTTTCCCCGTCGACACCATTTTCTCACTGCTGCAGCTGCGTGTTAGATGGCACCGCTGTTGCTGTGTGCGCTATACCTTGTTAATTTCAAGCCAATTTTCGCACAAATCTACAGATAGCTTGGGAGTAGGGAATAGTTGTGATTGCAGTCCTTTTAAGGACTAGGTTACAGCATTTTCTACGACTTTTATCAGGCAGGTCTGTGCTCTTAAATAGATAGGTTGTGGGAGTAAAGACTAATTGTAATTGGAGTCCTTTTCACGACTAGGTTACATCAGTTCCTATCAGTTTTTGCCAGGTAGGTCTGTGCCAGTGCTGTGCAAGTTTTTTTCACAGCATTTGGCTGAATCTAGCAAAGCTAATCCTTTTTGGCCTATTGCAGAGTGTGTTAGTTAGTGGAGTAGCCTATCTGTGTTGCAAGATATACCACCTGTGTATAGAATACCAATTTTTTTACTGCACCTAGTGAAGTAAAATCTTTTGGGCATAGCATCATTCTATTAGTCCATCTATACTGACCTCCATCAGGTTGCAAATTGAATATAATTTTTTTCTGCATCTAGCTCTGAAAAAATATTTGGCCTTCTAGCAGTGTGTGGGACTTTCTCTATTAGTCCATCTATACTGACCTCCATCAGGTTGCAAACTGAATATATTTTTTTCTGCATCTACCTCTGAAAAAATATTGGGCTTGTAGCTGTGTGTGGGACTTGTTCTATTAATCCATCTATACAGACCTCCATCAGGTTGCAAACTGAAAATAATTTTTTTCTGCATCTACCTCTGAAAAAATATTTGGGCTTCTAGCTGTGTGTGGGACTTGTTCTATTACTCCATCTATACTGACCTCCATCAGGTTGCAAATTGAATATAATTTTTTCTGCATCTAGCTCTGAAAAAATATTGGGCTTCTAGCTGTGTGTGGGACTTGTTGTAATAGTCCATCTATACTGACCTCCATCAGGTTGCAAACTGAATATATTTTTTTCTGCATCTACCTCTGAAAAAATATTGGGCTTCTAGCTGTGTGTGGGACTTGTTCTATTAATCCATCTATACACACCTCCATCAGGTTGCAAACTGAATATAATTTTTTTCTGCATCTAGCTCTGAAAAAATATTTGGCCTTCTAGCAGTGTGTGGGACTTTCTCTATTAGTCCATCTATACTGACCTCCATCAGGTTGCAAATTAAAAATAATTTTTATCTGCATCTAGCTCTGAAAAAATATTTAGGCTTCTAGCTGTGTGTGGGACTTGTTCTATTACTCCATCTATACTGACCTCCATCAGGTTGCAAATTGAATAAATTTTTTTCTGCATCTAGCTCTGAAAAAATATTGGGCTTCTAGCTGTGTGTGGGATTTGTTGTATTAGTCCATCTATACTGACCTCCATCAGGTTGCAAACTGAAAATATTTTTTTCTGCATCTACCTCTGAAAAAATATTGGGCTTTTAGCTGTGTGTGGGACTTGTTCTATTAATCCATCTATGCAGACCTCCATCAGGTTGCAAACTGAATATAATTTTTTTCTGCATCTAGCTCTGAAAAAATATTTGGCCTTCTAGCAGTGTGTGGGACTTTCTCTATTAGTCCATCTATACTGACCTCCATCAGGTTGCAAACTGAATATAATTTTTTTCTGCATCTAGCTCTGAAAAAATATTTGGCCTTCTAGCAGTGTGTGGGACTTTCTCTATTAGTCCATCTATACTGACCTCCATCAGGTTGCAAACTGAATATATTTTTTTCTGCATCTACCTCTGAAAAAATATTGGGCTTGTAGCAGTGTGTGGGACTTGTTGTATTAGTCCATCTATACTGACCTCCATCAGGTTGCAAACTGAATATATTTTTTTCTGCATCTACCTCTGAAAAAATATTGGGCTTCTAGCTGTGTGTGGGAATTGTTCTATTAATCCATCTAAACAGACCTCCATCAGGTTGCAAACTGAATATATTTTTTTCTGCATCTACCTCTGAAAAAATATTGGGCTTCTAGCTGTGTGTGGGACTTGTTCTATTAATCCATCTATGCAGACCTCCATCAGGTTGCAAACTGAATATAATTTTTTTCTGCATCTAGCTCTGAAAAAATATTTGGCCTTCTAGCACTGTGTGGGACTTTCTCTATTAGTCCATCTATACTGACCTCCATCAGGTTGCAAATTAAAAATAATTTTTATCTTCATCTAGCTCTGAAAAAATATTTGGGCTTCTAGCTGTGTGTGGGACTTGTTCTATTACTCCATCTATACTGACCTCCATCAGGTTGCAAATTGAATATAATTTTTTTCTGCATCTAGCTCTGAAAAAATATTGGGCTTCTAGCTGTGTGTGGGACTTGTTGTATTAGTCCATCTATACTGACCTCCATCAGGTTGCAAACTGAATATATTTTTTTCTGCATCTACCTCTGAAAAAATATTGGGCTTCTAGCTGTGTGTGGGACTTGTTCTATTAATCCATCTATGCAGACCTCCATCAGGTTGCAAACTGAATATAATTTTTTCTGCATCTAGCTCTGAAAAAATATTTGGCCTTCTAGCAGTGTGTGGGACTTTCTCTATTAGTCCATCTATACTGACCTCCATCAGGTTGCAAACTGAATATAATTTTCTGCATCAAGCTCTGAAAAAATATTTGGCCTTCTAGCAGTGTGTTGGACTTTCTCTATTAGTCCATCTATACTGACCTCCATCAGGTTGCAAACTGAATATAATTTTTTCTGCATCTAGCTCTGAAAAAATATTTGGCCTTCTAGCAGTGTGTGGGACTTTCTCTATTAGTCCATCTATACTGACCTCCATCAGGTTGCAAATTAAAAATAATTTTTATCTGCATCTAGCTCTGAAAAAATATTTAGGCTTCTAGCTGTGTGTGGGACTTGTTCTATTACTCCATCTATACTGACCTCCATCAGGTTGCAAATTGAATACATTTTTTTCTGCATCTAGCTCTGAAAAATATTAGGCTTCTAGCTGTGTGTGGGACTTGTTGTATTAGTCCATCTATACTGACCTCCATCAGGTTGCAAACTGAATATATTTTTTTCTGCATCTACCTCTGAAAAAATATTGGGCTTCTAGCTGTGTGTGGGACTTGTTCTATTAATCCATCTATGCAGACCTCCATCAGGTTGCAAACTGAATATAATTTTTTCTGCATCTAGCTCTGAAAAAATATTTGGCCTTCTAGCAGTGTGTGGGACTTTCTCTATTAGTCCATCTATACTGACCTCCATCAGGTTGCAAACTGAATATAATTTTCTGCATCAAGCTCTGAAAAAATATTTGGCCTTCTAGCAGTGTGTTGGACTTTCTCTATTAGTCCATCTATACTGACCTCCATCAGGTTGCAAACTGAATATAATTTTTTCTGCATCTAGCTCTGAAAAAATATTTGGCCTTCTAGCAGTGTGTGGGACTTTCTCTATTAGTCCATCTATACTGACCTCCATCAGGTTGCAAATTAAAAATAATTTTTATCTGCATCTAGCTCTGAAAAAATATTTAGGCTTCTAGCTGTGTGTGGGACTTGTTCTATTACTCCATCTATACTGACCTCCATCAGGTTGCAAATTGAATACATTTTTTTCTGCATCTAGCTCTGAAAAATATTAGGCTTCTAGCTGTGTGTGGGACTTGTTGTATTAGTCCATCTATACTGACCTCCATCAGGTTGCAAACTGAAAATATTTTTTTCTGCATCTACCTCTGAAAAAATATTGGGCTTCTAGCTGTGTGTGGGACTTGTTCTATTAATCCATCTATGCAGACCTCCATCAGGTTGCAAACTGAATATAATTTTTTTCTGCATCTAGCTCTGAAAAAATATTTGGCCTTCTAGCAGTGTGTGGGACTTTCTCTATTAGTCCATCTATACTGACCTCCATCAGGTTGCAAACTGAATATAATTTTTTTCTGCATCTAGCTCTGAAAAAATATTTGGCCTTCTAGCAGTGTGTGGGACTTTCTCTATTAGTCCATCTATACTGACCTCCATCAGGTTGCAAACTGAATATATTTTTTTCTGCATCTACCTCTGAAAAAATATTGGGCTTGTAGCAGTGTGTGGGACTTGTTGTATTAGTCCATCTATACTGACCTCCATCAGGTTGCAAACTGAATATATTTTTTTCTGCATCTACCTCTGAAAAAATATTGGGCTTCTAGCTGTGTGGGACTTGTTCTATTAATCCATCTAAACAGACCTCCATCAGGTTGCAAACTGAATATATTTTTTTCTGCATCTACCTCTGAAAAAATATTGGGCTTCTAGCTGTGTGTGGGACTTGTTCTATTAATCCATCTATGCAGACCTCCATCAGGTTGCAAACTGAATATAATTTTTTTCTGCATCTAGCTCTGAAAAAATATTTGTCCTTCTAGCAGTGTGTGGGACTTTCTCTATTAGTCCATCTATACTGACCTCCATCAGGTTGCAAACTGAATATAATTTTTTTCTGCATCAAGCTCTGAAAAAATTTTTGGCCTTCTAGCAGTGTGTTGGACTTTCTCTATTAGTCCATCTATACTGACCTCCATCAGGTTGCAAACTGAATATAATTTTTTTCTGCATCTAGCTCTGAAAAAATATTTGGCCTTCTAGCAGTGTGTGGGACTTTCTCTATTAGTCCATCTACACTGACCTCCATCAGGTTGCAAATTGAAAATAATTTTTATCTGCATCTAGCTCTGAAAAAATATTTAGGCTTCTAGCTGTGTGTGGGACTTGTTCTATTACTCCATCTATACTGACCTCCATCAGGTTGCAAATTGAATACATTTTTTTCTGCATCTAGCTCTGAAAAATATTAGGCTTCTAGCTGTGTGTGGGACTTGTTGTATTAGTCCATCTATACTGACCTCCATCAGGTTGCAAACTGAAAATATTTTTTTCTGCATCTACCTCTGAAAAAATATTGGGCTTCTAGCTGTGTGTGGGACTTGTTCTATTAATCCATCTATGCAGACCTCCATCAGGTTGCAAACTGAATATAATTTTTTTCTGCATCTAGCTCTGAAAAAATATTTGGCCTTCTAGCAGTGTGTGGGACTTTCTCTATTAGTCCATCTATACTGACCTCCATCAGGTTGCAAATTAAAAATAATTTTTATCTGCATCTAGCTCTGAAAAAATATTTAGGCTTCTAGCTGTGTGTGGGACTTGTTCTATTACTCCATCTATACTGACCTCCATCAGGTTGCAAATTGAATAAATTTTTTTCTGCATCTAGCTCTGAAAAAATATTGGGCTTCTAGCTGTGTGTGGGATTTGTTGTATTAGTCCATCTATACTGACCTCCATCAGGTTGCAAACTGAAAATATTTTTTTCTGCATCTACCTCTGAAAAAATATTGGGCTTTTAGCTGTGTGTGGGACTTGTTCTATTAATCCATCTATGCAGACCTCCATCAGGTTGCAAACTGAATATAATTTTTTTCTGCATCTAGCTCTGAAAAAATATTTGGCCTTCTAGCAGTGTGTGGGACTTTCTCTATTAGTCCATCTATACTGACCTCCATCAGGTTGCAAACTGAATATAATTTTTTTCTGCATCTAGCTCTGAAAAAATATTTGGCCTTCTAGCAGTGTGTGGGACTTTCTCTATTAGTCCATCTATACTGACCTCCATCAGGTTGCAAACTGAATATATTTTTTTCTGCATCTACCTCTGAAAAAATATTGGGCTTGTAGCAGTGTGTGGGACTTGTTGTATTAGTCCATCTATACTGACCTCCATCAGGTTGCAAACTGAATATATTTTTTTCTGCATCTACCTCTGAAAAAATATTGGGCTTCTAGCTGTGTGTGGGAATTGTTCTATTAATCCATCTAAACAGACCTCCATCAGGTTGCAAACTGAATATATTTTTTTCTGCATCTACCTCTGAAAAAATATTGGGCTTCTAGCTGTGTGTGGGACTTGTTCTATTAATCCATCTATGCAGACCTCCATCAGGTTGCAAACTGAATATAATTTTTTTCTGCATCTAGCTCTGAAAAAATATTTGGCCTTCTAGCACTGTGTGGGACTTTCTCTATTAGTCCATCTATACTGACCTCCATCAGGTTGCAAATTAAAAATAATTTTTATCTTCATCTAGCTCTGAAAAAATATTTGGGCTTCTAGCTGTGTGTGGGACTTGTTCTATTACTCCATCTATACTGACCTCCATCAGGTTGCAAATTGAATATAATTTTTTTCTGCATCTAGCTCTGAAAAAATATTGGGCTTCTAGCTGTGTGTGGGACTTGTTGTATTAGTCCATCTATACTGACCTCCATCAGGTTGCAAACTGAATATATTTTTTTCTGCATCTACCTCTGAAAAAATATTGGGCTTCTAGCTGTGTGTGGGACTTGTTCTATTAATCCATCTATGCAGACCTCCATCAGGTTGCAAACTGAATATAATTTTTTCTGCATCTAGCTCTGAAAAAATATTTGGCCTTCTAGCAGTGTGTGGGACTTTCTCTATTAGTCCATCTATACTGACCTCCATCAGGTTGCAAACTGAATATAATTTTCTGCATCAAGCTCTGAAAAAATATTTGGCCTTCTAGCAGTGTGTTGGACTTTCTCTATTAGTCCATCTATACTGACCTCCATCAGGTTGCAAACTGAATATAATTTTTTCTGCATCTAGCTCTGAAAAAATATTTGGCCTTCTAGCAGTGTGTGGGACTTTCTCTATTAGTCCATCTATACTGACCTCCATCAGGTTGCAAATTAAAAATAATTTTTATCTGCATCTAGCTCTGAAAAAATATTTAGGCTTCTAGCTGTGTGTGGGACTTGTTCTATTACTCCATCTATACTGACCTCCATCAGGTTGCAAATTGAATAAATTTTTTTCTGCATCTAGCTCTGAAAAAATGTTGGGCTTCTAGCTGTGTGTGGGACTTGTTGTATTAGTCCATCTATACTGACCTCCATCAGGTTGCAAACTGAAAATATTTTTTTCTGCATCTACCTCTGAAAAAATATTGGGCTTCTAGCTGTGTGTGGGACTTGTTCTATTAATCCATCTATGCAGACCTCCATCAGGTTGCAAACTGAATATAATTTTTTTCTGCATCTAGCTCTGAAAAAATATTTGGCCTTCTAGCAGTGTGTGGGACTTTCTCTATTAGTCCATCTATACTGACCTCCATCAGGTTGCAAACTGAATATAATTTTTTTCTGCATCTAGCTCTGAAAAAATATTTGGCCTTCTAGCAGTGTGTGGGACTTTCTCTATTAGTCCATCTATACTGACCTCCATCAGGTTGCAAACTGAATATATTTTTTTCTGCATCTACCTCTGAAAAAATATTGGGCTTGTAGCAGTGTGTGGGACTTGTTGTATTAGTCCATCTATACTGACCTCCATCAGGTTGCAAACTGAATATATTTTTTTCTGCATCTACCTCTGAAAAAATATTGGGCTTCTAGCTGTGTGGGACTTGTTCTATTAATCCATCTAAACAGACCTCCATCAGGTTGCAAACTGAATATATTTTTTTCTGCATCTACCTCTGAAAAAATATTGGGCTTCTAGCTGTGTGTGGGACTTGTTCTATTAATCCATCTATGCAGACCTCCATCAGGTTGCAAACTGAATATAATTTTTTTCTGCATCTAGCTCTGAAAAAATATTTGTCCTTCTAGCAGTGTGTGGGACTTTCTCTATTAGTCCATCTATACTGACCTCCATCAGGTTGCAAACTGAATATAATTTTTTTCTGCATCAAGCTCTGAAAAAATTTTTGGCCTTCTAGCAGTGTGTTGGACTTTCTCTATTAGTCCATCTATACTGACCTCCATCAGGTTGCAAACTGAATATAATTTTTTTCTGCATCTAGCTCTGAAAAAATATTTGGCCTTCTAGCAGTGTGTGGGACTTTCTCTATTAGTCCATCTACACTGACCTCCATCAGGTTGCAAATTGAAAATAATTTTTATCTGCATCTAGCTCTGAAAAAATATTTAGGCTTCTAGCTGTGTGTGGGACTTGTTCTATTACTCCATCTATACTGACCTCCATCAGGTTGCAAATTGAATACATTTTTTTCTGCATCTAGCTCTGAAAAATATTAGGCTTCTAGCTGTGTGTGGGACTTGTTGTATTAGTCCATCTATACTGACCTCCATCAGGTTGCAAACTGAAAATATTTTTTTCTGCATCTACCTCTGAAAAAATATTGGGCTTCTAGCTGTGTGTGGGACTTGTTCTATTAATCCATCTATGCAGACCTCCATCAGGTTGCAAACTGAATATAATTTTTTTCTGCATCTAGCTCTGAAAAAATATTTGGCCTTCTAGCAGTGTGTGGGACTTTCTCTATTAGTCCATCTATACTGACCTCCATCAGGTTGCAAACTGAATATAATTTTTTTCTGCATCTAGCTCTGAAAAAATATTTGGCCTTCTAGCAGTGTGTGGGACTTTCTCTATTAGTCCATCTACACTGACCTCCATCAGGTTGCAAATTGAAAATAATTTTTATCTGCATCTAGCTCTGAAAAAATATTTAGGCTTCTAGCTGTGTGTGGGACTTGTTCTATTACTCCATCTATACTGACCTCCATCAGGTTGCAAATTGAATACATTTTTTTCTGCATCTAGCTCTGAAAAATATTAGGCTTCTAGCTGTGTGTGGGACTTGTTGTATTAGTCCATCTATACTGACCTCCATCAGGTTGCAAACTGAAAATATTTTTTTCTGCATCTACCTCTGAAAAAATATTGGGCTTCTAGCTGTGTGTGGGACTTGTTCTATTAATCCATCTATGCAGACCTCCATCAGGTTGCAAACTGAATATAATTTTTTTCTGCATCTAGCTCTGAAAAAATATTTGGCCTTCTAGCAGTGTGTGGGACTTTCTCTATTAGTCCATTTATACTGACCTCCATCAGGTTGCAAATTGAATATAATTTTTTTCTGCATCTAGCTCTGAAAAAATATTTGGCCTTCTAGCAGTGTGTGGGACTTTCTCTATTAGTCCATCTATACTAACCTCCATCAGGTTGCAAACTGAATATATTTTTTTCTGCATCTACCTCTGAAAAAATATTGGGCTTGTAGCCGTGTGTGGGACTTGTTGTATTAGTCCATCTATACTGACCTCCATCAGGTTGCAAACTGAATATATTTTTTTCTGCATCTACCTCTGAAAAAATATTGGGCTTCTAGCTGTGTGTGGGACTTGTTCTATTAATCCATCTAAACAGACCTCCATCAGGTTGCAAACTGAATATAATTTTTTTCTGCATCTAGCTCTAAAAAAATATTTGGCCTTCTAGCAATGTGTGGGACTTTCTCTATTAGTCCATCTATACTGACCTCCATCAGGTTGCAAACTGAATATAATTTTTTTCTGCATCTAGCTCTGAAAAAATATTTGGCCTTCTAGCAGTGTGTGGGACTTTCTCTATTAGTCCATCTATACTGACCTCCATCAGGTTGCAAACTGAATATATTTTTATCTGCATCTAGCTCTGAAAAAATATTTGGGCTTCTAGCTGTGTGTGGGACTTGTTCTATTACTCCATCTATACTGACCTCCATCAGGTTGCAGATTGAATATAATTTTTTTCTGCATCTAGCTCTGAAAAAATATTTGGCCTTCTAGCAGTGTGTGGGACTTTCTCTATTAGTCCATCTATACTGACCTCCATCAGGTTGCAAACTGAATATTTTTTTTTCTGCATCTACCTCTGAAAAAATATTTGGGCTTCTAGCTGTGTGTGGGACTTGTTCTATTAGTCCATCTATACTGACCTCCATCAGGTTGCAAACTGAATTTAATTTTTTTCTGCATCTAACCCAGCCAATAGTTTTGGCCTAATACCACAGTTTGGCCACTCAGCTCTGCTCGGTTCCCATCCATTGTTTTTTTGTGCAAACAACTCCAGAGTTGTGAATTAGTTAACCACCAAAATGAGTGGAAAAAGGCCTGCTGCTGGTGGAATGGGGAATAGGCGTGTTGGGAAGGGGAAAAAAGGTTGTGTCCATGGGGTAGGTGTTAAAGCAACAGTAACATCTGCAGAAGAAAGACCATCTTCCAGCCAAACTAAAATGTCTACTTCTTTTAGCGGACAATGTGATAAGATCCCTTTCTTACGGCCACGCCAATCGCTACAAATTCCAGATGAGGCACAAAAACAGCAGGTGCTTCAACGGATATCAAGTGCTCCTTTAAGTGGGCTCTCCTCCACATCAACTTCAACATCACAAATACTCCAGTCCTCAAAGGTGTCACCCCAATCGCACTTGCTTCCTCACAGCTCCCAAATCTCCAGCTGCCCGTCTGAGTATGAGGTAGAACAGATGGTTGAGTCTGCAGAGCTGTTTACTCATACTATAGCCTGGGAATCAGAGGTCGACTCCAGCGCTTCTGTGAATCCAGACGAGGAAATGATCTGCACTGATGCCCAGAATCTTTATGAGTCGGATCCAGGACCAGATGCAGAAGGTTCTGACCATAATGTAGACCCTCATTCCCAAACTGAAACTCCTGTTGGTGGAGACAATGAGGAAGACGATGATGAGACTCAAATACCTGATTGGAGCGACAACTTTAGTTTTTTGTCAGGGCAGGAACAGGTTGGCTCTGAGGACGACGGGTGTGATAACGCACAGGGTGATGATGATGAGGTTGGAGATCCCACTTACTGTCAACCCACAGTCAGCCAAGAGATGAGGTCAGCAGAGGAGGTGGAGGAAGATGCTAGTGACGACGAGGTCAGGTTGCGCCTTCCTGGACAGAGACGTAGTACTGGAAGCACGTCAACAACTGCATCCTCAAACACAACTCTGCCTCTCACCACAAGTCGTGGAGGCTCTTCAGGTCGCATGGGTGCTAAGCCTTGCATAGCCTGGGCATTTTTTCAGATCGATAAAGATGACCCAACTCGTGTTATCTGTAACATTTGTCAGCAAAAGCTAAGTAGAGGCCAAAAAATACATAGTTTGAGTACTTCATGCATGAACCGGCACATGGACATGAAGCATAAGTTGCAGTGGGAAGCTCAGTGTGCTACAATGCGGCCTAGCCGGCCGGGCCAACCACCATCTGCCATATTTTGTGCATCCGCGGCCTCTTCATCCTCTGTGACTGGGGGGACAGCAGTCACACCTGTTTTGGGGCGCAGAGCTGCCACCTCTTTACCCGCAACAGCCAGCGTGATTGGCAGGTCATCATTTTCTTTGGAGGTGGTAACACCAGCTGGTGTTGAGCGCTGTCCGACAATGATAGCACCACCTTTGGATCAAGGCAACCTAACATGTCCGCCTGCATCTTCCTCACAGACCGGCAGTTTGCCGGGGACACCCTTATCAACCCCGTCTAAGCACAATAGCCAGCCCTCGGTCCCTCAGATGTGGACAAGTAAAAGACCATTTCCTCCTAGCCATGAGAAAGCTAAGAGGTTGAATTTCACCATCTGCAAGCTCTTGGCTACAGAAATGCTGCCTTTCCGCCTGGTGGACACAGAGGATTTTCGAGACCTTATGTCCGTCGCAGTGCCCCAGTACCAGATGCCCAGTCGGCACTGCTTCTCAAAGAAAGGTGTGCCTGCGCTCCACCAGCATGTCGCACACATCACCGCTTCTTTGAGAAACTCTGTGTGTGACAGGGTGCATTTCACCACAGACACTTGGACGAGTAGGCATGGACAGGGGCGTTACATGTCGCTGACTGGGCACTGGGTAACTATGGTGACAGCAGGACAAGGGGCTGTTGTCCAAGTCTTGCCGTCCCCACGAGTTGTGCGTCAATCCTCTTTATGTCAAAGTTCCTCCACTGCTTCTGCCTCCTCAACCTCCTCTCGGTCTTCCACCTGCACCCAAAGCCTGTCTGGTCATGCCACAAGCTTTCTAACTGCGAAGAAGGGATCCTGCACACCTCCTTACTATGCTGGCAGTAGGGCTCAACGTCATCAGGCGGTTTTTACTTTGAAATGTCTGGGAAATGTGAGTCACACAGCTGAGGAGTTGTGGTCAGCTCAGGAGAACCAATTTCATGAATGGTTGTCTCCACTGGACCTGAAACCAGGGAAGGACGTGTGCGACAATGCTGCAAACCTGGGTGCGGCCCTTCGCCGGGGCAATGTCACACACGTGCCTTGTGTGGCTCACGTGTTGTCCAGCAATTTTTAGCCCACTATCCCAGACTAGATGGCCTTCTGCAGAGGGCACGGTCGCTGTGTGCTCACTTCCGCCGTTCGCATCCCGCAGCTCAGCGACTTACATCTCTACAGAAGTCGTTGGGCCTGCCACTTCACCGGCTAAAATGCGATGTGCCTACCCGGTGGAATTCAACTCTGCACATGTTGCAGCAACTGTGGCAGCACCGACAAGCCCTGGTGCAATACGTTCTGACGTATAGCCTGGGCCAACGAGATCCAGACGTGGGGCAAATCACGCTGGAGGAGTGGTCTCAGATCAGGGACCCATGCACCCTTCTGCACAGTTTTGAAATGGCGACGAAGATGTTTAGTGCTGACGATGCCATTATCAGCATGACTATTCCGGTGATTTACATACTGGAGCACATGTTAAACAGAATTCGGACTCAGGTGGTGGCACAAGAGGAGGTGGAGGAAGTAGAGGAGGAGGAGTTGTATGCGGAAGGGCTAACATCTGCAAGGTCCAGATGGTCGGCAGCACCAAGGCGGCAGGCATGTGAGGGTGGGGGAGATGGTTTTACCAGGGCGCATGGTAGCAGCCAAACTAGTGAGGAAGGTGCAGGAGCCCAGGAAGAAGTGGAGGACGAACTGATGGAAGACTCATCAGATGAGGGAGACCTTGATCACATTTCTGTTGTGCGAGGTTGGGGGGAGAGGACAGAGGAAGGAAGCATGATTGTTACCTCGCCACCAACACAACAGGGACTTGGTGCTCCTGGATGCGCAACACACATGAGTGCCTTCTTGCTGCACTACCTGCAACATGACCCTCGAATTGTGAGAATTAGAAATAATCCTGACTACTGGGTTGCCACACTGTTAGATCCCCGGTACAAAAGTAAATTTGCAGAAATTATTCCTGCCATAGAAAGGGATGCACGCATGCAGGAGTATCAGCAGAGACTGTTGCAGAATCTTACATGTGCTTTTCCACAAAACACCAGTGGTGCACGTAGTAAATCTCACAGTTCCAACTTGCCAACCGTGGGACCGTCAAGTGTTCAGCACTCAAACCATAACAGAACCACAGTATCTGCTGGTAACATCAATTTTGCGCAATCATTTCACCACTTTTTTAGCCCATCCTTTGCAAGGCCACAGGAGACAAGAAGTCTGACACATAGTCAACGCCTAGAGACGATGGTACAGGAGTATCTCCAAGTAAACATTGAAGCCATGACTGTGTCACTGGACCCTTGCTCTTTTTGGGCTTCCAATCTGGATAAATGGCCGGAGCTAGCCACTTACGCCTTGGAGATCTTGTCATGCCCCGCAGCCAGCGTTCTGTCTGAACGTGTGTTCAGCGCTGCTGGTGGTGTGCTGACAGATAAGCGCACGCGGCTCTCCACTGATAATGTAGACAGACTCACATTCATAAAGATGAACAAATCATGGATCCGAAACGACTTTTCTACCCCTGTGTCATCCTGGGGAGAGTAAAAGATGGATGATTGGTTAAAATCACCCTACCAACCGTTTTAAGCTTTCAAATTACTAATCATGTTTATCTGTATCTTGGCTGGAAAATAATTTGGGCTTTGTAGCAGTGTGCAGCACTGATTCTATTAGGCCATCTATAATAAGCTCCACCAGATTTAAAATTACTAATCATGTTTATCTGTATCTTGGCTGGAAAATAATTTGGGCTTTGTAGCAGTGTGCAGCACTGATCCTATTAGGCCATCTATACTAAGCTCCACCAGATTTAAAATTAATAATAATTTTTAGCTGCATCTAGCCCGGAAAATAATTTTGGGGCTCCGAGATGCGCAAGACACATAAGTGCCTTCTTGCTGCACTACCTGCAACATGACCCTCATATTGTCAGAATTCGAAGTAATTATGACTACTGGGTTGCCACACTCTTAGATCCCCCAAACTTTTCGATCAACCTTTTCATTTTAATAAAGACCAAAAAAATGGTCATTTTTGAAATTATAAGCATTAGCAGGATATTAGAAACTGAAATCAAACAGTTTTCAACTGAAAACTTTATTCTAGGTGATGTTACATTTTCACATAGGACCCCTTGTTCGAAAGGAGCTTCTGAACTCTCTCGTCCATTGAATTTGTCAGGTTTTGGATGGTTTCTGCTTCAATTATTTTGCATGAGGACAGAATACCCTCCCAGAGCTGTGGCTTAGATGTGAACTGCCTCGCGCCATCATAGACACTCCTTTTGATGATGCTCCAGAGGTTCTGAATGGGGTAGAGGTCAGGGGAGCATGGGGGTCACACCATAAGTTTGTCCCCTTTTATGTCCATATCAGCCAAAGATGCAGATGTTTTATGTGCAGCATGAGATGGTGCATTATCATGCAAAAAAATGATCTTGCTGTGAAATACACAGTTCTTCTTCTTGAACCATGGCAGGAAGTGCTGTTTGAGAAAATCCACATACATTATGGAGTTCATCTTTAGCGCCTTCAGGGATCCTAAAGGGGCTGACAATCTCTCTCCCCATGATTCCAGCCCAAAACATTACTCCACCTCCTCCTTGTTGGCGCTGTAGCCGTGTTTGCGTGGGGTGTCCATCAACCAGCCATCCTCCACTCCATCCATCTGGACCATCGAGCGCTGCACGGCACTCATCCGTGAACAAAACAGTTTTGAAATCAGTCTTCATGTAATGTTTGGCCCACTGGAGCCGTTTCTGCTTGTGTGAAGTGGATAGAGAAGGTCGACAGGATGGCGTATGCACAGCTGCAAACCTCTGAAGGACCCTGCATCTTGTTGTTCGGGGGACGTTGGAGGCACCAGCAGTTTCAAAAACTTGTCTGCTGCTATGACAAGGCTTTTTTGCCGCTGCTCTTTTAACCTGACGTAATTGCCTGTAGGAAAGAGTCCTCAATTTGCCCTTATCAGCACGCACACGTGTGTACTGTGAATCAGCTACATATTTCTTGATTGCCAAGACACTTCATCCTGATCATCGCACAATGTTGATTGTAGTCATGCCTTGACCTAAACACTCCACAATTTGTTGCTTCTCAGCAGCCGACACATCCTTTTTCTTTCCCATTTTGGCAGAAAATGTAGGCTGCTTAATAATGTGAGACAGCCTTCTTAAGTAGTCTTGCCTTTCATTGGACACACCTGCCAAACTAATTAGCACAGGTGTCTGCAATTGCTTACAGTGATATAAAGAGCCCTGACACACATCACCATCAATGAGTTTAACTGACAAACAAACAAATTCTTCCCTTATCACTCCTAAACACTTTTTGCATAATAATTTGGAACACAGTGTACATGTGCTTTTCCACAAAACACCAGTGGTTCACGTAGTGAATCTTACAGTTCTAACTTGCCAACCGTGGTCTGTATGAAGTTGTTCAATAAAGGGCCCAAAATTAAGATAACATAGATGGGAGAGGTCTCTATGAATAGGAATTCCTAAGTATTTGATACCCTGTGAGGGCCAGGCAAAGGGAAAGTTGGACTGGATGGAATCCTATATGGATTTGGGGAGGGAGACATCGAGGACCTCAGACTTCGCTGCATTGATTTTAAAATTTGACCATGTAACAAAGTGATCTATTTCAGCCATAACAGCATGGATGGATATATGTGATTGAGTGATATATACTAGGACATCATCAGCAAATAGAGAGCACTTGTACTCGGTGCCTCCCACCTCAATCCACCTAATATTGGGGTTATGGCGAATTGATGAGAGCAGGTGCTCCGTCACTAGGATGTATAAGAGAGGGGACAGAGAACATCCCTGCCTTGTCCCATTGGTGATTGTGAAAGGTGATGAAAATGTTCTGATGCGCCCCCTGGGCCTTGGGACACCCGGAGCCGGACCCTTTTTGGTGGATGCTGGTGGTTGTAGTCTCCGTGGCGGCGACCCGGTTCCGTGGCTCAGGGCGGTCAAACCAGTGGCGGAACTATTTATGTGGTTTTGATGTTTAAATGTCCGACTATGCCACCCGTGGATTGCGGTCAGAGTGAACCGCCGCTCCAGGGCAGACCGCTGAGGCTGGTGTTGTGGGTGCAGCAGAGCGTAGCATAACTCCCCACGGGAGGAGTATAGCCTCAGGGCAGTGTATGCGGAGGATGGGGGTTATGGTGCAGGGCAGCAGCAGTAACGACACGGAGTCAGTGATGCAGTCCAGGGCCTTTACTCACAGTTGTTATTATCCAGACCACGTCTGCAGGTAACGGCTGCCC
This sequence comes from Phyllobates terribilis, assembly GCF_046119375.1. Lineage (NCBI taxonomy): Eukaryota > Metazoa > Chordata > Amphibia > Anura > Dendrobatidae > Phyllobates > Phyllobates terribilis. The sequence continues at coordinate 99,645,482 of NW_027362764.1, forward strand.
ACGTCGTACTGTGCTCACCAGGTGAGGGGCTCAGACAACTCCCAGATAACTTTGGAGTGCTTCACAGGACCCCCTTTGTGTGTCCTTTGTCTGGCCTTTCTTACCAACCCTTCTGTCCGGCTGCCTCGGGCCTCCTCTTGGTAAACTTGTCGCCAGTTTCCCTGACCCTATGTGGTGCCTTCCTAGCGGGTGTAGCGAGGGGCTGCGCCACATAAAATGTCACAGCCTCCTGTTTCTAGCTGAGGGTCGTTTCCTGCCTCCACTAGTTTCGGGGACCGGTCTCCCCCTTTGGCCTGACCCCTCCACGCAGGTGGATTCGGGCGTGCGGTGGCGACTCGCCCGTCCGCACCCCTGGGATCCCTTCGTTCCTCGTTCCTGGAGCCTTCTCCGCTCCTCTTCCTTCCTTCTCCCTCTTCCAGGCCTGGGCCTCTGTTACTAGGCCCGCCTCTGGAGCAGAGCTCATGCAGAGCCCCTGCTCCCTGCCACTTCTGCTCAGACTTCTCTGCACTGAACTAAGATGGTGCCCACCTTTTATACTCCCTTCTCAATGCAGCCAGGAACTGCTTCCTCCCTGCTCCTGCACTACAGGGTTCCCCTTCCTCAGTGTTCCCTCCCCCCACTCCAGCCAGGGACAGGGACTGTCGTGCCCATCTCAGGGGCATATTGGTCGCCCTGCCCCACGGCAATGTGGTGTAATGCATGCAGGTGTCGGGTCCTGATCCACACTCCATCCTTACCTGAGAGTGAGATATCACACCTCTGGGTGAGGTGCAATACCTCTGTAGCAACCGAGCCCTCAGGGTAATACAGTTCCATTTATCTTCAGCCTAGGTGACGTATTGCGATACAGGGCCGTGATTTTGGCTATAAAAGGGTCCCCTAGACCCCTACCCCAAGCTTTTTAAGAGAATCATATATGGCGTGCCAGGAGACTCTATGGAATGCTTTCTCAGCATTCAACGAGAGTATCTAATTACAAATTTTTAACTGCATCTAGCCCAGGAAATACTTTGTGCCTAGTAGCAGTGTCTGCTAGTCAGCGGATTATCCCGGCTGTTAAGCAAGCTACACCACCTGTAGTTTTGACACTTAATTTTTTCAAAGGAAATGCTTCGGGACCACGGGATACTCAGTGAAGAGCATCAGGAGGCACCCCAAGGCATAGGGGCTGGGACTGGCAGTAGGATGCCTTACGGTGGACAGCCGAGCTCGATCCTTATAAAAGCTTTTTAACTGCAGCAGCTTTAGTGGACGCTACTGGAGCTGGAATTACGCGGCTGCTGGCATGAGACTTGCCCTCCAATAGATCCTTGTAAATGGATTTAAAGTGTATTCATTCAAATTAGAGAGACAATTTAAATTAAAAAGCTTAGAGCTGCCTCCACCACAGGGGGGCTCGCTCGACCCACCAGCGGACAGGCACCAGTATTGGGAGAGGGGGGCTGGCCGTCAGGGTTCACCGCGGCTCTGGCACAAACCCGGCGACACGGAGATGGCACGGGCAGGAGCGGACTGAACGTGTCGGCTTCTCACTTTTTGGATTTTAGAAGGGCATGACATGCCTATATCTGTGTCTCCCCCTCCTTTTACTCCTCCACCTCTTTTCTTTTTGCATGACTATATGTACTTGTCACTTTTCCATGTGTTAGTTGTGTCTTCAGAGCAGTTTGTCAGCTTTTGGACACCTTTGAAGGTGTTTTCTATGTGTTTCTATGTGTTTTTGTTTGCCTGCCATTGTTTTTAACGGTGTTCGAAGGTGTTCGACGAACAGTTCGACGAACAGTTCGGCGAACACATGGGTGTTCGACGAACCGAACCGAACTCGAACACTACGGGGGTGGCTCAACACTAGATGTAAGTAACGGAAAAATTAAACCGCGAAAAAAAAAGTGCCCACCTAGCCTGACGGGCATTCAAGCGCTTGGCAGCATCAAGATAGATCAGATTTTTATGATCAGTGAAAACCTGATTGGGAAATTCAGCACCTTCCAAGAGATGACGCCAGTGTTCAAATGCGAGTTTAATAGCCAGCAATTCCCGATTACCAATATCGGAATTAAGTTCAGTCTCAGAAAATTTTTTTGAAAAAAAGGCACAGGGATGTACTCCATCCTTGTTTTCCTGAGACAACACCGCACCGACCCCCACAGAAGAAGCATCAACCTCAACCAAAAACAGCTTAGTCACATCAGGCTGCATAAGGATGGGGGCAGAGCTGAGCCTCTCCTTTAGAAACACAAACGCTTCAATGGCCTCAGTAGTCCACTGAACCGTATTAGAACCTTTCCTGGTGAGATCGGTCAGTGGTTTAACTATAATAGAAACATTTTTAATGAATTTTCTGGCGAATTCTTTCGAATAATTGGTGAAACCCAAAAGCCTCTGTATCTATTTCAAACCAATAGGCCTAGGCCATTCCTGCACAGCTTGAACTTTCAACGGGTCCATCTCAAAGCCCTCGCTGGAGATAATGTAGCCCAAAAAACTAATTCTCTGTACAGCGAACTCACATTTCTCTAGCTTAGCAAAAAGCTAATTGTCAATTAATAACTGTAATACCTCACGTACGCTCCGTCAATGAGACTCCAGAACAGGCGAATAAATTAAAATGTCATCCAAATACACAACCACATTTTTGCCGATCAAAGGTCTAAGGATGTCATTAATAAGATTCTGAAAAAATGCTGGTGCATTGGTAAGACCAAAAGGCATAACCAGATTCTCAAAATGACCCACAGGAGTGTTGAAAGCAGTCTTCCATTCATCACCCTCCTTCATGCGCAACAAATTGTATGCCCCCCGGAGATCAATTTTAGGGAACCACTTGGCCCCCACTAACTGGTTAAACAAATCAGGAATCAATGGCAGTGGGTAGGGATTACATACAGTAATTTTATTAATCTCGCGAAACTCCAGACAAGGACGTAAACCGCCGTCCTTTTTTTTAACAAAAAAAAATCCAACAGCCACAGGTGACTTAGAGGGTCTGATATGACCGGCGGCCAAGCTCGTCTGTATGTATTCCTCCAAAGCCTTTCTCTCAGGAATAGTAAGATTAAATAAACGACTTTTAGGAAGAGTCGCTCCAGGGACAAATTCAATGGTACAATCATAGTCTCTATGGGGAGGCAAAATTTGCGACTCCTCCTCAGAAAAAACTTTCCAAAAATCCTGAATAGGTACAGGTAATTCCCCTTTATCCACAGCAGCAATGCGCCCTTTACAACACTTGTCATAACACTTCGTACTCCAGGATTTAATTTCATTAGTAGACCAATCCAGTACAGGATTGTGCAATTTTAACCAGGGTAACCCCAAAATTACTGGAGAAGGCAAATTATTTAATACTACCAAATCCAAATTTTCTTGGTGAATGCCATTAATAGTGAGGGGAAATTCATAAACCTTGTGAGTAACACATTTCAAGGGAGAGCCATCAACAGAAACCACGGCAATAGGGGATGACAAAGGTTTCGGTTTTAATTTAAGTTTTTCCAAGAATCCCCCATCAATCACATTCAGAGTAGAACCACAATCCACAAATACCCGAAATTCAATTAATTCTTCCTGAGCTGCAGTAGTAGCAGAAAGAAATACCCCCTTAGTGTTTAAACAGGCTATACGGGCGTAATTGACCTTTTATTTTTTTCTTTGTTCATACGAAGCACACAGTTCTTAATGAAATGGTCAGATTTTCCGCAATAAAAGCACAAACCTTCAGAAAACCTGCGGTCTTTTTCCTGAGAGTGGGGTGACATCGCCCCAATCTCCATCGGCTCTCCAATGTCAGTACAGACCCTCTCAAGACTAGGAGCTGACATGGCAAAGGATTTACTCTCATTAACCCTTGCACACAGTCTCCTGTCCACCCGTATAGCTAATTGCATTGCCTCCTGCAAGTTTCCAGGTGTAGGATAAGCAATAAGCAGATCCTTAACCCTTTCACCTAGCCCAGCAAGAAACAAACTTTTCAGAGCTGAATCGTTCCACCCCACCAGAGCAGACCACCGACGGAAGTGAGTACAATAATTTTCCACATTACCTGATCCCTGTCTCAAAAGTCTCAATTCCGTCTCAGCTGGTGAGACACGATCAGGATCATCATACAACAACCCCAAAGCAGAAAAAAAACTATCCACTGATCTAAAGCACGAATCACTAGGTTGGAGAGAAAAGGCCCATCCCTGAGGTTCTTTGCGCAAAAGTGACATTATGAACCCTTTGCGCTGTGATTCATCACCAGAGGATCTGGGTCTCAAACGAAAATACAATAAACAAGCATTTTTAAAGGAAAAAAAAAATCTTGTTGTTCACCAAAAAATAAATCAGGCAATCGTACTTTTGGCTCCACAAAATGCGCTCCAGAACAGCTACTCACGTGTTGTTGGAGCTCGGCCACCTCCAGAGAGTGTCCCTGCAGGTGTTGAGCCAAATCCTGAACCGACACCATGATGGAAACTGGAGGTCTTTCCTTAGAGATATTTTTTTTGGCTGGACTTACTGATATAATAGGCTACAAGCACTAAGGAAAGACAGGAGATCTGTCCCTACAATAGAACTAAGCTAGATCCCTACGATGTAACGGGGAACCTGATTCTGCGATCAGACGCGCTTAAGTCCTCAGCTAATCTGAACGAAGACCTATAGATGTGAGGGAGGGATCCCTACAAGAACTAGGGACTGGGAGAAAGATGGACACCTCCTAGCAGAAATTGTAGCAGTAAAAATACAAACACACAACATAGAACATAAAGGTCAAAAGACCTAGCTAAACTGACTGGAAAGGTTACAAAGCACCTGGCTAGCTTAAGAGTAGAAATTACAATGAAGTCCAGCATGGCCAGAAGGGCGGAGCAGGATTAAATAGGCAAAAAGGTCATGTGACCAGCAAAATAGAAAAAACCTAACAGGAGAGTTCTAACACTAGGTCTCTGTGAAAAATAATATTAGTAAATTACAGGCCTGCTATATAAAACTGTGGTTCTCTGTCAGACGTATCATATATAACTGCATTCCAAAATTAGCCATTTCAAGTGAATGTGGAAAATATTGTCCTCCATTTAAAATGGGCAAGGTGTGTGGCAAGGGACGGGGAACTGGATGTGATGGTGATGGTGCATGCAGAGCCCGAGGCCGTGGGCAAGCTGAAATTGTGCCACAACAAACACCCACATCTTGTCACCCGACTTTCCTGTCCCAATTGCTAGGGGACCGCAGCACACCACTATTGAATCCAGAGCAATGTCAAAAGGTTGTTGGTTGGATAGCAGATAATGCTTCCAGTCACTTTGACACCACCTCTACCTTCCTGTCTTTCACACAGTCAAGTCTCAGTAGCCGTGAGTCTGGACCGCATATTCCTCACCCTGATCCTCCTTCCTCCCACCATGCCGAGTGCCTGCAGACAACTGATCCCACAGTTGGATACTCAGAAGAGCTGTACACTTTTCCATTTGTAGATTCGGGCCTCTCGCCCGGCCAGCTTCAAGCGAGTCAAGAGGAGAACGCGTGTAGCGATGCCCAAATATTTGAGCAGCCACGGTCACATGAAGGCAACGGTGGGAAAGTGCCATTACTGACGCAAGAGGTGGATGATAATGATGATGAGCCACAATTGCCAGAAAGTAAGGAGGAGGATCAGGGAGCCAAAGTGGAAGATGAGGTGGTGGATGATATAGTAACTTACCCAACCTGGCATGGAGACATGCAGAGCAAGGGGGAGGGAGGCATAGCACCACAACAGGCAGTAAAACTGTTAGGTCTTCCCGAGATTGGTTGTTTTTTAAACTCTGCAGATAACCCCAAAAAGGCCATTTGCACCACCTGCCAGGCCAGCATCAGCAGGGGTAGCAAAACTAGCAGCCTGAGCACCACCAGCATGATCAGGCACATGGCAGCAAAGCACAATACTAAGTGGGCCGAACTCCAGGGTCCAGCAACAGTGTCTGTAGGTGACACAACTGCTTCTTCCGCTGTTGTCCATGCATGTTAATCCCCTGTCCATGGCGCATGCGAAGTTGCCTCCCGCCCTGAACGTGTCGGTGCACACTCTCAAATAGCACCAACAGCAAGCACGTCCACGTCCTTGTCCCAGCGCAGCGTTCAGTTTTCCCTACCCCAGCCCTTGGAACGCAAGCTCAAATACGCAGCTAACGCCCCACAGGCCACACTACTAAATTCACACATTTCGCGACTGCTTGCACTCAAAATGTTGCCTTTTAGGCTCGTGGCATTGGAAGCTTTCTGCAACCTAATGGCGGCAGCTGTCCATCGGTACTTGGTCCCCAGCCGCCACTATTTCTCCTGGTGTGCCGTCCCCACACGAGCACGTGTCCCACAACATTAGCTGAACCCTCAACAATGCAGTTACTGGGAAAGTCCATCTAACCACGAACACGTGGACAAGTGCTTGTGGGCAGGGACAGGTCGTCTCGCTGACGGCACACTGGGTTAATATAATGGAAGCCGGGACCCAGTTGGACCTTTGGACGGAACATGTCCTCCCGACGCCGAGGATTGAGGGCCCTGGGTCAATCAGGGTTACCCCTACATTCTACAGCTCTTGCACCTCCTCCTCCTCTTCATCCTCCTCCGAAATGAGCAAATCAGTCAGAAGATGGAAGCACTGCAGCATTGCCTCAGCCAAGCGGCAACAGGCTGTGCTGAAGCTAATATGCTTAGGTGACAAACTGCACACCGCTGAAGAGTTGTGTACAGCTCTGAAAGGGCAGGCTGATCTGTGCTCACACCACTGAACCTAAAGCCAGGCATGGTCGCGTGTGACAATGGCCGGAACCGGGTGGTGGCTCTGAAACGAGGGGAGGTCACACACGTACCATGCCTGGCCCATGTGCTTAACCTATTGGTTCTCAAAACCTACCCAGAACTGTCGCAACTGCTTGTCAAAATATGCTGCGTGTGTGCCAATTTTAGAAAGTCAGCTAAAGCTTCTGCCGCCCTTGCCATGCTTCAGCAGCATTTGCAGCTTCCAGCTCACCGACTGGTGTGCTATGTCCTCATGCATTGGAACTCTACATTGCAGATGTTTGGAACGATTTGTGAGCAGAAGAGGGCAGTTGTTGACTATCAGCATCAACAAGGCCGTCGGTATCACGTCAGACTCCACACATAAGACCTCAGGAGTGGACATGAATGTCAGACATCTGTACCATACTCCAAAACATTGAGGATTCCACCAAGATGGTGAGCACCGATGACGTCATAATTAGCGTCACCATCCCACTTCTCTGTCTTCTGAAACACTCTCTGCTCACAATTAAAGAGGATGCATTGCAGGCGGATCATGATGAGATGGAGCAAGGAACCATATAGGGTGATTACACACAGCCCAGCCTCATCTCATCCCAATGTGGATTGGGTGACAATGAGGAAGATGAGGTAGAACAGGGGCTAGTTTCCTGTGCTATAGACGGTACTACCTGCACAATTGTCATACCGTCTGTTCAGCATGGATGGCCTGAAGACAGGGAGGAGAAGGAAGAGGAGGAGATGGAGAGCATGGTCAGTCATCCTCTTGGTGAGGACACGGAAATCTTGCCTCTTTGCAGTCTGGCACACAAGGCTGAGTTTATGTTACATTGCCTTTCCCGTGACCCTCGTGTTGTCCAAATTTTGGGTGACAGTCATTACTGGTTGGGGACACTTCTAGATCCCCGCTACAAGTGTAGCACCCTGAGGATTCGGCTGCTACAGGGGTATTACACCTCAAGCCAGAGGTGTGGTATTCCACTCCCGGGTAAGGATGGAGTATGGAACTGAGCTAGTAGGCTGCATGCACTACATACATCCCATTTCCGGGGGACAGAACAACGGTACTCCCACCAGTATATGTGCAGGTACGACAGCGTCTGTCCCTGGCTGGAGTGGGAGGGGGGTGGAACATCCCAGTAGTGTAGGGGCAGATAGGGGGAGTAGTCTGGGTAAATGTAGGAGCTCATTGGGTGCTGGTCACCTGAGCTCACACATAGAGGGAGTATATAAGGTGGGCACCATCTTAGGACAGGGTCAGTCAGTCAGTCAGTCAGTCTGTGAGTCAGCAGTAACTCCAGGAGAGGAGAAGGAAGAGGGACCCAGAGGCGCAGGACGAGAGGGGACCCCAAGAGCCCGTATGAGAACTGATAAGAGTGAAGGGTCAGCAAAAGGGTACCAGATCCCAAGCTGGCAGAGGCTAAAGCACACCTTAGCCAGGAACCGGAGGTCGTGGGCAGGATCTGCCACGACCCTCACCAAATCCACCAGAATGGCACACCGAGCATAGGGTCAGGGAAGCCAGAGAAGGTTCAACCACTAAGAGACCCGAGGGAGCCGGACACAGGTGGATCCCTGGTGGGAACGGCCAGAAGAAGGGAGAGTCAGAAAGGAGCTCAGGACCATACTCAAGAATTGACCGGGAGTTGGCCGAGTCCAGGACCTGGTGGACGCAGCACGGCTTGGGTGGTCACTGCTGTACAGAGTGACCCGAGCAACACCAGTGAGTAAAAACCCTGAACTGCATTTCATGCCTCTGAGTCTCCTTGCTGCACCTTCACAACCACCATCCTCCACGTCTGACCCCCTGAGGCTATACCCCTCCCGTTGGGGGTTATACTACCACAGCTGCACACACACCACCAGCCTCAGCGGACCATCCTGCAGCGGCGGCCTTTTGACCGCAAATCAACGGGTGGCGTAGTCGACACTAAGAACATCTGCAAGGACTGCCGCACACTGAGTTTGACACCCTGGGCACGGACCGGGTCACAGCCACTCGGAGACTACAACCCCCATCTGATCCGGCTCCGGGTATCCCTAACAACATGGCCCAGGGGGCGCGTCACAAGGAGAACTTTCTGTCTCTTATTCCTTAGCCAGACAGACCTAATAAAATGGGGCAGTACCAGAATGCCCTTGCTGCTGAATTATTAAAAAAAATTCCCATCTGAAAACGCTGGTGGCAGAGGTCACAGTTCATTGGACAACCATGGAGTACAGGTGAGAGAGACACAAATGCAATCCAGCAGAGGCAGGGGAACACTGTCAAAGTTCTGGGACAGTTTTCTAAGACCCTCCCATCGCACAGGCCCTGAGGCACGGGGTACACTCACAAGTAGGGAAAAGTTTTGGAAAATGCTGAGGGAGTACCTTGCCGACTGTACCAATGTCCTCCGTGATTCCTCTGTGCCTTATAATTATTGGGCATCCAAGCTGGACACATGGCATCAACTGGCTCTCTACGCCTTGGAGATCCTGGCCCGCCCTGCCGCTAGCGTTTTGTCAGAGCGGGTTTTTAGTGCCACTGGTGGAATTATAACCGATAGACTCATCCGCCTGTCAACTGAAAATGCTGACAGGCTGACTCTTATAAAAATGAACAAGGGCTGGATTGGGTCAGACTTCTCAACACCACCGATTGATAGCAGCGTAGCATAATCTCAAATACAGTGTCTTTTTTTTAGCAGGTCTAACTCTATTCGCATGCATCTGTCTTCACACCCAGACATGGGTATAAGCTTCCTGATTTTGTCTATTTGCTATTTTCCTCCTCCTTCTCCTCATCCTCATCCTTCACCACCATATCACCACAATATCTACCATATAACCATATCTACGTCTCTTGCAAGGGGTATTGGAGTGCCTCCAAATTTTTGGCAGCCGTTGCATTCACTGCATAGGCAAACAGTATGGGAGACCCACTTCCTAAAAATGGGAACATTGTTTTCAGGAGGCCCTCCGACCTCTACGTCTCTTGCAAGGGACATTGGAGTTCCTCCAAATTTTTGGTAGCCATTGCATTCACTGCATAGGCAAACAGTATGGGAGACCCACTTCCTAAAAATGGGAACATTGTTTTCAGGAGGCCCTCCAACCTCTATGTCTCTTGCAAGGGATATTGGAGTTCCTCCAAATTGTGGGCAGCTGTTGCATTCACTGCACAGGCAAACATTATGGGAGAACCACTCCTTTCTAATGGGAACATGTCGTTACTGTGGCCCAGCTCTATGTGTCTTTAAATTGTTATTGGCGTATTTCATAAATTTTGGCAGCCGTTGAACTCACTGCATACCCTATAACTGTATAGCAGACCCGCTCCTTTCTAATGGGAACATGTCATTACTGTGGCCCAGCTCTATGTGTCTTTAAATTGGTATTGGTGTTTTTCCCAAATTTTCACAGCCCTTGCAGTCACTGCATGGGCATTACCACTCTAGGAGACCCACTCCTTTAAAATGGGAACATTTTTTTTACTGAGACCCTCCTCTATGTCTCTTCAAACGGGTATTGGGGTATGTCCAAATTTTTGGCAGCCCTTGCAGTCACTGCATATGCAATAACAGTATAGGAGACCCACTCATTAATAATGGGAACAACAAAGCATAGCCAACTGCTGGCCCTTTAAGAATAGTAAGGGCCGCCTGATGGCCCTATAAAAATAGTGTTTATGACTTTCAGAGTCCCCCCTTCATAATTGAAACAATGTGTCTGATGATGTCTCACACACCACATGGCCAGGTAAGGTAGTAACATGTTAAAATGACATTATCTGGTGAATGCATTTTTCACAGTTGAAAACAATGCAAAAGTGCATAAACGCATCAAAAACGTTACGTATGAACATAGCCCAAGGTGTGGAGGAGCATTTTTATTTTTGGTTATTTATTTTGCCTTATATACAAGTCATTACCCTGGAAAGGATGTTCCTTAACATTTTTCCCAGGAAAATCCATTTTGGTTTCGTTTTTGGATGTTTTATTGTGAGTCCGTAAAAGTGGAGTAATACCTCTGACAAACGTTGTTGACAGCAGTTACCTGGGAGTCAGGGATGCCTCCAGGGGTCTTCCCCATGCTGTTCCCATGTCATTTGAGCACTGTTTCCATCGATTTGGGCAATTTTTAGGCCCTCTGACGACCTCTGGGGGGAGCTGCCGGGAAAATGCTCAAGTTTCCCGTAGACTTACATTGGGCTCGTTACTCGGACTGAGCACTCAAGCATTCCAATTAGCAACGAGTACCCCAGCATTTTAGTGCTCGCTCATCACTAGTAAGGACCCCAAAGCAGTTGTCTATAGATGGATGTATCTTCCTTTTGGTGAATAAATGAAAGTTTTCTTCCTTCTGTAGGAGAGCTAATTTGCAGTGGCGTAATGACAGCAGTCGCAGTGGTCGCCACTGCGACTGGGCCCGGCAGATCAGTGGCCCAGCATGTGAGCAGATGCAGATGCGCTTATCTGTCAGGATCAGGACACCTCCAGCAGCCCTGAAGACAACGCTGGCTGCTGGGCATGACAAAACCTCCAAGGCGTGACAGGCGAGCTCAGGCCACTTCTCCATTTTTGAAGACTAAAACTCATAAGGGTCCAAAACCCCCCTGATGGCATTGATATTGAGCTCGAGATACTCCTGCACCATATTCTTCAGTCTTTCACTACGTGTCAGACTTGTACTCTGTTCTGCTGGTGCAAGGACTGGTGAAAGCAAATGTGTGAAACGACTCACAGAAATTTTTTTTTTTAATTTATTTTACTCACTTATATAGCGCATTAATTCCACAGCACTTTACAGACATTTACAGACATTATTGGCACTGTCCCCATTGGGGCTCACAATCTAAATTTCCTACCAGTATGTCTTTGGAGTGTGGGAAGAAAATGGAATACCCAGAGGAAACCCACATGGGGAGAACATACAAACTCCTGCCAGATATTGTCCTTGGTGGGATTTGAACCCAGGACCCCAGCACTGCAAGACTGCTAATGTTTTTGCGTTGACGACTCGACGTTCATGGGGTTGGAAGTCTAGAACTGGGATGCACACTGTGTGCCTCACTACTGTCGTGCGGAAAACTAGTCTTAAGATTGGCTACAAGCATGTTTTGATACTCCATAATGCGCGCATCCCTTTCCAGGAGGGGCAACACCTGGCAAAATTTACTCTTGTACCGTGGATCTGAGTGGCAACCCAGAAGTCAGCACTATTTCTAATCCTAACAATACAGGCAACAATCATGTTGCAGATAGTGCACCAAGAAGGCGCTCATGTGTCGGGTGCTTCCATGAGGTCCAAGTCCATAGTGTGTTGGTGGCGGGGTAACACTCAAGCTTGCTTCCTCCGTCCCCTCCCGCCAACCACAGACAACAGAGAGGGGATCATTATCTGCTTCATTTCGTGACTGTTGTGCGCCCATCACTTCTTCTTCCCCGTCCTCCTCCATTTGTTCCCCGGCTTCTGCACCTTCATTAACAGTTTGTCTGGTACCATGAGCCCTCCTCGATTGCTGTAATCCACCCGCCTTTGGGACCCGCCTGTGCGACGACAGTCCGGAACTTAGAGATATTGTTATCCCTTCTGCATCCTCCTCTGCTTCATCCTCTTCCTCTGGGAACACCACCTCCTCCCGCAGACTATTCAAAGTGTGCTCCAGCATGTAGATGATCGGAATAGTGATGCTGATGATGGTATCATCAGCTCTAACCATCTTAGTAGCCATTTCGAAACTGTGCATAAGGGTGCAGAGGTCCTTCATCTGTGCCCACTCTGAAAGCATGATTTGCATCTCGCCCATACTGCATTGGCCCAGGCTATGCAAAATGACATACTGCACCAGGGATTATGGGTGCTGCCACAGTCATTGCAACATGTGCAGAGTGGAATTCCACCATGTCGGCACATCACATATCAACCAGTTAACCGGTAGGCTGAAAGATCTCTGTAGCAATGCAAGTCGATGACCCATGGGGTGCGAACGGCGGAAGTGAGCACACAGCAACCGTGGTTTCTGCAGCAGTGCATCCAGGCCGGGATAGTGGGGGAGAAATAGCTGTACCACCAAGATGTGGACATGAGCCATGCAAGGCACGGGTGTGAGGTTGCCCCGGCATAGGGGCAGTGGAGACAGCCGTTGTTCAAACTCAGCCTGGATAGCTGTCCACAACTCTTGAGCTGTGTGACTGCGATCTCCAAGGCATATTAATTTAAACACTGCCTGATTGAGGGCAGCCTTGGCTGCGCAATATGGAGGTGGGGGGATTCTCTCCACATTGTTGGAAAGCGTGTCTTTTTAAGGGAGAGGTTGAGGGCACAGGTGGAGCTACCTAGAGGAGGTGAAGGAGGCAGAAGCAGTGGAGGAAGTATTTAAATGCAGATATTTGTCCAGCAAGCCTTGAGGATTCCAAGACTTGGTGTCTAGTGGTTTAGTTTTCCATCCCCTGGTGTGTAGTGGTTTAGCTCTCCAACCCTAGGTGTTTAGTAGTTTAGTTCTCCAACCCCTGTTGTCTATTAGTTTAGTTCTCCATCTTCTGGTGTGTAATGGTTTAGTTCTCCAACCCTAGGTGTTTAATAGTTTTGTTCTCCAACGTCTGTTGTCTAGTAGTTTAGAAGTTTAGCTCTCCAACCTCTCTTGTCTAGTAGTTTAGAAGTTTAGTTCTCCAACCCCTGCTGTCTAGTAGTTTAGTTCTCCATCTTCTGATGTGTATTAGTTTAGTTCTCAATCCCCAAGTGCCCTGCAAGCCTTGAGGATTCCAAGACTTGTGTAACAGCTCCTTCCCCGCCTGCCCCCACAGCCACAAGAGTCACCCAGTGCCCAGTCAGTGAGATGTAATGCCCCTGGCCATGCTTGCTCATTCAGGTGTCAGTGGTGAAATGCACCCTGGCAGACATAGATTTTTTCAAGGAACGGGTGATGTTGTCTGTGACATGCTGGTGTGGCGCAGGCACATCTTTCTTAGAGAAGTAATGGTAATGGGGCAACTGGTACTTGGGGGCTGCAATGGCCATCAGGTTTCATAAACCATCTGTATCCACCAGGCAGAAAGGCAGCATTTCCATGGCCAACAGATTGGAGATGGTGAAGTTCAAGCTCTTAGCTTTGGCATGTGTAAGAAGAAGCAATCTTTTATGTGACCACAGCTGCGGGATCGAGGGCTGGCTGCTGTGCTGAGAGAGGATGGAGTAGAGTGAACACGAAAAACTGATGGACTGTGAGTGAGGTGCAGGCGGAGATGTTCTGGTGGATTGAGAAAGATGTGGTGTGCTTGGTGAAACAAAAACAGCAGGCATGTCCACTTACGCAACAGCTGACGGGCTCTCACTCACCCCGACTGGAGCGGGTAAACAAGTGGAGGTTCTGCATCCAGAGACACTTGCCATGGTGATGGAGAGGAAGAAGCAGCAGATGCGGTTGATGGGGCGGCCAGTGGTTGGCGAGGCCTGCTAGTCTGTATTTTAGCGCAATGAGATTCCCAGACTAATGCATGTTGATCGTGCATGTGCCGTTCATGCATGTACTAGTCACATTTTTGGATTTTTTGCCTCTACTGAGTCATTTTTTACAAAGTTGGCAGATAAAGTTGGGTCATCCTTTGTGGTCTCAAAAAAGGCCCAGGCTAAGCAACCCTTGCTGCCCCTGTGAACTGCAGACCCTCTACCAATGCTGGCCACAGACACAGTTGTGGCTGAGGATGCAGTGCTTGTCGTGGCTGCATCACTCAGTTTCTGTGCAGGAAGTGGCAACGTAATCTCCTTTCATGTGGTGCAGTGTGTCGGCCATTGTTGCTGTGGTTTTGTGTTTGTGGGGCGGCGCGGCCTGGAGCCATGAGGACTCAGTCTTGCAGTATGGGTGCTGTGAGGCACCGGGCCGCTTGCACTTCTTATGTATTGTCGCTGCGGCGGTGGTTGGTGCACAGCGCCGCTCATTTGAGGCAGGAAACGTTAGGACCCATTAAGAGGTTTGCCGTGACATGGCAGTGGGCTTCATACAGTCTGATCAGAATGTTAAACTAAGAACCTCATGTTCAGTTATATATATTTTTGCCAAGAGGCATTAGATCAACGTATGATTTTTTGGACGTGCGGTCCATGCTCTTTTTTTGTATTACATGTTCTTTCCCCTTTCTTGGACCAGCACTCCTCCCATTTGGCACAGGTGATTTTAAATTAGCAGGAGACTGCAAAGAGGGTCGAGCCTCTCTTGCTCTCACTTGAGAGCTTGAGGAAGGTGAGTTAAAATGCTCCTTTCATGTGGTGTTGGTGCAGTGTGTCGGCCATTGTTGTTGTGGTTTTGTGCTTGTGCGGCGGCACGGCCTAGAGTCATGGGGACTCAGTCTTGCAGCATGGGTGCTGTGAGGCACTGGGCTGCCCACCCTGCCAGCGCATTGTCGCTGCAGTGGTGGTTGCGTACGACGCCAGTCCTTTGAGGCTGGAAACGTTAGGACCCACTAAGAGGTTTGCCGTGACGTGACAGTGTGCTTCATACGGTCTGATCAAAATGTTAAACTAAGAACCTCATGTTCAGTTATATATATTTTTGCCGAGAGGCATTAGATCAACGTATGATTTTTTGGAGGTGTGGTCCATGCTCTTTTTTTGTATAACCTCCTCATCTTCCTCCTCCTCCACCTCCACTGCTTGAGCTATTCAGATGTGTGCCTCTGGGTTCACACCAAGTGGGATCTACAACCTCATCGTCATCCTCTGTGTTCTCCCACTCCTCGCACTGAGAGTCACCCTCCTTCTCTTCCTGCCCTAACAGCACAGTGCAGTCCACGTGCGTCTCAAATATCTGAGTCTCATCAAGATCAACGCCAAACCCAGGGGGGTTAACATCTGGTGACGAGGGTCTGGATCATGCTTAGACCCTACTTCATCCGGCCCCGGATTCACCTGAAAAAAAATTTGGGCATCGGTGCAGATGCTTTCCTCCTCTTGAGTCTGTGAATCTTTGGAGCAGACCTCTGATGCTCATGGCATAGAATGTGTGAACAGCTCTGCAGACTTGTCCATCTGTGGTTCCCTATAGTCAGTTGGGCGGTTGGAGAGTTGTGATGTGGGGGAAAACAAGAGTCATTGAGGTGCCACCTCTGAGGACTGTACAGTGTGTGATATTAATGTGGAGGAAGAGGAGGAGAGGTCACTTGAGGCAGTGCTTGCCATCCACTAGAGCACATGCTCTTTCTGGCCCTTACCTACAAGGCGTACTGCTGTGTGGCTGCCAAAGAAAGGGAGTCGAGTAGCCCATCCAGTAACAGAAGTTGTCAAAATGCTGCGCAATTACTCACTGCAGCAAAACAAACCTACTGATCATCTCTTATATCATCGCAGTCTTGCAACCCTAAACAGCTATTCAGTACTTTCAATTCTCTCATCCATCCTCCAGCTCCCTCTCCCTCTCCTCTTATCTCAGCTGAAGACTTTGCCTCATTCTACAAGCAGAAGATTGACAACATAAGGCGAAGCTTTTGCCTAAAGTCTCCACAGCCCCCTCCTCATAACCACTCAATTCTCCTCCAAAACCAGCTTCTCCACCATCACAGAAGATCAACTTTCCTCTTTACTCTCCAAATCGCACCTCACCACCTGTGAACTTGACCTAATCCCATCCCACTTCATTTCAAACCTTACCACAGTCTTCATCCCAACGCTAACTCACCTATTCATCTTGTCACTAACAACTTGTGTCTTCCCCTCATGCTTCAAATATACCTTGATCACACCCATCCTCAAAAAGCTCTCCCTTGACCCATCCTCTGTGCCTAGCTATCGCCCCATATCACTTCTCCCCTATGCCTCAAAACTACTGGAAAAACACATCCATTTTGAATTGTCCTCCCACCTCTCCTCCTGCCCCCTCTTTGACCACTTACAATCTGGTTTCCGACCGCACCATTCCACTGAAACTGCCCTGACAAAAGTCCTCAATGAGCTACTAATCGCCAAATCCAAGTGATACTTCTTTGTACTCCTCCTGGAGGACCTGTCATCTTCCTTCAACACAGTGGACCATTCCCTCTTACTACAGTGTCTCCCACTCACACATCACCTCCTCATCTCGCCCCCTATCTGTCTGTGTCACCCAAGGTTCTGTTTTAGGACCCCTGCTTTCTCCATCTACGCCTTCGGCCTGGGACAGCTCATAGTCTCACAGCTTTCAGTATCACCTCTATGCTGATGACACACAGATCTACCTCTCTGGTTCTAATATCACCTCCTTACTAACCAGAATCCCATAATGTGTGTCTGCTATTTCATCTTTCTTCTCTGCTAGATTTCTAAAGCATAACATGAATAAAACCTAATTCATCATCTTTCCACCATCTCATTCAAATCCCCCAACTGACCTATCCATCGAAGTCAATGGCTGCCCACTCTCCCCAGTCCCGCAGGCTTGACTCTGATCTGTCCTTCAAACCTGAGATCCAAGCCCTTTCCACTTCCTGCTGACTCCAACTCCAAAATATCTCCCGGATCAGCACATTCCTAAACCTGAATCTGAAATAACACTAATGCATGCCCTCATCTTCTCCCTCCTCGACTACTGCAAGCTCCTGCTTTGTGGCCTCCCTTCTAACACTCTTGCACCCCTCCAATCTATCCTAAACACTGCTAGCCAACTAATCCACCTGTCACCCCACTATTCCCCAGCATCTCCCCTCTGTCAATCCCTGCACTGGCTCCCCATTGCCCAGAGACTCCAGTTGAAAACACTAACTTTGGCATACAAAGTCATCCAAAACCTGTCTCCTCCATACATCTGTGACCTAGTCTCCCGATACTTACCTGCACGCAACCTCCGATCCTCACTAGATCTCCTTCTCTACTCCCCTCTTATCTCCTCTTCCCTCACCCGCATACAAGATTTGTCCCATGCATCTCCCCTACTCTGGAACTCTGTACCCTGTGGTATGACGCCTCACTCGGCCGCTTCTGGAAGTAGACTCAGGAATCGGGTTTTCTTTGCAGGCTTTATTATGTGGCATAAAGCTCTGCACACCAGTAAAAATAAACACAGCCTTACTGGCAAAACAACAAAGCAAAAAGATAAATGATAGCACAGTCCATAGCAGTGTTGAATTAGCCACACAGGTTGTAGTCCTGGCTTTCAGCTCCTCTCTGAGCTGTGGCCTTCCAGTCTGGAGTCCTTGCCACTCCAAACTCAACAACCGAAAAAAAAATGGTGACTGAGAATTTAAACCTTGCTCAGCCACACCCTGAGGCGGAGGTATGGGGAATGACTTCCCTCCCATCTCTACGTCATTCCCATAAAACCACACCCTTTAAAAGAGTTAACCTCCAGCACATAACATGCTGACAGAAAGTCTATTGATTTCAGTTCACACAGGCCAGCAACCTGCGTGACACATACCTCCCCTCATATACCATACCAGTGACTCTGTCGCAACCCCAACATATTAGACTCTCGCCTACTGCGGAAACCTTCAAAAGGAACCTGAAGACCTACATCTTCTCTGTAAAACGTACAACCTGCAGTAACCTTCTCTCTACCACACCGCTGCACGACCAGCTCTACCCTCACTTACTGTATTGTGAGACCTTGTGGGCAGGGTCCTCTCTCTGTACCAGTCGATGACTCATTTTTGTTCAAAATTATTGTACTTGTTGTTTGCTATGTATACCATTTTTTCACATGTAAAGCACCATGGAATAAATGGCGCTATAATAATAAATAATAATTATACTATTTGTACTCTGGGTCAATTGATGCCACTCTTCCTGGTGTCTGCCCCTAATTTGAGCTGTTTTACAGCTTTTGGGCTCCCCTGAATGTGTTGTCTATGTTTTTGCCTCCCATTGAATTCAATGGGGTTCGGATATGTTCAACGAACCATTCGTGAAGTTCGCCGATCAGAACTTAACCGAGCATAGAAAGGTTCGCTCATCTCTAGTAGAAAGACCTTCTGTGAAGATGCTTCATGCTGTGAAGGAAACATTTGTGAAGTTATGCATATGCTATCTATTGTAATCCCCACTAAGTAGATGTCCAGTATAAGACTGTTTATATTTGGTCGGTGGTCTCCCTCATTGAACTTTACACCATTTGGTTCTGGGCAGCCGAAGTAACCAGCATCATGTGACCTGCAAGGGTGTAGTGTCACCAAAGACAAACCCCACACAAGCAGTCAGGACCCCCTTTGTCATGTAGCGTGCTAGGCCATGGAAGACAAGTTTCTCTTTCCACGTTACATCCCAACCTACCATATTATCCAACTCTATCAGCATTATGTTAATATAGATTCAGTTCAAAGTGGTACTCACCTGGAGATCAGGGGCAAGAAGATTTTTGGTGTCTTCACCCCTGATGATTAGAGCTAGTGACAAAACCGCCAAACAGCAATTAAATATGTATGAGCACTTTAAACTATTTAGCTTGATCAGATTATCATCAGCATGGACTTAAACTTCTGTATCTGATACAAGCTTGTTTCTGATTACCGTGTCCTTTCACATGGTTAGATAATTATATTTCCTTAAGAAATATTTCCTGAAACAGATTTACACTTACAAAGCTATTCTACTGTTTAACTTTTCACATGTGAATCCTATCATCTGCTGCCAGCAACTGTATTTTGTCATTGAGGAAGGAATTTCTTAAAGCCATGAATGTTTTTTACAAGGAGGGAAACTGTAAACCCAAATGTACATAAATCTACTCCCTGAGCATTATTTAGAGAAATAACATTACTAAGTCTGTTCAGCATTATTGACCGGCAATTAATGGAGTCTGTACTAAAACCATTACTCTCATTATGTAATAAATCAGGGTCACTGAGGTCATTAAGGTCAGTGACCTCAGATTCAAAGGTTCATTAAGCTACTGTCCAGGAGTTTCTCCCCATTAACTACATGTGTGTATGGTAAGGATTAGTTACAAAGAAATATATACAAAATCTCTGTTGTATTTGAGCATCATGTCCCAATTTTATCAGTCTTTGTTTCGTTGAGTTTGCAAACCCGATGAAGGCGTAGGACTTGTGCCAAAATATGTTGTAGTTCAATAAAGAAATGATGGTTGATATTCTCTCTGATGTCTTCATCCTGTCCATACCTGCCAGCACTCAGACGTGGTCTGATTTTTACCATATTATAAATAGTGTTGAGCCACCCCCGTAGTGTTCGGGTTCGGTTCGGTTCGTCGAACACCGGGATGTTCGAGGAACTGTTCGTCGAACTGTTCGTCGAACACCTTAGAACACCGTCGAACACCGTTAAAACCAATGGCAGGCAAACAAAAACACATAGAAACACATAGAAAACACCTGCAAAGGTGTCCAAAAGCTGACAAACTGCTCAGAAGACACTCTCTTTAAAAAAGCCAGCCGGCAAATTCAGCGGCGGCATACACCGGTACCCGACAATTTAGACAAGAAGGAATAGAGCATCACACATAGATTAGATAGATAGAAGCTTGTCAGTCACACATATAAGAAGCACAGTGACAGTGTTGGTTACTGCACTTGTCATTTAGTGTAAAGGATTTATTAAAAAAAATATTAGTGTTTTCATGCACCGTCTCTTTAAAAAAGCCGGCCGGCAATTCAGCATCTGTACCCGACAATTTAGAACAGAAAGAATAGAGCTTCACACATAGATTAGATAGATAGAAACATGTCAGTCACATATATAATAAGTACAGTGACAGTGTTGCTTACTGTACTTGTCATTTAGTGTAAAGGATTTATTTAAAAAAATAATAGTGTTTTCATGCACTGTCTCTTTAAAAAAGCCGGCCGGCAATTCAGCAGCGGTACCCGACAATTTAGAACAGAAAGAAAGAGCATCACACATAGATTAGATAGATAGAAACATGTCAGTCACATTTATAATAAGTACAGTGACAGTGTTGGTTACTGTACTTGTCATTTAGTGTTAAAATAAAGGATTTATTAAAATAAAAATTGGCGTGGGATCCCCCATAATTTTAGGCTCTAGCGGAGGTTAAGCAGACGGCTGGGGCAGATGTTTGAAGCCTCGGAAGGGGGTAATACCCACGGAGCTTACCAGGCTACTAATATCAGCCCCCAGCTGAATACTTAGCCTTTACTAGCTATTAAAATGGGGGACCCCCCCAAAAAAATGACGTGGGGTCCCCCCTATTTTAATAGCTAGCAAAGGCTAGGCAGACAGCTGGGGGCTGATATTAATAGCTCAGGAAGGGTGCCATGAATATTGGCCCCCTCCCAGGCTAGAAACACCAGCCGTCAGCCGCCCCAGAAATGGCGCATCCATAGGATGCGCCAATTCTGGCACTTAGCCTCGCTCTTCCCACTGCCCTGTAGCGGTGGCAGTGGGGTAATAGGGCTGGGGTTGATGTCAGCTTATAATGCCAGCTGACATCAAGCCCAGGTTAGTAATGGAGAGGCGTCTATAAGACACCTCCATCACTAACCCCATAGTCAAAGTTAAAAAAACACAAACACCCAGAATAAAGTCCTTTAATTGAAATAAACACACAATTCTTTATTGTTCTAAATTAAACCATACTTACAATCACGCCCATTCCAGCTGAAGCCAACGATCTCCTGTAATAAAAATAAAATAATAAACCAACATCATCCTTACCTTTCCATGGTTCCCAGGACAGCTCCAGCTCTGCTACATCGAGATGACTGGCTGGACCGCAGCAAAACGCTGCCATCCAGCCTGTCATCCCGCGGACACTGAGAAGCGCAGGCATGCTTGCGCTCCTCACTGTCTCGCTGTGACGGCATCCAGATGAGCCGAGGTCATGTCCAATGAACTCGGCTCACCTCATGCACGTCACTGACAGCGTGGGAAAATTCTCACACTGAAGCGCTGAGTGCAGGAAAATTTTCCCACGCTGTCAGTGAGGTGCATGAGGTGAGCTGAGTTCATTGGACATGAGCTCACCTTATGCACGTCACTGACAGCGTGGGAGAATTCTCCTGCACTCAGCACTTCAGCGTGAGAATTTTCCCACGCTGTCAGTGACGTGCATGAGGTGAGCCGAGTTCATTGGACATGACCTCGGCTCATCTGGATGCCGTCACAGCGAGACAGTGAGGAGCGCAAGCAAGCCTGCGCTTCTCAGTGTCCGCGGGATGACAGGCTGGATGGCAGCGTTCTGCTGCGGTCCAGCCAGTCATCTCGATGTAGCAGAGCTGAAGCTGTCGTGGGAACCATGGAAAGGTAAGGATGAGGTTGGTTTATTATTTTTCTTTTATTGCAGGAGATCGTTGGCTTCAGCTGGAATGGGTGTGATGGTAAGTATGGTTTAATTTAGAACAATAAAGAATTGTGTGTTTATTTCAATTAAAGGACTTTATTCTGGGTGTTGTGTTTTTTTAAATACTTTACTAGAAATTCATGGCGATCATGTCTAATACTGGCGTTACCCCATGAATTTTGGGCTTGGGGCCAGCTGATAATACCAAGCTGGCCCTAACCCCTTTATTACCCAGTGAGCCACCGCACCAGGGCCCTGGATGAGTTGGGTACAGCGCCAGAAGATGGCGCTTCTATGAACGCGCCATTTTCCGGGGTGGCTGCGGACTGCAATTTGCAGCGGGGGTGGCCCAGAAAGCTTGGGCCTCCCTGCGCTGCAGATTCCAGCCCCCAGCTGCCTAGTTGTACCTGGCTGGACACAAAAATAGGGCGAAGCCCCACGTATTTTTTTTTTAATTATTTCATGAAATTCATGAAATAATTAAGAAAAAAAGGCCATCCCTATATTGTTGTGTCCGGCCAGGTACAAATAGTCAGCTGGTGGTTGGGGGCAGCCCGTTCCTGCCTGCTGTACCTGGCTGGACACAAATATAGTGCGAAGCCCCACTTCAATTTTTTTTAATTATTTCATGAAATTCATGAAATAATGAAGAAAAAAAGGCCTTCCCTATATTGTTGTGTCCGGCCAGGTACAAATAGGCAGCTGGTGGTTGGGGGCAGCCCGTTCCTGCCTGCTGTACCTGGCTGGACACAAATATAGTGCGAAGCCCCACTTCAATTTTTTTTAATTATTTCATGAAATTAATGAAATAATTAAGAAAAAAAGGCCTTCTCTATATTGTTGTGTCCGGCCAGGTACAAATAGGCAGCTGGTGGTTGGGGGCAGCCCGTTCCTGCCTGCTGTACCTGGCTGGACACAAATATAGTGCGAAGCCCCACTTCAATTTTTTTAAATTATTTCAGGAAATTCATGAAATAATTAAAAAAAAATTGACGTGGGGCTTCGCACTATATTTGTGTCCAGTCAGGTGCAGCAGGCAGGAACGGGCTGCCCCCAACCACCAGCTGCCTATTTGTACCTGGCCGGACACAACAATATAGGGAAGCCCTTTTTTTCTTAATTATTTCATGAAATAATTTAAAGAAAATTGACGTGGGGCTTCGCCCTATTTTTGTGTCCAGCCAGGTACAACTAGGCAGCTGGGGGCTGGAATCCGCAGCGCAGGGAGGCCCAAGCTTTCTGGGCCACCCCCGCTGCAAATTGCAGTCTGCAGCCACCCCGGAAAATGGCGCGTTCATAGAAGCGCCATCTTCTGGCGCTGTACCCAACTCATCCAGGGCCCTGATGCGGTGGCTCACTGGGTAATAAAGGGGTTAGGGCCAGCTTGGCATTATCAGCTGGGCCTAAGCCCGAAATTCATGGGGTCACGCCAATATTAGACATGACCACCATGAATTTCTAGTAAAGTATTTAAAAAAAACACAACACCCAGAAAAAAGTCCTTTAATTGAAATAAACACACAATTCTTTATTGTTCTAAATTAAACCATACTTACCATCACGCCCATTCCAGCTGAAGCCAACGATCTCCTGAAATAAAAGAAAAATAATAAAGCAACATCATCCTTACCTTTCCATGGTTCCCATGACAGCTTCAGCTCTGCTACATCGAGATGACAGGCTGGACCGCAGCAGAACGCTGCCATCCAGCCTGTCTTCCCGCAGACACTGAGAAGCGCAGGCTTGCTTGCGCTCCACAGTGTCTCTCTGTGAGGGCATCCAGATGAGCCGAGTTAATGTCCAATGAACTCGGCTCACCTCATGCACGTCACTGACAGCGTGGGAAAATTCTCCTGCACTCAGCGCTTCAGCGTGGGAGAATTCTCACGCTGAAGCGCTGAGTGCAGGAGAATTCTCCCACTCTGTCAGTGACGTGCAGGAGGTGAGCTGAGTTCATTGGACATGAGCTCACCTTATGCATTTCACTGACAGCGTGGGAAAATTCTCCTGCACTCAGTGCTTCAGCGTGGGAGAATTCTCACGCTGAAGCGCTGAGTGCAGGAGAATTCTCCCACGCTGTCAGTGACGTGCAGGAGGTGAGCTGAGTTCATTGGACATGAGCTCACCTTATGCACTTCACTGACAGCGTGGGAAAATTCTCCTGCACTCAGCGCTTCAGCGTGGGAGAATTCTCACGCTGAAGCACTGAGTGCAGGAGAATTCTCGCACGCTGTCAGTGACGTGCAGGAGGTGAGCTGAGTTCATTGGACATGAGCTCACCTTATGCACGTCACTGACAGCGTGGGAGAATTCTCCTGCACTCAGCGCTTCAGCGTGAGAATTTTCCCACGCTGTCAGTGACGTGCATGAGGTGAGCCGAGTTCATTGGACATGAACTCGGCTCATCTGGATGCCGTCACAGAGAGACGCTGAGCAGCGCAAGCAAGCCTGCGCTTCTCAGTGTCTGCGGGATGACAGGCTGGATGGCAGCTTTCTGCTGCGGTCCAGCCTGTCATCTCGATGTAGCAGAGCTGAAGCTGTCGTGGGAACCATGGGAAGGTAAGGATTATGTTGCTTTATTATATTTATTTTATTGCAGGGGATCGTTGGCTTCAGCTGGAATGGGCGTGATTGTAAGTATGGTTTAATTTAGAACAATAAAGAATTGTGTCTTTATTTCAATTAAAGGACTTTATTCTGGGTGTTTGTGTTTTTTTTTTAACTTTGACTATGGGGTTAGTAATGGGGGTGTCTTATAGACGCCTCTCCATTACTAACCTGGGCTTGATGTCAGCTGGCATTATAAGCTGACATCAACCCCAGCCCTATTACCCCACTGCCACCGCTACAGGGCAGTGGGAAGAGCGAGGCTAAGTGCCAGAATTGGCGCATCCTATGGATGTGCCATTTCTGGGGCGGCTGACGGCTGGTGTTTCTAGCCTGGGAGGGGGCCAATATTCATGGCACCCTTCCTGGGCTATTAATATCAGCCCCCAGCTGTCTGCCTAGCCTTTGCTAGCTATTAAAATAGGGGGGACCCCACGTCAATTTTTTGGGGGGTCCCCCATTTTAATAGCTAGTAAAGGCTAGGCATTCAGATGGGGGCTGATATTAGTAGCCTGGGAAGCTCCGTGGGTATTACCCCTTCCCAGGCTTCAAACATCTGCCCCAGCCGTCTGCTTAACCTCCGCTAGAGAATAAAATTATGGGGGATCCCACGCCAATTTTTTTTAAAATAAATCCTTTATTTTAACACTAAATGACAAGTACAGTAATCAACACTGTCACTGTACTTCATATATATGTGACTGACATGTTTCTATCTATCTAATCTATGTGTGATGCTCTATTGCTTCCATTCTAAATTGTCGGGTACAGATGCTGAATTGCCGGCCGGCTTTTTTAAAGAGACGGTGCATGAAAACACTATTATTTTTTTTAATAAATCCTTTACACTAAATGGCAAGTACAGTAATCAACACTGTCACTGTACTTCTTATATATGTGACTGACATGTTTCTATCTATCTAATCTATGTGTGATTCTCTATTCCTTCTATTCTAAATTGTCGGGTACAGATGCTGAATTGCCGGCCGGCTTTTTTAAAGAGACGGTGCATGAAAACACTAATATTTTTTTTTATAAATCCTTTACACTAAATGACAAGTACAGTAATCAACACTGTCACTGTACTTCTTATATATGTGACTGACATGTTTCTATCTATCTAATCTATGTGTGATGCTCTATTCTTTCGGTTCTAAATTGTCGGGTACCGGTGTACCGCTGCTGAATTGCCAGCTTTTCATGTTTCACTGTGAGCACTGTTCCCATCGATTTGGGCAATCACTCTAATGCCACAACCACCATGGCTGTGGCATTACAGTGAGTGGCAGACAATCCCTGCATGATTGGTGCTCTAAATAGCGCCAGACATGCAGGACACGCTTTTGGTGCACGAACAGTTATCGAACATAACCTCGAACAGCCGAATTTTTTGCAAATCGTTCGGGTTCGTCGAACAACTCGAACACCGCCCAAAACAGCTCGAATTTGAGATTGGCGAACAGTTCTAGTCGAACACCGCTCATCTCTAATTATAAAAGAAATTATGTAGTGAGCACATCTACCACGAACATCACATTGCACATAGCTTCTTTCATCGCTTGCTAATGTGCTTTTTCCCATCGCACTCCACCAGTGTGTGCATAATGAGCTTCCATAGGAGGTTGATAACAAAGTATCTTTTAATCCCATGTTTTATTCACATTGAAACTCGAAATGTGGCAACACGCTGCGTTCTGTCTAATTTATTATTATCTTTCTTCTCATTTTTCTAATTCTTATTGGCATTGAGCATTCTCAGTGCATTTTATCAGATGGAATTTGTAGAATAATGATAGAGTTTATTTTTTATTGTGCAATATTTTACAAATTACCTTATAATTGTCAGCAGGTTTTTGCTATGTAATCTGAGGGCAGCATGAGGTAAGTGCTGAGAAACTGATTTCAGTGATGCATCACTTATTAGGCTGTGTGCTGTTGTTTCAATGCAATGAGTGTTTTATCAGCAGGAGATTATCACTGCCCTGCTGGTGCCTGCATGAGACCTGGTCTAACCCCGCCCCCCTCCTCTGATAAGCAGCTCACTGTCAATAAACAATGTACACAGAAAGCTGTGGTGTGGGTGGGGTCAGCTTGCTCAGCTCTGCTACATTCTCCATCTAAAAACTGTGATTATGTCACAACTGCTGCACCCAGTAAACTAATTGATATATCGCTGGAATCAGGGTCTCTTTTCCTACATTATGCTTCTCTCAGATGAGGTATCAAAAACCTGGTGACAGAGTCCCTTTAATTCTGATAAGGTCTAAATATGTTTTTTTGGCTTCTTGATTTAGCCAAATTTGTTTGAAATGCATGAAATTGTATGTTCTATAGCAACAACCATGAGAAAAAAGACCCCTAAAAAATAACTTTTAATAATTTAATCTAAAAAGGACTGAACAATCCATACACGAACAACAATGACACTCATACTGATGGAAAACCAAAATGAGGTAATACACCGACAGGGAGGGAATTCAAACTAATCCTTTCCATATTTTGTCCCTAATTCCTCTCCCTTCCTGACAGCATTGACTGGCCATCTGGGGAGAGGGATTGACGTCATCCCCAGGTTCCCTGATGAACCCTAGTGGAAACTAGAGAAAAAGGCGTTGGAACTAGGGACTACTAATTATAGTTGTTGCTGTCAATTAGGCCCTTTGTACTATTTTTTTGCTTAGGTGTTTAATTGTATGTTCTATAGTAGGATACATCTATTTACTGGCTATTATCATACTCTACGGCATATGGGTTTTTGTCATATGTTTGGTGCATAGAAAGTTATGGATTAATTAAAATATACATGGTATACAGATCATTATACTAATATAGGCATACTCATCAGATGTATATGGTGTGAGGAGTCAGCTCTAGGTAGACGCAGGTTCACACAGGAATGCAGTCCGCAGCTTCAAAAACAAATTGGTGGTTTATTAAGTGTCCATAAACCAGTCAGGAAAACAAAACATAACAGCCTTTTCCTGGCACAAAAAGGTATAACTGAGCAAAAACTCCAAAATAACCAGTCCATACAGCACTGCCTCAGCCATTTAAATAAAGTGTCTTTCTCTGCCTACAGCAGAGTCTGAGCAGCACATGCAAGGCTTGGCCACCTTGCACAACACACAGCACACTGAGACAGGCGCAGCGGTCTTAAATCAGGCCTTTCAAGACCTGGACTGGAGGTAAGTGAGCAGCTGAACCCCTCCAGCTCTTTCTGCTGCTCTTAAAACCTGGCCCTATAATCCGGGCCCATTAACCACCTCTCAGCACTATGTGTTCTGGAGCCTGCTTTTCCGAGTCCTAAATCACCAAGGCTTGGCACCTTGGGGACACATACCTCCCATCCACGACCTGTCCGGCTGCAACCTTACAGTGGTAACAGTAATTATACTCTAAAGATACCTATACTTCTTAGATAGCCTAACACTTGTTTGGCTGATAGCTATCTTTCTCTTTTTTTCATACGCATTAATGAACGACTTGGCAAAATGGTCATGTGCTCTCCATTTATGTACTTTTTATTTTGATTATTTTACTCGCTTAGGCCCCCTTCACATGTTCGTATAATACCGGTACCAGCAAAAACAGCACTGGTGTCATCAGTGTTTTGGATCAGTAAGCCTTCAGTGTGTCAACAGTGAGGCATCCGTATGTCATTCATTTTTTTCGGGTATGGCTTAATAAAAATCAATTCCGAGCTTCTCCTATACTTTTTAATGTTAAACACGTACAGCACACGAGTTTTAAAAGGACCCATACACTTGTATTGGTCCTTATCTTCCATGTTGCTGCTAAAAAACGGACATGTGTGCAGCACCATAGATTATAATGGGTATGTGTGGTATCCGTGACACATGTATCTGAAACACGGACATGTGAAGGGGGCCTTATATAACATCATTCATTTCCACAGTGCTTTACAAACTTCATCATCACGGTTCCCATTGGGGTACACAATCTAAATTACCTGTCAGCATGTTTTTGGAGTATGGGGATACTTTCATCTAGCTTGAGAACAAAAGGATCATACTTATGTATTCAAGCTTCCCAATCCATCATCACCACGATTATCATCTGATGGTCATCCAATGCTGGCCATACACATTAGATAGCTGTCGGGCAAACAATGCTTCGGCCAATCGTTTGACTGATAGTCGCTCTACCATCCAGCTCCTGTGCCAGTGGCTTATCTATGGGAGAACATTGTGATCGACAGTCCGAAATTGTACATGTGTGATAGACATATACCTTGACCGCCAGTCAGCTGGTGCCCACATACATATTAGACTATGAATAGATTCGACCGACATTAGTCTGTTAAGTGTAGGGGCCTTAAGCCCTTAACAACATGATCCCTGAGGAAGACAGCCGCAGCTGTTGAAACGCGTCGGACTGACCCTTAACCCAGATAAAGAGGCGCCCACAGGCCTCCGTACCTTGTGCACGCTGCACACCACGTGACCCTACGTCACGCTGCCCCCCTCTCGCGCGCTTTCCTGGAGACGCGCACCTTCTCACGCGCTCTCCACATACTCTCTCTCTCCTCCTTCTACCCGGAAGTAGCGAGCACGTGGCAGTCACCGGCCGGGACTCCGCTCTCGCTCCGGACCTCGACCACCCCCAGACGGTGAAGCCCTCTACAGACCATAAGTAACAACGGGCCCCTGCCCCACCAAGTCCATACTGTACCCAGCTGACCCTCTAATGGTTTTTCCCTGTTCCCCGCAGTACTTGCTATCAACCCCTTCAGTTGGGCTCTGCACCAGCCACCCTCCCTATTGCTGAATCTGGCACCCACTTTTTCCAGCCAGAGCCTCCTGGTGCACCCAACATAGGAAAACATAAGCCTCCTGCTGTATCCTATCTCTGGTTACCTCTGACATAATTATAGCCTCCTACTACAGCACCCTGCTGTATCTACATTACGGAGACCTGAACCAGCATCTACTATTGACACCCTAATCCCTACGAAGCAGGTAAACCACGATCTCTGGGTAAAAACTGGAGGCTACAGCCACACCCAGTGATACCCTAACAGATACACCCCCTCCCCCTCCCTACAGATCTCTATACAGCGAACAGAGGCATTACATGCTAGTACAAGCCTCTTGCTGCATCCTACTTCTGACCTCCTCGTGCTACCTCCACTCAACAAGGGACCAGGACTACTACCTCCAGCTCAGTCTAAGACGTTCCTGGATGCCCCTTGTACCTACCAACAGGTAACCCCAAACCTCTTGTCTCCAAGGCTTGTACCACAGCCACATCAGTTAGTTTATGATCTATCCCTATTCCTTCCCCCTGCAGATCTAACTCAGATCATCAACCCACAGCCTTGTGTGACATATCCTCTACCTCTCTCCAAGAAGGACCAGGACCGATACCTCCTAGTCATCCAAAATAATCAGGACACCCCCCGCTACCCTCTAGAAGGTAACTAATCCAAAACTACCCTCTTCGAACCCCGTACCTTAACCCTTGAGCCCTGCACCCTATTCTTAATACTTGTCTCCTCTCACTCCCTATAGTACTGCTCCGGTGAATCCAATATTATCTACACAGCCTGCTGACTGTCACACCAGTAGCAGTGCTACTGTGGAACAACAGCCAACTACTACCACAGTCTATTGAGTACCATACCAAGAACAGGTAACACACGACCCAACTCAGAGTCCAGCAGAGACATCTCTGTCGAGTTCCACCCCCACTTATCCATACATTTTTTTGTGTACCCCACTCTAGGTACCCCTCGTCCTCCCTCCCAGGCACAAACACGTGCCACCAGTGAACCTCCATACCCCCTACGAGGCACCAGTATCAGGTAACCACAGACAAACAGATACCTACCCCTTCCCCCATCGCTCATTAGTATACCATATTTATACATTCCTATTCTATCCCACCAGGTCTACAAGCCTTTGCCTCCTTATACATCTACTGCAACCGAACATCCTCAGACTACGAGGGAAAAAGGCCTATTTTTATCAATCAGTGATTACCTTGTATCAGTGGACACCGATTTATTTATCGATTTTATAACTTTTAATACTTTTAATACCTATTCTTATATCCGACCCAGTGACCTCACTGAGTCTGAATCATTTTAACTAGCTATTTTTAAGCACATGTTCGATTAAATAAAATTATCCCTTGCACTCAAAATATCTCGTGCCGTCCTTCTGTTCACTACCACTAGCGCAAATTTACTTCTTCTCGGCTACCTTAACAACATTAGATGTACTAATACGCGTCTGTGCCCTGGGACTTAAGAGCCAGACCCATATTAGTACGTCATCGCGATCGCCGCCGGGTGTCAGCTGATTGTCACAGCTGACACCCGGTACTATGTGCAGGGAGCGGTCCCGCACCGCTCCCCGCACATTAACCCCTGCAATGCTGCGATCGAAGTCGATCGCAGCATTGCGGTGGCAAGGGGAGGTGATCGCAGATACTCACCTCCTCTTCCGGCCTCCAGCGCTGTCTGCCGCGGCTTCCAGGATGTTGCCATGATGACGCGATGTCGTTATGACAACATCCGGGTCACCAGACAGCAGGAAGATTTTTTGGACATGTGCAGTGCATCTCCAAACTATCTTCTCCCTGTCCAGCACTGACAGCCTGCATGGCACAGGGATGGTGCTGCATTCCTGTGACATGCAGGCGATCAGAGAAAAAAAAGTGAAAGTCCCAGAGTGGGACAAAGTAAAAAAGTATAAAAACTGTCAGAAAGTGAAAAAATAAATAAAAAAAAAATTGTAAAAATATTTTAAAAAAATAATAATAAATAATCCACCAAAAATAAAAATATAATGTACCCATCAATAAATATTATTATTTGCTTCACAAATTGATTCGTCAAAATGAAAAAGTGAAAAAAAAAACACTTTTTCATTTTTATGAATAAATTTGTGAACCACCTGGGGGTTCCAAGTGCTCACTATGCATCTAGATAGGTGCCTTGGGGGGTCTAGTTTCTAAAATGGGGTCACTTGTGGGGGAGCTCCAATGTTTAGACACACAGGGGCTCTCCAAATGCAACATGGTGTCCGCTAACAATTTGAGCCGATTTTCCATTCAATTTGTTAGCGGACACCATGTTGCATTTGGAGAGTCCCTGTGTGCCTAAACATTGGAGCTCCCCCACAAGTGACCCCATTTTGGAAACTAGACCCCCCAAGGCACCTATCTAGATGCATAGTGAGCACTTGGAACCCCCAGGTGCTTCACAAATTGATTCGTAAAAATGAAAAAGTGGAAAAAAAATACTTTTTCATTTTTACGAATCAATTTGTGAAGCACCTGGGGGTTCCAAGTGCTCACTATGCATCTAGATAGGTGCCTTGGGGGGTCTAGTTTCTAAAATGGGGTCACTTGTGGGGGAGCTCCAATGTTTAGACACACAGGGGCTCTCCAAACACAACATGGTGTCCGCTAACAATTTGAGCCGATTTTCCATTCAATTTGTTAGCGGACACCATGTTGCATTTGGAGAGTCCCTGTGTGCCTAAACATTGGAGCTCCCCCACAAGTGACCCCATTTTGGAAACTAGACCCCCAAGGCACCTATCTAGATGCATAGTCAGCACTTGGAACCCCCAGGTGCTTCACAAATTGATTCGTAAAAATGAAAAAGTGGAAAAAAAATACTTTTTCATTTTTACGAATTAATTTGTGAAGCACCTGGGGGTTCCAAGTGCTCACTATGCATCTAGATAGGTGCCTTGGGGGGTCTAGTTTCCAAAATGGGGTCACTTGTGGGGGAGCTCCAATGTTTAGGCACATCAGGGGCTCTCCAAATGCAACATGGCGTCCGCTAATTATTCAAGCAAATTTTACAATCAAAAAGTCAAATAGCGCTCCTTCCCTTCCGAGCCCTGCCGTGCACCCAAACAGTGGTTTTTCCCCACATATGGGGTATCTGCATGCCCAGGGGAAATTGCACAACAAATTTTGGGGTCCATTTTTTCTTGTTACCCCTGTGAAAATAAAAAAATTGGGTCTAAAGTAACATTTTTGTGAAAAAAGTTAAATGTTCATTTTTTTCTTCCACATTCCAAAAATTCCTGTGAAGCACCTGAAGGGTTAATAAAGTTATTGAATGTGGTTTTGAGCACCTTGAGGGGTGCAGTTTTTAGAATGGTGTCACTTTTGGGTATTTTCTGTCATAAAGACCTCTCAAAGTGATTTCAAATGTGATGTGGTCCCTTAAAAAAATGGTTTTGTAAATTTTGTTGGAAAAATGAGAAATCGCTGGTCAACTTTTAACCCTTATAGCTCCCTAACAAAAAAAAATGTTGGTTCCAAAATTGTGCTGATGTAAAGTACACATGTGGTAAATGTTATTTATTAAGTATTTTGTGTGACATATCTCTCTGATTTAAGGGCATAAAAATTCAAATTTTGAAAATTGCAAAATTTTCAAAATTTTCACCAAATTTCTGTTTTTTTCACAAATAAACGCAAGTGATATTGAAGAAATTTTACCAAAATCATGAAGTACAATATGTCACGAAAAAACAATCTCAGAATCAGGGGGATCCGTTGAAGCGTTCCAGAGTAATTACCTCATAAAGTGACAGTGGTCAGAATTGTAAAAATTGGTCTGGTCATTAACGTGCAAACCCTCCTCAGGGGTTAAGGGGTTAAAGGGGTTTTCCCACGAACAAAAGTTGATTTTAATCAATAGATCTTGGAATAATAAAAACTTCCACAATTGGATGTGTTTAAATAAAATGTTCCTGTGCTGAGATAATCTTATAAATGTGCCCCTGCTGTGTACTGTGTAATGGCTGTGTCTCACCGTGCAGGAACATGGTCTGATCATACCACATCTCCTGGGCAGGGGAGGACGCAAAAGATTATACAGACATTACAGCATGGCATCACAGTTCATTCTTTTTCTGAGGTAAAACATTTCACTGACTGTTTTTAAACAATGTTTTACTTCAAAGAAAGAATCAGCTGTGATCCCGTGCATTGTTTACAATAGTCTGCCTTTGTAAACAGGCTATTAAACAACTGCCAATCGCTAACTGTTTACCGATTGGCGGTAATTTAGTACCACCGATCTTTCCATGTAAACAGACCCTAAGTTACCACCTATCATATGGATAGGTGAAACATTGTTTTCACAAGACAACCTTTTTAAATTTTTCAGCCCTTACTAATCTTTTAGCACAACTGTCATGGACATAAGAAAGAAAAGAAAAGAAGTCCACTGGCCTATGGTCAGATGAATAACAACTTCTTTATATAAGAAGTAAAAACCCCAATACACATTAGACTAAAGTCAGACAAACCCACTGATATCAGCAGGATCAGCTGACAGTCTAATAAGTATGGGGGTATCCTGACTCTTCCCCGACATATGATGTCAGAGGAGCGGAGCATTCGGCCTATTGAATTTTTTAACTGCTGATTCTTTTGCTCTCCGCAAGATAAGCCAATGCCAGATTCCCCTGATAGTGACTCTTTCATAGAGGACACAGTAATGCTCTGATGAGTAGAGCGTTCCTGTGTTGGGTGGAGTCGGGGGAGATAGCTGTGGGATAAATTATCTTTTAGCAGACAGTTTAAAACAGATGGAGAGAGCAAATTATTATATGAAGGATCAGAAGATCTCAGTCCCTGAGTTGGATTAAAGATAAAAGTAAAAAAAAATTAAGATGTTTAAATGTAGTAATAAGGGGAAAAATCACAAAAAAAAGCTGTGTAATGTTTTCAATAAAAATTATCTGTATCAAAATTTATTTGGTATCACTAAGTCCAAAGCAACCTAAATTGATGCGTTTTTTCATTTCAAAGATCAAAAAGATCAAAAAGTTCTGAGTACCCTAATATGGTCCCAATAAAAACATCAACTCATCAAGAAGCCCTCACAAAGCTCTTTGATTAAGAAAAGAACAAAAAGTTATGGCTCTCAGGATACTTTCAAACACTCTAAGAAAAAAATAAAAATGCAACGATTATGAGCCTAATGGCTCGAAATGTGTAACTTTAATTCTGGCAGGCATCTTGGGTGTTTTTTATCTGATGAAATAAATAGTGAGACCATGAGTTGGACCATGCTTTCCTATATACAATAAAGAACACCAATCATAAATGGGTAGTATAAATCACACCATGTGTGTAGATATAGGTATGATATGTACCTTTTATTAATTACTACCCTATATGGACTAAATGCGACTCCATCGCCAAATATAGAACTACCAGAGAAAAAAGCGAAGACCGAATCAACACTTCTATAGCAAAAAATGGTCAATATTTATTATGATACAAAGATCAGACATATACAAAGGTCAGTACAATATTATAAAAAAGGACAATAAAATCAATAACAGCCCTCTCTACATGTGACTCCACACAGGGACCCATAATATAGGTAATCCATGGCAGACCCAGATCCTATGTATTTAGTTTTATTATATCATATCTGCTATATATATATAACACACATAAGCATTAAAATGGATACTATATATGCTGATTACCCTCACTGCTGTATAGTGGAAACCAGTAGAAGTCATTTACCATATCACCCTCCTATTATCTACTATTATTGTCATGTGCGGTGCACTAGATGAATAGAGGGAACATAAATGTCCCCATTGTATGCTTACCGCAGCTCTCCAGTGTCCAAATGTAATCACCAGGGGGCAATAGCACTGTTAGGGGTCCATAATGGGGAGGCACATGTCGAGAGAGACGCCCCTTTACGCGCGTTTCGGCTGTTCCCTTCATCAGGGGGCATGTTTATTGCATCTCTATTGCTTGTTTTTATAGGCACTGGAGGTGCCGTAAAACAGGAAATGATGTGTGTGTCGTCATAGTGATGAGGACACCAACAGGCC
The DNA here is from genome assembly GCF_046119375.1 of Phyllobates terribilis. Classification (NCBI taxonomy): domain Eukaryota; kingdom Metazoa; phylum Chordata; class Amphibia; order Anura; family Dendrobatidae; genus Phyllobates; species Phyllobates terribilis. The sequence goes on from NW_027362764.1 coordinate 99,680,918, forward strand.
ACCGCATCACATGACCGCGGGTGGGCGGAGCTAAGTCCGCATCACATGACCACGGGTGGGCGGAGCTAAGTCCGCATCACATGACCACGGGTGGGCGGAGCTAAGTCACAACACCGTGAGACAGGACATGATGCGTGCATCGTCATAGGGATGAGGACGCCAACAGGACTCCGCATCACATGACCATGGGTGGGCGGAGCTGAGGCACAACATCAATATCACCACAGAAACAGAGGCCGACCAGCACCCCCGCCCACCTGTAAGTACGCAGCACACATTTTCCCTCTATGCAGATGCACATCGTAGTTGTTATCTCATAGCAAAGTAACATATATAAACTGTGGACAATAGGAAAACATGTAACAATACAGAGACACAACATATAACGGGACAACAGGGGAAAGAGAGGGGGAGAGAATAGAAGATACGGAAGGCAGGGGAGGAAAGGAGGGGGAAGGGGGAATGTGCCACATGTGAGGATGACAGATTCTAGGTAGAAAACCACCATAGGCAGCATGTATAGTAGGGAAATATCATATATACATCTATAAAGAGAGAAAATATATGGATGAGATGCACACCTTCCATATCTCATATCCAGTGTATCATGATATTAGGCATATCGTCCTCATGGTACACCTACAATGAATATATATATATATATACACATTATATCCACCCTCCACATGTATATCATTGATAATCCACAAAAAAGCTAGTTGATTAGGGCCAATTACCCATATATCATATACTATATCCATGTATGTATACCACGAAATATCCACTACCTGTATGTATATTTTAGGGTCGCACCAAGGGGAAACCAATTGATCGGGACATATTCCATATCTAACACGATGTCTACCTGATGCACACATACATATAAACATGATATCCACAATCAGAGTCACCCTCAGTACCCTCCCCAAGGATAGAAGTAATGCACATAGTACACATATTACATATCATTGAAATATATATACTGAACATAAATAGATATATATCCATATAGTTCACCCACCAACCTATGCACGCCATATATTACACCAGCATACATGAGTCCCACGCAACATATATCAAAACCATCATATAAAAGTCAATATAGAGGCGAAGACGAATACACATTATAACAAATCTATAGTGACATAATGTAGACAAATAGAATCCCCGAAACTACACTAGTAGGACCTCAATATATGCATACAGTCCTTTTAGCTATAATGTTTTAATGTCTCTCGCATCGACTTGTAGTCGGCGTTCCCTCGTCGTTATGTCAGGATCCAATGCGACATCACATCTAAGCCATCCTCACCCACCAGTAACAATCACCCTGCTGTCGACAGAAAGAAAGACGATCATGGATGCATAGAGAAATCCTGATAGATGCAAAAAGAGATAAAATCAATATATACACTTAATAAACATATACAGAATAAAATTGAAACTAGGTTGTAAAGGGCCACTCGCATTGAGATATTACTATTATGATTTTAATATATGGTATGGGTTTTAGAGAAAGGGGGAATAACTAATGCTCTCATTAAGACCCTTCGGTTGTAGTGTACCAAGGGTCCAAATCCAACGAGATTCTGTTTGCGCCAATTTTTGGCCAATCCTCCCACCACGAATGTTAGGTGTTATACAATCGATACCCCTAATCTGGAGTGCTGATGAGTCACAATTATGGTGGGTCTTGAAATGGCGGGGAAGGGTTTTGAGAGTGGATGCATCCACGTGGCCGGCCGCCGCAATAATGCCCAAAACGTGTTCACGGACTCGCACTTTGAATTGACGAGTAGTCATACCTATGTATATAAGCCCACATGGGCATGTAGCAAAGTATATGACATGTTTGGTGGTGCAGGTGATAAATTTCTTGATCTTATATATTTTAGATCTATCCGAACCAAAGAACGTATCACAACGTTCCACATTTGGGCATGCGACGCATCGGCCACAAGGAGTGCATCCACTCCTCCTCCTCTGAGCGTCCAAAAATGAAGCCACTTCCGACCCCTCATAGTGTGAGTGAACTAGATGGTCCCGCAAATTTCTTGACCGTCTAATTGTGATCAGTGGCCTCTCTGGAATAAACTTGGAGATGACACTGTCAGCTCTCAGAATGTGCCAAGATCTAGACAGTATCTGTCTCATCTTAGAAAATTGAGAATGATAATTGGTGATGAATCTCACTTTTTCATTTTCTTTAGTCCCCTCATCACTTCTCTTTCCATAGATAAGGTCATGTCTGGACGAGAATTTCGCTCTGTTATATGCCCTTTTGATCATACGACGGCTATATCCTCTCTCGAGGAATCTATCTCTGAGTTCAGAGGCCTGTCGTTCAAATTCGGTGTCGGTGGAGCAGATCCTCCGAACCCTGAGGAACTGTCCCACCGGCACCGATCTAATCATATGTTTAGGGTGGGATGATGTTGCATGTAGCAACATATTGGTAGATGTAGGTTTCCGAAATAGCGTCGTCTGTAGACAGTTGGTGTCATCCCTTATCAGTGACACATCCAGAAATTCAACTTGTTGTTCATTGGACTGATATGTAAGATGTATATTCCATACGTTCCCATTTAATTGGTCCATGAATTCTTTTAATTTTAGTGTTGAACCCTGCCAGATCATGAGGATGTCATCAATGTAGCGTGCCCAAAAGAGGACACGACCCATTGACTCCTCACGATCTGTCAGGCAGAGGTCTCTTTCCCACAGACCCAGGAACAGATTGGCGTAGGACGGCGCAAAAGCCGCACCCATTGCTGTCCCCTGGGTCTGCAGGAAAAAAGACCCCTTAAATGTAAAGAAATTATGATGTAAAGAGAACTCCAACAGTTCCAAGATCAAGGATCTTAAGGCATAAGGTACAGATGAGGTGCCCAAGAAGAACTTAGCCGCGGAAATACCATCCGCATGTCTAATATTGGTATAGAGTGACTCCACATCGGCAGTCACCAGGGTGGTATCATCCTCAACATATAGTCCATCCACCTTCCTAAGTAACTCGCCAGTATCTCTCAGAAAAGAAGGTAGGCATTCCACCAGTGGCTGCAGATGGGAGTCAATCCACCTATTGACATGTTCCAAGAAATTCCCCCTACCCGAAATAATGGGGCGTCCAGGGGGAATCTCGGCATTTTTATGGATCTTGGGGAGAAGATACAGGGTGGGAATTGTAGGTTCAACTACCAACAGAGCTGAAGCTAATTCTCTCGTAATGATATTCTCTGCAACAGCTCTGTTGATAATCACCTCCAATTCTGCCATATACGTAGTGAGGGGATTGAATGTCAATTTCCTATAGCAAATTTTGTTATTTAACTGTCGATATGCTTCCCTCTCATACATAGGTTTGGGCCACACCACAACATTCCCCCCTTTATCCGCAGGTTTGATAAGGACACCTGGTAAATTCTGAAGGAACATTAGCCTATCACGTTCCTCCTTAGACATGTTATCACGTGAGATATGACGCGGAATCGCCATTAGCTCATCAGCGACAATCTTAACAAATAAATCCACATTGGAACATGACGTTAGTGGTGGAAACTTCTTAGATTTTGGTCTAATAGATTTAGGAATCTTACCTCCTAGGGGGGTATTATGTTCAATGGCCAAATCCTCCAGTATCCTCACCGCAGCTTGTTCTTCCTCTGTGGGAAAGAGATCATGGAGACCACCATCAAAGAAGTGTCTTTTGAAGATCAGGGCCCGTGCAAATATATGTAAATCTTTAATAGCTGTAAATGCATCAAATTGGGCACTCGGGGCAAAAGATAGTCCCTTACTAAGAAGGGCCACATCTGACTCAGTAAGAATATAGTTACTCAGATTAATTACCTTAGAGTCATTCCTCTTATGATCCGGTGATGTATATTCCTGTCGTTTGTAGGGATGGAAGTTATGTTCCCTCATTCTTTTATTAGAGGTACCGGATCTTGTAACTATGGATGAAGAGGATGCCTCCGAGTGATCACTAAGTGATGTAGCCGATGAATTCGAAAGTTTGCGTGAAAAATTGGGGCCCTGACTGCGCCATATATATACTCTCTTCTGATGGTAGTCTCTCATGTCTCTATTGAATTTAGACACCTGTACCTCCTGGATCCTCTTGACTGTGGAATCCAAAATTTTATCAATATGTATATTATAGTTAGAGAGTTTCTCCGTTGGACAATTGGATCTCAACTCTGTCTGTGCGACATCTATTTGATTATCCAGGTCCATAATAGATTGTGAATTCAAATCCACCAATAGTTGCATCAACAACAATGAGCAATTTGTGCAAGACTCCTCCCATTTGGACATAAATGTTGCATCTTCTACTGGGAATGTAGGGGTAATGCGAATTCTCAGTCCTCGTGGGATCATTTGGCGGGTAATATATTTTCCCAAAAACGCCTTATTCCACCAAAGTTTCGTTCTTTTTATTAATAATTTCTGTATAAACGTGGATTTCTCATCCCATCCCTGTTCAACTGCTACTGGCCCATCAACCACTGAACCTCCGAATGTCTGATCAATTTGTGACAACCAGGATTTTTCCTTAGCCTTGTAGTCCATGTTATTAGAAAGGAAAATACCTGTGCAAAACACAGTAATAAGACTATAAAGAACACCAATCATAAATGGGTAGTATAAATCACACCATGTGTGTAGATATAGGTATGATATGTACCTTTTATTAATTACTACCCTATATGGACTAAATGCGACTCCATCGCCAAATATAGAACTACCAGAGAAAAAAGCGAAGACCGAATCAACACTTCTATAGCAAAAAATGGTCAATATTTATTATGATACAAAGATCAGACATATACAAAGGTCAGTACAATATTATAAAAAAGGACAATAAAATCAATAACAGCCCTCTCTACATGTGACTCCACACAGGGACCCATAATATAGGTAATCCATGGCAGACCCAGATCCTATGTATTTAGTTTTATTATATCATATCTGCTATATATATATAACACACATAAGCATTAAAATGGATACTATATATGCTGATTACCCTCACTGCTGTATAGTGGAAACCAGTAGAAGTCCATAATGGGGAGGCACATGTCGAGGGGCGTCTCTCTCGACATGTGCCTCCCCATTATGGACCCCTAACAGTGCTATTGCCCCCTGGTGATTACATTTGGACACTGGAGAGCTGCGGTAAGCATACAATGGGGACATTTATGTTCCCTCTATTCATCTAGTGCACCGCACATGACAATAATAGTAGATAATAGGAGGGTGATATGGTAAATGACTTCTACTGGTTTCCACTATACAGCAAATCAGTAATCAGCATATATAGTATCCATTTTAATGCTTATGTGTGTTATATATATATAGCAGATATGATATAATAAAACTAAATACATAGGATCTGGGTCTGCCATGGATTACCTATATTATGGGTCCCTGTGTGGAGTCACATGTAGAGAGGGCTGTTATTGATTTTATTGTCCTTTTTTATAATATTGTACTGACCTTTGTATATGTCTGATCTTTGTATCATAATAAATATTGACCATTTTTTGCTATAGAAGTGTTGATTCGGTCTTCGCTTTTTTCTCTGGTAGTTTCCTATATACAAGACTATGTCGACAGAAAAATAAAGAAATGTTAGAGCTTTAGTTTCTTCATTGTTATGCTTGCTTGTTTTACGCTCTTGATGTGCTGTAGTTTTTGAGGTTGTTTGTCTAAAACAACATGCAAAGTAGAATTTCAATATTTGCAAATGATACTAAACTCTACAAGGTAATCAACAAAGAGGAGGATAGTTTAATATTACAGAGGAATTTATGTAAGCTGGTGGCTTGGGCTGAGAAATGACAATTGAAGTTTAATTTAGATAAATGTAAAGTTATGCACTTGGACAGAGGAAATGAAATGTATAATTGTGTAATAAATGGTAAAACTGTCATTGAAAACTATTTGGGAAAATGAGTGGGCGGCAAACTCCACTTTAGTGATCAACGTCAGGCAGCTGCTGCCAAGGCAAATAAAATAATGTTGTGCATTAGTAGAGGCGTAGATGACCAGAACACAGTTTCTACGTCTATACAAGTCACTAGTATGGCCACACTTAGAATACTGTGTACAGTTTTGGTCTCCGGTGTATGAGAAGGACATACTGTAGCTGAACTAGAGTGGCTGCAGAGAAGAGCAACCCAGGTTATTAAAGGACTGGGTGAACTGTAATACCAAGACAAGTTATCAAACAAAGGCTTAGGGGTGATCTTATTACAATGTACAAATACCGTATATGAGGGGACAGTACAGAGATCTGTCTGATTATCTTTTTACACGTATGCCTACGACTGTGACAAGGGGGCATTTTCTATGACCAGTGGAAAGAAGGTTTAATTATAATCACAGGCAGTGATGACTATGATGTTGCAATGGTCAATTTACTACAAATGTTCTAGGAGGGCCTGGATGTCTTTGTCGACAAATATAATATTACAGGTTATGGGCACTAGATTCTGTGACAGAGATTTATAGAACCAGCCTGATTGCCATATATGTAGTCGGGATAATAATATGGGGCAATTAGTATCTGCCTCATTGGTTTTTTGCCTTCCTCTGGATCAACATGTTAGGTTATAGGTTGAACTCGATAAACATTTTCTACTCCATTTTGTAATGTAAGAGGTCCTTCTAAAAGATAAAATTGCAAAGGTGCAATATTTATTTAGAAGTATTTGTATATCCCTGTCTTTTTCATCTGTATCCTTTGTTTTTCCTTTGAGTGTCATTTCTGTAAAAATTTGTTATTTTCTTTTTATGAAAACTAGTCAGCAGTATTATTTAGGACAGTGGTTACCAGTCAGTTGGTTAGTAATTCTCCAGAGCACAGCAACTAAAAAAAGGTCAGACTTTCCTAAGAAGTAAAAGGCAGGGGTTCTCCAGAAATGAAGCTCTGCATAGTGTGCACAATTTGTACGTTTGATGATTAGTTTTATTATTGAACAACTCCTGTGCTGTTGGGCAATCCAAAAGATTGGTAAACCTGAAACCTGAATATTCAAGAAAGTAAAAGTGATGTTTTCTCTTTTTTAGGAGAATAGCTCTATGTGCAGAATTATTGTTCAACTACATGAAAAACGGAAATTTTCCCATCTCAATTGTTTTCATCTGTTAAAGTGAGAATAATAACCCAGCAACTCACAAAGTACAAAAACTTTTCAAAAACAGTCACAAGCCTTCCATCCATGGAGTTTGTCAGTTTCTTAATCTGGTGACAATCAACTTTTTGGGCAGCACAAACCCCAGCCTCCCAGACACTGTTCAGAGAGGTGACTGTTTTCCTTGACTGTAAAGCCCCCTTTTAAGAAGGGCTCACACGTTCTCAAATGGATTTAGGTCAGATGAGGAAGAGACCATGTCATTTTTCTTGCATTTTTAAGGCCTTTTCTGGCAACCAAGCAGTGGAGACTTCAATGGTGCGATTGAGCTTTGTCCTAAATAAAAATCATGATTTTCTTGAAACGTGCAGACATTTTTCCTGAACCATTGCTTGAAGAAAGTGTCTTCTAAAAACTGTCAGTAGTTTGGGATTTGATTTTGAGTTCATCTTTAACCCAAAAACATCCATCTAGCTGATATTTAATAATACCAGCCCACAACAGTATCACACCCTCACCTGTGCCCATTACTGATCCAGCCATAGGCCCATCCATCTGGTCCATTCCGAGTCACTCCCATCTCATCGGTCCATAAAATCTTTGAAAAACCTATCTTCAGCTATTTTTTGGCCGAGTCTTGACGTTTCCACTTCTGTGTCTTGCTCAGTGGTGGTTGGGTTTCAGCCTCCCCTATATGGGCCCTGTCTCTGAGAACTGAGCGCCTTGTACTTCTGGGCGATCCAGGGAGGTTGCCGTTCTGGAATATAACAGCACTGTAGGATAATGGCCTCCTGATCCCTTCATGTTTGATTCTTCAAAAATATTTGGCAATTATTGTGTGTCTTTTTTCCCACCAAGTTTTTTGCGAACCTGTTGAATATTTGCAACTAAATTTTTGATGGTTCTGTGATCACGCCCCAATATCTTGGGGCAATTTCAAGAGAGATGCATCCCTCTTTAAGGCTTGTAACAATTTTTGACTTTTCAGAGTCAGGCTATGTGCCCACGATGCAGAAATGCTCCGGATTTTTCCTGAGCGTTTCTGCATCTTCCCTTGCAGAAAAAACGCATGCGGATTGTACATGCGTTTTTCCTGCCAGGGGCATGCGGATGTGAAGCGTTCTTCACATGCTTTTCCGCATGCGGGTTGACAAGCGCTTTCCAAGCAATTTTAGCATCACTTGGAAAGTGCTTGACAACTTGGTCACACTATATAAATCCATGCAAACGGCATGGATTTATATAGTGTGGCTAGTGTTGAGCGATCATGCTCGACACTGCTCGGTACTCGCCCGAGCATCTCACTGCTCGGGATGTTCAGCGAGCACCGAGCATTTTCGGGTTACTCGGGTGGGAGCTCGAGTCTCCGCCCTGCATGTTTGGTGCTCTTTACAGAGCCAATCAACATGTAGGGATTGCCAGCTAGTCACTGTAATGCCGCAGCCATGTTGTTTGTGGGCATTACAGTGATTGGCTGGCCGCACAGCGTCACCTCGAGTATTTAAAACTGGGCGCCACGACCTTGGACACAGTCACTCCGGATCACACAGTGTAGGGAGAGTGCTGCTGAGCTAGGGAGAGATTTATACTGTGAAATAGGTAGTGTAGGGTCTCTAAAGCCTGAAAAATCAAACAAACAGTCCTTCTGAGGACTAATATCCATCCCAGATATCAGGCAGGCAGTATAGGAGACGCAGTGGTTATACCAACAAACACCGCATTACAGTCCTGTGTGCTGCTGCTGCTCAAATTGCTAGACTTAGCCCCAGGTCTCAGGGGCAGGGCCGGCTCCAGGTTTCTGTGGGCCCTGGGCGAAAGAGTCTCAGTGGGCCCCTTTAATACATACCAGGTTCATGATGCTCAGATACCGCAGAGAAATGCAGTACAGAAAAAAGTTTGGACATACCTTCTCATTTAAAGATTTTTCTGTATTTTCTTGACTATGAAAATTGTACATTCACACTGAAGGCATCAAAACTATGAATTAACACATGTGGAATTATATACTTAACAAAAAAGTGTGAAACAACTGAAAATATGTCTTATATTCTAGGTTCTTCAAAGTAGCCACCTTTTGCTTTGATGACTGCTTTGGTCACTCTTGGCATTCTCTTGATGAGCTTCAAGTGGTAGTCACTGGAAATGGTTTTCACTTCACAGGTGTTCCCTGTCAGGTTTAATAAGCGGGATTTCTTGCCTTATAAATGGGGTTGGGACCATCAGTTGTGTTGTGCAGAAGTCTGGTGGATACACAGCTGATAGTCCTACTGAATAGACTGTTAGCTGCTTTTTTCTTGCCATAATACAAATTCTAAGTAAAGAAAAACAAGTGGCCGTCATTACTTTAAGAAAATGAAGGTCAGTCAGTGCGAAAACTTGGGCAAACTTTGAAATTGTCCCCAAGTGCAGTTGCAAAAACCATCAAGCGCTACAAAGAAACTGGCTCACATGAGGACCGCCCCAGGAAAGGAAGACCAAGAGTCATCTCTGCTTCTGAGGATAAGTTTATCTGAGTCTCCAGCCTCAGAAATTGCAGGTTAACAGCAGCTCAGATTAGAGACCAGGTCAATGCCACACAGAGTTCTAGCAGCTGACACGTCTCTTCAACAACTGTTAAGAGGAGACTTTGTGCAGCAGGCCTTCATGGTAAAATAGCTGCTAGGAAACCACTGCTAAGGACAAGCAACAAGCAGAAGAGACTTGTTTGGGCTAAAGAACACAAGGAATGGACATTAGACCAGTGGAAATCTGTGCTTTGGTCTGATGAGTCCAAATTTGAGATCTTTGGTTCCAACTACCGTGTCTTTGTGTGATGCAGAAAAGGTGAACGCATGAACTCTACCTGCCTGGTTCCCACCATGAAGCATGGAGGAGGAGGTGTGATGGTGCGGGGGTGCTTTGCTGGTGACACTGTTGGGGATTTATTTAAAATTGAAGGCATACTGAACCAGCATAGCTACCACAGCATCTTGCAGCGGCATGCTATTCCATCCGGTTTGCGTTTAGTTGGACCATCATTTATTTTTCAACAGGACAATGACCCCAAGCACACCTCCAGGCTGTGTAAGGGCTATTTGACCAAGAAGGAGAGTGATGGGGTGCTACGCCAGATGACCTGGCCTCCACAGTCACCAGACCTGGCAGAGTGAAGGTAAAAGGGCCAACAAGTGCTAAGCATCTCTGGGAACTCCTTCAAGATTGTTGGAAGACCATTTCCGGTGACTACCTCTTGAAGCACATTAAAAGAATGCCAAGAGTGTGCAAAGCAGTCATCAAAGCAAAAGGTTTCTATTTTGAAGAACCTAGAATATAAGACATATTTTCAGTTGCTTCACACTTTTTTGTTAAGTATATAATTCCACATGTGTTAATTCATAGTTTTGATGCCTTCAGTGTGAATGTACAATTTTCATAGTCATGAAAATACAGAAAAATCTTTAAATGAGAAGGTGTGTCCAAACTTTTGGTCTGTACTGTATATATACATACATATATATATATATATATATATATATATATATATATATATATATATAAAGAATATCAAGAGGCAGCACTCAAATTTTTTTAAAGAAAAATGGACTTTAATGAGCCCGAAGGCGACGTTTCGGTTCACAGAACCTTTCGCCTTTGGGCTCATTAAAGTCCATTTTTCTTTAAAAAAATTTGGAGTGCTGCCTCTTGATATTCTTTCTATTGATATGCAGCAGTTTGGACAGACTGTTTGGAGGCCTGGCACCCATTAGTGAGTAATATGAAATGGTGCTGTCTTTAATATGTTTATATTTTACAATGCAAAGATTTCACTTCTTACATTACATGACCGATATCTATTGTAAATTCCACAATAGCTCAGAAACCGGCGAATCGCTCCACACAGTATACTGACCCCCAAATAACGCTCCATACAGAATACTGGCCCCCATATAACACTCCCTACAGAATACTGGCCCCCATATAACACTCCATACAGAATACTGGCCCCCATAAAATGCTCCGTACAGGATACTGGCCCCCAAATATATCTGTTTAAAAGAGTCTGGTTTCGGCCAGATAACCTAGAACTGTGGTTTTGCAGTTCCACGGTTCAAATCTCTATATTATCCACCTTTTTGCCTTTTTTACATAAAAAAAAACTGTTTGAGTGTCTTGCTGACTGTTCAGACACAAATATATCTGTTTAAAAGATTCTGGAGTAGGCCAGAGAACCAGAATTGTGGTTTTCCTCTTCCATGGTTCAAATCTGGGTGTAATCCACCTTTTTGCCTTTTTTCCATTAAAAAAAAACAGTGTGAGTGTCTCGCTGACTGTTCAGACACAAATATATCTGTTTAAAAGATTCTGGTGTAGGCCAGAGAACGAGAACTGTGGTTTTCCTCTTCCACGGTTCAAATCTGGGTGTAATCCACCTTTTTGCCTTTTTTACATAAAAAAAATCCGTTTGAGTGTCTCGCTGACTGTTCAGACGCAAATATATCTGTTTAAAAGATTCTGGTGTAGGCCAGAGAAATAGAACCGTGGTTTTCCTCTTCCACGGTTCAAATCTGGATGTAATCCACCTTTTTGCCTTTTTTACATAAAAAAAAACAGTTTGAGTGTCTCGCTGATTGTTCAGACACAAATATATCTGTTTAAAAGATTCTGGTGTAGGCCAGAGAAATAGAACTGTGGTTTTCCTCTTCCACGGTTCTAATCTCCTTTTTATTACCCTTTTGCCATTGATAGTGCGAGTGTAAGCTATTTTACTTAATTTACAATGGGCAAGGCGCGTGGCAAGGGACGTGGAACTGGACGTTCTGGTGATTGTGCGTGCAGAGGACAGGGCCATGGCCAAGGTGAAAATGTGCCACAACCAACAGCCACATCTTCTCGCTCCCAGTTCTTGACTGAATTACTAGGGAAGTGACTCGCCCCCTGGGCCGTGGGGAACTCGGATCCGGGCAGTAGGGGAACGATGGGAGTAGTAGTGGCAACCCGGTTCCGTGGCTCAGGGTGGTCAGGCCAGTGGTAGTCCGTTATGCGCTGATGATTATGTCCGACTACGCCACCCGTGGATTGCGGTTATTAGGAACCGCCGCTGCATGCAGACCGCTGGGGCTGAAGAGGTGTGCAGCTAGGGTAGTGTGACTCCCCACGGGAAGAGTGCGGCCCCAGGGCAGTATAATGGATGGTGGGAGTGATGGTGGTGAGAGTCCCAGTACCAGTAGTGCTGGAGGCGCGAAGGAGCACACAGACAACAGGTTGCAGTCCAGGGCCTTTACTAAAACAGGTAAATTGACCCATAAACAGTACCAGCTAGGAGGGGACCTGGATGTCTGAGAGCAATGGGGAAATTGGCCCTGGTCAGGGTGAGGGTGTAGGCCTACCGTGCTTTCTGTGCTCCTTCTGGCTATCTCCTCTTTTTAGGGTAACAGCCCACGTTTCCGAGCTTTCCGTGTACTCTCGCCTGTATGGCCTGCGACGTGGGTTCCTTTCTGCTCCCAGCCTGGTACGGCTTTACTGGTCCCTTCTGTTGTGGCAGAGCCTCCAGGTTTCTTAGGCCAATGAACATACAGTCCCCTGCGGACTGGTTATCTGCTGTGGGATGTGGAATCCTCCCAGCCTCAGACACCAAAGTCTGGTAAATTAAGTCCTTTATCTGCCAAGACAGGCTCACTTCGCTTCTTGTCTCTGGCTTGTGGCTCTCCTCCTGCCACACTTCCTCTTAGGTGCAATACAACATTCTGTCCCTGCTCTGCTCCGGGACACATCTCAGTACTGAGACAGGTCATCCAGTTCTCCCTAACCCTGCCCCCAGCACCAGCTTTTATAGGGGCAGCCTGCTCCCCCTACTGGCCTGAGACAGGAGGTACTGCATGCTAATTGTAACGGGTCTGGGAGGTGGAACCTCTGAGCAACTATACAAAGGGGCAGTCCTTGTAAGGAAGCGGGTGGCTCCCAGGGAAGGCGGGCAGGTAGTCACGGCAAGTGACAGGGACAGTCTCTGGGTAGAAGGGCAAGAGGTCACGGCAAGTGACATGGACAGTCTCTGGGTAGAAGGGCAGGAGGTCACGGCAAGTGACGGGGACAGTCTCTTGACAGGCGGATGGTCACGGCAAGTGACAGCAGGGTAAGAGTCTCTAGACGGGCAGGTGGTCACGGCAAGTGACAGCAGGGAAAGAGTCTCTAGATAGGCTAGCAGGCAGGTAGCAGGTGAGCGCTCCCAGGTGAGCGGGCAAGAGTCTCTGGACAGGCAGGTGGTCACGGCAAGTGACGGCAGAGCCTCCAGGAAGGCTAGCAGGCAGGTAGCAGGTGAGCGCTACCAGGTGAGCAGGCAAGAGTCTCTGGACAGGCAGGTGGTCACGGCAAGTGACGGCTAAGCCTCCAGGTAGGCTAGCAGGCAGGTAGTAGGTGCCTTATATATGGAGAGGTCCTCCGGCCATTGGCCAGGGACTCCTTAGGACGGCGCGCGTGGCCCCTTTAAGAGAGGGGGAGCGCGCGCGCTCGCGCCCTAAGCACAGAGGCCGGGAAGCAGCGCGCGCTGCCAGCAGAGCGGGAGGAAGACGCCGGGCACGGAGCGGAGAGGTGAGGGGAACGGCGTCCCTGCCTAGCAGGAGGCAGGGACGCCGATGCTACACTAATGTTCCCCTGACTAGAGAACCTCCCCCTTGCTCTCAGACACAGCTTTATTACATTTTGTGACATCCAGGCCAGGGTGACACATTCCCCCCTAGTGAAATTTAGTACTCCGGGACTAAACAATAAACAAAGATAATAGGCACGACCATAAAACATTAATAGACAAACGACGCACAGATTGAGTTCTTAAGGTCACAGTGTGGTCTGTGTCCGGGTGTCCATATCACCAATACAACGGGGAGCCTTAACCAGGTGGGGGTCTGTCCTACCCCAAGTCCTTCACAGTCTTAGTTCATTCCTTGGTTAGGCTCCGAATGCAGTCCATACAAGATTCCGGTTATAAAAAGTCCATAACCTTCGAGTCTGTACGGCAACTGTAAGGAACTGAAACACACAATTACTAATCATGCAGGTAACTTGGCAAACAATTCAACATTTGGCAACAGGGTTATTTACAATTTTAGCGCGCTCTATATTTTCCAGTGAGCGGGTATCTGCCCCTTTGTGCTCCTGGTTGATCTCCTTAACCCACTGTCTGATGGTGGACTGACCTGGCTTTCCCCACTAGCGTTAGGGGTACAGCTACCAGATGGGTGTACAGGTAGGGCAGGCAGCTGTCTGCGGGTTCTATGGCTTACCGCAGGCATGGCAGGCTCACTGTCAGCAGAGGGTTGACTCTCCTGGGCTGCTGATACAGGCTCTTCTGCCTCTGGAACCGCTTGCTCCTCTTCACCTTCCGGCTCTGGTGTTGGTTGTTGCTGTGCCGGTTGCAGGAAATGCAGGACGGGTACCACTATGGCATAATTTATTCAAGTTCAGGACTGAGGGAACTCTCCGAGAACGGTGCTGATCATTTCTTCCTTGTCCTCTGCGGGTTTAAGGTCACTCTGATCCTCTTCTGCACTCTGGATACGGTACTAGTGGTTTCTCCTCCGTCCTTGGTGATCACGCACACCTTCGGGTTGTCGTGGTCAGACGGCAGTACGGTGTAGGGTTCCCTTTCCCACTGGTCGTCCAACTTATGTAGCCTTCTATTCCAGTTCAGGACCTGCTCACCAGGTTCCAGGGGACCAGCAGGGGCGTGTTGATTGAAGAGTTTTTCTTGCCTCTCTCTCACCTGGGCCAGGCTCTTCTCCACACTCTCCTGTACCTTCTTGTACTGCAGTTGCCTTTCCGTATCCCAGTCCGCATCCGGGGAGGTGTCCTCAGGCGTTAGGACTCCCATCTCCAGGTCTACGGCCAGCTTACCTGGTCTGGCTCGCATCAGGTAAGCCGGGGTGCAGTTTGTAGCATTCACCGGGATATGGTTGTATAGGTCTATCAGCTCCGCCAGTTTTTCTGGCCACAGGCTGCGTTCCTCCAGGGGCAACGTCTTCAGGAGGTCAATGACTATATTGTTCATTTTCTCACACATCCCGTTGGTTTGTGGGTGGTAAGGCGTTGTCCGAATCTTCTTACAGCCATAGAGGTTGCAGAACTCTTGGAAGATTTCAGCCTCGAACGCTGGACCCTGGTCTGTCAGGACCTGTTCTGGATACCCGTGTGGACGGCAGAAGTATTGTTGGAAGGCTCTGGCCGCTATTTGGGCTGTCAAGTCTTTTACCGGGACCACCACGAGAAAACGGGAATAGTGGTCAACGATTGTCAGGGCGTAGATGTACCCTGACCGGCTTGGAGCCAACTTGACGTGGTCTAGAGCTACCAGCTCAAGAGGCTGCATGGTGACGATGGGCCTCAAGGGTGTCTTCTGGCTGGCACGGTCCTTCCTCCTTAGGTGACAAGGGCCACAGTCTCTGCACCACTTCTCTACAGCCCCCCTCATGCCGACCCAAAAGAACCGTCCTCTTAGCAGGAACTCCAGTTTCTTCCAACCGAAGTGCCCCGCTCTGACATGGTAAGCCCCCAGGACCATAGCTGCATCCCGCCTTTGGACCACGACTTGCCAGGTCAACTCGTGCGTCCGGTGGTTGACAATCCTTCTGCACAGCTTGCCTTCGTAGAGGAACAGCTTGCTCTTCTACTTCCACAGCTGCTTGGCTTCCTCTGGAGCATCCAGATCCATGCGGGCATCCTCCTGGGTCAGCAGATCTTTCACCAGGCGGATGGCAGGGTCACTATCTTGGGTCTCGGCCCAGCTGTGGTGAGGTAGGGGATTGATCATCACGGTTGTTAGATCCTCCTCCTTCACGCGGTGGGAGTATTGAGCGGCTCCATACCGGTGAAACGCGGGGAGTTCTATCTCCTCCAGCTCTTCTGGGTCTTCGTCACCTTCAGGTAAGTGAGGCATCATCGATAGGGCATCAGCGTTGGCATTGGTTTTGCCGGCCCGGTACTTGATCACGAAGTCATAATTGGAGAGACGGGCCATCCACCGCTGTTCCAGGGCACCAAGTCTTGCATTGTCTAGGTGTGTTAACGGGTTGTTGTCCGTGTACACCGTGAACTTTGCGGAGGCCAGGTAATGCTTGAAGCGTTCTGTCATGGCCCACACCACTGCCAAGAATTCTAGCTTGAAGGAGCTGTAATTCTCCGGGTTCCTCTCGGTGGGCCTCAGCTTCCGGCTGGCGTACGCGATCACCCGTTCTCTGCCCTGTTGGTTTTGGGACAGTATTGCTCCCAGTCCCACATTACTGGCGTCCGTGTGGAGAATAAAAGGCTGACCATAATCAGGGTAGGCCAGGATCTCATCCCCTGTGAGGGCCATCTTCAACTGGCAGAAGGACTCCTCTTCCGGTTTATCCCACTTGAAGGGCGGCTTTTGGCTCCTGGACTTAGACTGTCCGATTAGGAGGTCCTGCATAGGAGCTGCCATCCTAGTGAACCCGGGGATGAACCTTCGGTAGTAGCCTACCAATCCGAGAAACTGTCTCACCTCTTTGATGTTCGAGGGGCTTGGCCAGCTCTTGATTGCCGTGACCTTGTCAGGGTCGTGGGCCACTCCTTCCGTGCTTACCACGTGCCCTAGGTGCTGGACCTTTGGTTTTCAACAGGTGACACTTCGATGGTTTCACCTTCAGGCCTTAGCCTGCCAGGGCTTCGAACACCTCTGCCAGGTGCTTTAGATGGTCCTCGTAGGTTTTCGAATAGACGATCACGTCGTCCAGGTAAAGGAGGACCGTCTCGAAGTTTCGGTGCCCTATACAGCATTCCATCAGCCGCAGGAAGGTCCCTGGTGCGTTGCAGAGCCCGAAAGTCATACAGTTGAACTCTCTCAGTCCCATTGGGGTGGTGAAGGCGGTCTTCTCCTTGTCAGCCTCTGCCACAGGAACCTGCCAGTACCCGCTAGTAAGGTCCAAAGTAGAAAAGAAGTTAGCTGATTTTAGTGCGGCTAAAGACTCCTCAATTCTAGGCAGCAGGTATGCGTCTTTATGGGTGATACGGTTGATTTGTCTATAGTCTACGCACATTCTCATGGTGCCGTCCTTCTTTTTCACCAGAACCAAGGGGGCTGCCCAGGGGCTACAGCTATCTCTAATGACCCCAGCTTCTTTCATTTCTTTTAGCATGCCCTTTGCGTTCTGATAAAGTACAGGTCTGTGTCTTTCTTTTATCGGTGGGTGGCTCCCTGTGTGGATGTGGTGTTCTATCCCCTTTACTCTGCCGAAGTCCAGCGGGTGCTTACTAAAGACTCTCTCGTACTCCTGTACCACCCGGTAGACTCCTTATTTTTGGTGCAGAGGAGTGGAGTCAGCACCCACATGGAGTTTCTGGCACCAGTCCTCCTTTTGTTTCTGGGAGCCATTACCCTCCGCCTGTGGAGATGGAGGCAAGGGTTCCACGGCCCTGATAGCTTTTTGTTCGACAACAAACAGTTTGGCGAGTGTAGCGTACCTGGGTAAGTGTACTTCCCTCTCCCCAACGTTGAGGATGAGGACGGGCACCCTCCCATGACGGACATCAACCACCCCCCGGGCTGTCAAAATGGTGGGCCTGATGTCTGAGTACACGGGTTCTACCATGGCTTGGTAGTCTCTACCTCTCAACCCGATTGCAGTCTGACACCAGATCATCATTTCACTTTGGGGAGGCATGGAAATGGGGAATGGGTCACTCTGTCTTACGCTACCGATCTCACCACCAGACAGTTCTACCTGCTGCCGTCTCATCAGGGCTTTTATCTCCTTGTTGAGGACTCTCTGTTGCCTGGAACTAGCATTCACCGCCACCTGTTGAAGAATTACAATTACCTCTGAAAGACAATTTTCAATCACGTTAGTACCCACAGTTATTTTAGGGTGACTTTCACGACGGTCAATGTCCACAATAATCACTCCCTGTGCCGGCAGTTCAACTTTACCAATTTTAATGGTCATCTCCTTGAACCCCATCTGCGGCACGGGTAAGCCATTACTGGCGATGATGCTCAAGTTACTGTCTGGATACCGTGTGATATCAGCATCAGTCCAATACTGCTTAAAAAGTACATAAGGGATAGTGGTTACTTGCGACCCAGTATCCAGCAAGGCGCTCATGGGGATACCGTCCAGCACCACAGGTAAAACCGGGCGCCCACCAACGTACTTATTACGCCAATTGTAAGGGCCTGGTGATCTTATGCCTGGGGGTTGGCCCTCTGCCCCAGGTTGGACCCGTTTAAATTACAGTACCTGGAAATGTGTCCGGGCTGGTTGAATCGGCGGCAAATGGGCTGTCCATCCTCTGCGTAGCGGTCTGTGGGCCTCCCTCGGAACGATGGGATCCTCCTCTGTTGACGCCACGGGACATCCTCCTGACTTGAAGCCAGCTCGATGGGTCTTGACGGGTCCACTTGTAACGCCTGGACGGTCCTGGTCAGCTCCTGGACTTGGTGGTGCAGATCTTTCGACGGGGCTTGGTTCAGGGCCTGTGCATCAGCCCCCACGGAGTCCATAGAGGAGGGCGCCGCCTCCTGGTGGTAGGTGAGAGCAGGGCGCCGGGGGTTTATAGCGCCACTTGTTGCGGATTCATGGAGCACCCTTATGTCCCTGTCCTTGAATTGGGCAAAGGTCCGATCAGAGTTCTGAAAGAACATGAGGCGCAGCTGGGTCCTGTGGGCGCTAGACAGCAGACCTTCTATAAACTGTTCTGTTAGTAGCTTATCCGTTTCCTGCACGCTGCCAGGGTCAGCTTGTTGGATGGCCCTCAAGGCTTCCTGCAAATTTAGGGCATAGTCTCTGATGCTGTCCTGTGCCCGCTGCTTACATCCATAGAACCTCATTTTAATTTCAGCGGAGGTACGTGTGTCAAAGGTACCCCGCAGCCGGGCCAGAATACCCTTCACGGTCCTTTTCTCCTCAGTGGGCCATGATTTTACCTCCCTTTGGGCTGCACCAGTTAACTGCCCTGTTAATATGCTGACCTTCTGTTCCTCTGTCAGGGGGTAGACTTGGAACAAACTGTACAGCCTTTCCTTAAAGTCAGTTAGGGCATGGGGCTCCCCTGAGTACTTGGGCAGGCAGGCCGCTCCAGGGATGTAGGGCAGGGAAAATGGCATCACCGCTGCTGCAGCTGCATTGGTGGTAGTGGGCGCCTCTGTATCCGACATCTTCCTCCCCCCTAGTTAAGAGTGGCCTACCTTCCGACGATCCTCTTCTGTAGGCCGCGGCTCTGCTGCTGCTGCTCTGGACGAGGACCTTGCGTCGCGTCCTGGTGACGTCAGCGTCGCTCTCTCTCCCTTCCAGGACCTTGCGCAGCGTCGGTGCGTGGGGCGGAGCTTCGGGTCTCGTGCGGTTTGGACGTCCACGCCCCTCTTCTTCCCGCGCGGCGTCCTGAAGATGGCATCCGATGGCGGGAACACGGCTGAAGATGGCGGGAACCGATGGAAGATGGCGGGACACGGCTGGAAATGGCGGGAAACGGCTCCAGGCGGTGGGAAACCTCTTTTCAGGTAAGTGCAAAATCTTTTTCAGGCACGCAATACCCATTTGTGGCGGGTTGGTTGCAATCCTGCCGACTACTCCAAAGCTGACTCGCCCCCTGGGCCATGGGGCACTCGGATCCGGGCAGTAGGGGAACGATGGGAGTAGTAGTGGCAGCCCGGTTCCGTGGCTCAGGGTGGTCAGGCCAGTGGTAGTCCGTTATGCGCTGATGATTATGTCCGACTACACCACCCGTGGATTGCGGTTATTAGGAACCGCCGCTGCATGCAGACCGCTGGGGCTGATGAGGTGTGCAGCTAGGGTAGTGTGACTCCCCACGGGAAGAGTGCGGCCCCAGGGCAGTATAATGGATGGTGGGAGTGATGGTGGTGAGAGTCCCAGTACCAGTAGTGCTGGAGGCGCAAAGGAGCACACAGACAACAGGTTGCAGTCCAGGGCCTTTACTAAAACAGGTAAACTGACCCATAAACAGTCCCGGCTAGGAGGGGACCTGGATGTCTGAGAGCAATGGGGAAATTGGCCCTGGTCAGGGTGAGGGTGTAGGCCTACCGTGCTTTCTGTGCTCCTTCTGGCTATCTCCTCCTTATAGGGTAACAGCCCACGTTTCCGAGCTTTCCGTGTACTCTCACCTGTATGGCCTGCGACGAGGGTTCCTTTCTGTTCCCGGCCTGGTACGGCTTTACTGGTCCCTTCTGTTGTGGCAGAGCCTCCAGGTTTCTTAGGCCAAGGAACATACAGTCCCCTGCGGACTGGTTATCTGCTGTGGGATGTGGAATCCTCCCAGCCTCAGACACCAAAGTCTGGTAAATTAAGTCCTTCATCTGCCAAGACAGGCTCACTTCGCCTCTTGTCTCTGGCTTGTGACTCTCCTCCTGCCACACTTCCTCTTAAGTGCAATACAACTTTCTGTCCCTGCTCTGCTCCGGGACACATCTCAGTACTGAGACAGGTCATCCAGTTCTCCCTAACCCTGCCCCCAGCACCAGCTTTTATAGGGGCAGCCTGCTCCCCCTACTGGCCTGAGACAGGAGGTACTGCCTGCTAATGTTCCCCTGACTAGAGAACCTCCCCCTTGCTCTCAGACACAGCTTTATTACATTTTCTGGCATCCAGGCCAGGGTGACACAGAAGCACACAACAACACCACTATTGCGAACTGATCAGTGTGAACGGGTTATTAATTGGATAGCAGATAATTCTTCCAGTCACCTGGGCACCATAACCTCCAGTCTGTCTTCCACACGGTCAAGTCTTAGTAGCCGTGAGTCTCGACCGCATACTCCTCCTCACCCTGATGCTGCTTCCTCCCACCATGCCGAGTGTCGTCAGACAGCAACTGATCCCATAGTTGGACACTCTGAAGAGCTGTTCACTGTTCCATTTCCAGATTTGTGCCCCTCGCCTGCTCCGCTTGAAGTGGTGGAAGAGGAGATCCCATGGAGCGATGGCCAAATATTTGAACAGCCACGGCCACAGGAAGGCGACGCTGGCAATTTGTCACAAGAGGTGGACGATGACGAGACACAATTGCCACTAAGTGAGGAGGAGGACCGTGGTGCGCAAGTGGAAGAGGAGGAGGTGGTGGATGATCTAGTAACTGACCCAAATTGGCAGGAGGACATGCAGAGCGAGGCCAGCAACACACAGGGGGAGGGAGGCAGAGTACCCCAATAGGCAGGAAGAAGCAGTGTGGTGGCCGCAGACAGAAGGCGGGCAACCGTTCCCCGTAACACCAACACGAGGGACGTTGCCAGTACAACCAGTAGGTCTTCCAGAGTCTGGAATTTTTTTAAAGACTCTGCTGATAACCCCAAAAAGGCCATTTGTACCACCTGCCAGGCCAGCATCAGCAGGGGTGACAAAACTACCAGCCTGACCACCACCAGCATGATCAGGCACATGTCAGCAAAGCACCCGACTTTGTGGGGCGAACCCCAGGGTCCATGACCAGTGTCAGCGGGTGTCACCACTGCTTCTTCCGCTGTTGTGCGTGTAAGAGAACCCCCTGTTGTGCGTGCAAGGCAATCACCTGTCCATACTGCATGCAAAGATGCCCCCTCCTCTCAGTCTTCACTTGTTATGGCAGTTTCTCAAGAAACAGCATCAACATCCACGTCCACGTCCCACCGCAGCGTTCAATTGTCCATATCCCAGACCTTTGAACGAAAGTGCAAAGTCGCAGCCAACGCCCCACAGTCCACAGTCCTAAATTCGCACATTTCACGACTGCTTGCGTTGGAAATGCTGCCATTTAGGCTGGTGGAGACGGAATCCTTCTGCAACCTTATGGCGGTGGCCATCCCTCGGTACTCAGTCCCCAGCCGACACTATTTTGCCCGGTGTGCCATCCCTGCACTACACAAGCACGTGTCCCAAAACATCTGCCGTGCCCTCAACAAAGCAGTTACTGGGAGAGTCCACCTGACAACGGACACGTGAACAAGTGCTTGTGGCCAGGGACGGTACATCTCCCTGACGGCACAAGGGGTAAACATAGTGGAAGCCGGGACCCAGTCAGTCAGAGTTGCCCCCACAGTGTACAGCTCCTGTGCATCATCCTCCTCCTCATGTTCAGCCTCCATCTCAAATATCACAACATCAGTTACAAGCTGGAAGCACTGCAGTACCTCCTCAGCCAAGCGGCAACAGGCTGTGCTGCAACTCATAAGCTTAGGTGATAAACTTCACACTGCTTGTGAGTTGTGGACAGCTGTGAAAGAGCAGGCAGATCTGTGGCTGAGACCGCTGAACCTACATCCAGACATGGTCGTGTGTGACAATGGCCGTAACCTGGAGGCGGCTCTGAGGCAAGGCGAGATCACACACATACCATGCCTGGCTCATGTGCTTAACCTCGTGGTTCAGCGGTTTCTTAAATCGTACCCCGAGTTGCCTGATCTGCACGTCAAAGTACGCCGCCTGTCAGCTCATTTTCGGAAGTCGGCTACAGCTTCCGCTGCCCTTGCTGTGTTGCAGCAGCATTTGCAGCTTCTGGCACACCGACTGGTGTGTGATGTCCCCACACGTTGTAACTCTACCCTCCACATGTTGCAAAGGATTTGTGAGCAGAAAAGAGCAGTTGTGGAGTACCAGCATCAACAAGGCCGTCGGTATTCAGTTCAGACTCCACACATAAGACCTCAGGAGTGGACCTGGATGTCTGACATATGGGCTCGTCCAATGCTGCCCTAAAGCAGGCCAGGCTAAGAAAAGTGTGGGGAAGGTTACCGGGACAAATAGTGGCGGCTGGGGACTGAGTATGGAGACCTCGCTGCCGACGCAGCCATAAGGTAGTGGCCAGCTTCGGCCTCCTCCAAACTAAAAGGCCCCATTTCAAGTGCAAGCTAACAGTATAGTATTGCAGCCTGGGTGGTTGGCTGCATATTTGCGCTTGCATTGCAAGGAATGGGGGAGGTACAATTGAACACTGCCCTGGGACAAGGACTTGCACGGGGATAGTTGCAAGTCAGCATCTTCTGATGCGGCAAGGATCACTTCTGATGGGCACACTTTTAGGCAGTGACCTGGGTGTCAGAGATGCTTCCAGGGGTCTTCCCCATGCTGTTCCCATGTCTTTTCAGCACTGTATGCATGTGTCACACAGCACATGGCCAGATAAGGTTGTAAAATGTTAAAATGACATTTCCCGGTGAATGCATTTGTCACGATTGAAAGCAATACAAAAGTGCAAAAACGCATAAAAAATGCTACCTGTGAACATAGCCCAAGGTGTGGAGGAGTATTTTTGTTTTTGGTTATTTATTTTACCTTATACACAAGTCTTTACCCTGGAAAGGATGTTCCTTAACATATTTCACAGGAAAACAGTTTCAGTTTCATTTTTGTATGTTTTATTGTGAGCCCGTAAAAGTGGCTTAATACCTCTAACCACGTTGTTGACAGCAGTGACCTGGGGGTCAGAAATACTCCCTGGGGCGATGCCCATGCTGTCACCATATCTTTTGAGCACTGTCACTATCGTTTTGGGCACTTTTTAGGCTTTCTACAGACTGCCGGGGGTGCCGCTGCAAAAATGCTCGGGTCTCCCATAGACTAACATTGGGCTCGCTGCTCGGGTTGAGCACCCGAGTATCACGGTGAGCTCGGCCCGAGCTTCGAGCACCCGAGCATTTTAGTGCTTGCTCAACACTAAGTGTGACCTTAAGAATGGTAAAAAATAAAAAAATAAATCTATACTTACCTTCCGATGGCCCCCGGTGTCTTGCTTCCCTCCGTTCTCCCTTGCCGGCAGATCGCGGTACACTGAAGAACCTGCCGACGTCAGCATCGCGTGGCCTGTCACATGACTATGACATCAGCGCAGGTCCTCCAGTCCATCGCGAGCTGCCGGCTAGCGAAGACAAGCACAACGGGGGCCATCAGAAGGTAAATATAACATTTATGTTTTGAGTTTATTCTTTTTTTCACAGTTTTCTGTGGTACCCGGGTCCGGAGGAGAGTCTCCTCTCCTC
Source organism: Phyllobates terribilis (assembly GCF_046119375.1). Lineage (NCBI taxonomy): Eukaryota > Metazoa > Chordata > Amphibia > Anura > Dendrobatidae > Phyllobates > Phyllobates terribilis. Next base: position 99,705,005 of record NW_027362764.1, read on the forward strand.
TAGACCTGGGTACCATCCGCACATTGGAACGCATGGAATGCGCATCTACATATACAGTGATGCGGAATCCATGTGTTCCAATGTAAGTCAATGGCGGCGAGAACGCAGCACTTCCGCAAAATAATTGGTAGTGCTGCGTTTTTTTCCGCAATGATAATCCGCAGCGGAAATTTCAGCAGCATGTGCACAGCACATGCGGATTATCATTGGGGAACATGGCAGGCCTTCTCCATGCGTTTTTTAAGCGTTTCTGCAACGTTTTTGCCGCTGTGGTAACGCTTAAAAAACGCATCGTGGGCACACAGCCTCAGTGAAATATTTTTTGGTCCATTTTGCCTGAGGAAAACAAGCTGCCTAATAATTCTGCACATGTTTTAAAAGGGTGTTGTATCCTTAGACCACAATCTCGCTCATTGTGCAAGCATTCACGTTTATATTTATTGGAGTTGGAATATGTGCATAAAAACGATGATTTGGTCAAAATGCTCACTTGCCTAATAATTGTGCACATTATCTATAGCAAACGTATAGTCGTATGAAGTACATGACGTATAGTTTTAGCCATTAGCAACTGAGCAGGAAGTGATGTCAGATATATAGGGACCAATTCATCAAGGCCGACCTTGTTCATGTCAGTCTTGATGAAGGGGCATGCTGGAGTCAGACGCTCCTGATTCCTGAAGATTTGAACGCTTCTTCATGAATCTGAAGCGTCTGACAAATGGCATATGCCTACGTGCGCCACACCAAAAATCTTACTTCAGTCAAGTACTGTAGTGAAATTTTTTGATAGGGAACCCACAGTTTGTCATGAATTAGATGAGCGGTGGTGTCACGCTCTGCTGCTCCCCTGTCCACCACAGCTCCACCCATATTGTCGGAGCTAAGAGAAACTGGCGTGAAAATGGCAAAAAATGCAAAATTTAAAGATAATTCCTGACTGTGCCTAAATTTTATGGCTTTTTTTTTTTTTTTTTTATGGCTTTTACCTCAGAATTCTAGGGTGAAAGCTTGATGAATTGGGCCCATAATGTTGACAACTCCTATAAAGTTCTGCAATACACAGAAATTTTGTTATTTTCTGTGATTGTAGCGTGAAAAAGTATTTTGAAAACTTTTATTTGAGAGTCCAGGAAAGAAGTAATTTCACAGTATCACGTGAAAAAAAAAGAAAAGAAAAGAGAAAAATCCATCATTCTTCAAAAATGAAAGAAAAATGTATTTATATAGATCTCTTATCAGTCACATCATGTAGACCTGTACCTGTAAAGATAGCAAGGTACGTCAGTGAGTATAGCCAGGATCAATTTCAGCAGATAAAAGCAGAGCAGGAAGCCAATTTTCCACTAATAACACAAACATTGATGAGGGAAACATTTGGTCAGTCTTCTCCTTGTCTCTCACAGTAACAGGATGCACATAGTACACGCAGTCCTCTTTCCAGGGCATTGATGAGTAATTGCAAAAAATGTCTGTGTTATTATTTAATTTAAAACATTTTGCATAGCAGGATATTACATCCTTCCCTATTAAGCCTCCTCTCATGCCTTATTCAATAGTGAGCCCAGCATGTAATTATATGCTTTAAATAGATTGGTATCTCCCTAGAAATTATTGTGGATTCATTTGGGAGAATATCATTCTTCAGGAAAAGTGGATTTTTAATAAATGCTCAATCTGCACCAAAACTTTTATTCCCTTTTTTTTCTAACTATTATTAATTTCAGTGGAGAATTCAGCACCTGTCACTGAGTCAATGTAATTCATACATTTAAAGTGTAATATTACAGTGCATATTAAAGGGCACATTACGGTACACATATGCTAATATGTTCTAATAAGATATGGTAATAAGAAAGAAAATTACATCCAGGGTATAGGTTTGATAATGAAACCCTTAAAAGGGGTATTAATAAATGCATATTATTCCATTTGTTGCTTAGTCAGTAGTAACCAGAGCTCCCTATATTTTCCCTATTCAGCTAACTAGAATTGCTAAAGACTTAACAATTGGACATCCGACATTCACTAAAAGTTCTGGATCCAACAGAAAAAAGGGAGAGCTTGCTATCAGGGTAAATGGTGATCCAGTCTAATTCTTTCTTTGGGTGAGTGACAGCCCTCTACGTTAGAGTTTGTCTGAGATTCCCTACTAAGGTAAATTCTATAAAAATTTCTATGGAAACCATCTGCAGTGACTTTGAAGACTTAGGCAAGAAAGTGAAAGAATTGGGAGCGCAGGTGGTCTTCTCATCCATCCTCCCAGTGGATGGCCATGGAACAATGAGGTGGAATAAGATTCTACAGGTGAACAACTGGCTACGTCGATGGTGCCGTCAACAAGGATTTGGATTTCTGGATCACGGAATGAATTACCTATACGATGGACTACTTGCTAGAGATGGGGTGCACCTTACGAAGACTGGAAAACATGTATTTGGAAGTCGCCTTGCTACACTGATCAGAAGAGCTTTAAACTAGAACAATGTGGGAAGGGAAGCAAAAGGCCAGAAAAAGCCATACAGCTGACAAATACTATTGAGATCTCTGCTACTGGAAGTGGAAAAGAAGAACAAAGACAAAAAAATCTAAATAATAAAAATATGGGAGGAAGAGAAACCAATCACAAACTAAAATGTTTTTATACAAATGCACAAAGCATGGGCAACAAACAAGGAGAATTGGAACTACTAATGCAGGAAAAGGAATATGATGTCATTGGAATCACTGAAACTTGGTGGGACGATACACATGATTGGAATAAAAGGCTAAAAGGATACAACTTATTTGCAAGAAACAGACTTGATAAACGAGGAGGAGGTGTTGCATTGTATGTTAGAAAAGCGTATATCTGCACAGAGATTGAAGCTTCAGAGACTGGGAGTTCTGTGGAAACTGTTTGGGTAAGAATACAAGGAGAGAACAACGGAAAGGACACCATTGTAGGCATTTACTACAGGCCACCTGGGCAAGCTGAAGATATGGATGAACTCTTTATGTATCAAATGACCAAGTTCTCCAAAAAATATGACGTAGTGGTCATGGGAGATTTCAACTATCCAGACATTTGTTGGGAATCTCTCTCAAGTAAAACTAACAGGTCAAGCAAATTCTTATCCTCTCTTGCTGACAACTTTATCTTCCAAAAGGTAGGGGAGAAAACAAGGGGATCTGCTACTTTGGATCTAATCCTTATAAACAGGGAGGAAATGGTTGAGGAGGTAAAGGTGGCTGGGACCCTAGGAGGCAGCGATCATGCTATTATAGAATTTTGGATAACTAGAGGAGGAAGACATGTGAAGACTCAGACTTCAAGGTTAGATTTTAGAAAGGCAGATTTTAAGAGACTCAGAAAGAGAATAGGAGGGATCCAATGGCTGGATGTCCTTAAGGACAAAAATGTCCAGGAAGGATGGGAAATTTTTAAAAATGAGATTCTCAAAGCACAGTCGTTAACAATCCCGAAAAGTAGGAAGAATGGGAAGCATTTAAGGAAACCAGGATGGATGAACACAGAACTTAAACACATGCTAAAAAGAAAGAAAGAAATGTTTATTAAATGGAAAGAGGGAGGCATATCTAAAGAAGATTATAATGCAGTCTGCAGATCCTGCAGGGCACGTATCAGGTTAGCTAAAGCTGACAATGAATTAAGGCTTGCAAGAGATGTCAAAAGCAATAAAAAAGGATTTTGGGGGTATGTCAAAAGTAAAAGAAAAGTCAAAGATGCTATAGGATTTTTACAGGATGAAAATGGAGAAATGGTAAGAGAGGATGTTGAGAAGGCCGAACTTTTTAATTCCTATTTTGCATCTGTTTTCTCTCAGAAAGAAAATGTAACATCAACTGATCTTCACTGTCCTTTTAAAGGAATAGAGGAATCCAAGTTATCAGTAAACAGAAAGATCGTGAGGGAATATTTAGCTAACTTAAATGAGTTCAAGTCTCCAGGTCCAGATGAATTACACCCCAGAGTACTGAAGGAGATTGTAGAAGAAATTTTAGAACCACTCTCCATAATCTTTGAAAATTCTTGGAGAACAGGAGAAGTCCCAGAAGACTGGAGAAGAGCAAATGTTGTTCCTATCTTCAAAAAGGGGAAGAAGGTGGACCCAGGGAACTATAGGCCGGTGAGTCTGACTTCTATACCAGGAAAGATCTTTGAACAAATTATTAAACAACATGTATGTAAGTACATGGATAAGAATGAAGTGATTAACCAGAGTCAGCATGGGTTTGTAACTAACAAGTCATGTCAGACTAACTTAATTTCCTTCTATGACAGAATCACTGACTGGGTGGATCAGGGAAATGCTGTAGATATAGTATATCTTGACTTCAGCAAAGCATTTGACAAAGTATCTCACATCATCCTTATTGAAAAAATGACCAAGTATGCAATGGACCAGGCAACTGTTAGGTGGATTCATAACTGGCTTAGTGATCGGACTCAAAGGGTGGTTGTAAATGGCTTCACATCCAGCTGGATGAATGTCTCAAGTGGGGTACCACAGGGCTCCGTCCTGGGACCTGTATTGTTCAACATCTTTATCAATGATTTAGATGAAGGAATTGAGGGTAAACTGATTAAATTTGCTGATGACACAAAGCTAGGAGGGATAGCTAATACTAGAGAAGAGAGAGAGAGGATTCAAAAAGACCTAAATAAACTGGAGCAGTGGGCAGCAACCAACAGAATGGTTTTTAACAGGGAAAAATGCAAAGTACTACATCTGGGCAATAAAAATGAAAAAAGCATATACAGAATGGGAGGAATAGAGCTGAACAACAGTACATGTGAAAAAGACTTAGGTATACTAATAGATCATAGACTGAACATGAGTCAACAGTGTGATGCAGCAGCAAAAAAGGCAAATACAATTCTGGGATGTATTAACAGAAGCATACAGTCTAGATCACGTGAAGTCATTATCGGTCTTTACTCCTCTTTGGTCAGACCTCATCTGGAATACTGTGTACAGTTTTGGGCACCACATTTTAAAAAAGACATCGACAAACTGGAGCAAGTTCAGAAAAGAGCGACCAGAATGGTGACTGGTCTGCAAACCATGTCCTATGAGGAACGGTTGCAGGATTTGGGAATGTTTAGCTTGCAAAAAAGAAGACTGAGAGGAGACTTAATAGCTGTCTACAAATATGTCAAGGGCTGTCACATTGTAGAAGGATCATCTTTATTCTCATTTGCACAAGGAAAGACTAGAAGCAATGGGATGAAACTAAATGGGAGGAGACACAGATTAGATATTAGAAAAAACTTTTTGACAGTTAGGGTGATTAATGAGTGGAACAGGCTGCCACGAGAGGTGGTGAGTTCCCCTTCAATGGACGTCTTCAAACAGAGGCTGGACAGACATCTGTCTGAGATGATCTAGTGAATCCTGCTTTGAGCAGGGGGTTGGACCAGATGACCCAGGAGGTCCCTTCCAACTCTACCATTCTATGATTCTATGATTCTATGATTCTAAAAAGACCTGCGCTCAGCAAAATTATTCTTGAGTCTCCAATTGGAGGGGTACTTGATATCCTACACACTAAGTGCCAGTAGAGATAAGCAGATTGATCCACGAAGGATAGAGTTTGAGTTGAATTTCCTGAAGTTCACAGTTTCATGTGAATTCAAACACTTTGAGATTTGATTTGGGGTTGGCCAAAAAAAAAACTTGCCTGGCACTATTTCCCACACTGTTGAAGCATCAGACAGCCGGCGAATGTCAATTTGCAAGGATAGATGGGCTTCCTCATAATGCCCTGCAGCTATAATAACGCACCCCCGGGGCAATGGGGTACTCGGCAGCCTGGCCTATGGATGCTGGGGGGGTATGTCACAGTGGCTGGCCCGGCCCGTGGCCCAGGGCGGTCAACCAAAAAGGGGATTGTAACTTGGATAGAAACTAAAAATAAAGTAAATAGTTCATGAAGCCACCTGTGGTACCTGGTAAGGTTTACCAGAGCTGCTGCAGACCTCCAGGGGTGATGGGATGGCAGCTGAGGTGTTTCTGCTCCCCACAGGTGGAGCGGGCCCCCGGGGCAGTGTGGAGTTTGGTGGGTGGTTATGCTGGGACTTGTAGTGCAGGCGGGATGGCGCAGCAGGAGTAACTGACAGAGACAGGGAATTTGCTTCAATACCTTTACTGGTGCGGATGTCAGGTACGGTCCAGGGTACTCAGTAGGATGGGTGCACTTCAGGACTTCTCCCCAGTGAGCGGGTATAAGGCCTCCTGGTCCGTGTCTGCCTCTCTGTATGCTCCTGGCCAGCCTACAACTGGGCCTAGATTATGTGTTGTGCTGTTCCATCACCTGTCGCTCGGTAGTAGGACCTTCTGCTGGCAACCACTATCCCTGGTCGCCGGGGCCTTCCTGGTTCCTGGTCCTGTAATGGATCTAGCTTCAGGTCTGCCAGGGACTTGTAGTCCTCCTGGAATGCCGGTGGTCCCTACTGGGTATAAAGGACCCTGTAGGCGCGTACCCGGTGTCCGGTTTATATACTCGGGGTGAGCCTATGATGCTCCTCTGCCCCCTTCAACTCCTCTCTCCTCTGCCTTCGGCCACACTCAGGGCCCTCAATGCACAGCAGCAGCCGCCGTGCTGCGTCTTCGCTGCTCTCAGCGTCAGCACGCTCTCCAACAACTAACTGCACTGCCTAGCTCCACCCTCCATATATATATCCCTATCAGGGCTCCCTCTGCTGGTATGAGGTGGAAGGATGGAGGTGTTTGTATGTAGTGAGGGCCTCTTGTGGAGAAGTCCATCCATGCACCCTGGGTCCTGTGGTACCTGTGAACAGCAGGGTGCCACAATAACAACTAGTGAATTATCATACCTTGTACAGTGGTGGTCAGTACCTGGGTCATCATAGATCAGCGGTTCCTAGTGGAGCACAGTTTGTACAGCAGAGTCATTTTCCATCTCCAGAGTCACTAAGTCTTATGATCAGCTGAGTTCTTTCTCTCTCTCTTGTAGAGTGTAAGCTCTTATGGTCAGCAGAGTCCTCTCTTCTATAGAGTGGAAGATCTTATGTACAGCGGGGTCCTCTCTCTCTCTCCTGTAGAGTATAAGCTCTTATAGTCAGCGAGGTCCTCTGTCTCTCTCTTTCTTTTCTACTATAGAGTAAAAGCTCTTATAGTCAGCAGGGTGCCCTCTCTCTCGCTTTCTCTCTCTCTCCTATAGACTATAAGCTCTAATGGTCCTCAGGATCCTCTCTCTCCTGTGGAGTATAAGCTCTTATGGTCAGTTGGGTCCTATCTCTCTCTACTATAGAGTGTAAGCTCTTATGGTCATTGAGGTCCTCTGTCTCTCTCTCCTATAGAGTACAAGCTCTTAAGGTCAGCAAAGTCTTCTCTCTCTTTCTCTCCTGTGGAGTATAAGCTCTTATGGTCAGTTGGGTCCTCTTTCCATGTGTGTTTTCAGTGCAATTCAAAGCTTTCTAGTATTGAGATTTGCGTGAATTTATTCGCAGAAAATCTAGTTTTTTAGGAAATATTGGCGAACTCACATTTCAAAACATCTGTTCATCTCTACTTTCTAAGCCAATTAGGTAATTTCCACCAGCATAATTTTTAAAAGTTGAAGTTATTTTAAGAATTTACCATAATATGTGGGATGGCAATAACATCACTCCCCCATGGACATCACAACGTAGAGAAAATCTTCTGAATGGTCATGGATTTGTGTCGGAAAGGCTCATTTAGTCCATAAGACAATACCGCCAGTGAATTAGCTACAGCATTACTTAGAGCACTTAACACTCTTATGTACTGTTTCCATCTCAGTTACTAAAAATTTCAGGTACAGAATTGTAATCAATGATTCCAGTCAATAAGTTTGCTTAAAATATAGGGTAAGAGCATATTAAAGGGTTATTCTTAAAATAGTAAGTTATCCCTATCCCTATATCTATTGATCACTGGGAGACCGACCACTGTGCTCACCTTTCTCCAGCAGTACTATAGACAATGAATAAAGTGGAGGTTTGTAGCACCAAACGCTACATTCGAGACTGTTCCAGAATCCCATTAATAGGATTCATGGGGTTGGACCTCCCAGTGATCAGTAAGAATCCCCTTTCCCATAGAGAGGAGATAACTACAGGGTAGGCCATTTATATGGATACACCTAAATTAAATGAGAATGTTTGTTTTGGATCCAAATTTATTTTTTTCAATGGGAAGAGGGTCATGTGTCATATGAAATTCTCAATAAGTTTGATAAGAAAAACAATGGTGTGCTTGGTTTTAATGTAACTTTATTCTTTCATGAGTTTTTTACAAGTTTATAACCACTTATAAAATGTGTTCAAAGTGCTGCCCATTGTGTTGGATTGTCAATGCAACCCTCTTCTCCCACTCTTGAAACACTGATAGCAACACCGCAGAAGAAATGCTAGCACAGGCTTACAGTATCCGTTGTTTCAGATGCTGCACTTTGAACACATTTTATAAGTGGTCATTAACTTGTAAAAAACTCATGAAAGAATAAAGTTATGTTAAAACCAAGCACACCATTGTTTTTCTTATGAAATTCTCAATAAGTTTGATGTGTCACATGACCCTCTTCCCATTGAAAACAATAAAGTTGGATCCAAAATGCCCGACTTCAAAATGGCCACCATGGTCACCACCCATCTGGAAAAGTTTTCCCCCTCCCATATACTAATGTGCCACAAACAGTAAATTGATATCACCAACCATTCCCATTTAATTTAGGTGTATCCATGTAAATGGCATTTTGTGAATAACATTTAATTAGAGATGAGTCAAATGGGTTTGGGTAGAATCTGAATCTCAACTTTTTTTCCTGGCAAAACTTGACCAATACTACTAAAAATGATAAAAATACATAAAACTACCTAAAAGAAAATAAAACAGCGTTAATTTTTGAAGAGCGAAATAAAAGCTGTTTTGGGAAAAGAGAGGTCTCTTTTGAGACAGTTTTATAATTCTGCGCCAATATGTTTTAAATGCAAGAAGCATAAGATCCAAGTGAACCTTGTCTAAACTTTTGACAGATTTATACTACATTATAAATCTCATATTAATTTCCAATTTGCAGTTTCTCACCAGCAAAACGGTGGAATTTCTATAATCTCAATTTACAGCTATGTAGTCCACTTCACATGGAAGCTTTAAGATAATAGTTGATATGTAATTTAGTCGCCATGGCTCCTACTGTTCTTCTTTGAACTAGATATTATTAATGGTCCTCGTGGATATATATTACCGTGTCAGAATGGGGTCAACTTACAGCTTGCTGCGAAATGACTCTTAAATAAAATATGTATAAAAGTGGCCATAGAAACAAAGATTTGGCCATGATCAGATGAACTTGTTGATATTGGAGTGAATTCTCAAGCCACATTAATGCACACATATTTCTGCTATCAAATGAACGTCTTCACTTTCAGAAATGGCTGTGTGTGGCCTTCAAATACATGAGAATTTCTTTGAACGTTATTTAGAGGTGTAACATTCATAAGGCAATTCGAGGTCAGGTGCAAAGAAAGCAGACACATCACAGTGGTGCCTAAAGAGACCTTCTGCTATAGTTATGTTGGGGGACCTGTTAAAGAATTTTCACTAAGGTCCAGGAGCTACAAATTACACCCTCGCCTAAAGTGGCACCCACCAGATGGGCAGCATTTTCTCAGTCCATTTACATGCAATCTCTATGTTAAGTCATCACCAATTTGGGGTCAATTCCCTTGACATAATAGAACTCCTGCCTTATTTTTACAAGAGATGGCGCTGTGCATCAGTAACTGTTAACTTCAATCCTTCAGGAAAATGTATTCATGAAGTGAATATGTAATAAGAAATGAAGCTATTGTTTAAATCAGGTTGTGTTAAATATTTTTTTTCTTTGTTCAAATTTTTGTCATAATTTTTTCTCCATAAGACAACCTTTATTAAAAATAAAAATGAGAAATCTTGCAATTTTCACACTGGCCACTAGGGCTTTTTAGGCTTTAACTTCCTGATGTTTCAGGAAATCTACATATACAATGAGCAGACTCCTTATCTCTTGTACTGAAATATCTAATGAATATGTGCAAAGGTCACTCTGTAGGAAGGGGGCAGGGTCAGTTCTGACTCCACCTATTGTGATTGATGGATTATTATCAGCTGTGTTTAGAAGTCTTACGTTTCATTATAAGCCTATGTTCACACATTGCATTTTTTCAGCATTTTTTTCTCTACAGCAAAACCTGATCTGTTGGCAGGAAAGAAGCTGCATTTAAAACGCAGGTTTTAGTGTGTTTTTTGGTGCTTTTTTTGGTGCATTTTTCAGGATCCCAAAGTTCAACTTTGATCCCACCACAGAAGCATGAACACAGGTCACCAATGCAAGACATATGTGAAACAATATTAACCAGAATTTCAAATGTAACAGTGGAGGAGGTGAACTGTTCAGGAATAGTTTTCCTAAGACACTGGCAGTGCAATGAGTTTGTAGGACACTTTATTTTCACATTATGGTCTGCCATTCAGTTGCTTAGGCATTGTTCAATTTCACACCTCCCTGGGCCACAGGTATTGTTCAATCCCACCTCTAGTTCAGCCAATGTTTAAACTGTACACATCACTAATTTAATTAAACTGTTCTAATCAAAGCTGCCATCTCAGTTGACCAAGACAAGATGATAAAAACACAAAAATAAATGAGTTTCACATACTTTTGTACTTGCTTTTTTCACTAAAACACAGCAAAATCTGATAGCTATGTTCACACTAGGCGTTTTTTCAGCGTTTTTTCATTACCCTTTACTTTTAATGGGTGAAAAACGCTGAAAAAATGCAGAAAAAACACTGAAAGAAGTGACATGCTCTATTCTGCAAAAAGCATGCAAAGCTCAAAATACTGATCAAACAAAAACCAAAGTGTGTGCATGAGATTTCTGGAATCTCAGACTTTGCTGGTACTGGAAAACGCAGCTGAAAATTTGCAAAAAGAAACGCTGAAAAAACGCAATGTGTGAACATAGCCTAACCCTGTACCTGATGATAAGCAGCCTGCTGAAAACGCTTCCACAAAGAACAGGAAATGTAAGTCTAAAAAAGCCTTAGTGGCCAGTGTGAAAATTGAAGATTACAAATTTTTTTTTTTTAGTAAAGTTCATGATATACTGTACATATAAAAAAAAAAACTTTGTCAAAAGCTAAAAAAAAGTAACAAAAACCTGGTGTAAACAATAGGTAATTTTCTGATGACACATTCCCTTTAAATATAATTATATGTCTTACTGAGATCAATATTTACTAGTATAGCAGACTGTAAACCTTTGATCCAGACTAGATGACATCACTGGCCCCCTAATGTCAGGGCCTAAAAGGAAGTAAAGTTCAAGATGATTGTACTCAGACTTTTGCTTAACCTGGACTAATTGTTCTGACTATAACTTCAAAGCCTCCTGTTATCTTTACCTTGTATATAAAAGTCAATGTCCTGGTATTTATTGTAGGTTAATGTGTGATGAATTATCATTTGTGTACCATATAAACATATTCTTCACTATCTTTCATCTTATCCTTGTCTTGGGCCACGCTGGGTGCAGTGCCATGTCTTGGCGTACAAACCACCCATTGACTTGTGCTTTCTATGATTTAACATGAAGTTTCAGCCAGGCAACTGATGTTGAAATGGACATCTGATAACTGTTGGTCAATAGATAACTATAATAATACATTTTAGTTAGTGGGGCTACAGGTTAACATTTCTACTTGTGGAAAGTGCCAAGTCAGTGTAAAGAGATTTATAGACCATGCAATGATATAGCAATCTTAAAACTCAATATTGACCCTTTATTAAGCCTTACCACATGACTTAGGATAAGAAGCCAAACCAGAAACTCGCTTTGCAGCCATATATTTAAAGGTGTTTGCTCCTCATCAGTGCAAAGCAGTAGGTCTGATTTGGCTGGGTGAAAGGACTCTGACAAGGGATCAACGGGGTAATGTTTCTCTTTGTGGAGATAGCCAAGCCAGCCTAAGGAGACTTATAGGCCATGCAGTGCTCCTCTGTGAATTTAAATATGCAAATAGACTCTACAGAGTAGAAAAGAACAGGAACTCTGGTGCCACCTATTAAGTGTAGTAATCCTAAAAGTTAATATCTACCATTTAATGCACCTTGCCATATAGTATGACTAGATAATAGTCATACTATAGGGCAAGATAATAATGCAAACCGGAACTTCCATTTGCAGACACATGTTTCGCCATGTTTGCCTCTCATCAGTGCAAATCAGGAGGTCTGATTTGGCTGAGTGACCCTGTCACAGTCATCTCATCTAGCCAAATCAGACCTCCTGCTTTGCACTAATGAGGGGAAAACATCCCAAAACAAGTTTAAATTTTATTTAGAAAGAAATGGCGGTTCGGGATACAATCCTGTCAAATAACTTATGGCTAAAATTGAGCTGGGCTTTATTATTTGAACATCAGTGTTAAACATCATCATGAATGTTTGTGTTAAATTGATGCCAATTACATCATCTATCATATTAACGTACAAGCAGTTCTCAGGGTGCATTTACACTGGTTGCTTATAGGGAACCTATCACCAGATGATTTTTCCCATGCAACCTACAGCCACCACCTTTCAGCCCTGTGTTACAGCATTCTGGAATGCTGTATATATATCTCAAAGCCACCCTGCAAACTAAAAAAAGACTTACACTTACCTACGGGGCGGTCCGGACCGATGGGTATCGCTGGTCTAGGTCCAGCACCTCTTCTCTTCTTGCGATGCCATCCTCCTTGACATAGGATGCGTCAATCACACAAAGTAGAAAAGTACGATGGCATCATAAGAGAGAAGGCACTGTACCAAGACAAGCGACGTCCATCGGATAGGACCGCCCTGTAGGCAAGTATAATACAAGGTCTTTTTTTGCTTTGCAGGGTGGCTTGGAGACTTATATACAGCATTCCAGAATGCTGTAACACAGGGCTGAAAGGTCGTGGTCGTATGTTATATGGGAAAAACCTGGTGACAGGTTCTCTTTAATAAACTGTGATAGGCCAACGGCACTTTCATGCACAAAGAACGATCATTAAAGGGAATCTGTCAACAGGTTTATGTAATTTCAGAGCAGCATGATGTGGGGCTGAGAAACTGATTCCAGTGATGTCACTTACTAGGCTGTATGCTGTTTCAATAAAATCAGTGTTTTATTAGCCGGAGACTACCACTAGCTAGGTGTCTCGTGCTTACTATTCAACTGCTCTGTGTAATCACTCCCCCCCCACTGATTAGCAGCTGTCTGTCAGTGTACAGTTTACATAGAAAGCTGAAAATCAGTTGTGTGGGCGGGGTTATACAGAGCTCAGCATTCTGAGCTCTGCTAGATCTGCAGCAGAGAAAACTGTGATTGTATCAAAAAGACAGCAGGCAGACCAGCAAGTGAATCATCACTGGAATCAAGGTCCCTTCATCGTGCTTCTCTCAAATTATATATCAAAAGCCTGCTAACAGATTCCTTTTAATAGGATCGTATTGCTTTCTTTGGGGGGTTGCACAGGACCTGTGCTGTCAAAAACAAAGATTTTTAAACATACTTAGAAATTATTTCACCCAGGAACTAGTGTTTTACTCATTCATCAGGTGTTTGGCAACTTGTTATGGCAGACTGATAATCGGAAGTGAATTTTCCTAGCGACGATCATTCCTGAACAGATGTGTAAGGGTCGCCAAACATGTGAAATCGCTGTCGGCTGAACAGTCTCTCCTAAATCCCACATATTCATGAATGCTAGAGTCGGCCAAGTGTTTCTGTATTTTTAATGGACAAAGGGGAAAAAGATGTCAGCAGACACCTGTCATTGACTTATCTGTCTTGAAAATAAAAGAAGCAGTTGTTTCAATTTTGGCTGCTAAACATCATCTGCCGGTGGCTATCTACATCATATGATCGACTAGTCTTGCTGGCTTTAATATTTGTTTGCTTTAGAAAAATCCTACAGGTTCCCACATTCATTAAAGTCGGCAGAACCCCCTGATTTTGGTGGACCGGTGAATTATCTTCGGCAAATCATTTTAGGGAAGGAAGGATGAGTCCTGTAGAACTCCACCACTTGTATGTGTCAGCAGTTTATTCCCCTTTCCCCATTAAAAACACTTCTCTTAATCAATCATGCATGTATATGGAGAAATTTGGAGAGATAAATGACAGCAAACAGGTATGGACATCTTATGCACGTCTTATCCATCAATTAGAGCTGTACAGAATTTTTTTTAGAGGATTGACGGAAAACGGCACATCCACAAATCTTTATTAATTATGCAAAAGAAATAGAAAAAAGGTTAAAATCAAAATGGCATGGTCTAAAAATTCAATTACGCATTTATGGCATCTCAGCGCCCTTACTCGTATTGAGGCGTACATACCATTGGTGCAAACTGGGCGGCCGCACGGAGTCCCAAGAGGTAAGGGGGCCACTTCTTCCTCCAAAGAATCTGGAATTGTGCTTTATGATGAGCAATTGGACTGCAAAGGGCCCATATATTGTTCTGCTCCTGAATGCATGTAAGATAGTATCACAATCTGCCATAACAGTACGTTCTGTTTGGGGAATCAACTCCCACTGACAACTGTCATGGCACTACGGTGGGAAATGATGAACAAGGCACAAAAGAGATCGGCTTTATTTTCTTTTTATCCCAGAGATCATATCTCTCCAACTGTTTTCCATTTTGCTCACACCATGTCCAATATATTCAACTTGTGGCATCGCTCCATCAGTAAAGTTAACTTTGGCCACATATAGTAGCACTTTTCACTGATTTCAAATATTAGGTTACGGTAACATTAATTTTCATCAAAGCAAGCAATTCTAGTACCAATAGAAATATTTGAACGTTTCTGCAGTTATATTAATAATACTAGACTTCTTCATTGTGGAGTTTCCAGCTGGGTGGAACACATTAAAATACCACTCAATGGGATATACGTGTATACTATTAGGAAGTCTTTGCTTATGTAAACATAGTGAATGAGAATATACAGTCAGGCCATGACAAACAGAACGTCAGCACGTTTTACAGCAGATTTCATAAGTAAGGAGACAAAGATTTATCATTACAGGACGTGCTTACATTACACAACAATAAATTCCACTCTCTAGGTATATATTTAACAATATACAATCTGACATGAGTGACAGGAGAACACAAAACTGGATAATTCTACAGCAATAAAGGAAACTAAGGCAGAAATACTGTCTTATCTATTGTTCAATAAATTTAAAAAAATACTAAGACTAGAAAAAAATAGTATTATACTCATCCGGCTTACTGATACAACATTTCTAGAAAAAGGGTATGTGCACATACTGTATCTGGTATTTGCAGCAGGTTGTTTGCAGCAGAGTGTTGGCAGGAGAAATGCTGCATGCATTTTTGATGCTACAGATTTGAAAAAAAGAAAACACTTTGACGGCTAAAATCCGCAAGGAAAAATAAGCAGCATGAAAAATGAGATTTCAGAAATCTCATTCACTTTTTGTACAAAAAAAGATGAAAAATAGTGTATAAAATGGATACACCACAGGAGGTATTGGTCGATATTTTGGCCAAAATACGCAAGCTCGGAACCCACGTCAAAAATCCTCACACTTGCGAGTACTAACACTAAATTTAAAAATGGGATAAAATTTAAAAAAACATCACAGAAAAAGATAAAGCCTTACCAACACCAGGTCAGATTGCCAATGAAATAGCAGGATGCATCAGACCTCCATGATGTCCCATGTTCGCCATTTTTAATTTTACTCGGTACTCTCCTGAGCAAGTCAGTAATCGAGATGCTCGAAGCTCGCCGAGTACTTGCGAGATGCTTGGGCAGATTCTCGGGTCTCCTCCCTGCATATTTGGCGCTCTTTACAGAGCCAATAAACATGCAGGGATTGCCTGCCACTCACTGTAATGCCGCAGCCATGTTGGTTGTTGCATTAAAGTGATTGGCTGGCCACACAGCGTCATCAGGTCTATATCAGACCTGGTGCCGCTTTGCTCGTCAGTCTACTCCGCAATCAGGCAGTGTAGGGAGAAGTGCTGCTGAGCTAGGGAGAGATTTGCTTGTGTATTCGGTAGTATAGGGAGAAAATAAGTACATTACACATATCCATCTCAACAAACAGTTCTTCTGAGGACTAATCCATCTGCAGAGATATTAGGCAGGCAGTGTATATAGCAGACTGCACAGCACATAGTACAAGAGCCTCCATTCCAGTTCTGTCTGCTGCTGCTGCTGTTAGACATTTCTAGACATAGGTCCAGGACTCAGGGGCCAGGAATAATTTTTTTTGGCATCTTAATCCTCATTATTTGCTTAAAAAGCAATGGAGAGAAGACCGTTTTTCTGTGCCATTTGCTTGTTGGCAGTGCAGAATACAGCCAGGTCCTTTCCATATTACAGTGCTAAAAATCCAGCTATTTAAAACTGTGTTTTCTCCATCACACGGATCACAAATATGTTTTCAGAAAATACTGCCATTTCTGGCCTCCATTAAAAATTAATTTCAGTGTGTCAGCGAAGTTTTAAACACCGGTTTGCTTTTCCAAATAGTTACCTACAGGCCAGGTATTTAAAACTGTGGTTTGTCCATCACACAGATTACATATAACTTCACTCCAAATTCAGCCATTTGTAGTGAGCGTGGATGATATTGTCCTCCATTTAAAATGGGCAAGGCGTGTGGCAAGGGACGGGGAACTGGACGTGATGGTGATGGTGCATGCAGAGGCCGAGGCCGTGGGCAAGCTGAAATTGTGCCACAACAAATAAGAATACAAGGAGTATTGGGTAAGAATACAAGGAGAGAACAACGGAAAGGACACCATTGTAGGCATTTACTACAGGCCACCTGGGCAAGCTGAAGATATGGATGAACTCTTTATGTATCAAATGACCAAGTTCTCCAAAAAATATGACGTAGTGGTCATGGGAGATTTCAACTATCCAGACATTTGTTGGGAATCTCTCTCAAGTAAAACTAACAGGTCAAGCAAATTCTTATCCTCTCTTGCTGACAATTTTATCTTCCAAAAGGTAGGGGAGAAAACAAGGGGATCTGCTACTTTGGATCTAATCCTTATAAACAGGGAGGAAATGGTTGAGGAGGTAAAGGTGGCTGGGACCCTAGGAGGCAGCGATCATGCTATTATAGAATTTTTAGATAACTAGAGGAGGAAGACATGTGAAGACTCAAACTTCAAGGTTAGATTTTAGAAAGGCAGATTTTAAGAGACTCAGAAAGAGAATAGGAGGGATCCAATGGCTGGATGTCCTTAAGGACAAAAATGTCCAGGAAGGATGGGAAATTTTTAAAAATGAGATTCTCAAAGCACAATCGTTAACAATCCCGAAAAGTAGGAAGAATGGGAAGCATTTAAGGAAACCAGGATGGATGAACACAGAACTTAAACACATGCTAAAAAGAAAGAAAGAAATGTTTATTAAATGGAAAGAGGGAGGCATATCTAAAGAAGATTATAATGCAGTCTGCAGATCCTGCAGGGCACGTATCAGGTTAGCTAAAGCTGACAATAAATTAAGGCTTGCAAGAGATGTCAAAAGCAATAAAAAAGGATTTTGGGGGTATGTCAAAAGTAAAAGAAAAGTCAAAGATGCTATAGGATTTTTACAGGATGAAAATGGAGAAATGGTAAGAGAGGATGTTGAGAAGGCCGAACTTTTTAATTCCTATTTTGCATCTGTTTTCTCTCAGAAAGAAAATGTAACATCAACTGATCTTCACTGTCCTTTTAAAGGAATAGAGGAATCCAAGTTATCTGTAAACAGAAAGATTGTGAGGGAATATTTAGCTAACATAAATGAGTTCAAGTCTCCAGGTCCAGATGAATTACACCCCAGAGTACTGAAGGAGATCGTAGAAGAAATTTTAGAACCACTCTCCATAATCTTTGAAAATTCTTGGAGAACAGGAGAAGTCCCAGAAGACTGGAGAAGAGCAAATGTTGTTCCTATCTTCAAAAAGGGGAAGAAGGTGGACCCAGGGAACTATAGGCCGGTGAGTCTGACTTCTATACCAGGAAAGATCTTTGAACAAATTATTAAACAACATGTATGTAAGTACATGGATAAGAATGAAGTGATTAACCAGAGTCAGCATGGGTTTGTAACTAACAAGTCATGTCAGACTAACTTAATTTCCTTCTATGACAGAATCACTGACTGGGTGGATCAGGGAAATGCTGTAGATATAGTATATCTTGACTTCAGCAAAGCATTTGACAAAGTATCTCACACCATCCTTATTGAAAAAATTACCAAGTATGCAATGGACCAGGCAACTGTTAGGTGGATTCATAACTGGCTTAGTGATCGGACTCAAAGGGTGGTTGTAAATGGCTTTACATCCAGCTGGATGAATGTCTCAAGTGGGGTACCACAGGGCTCCGTCCTGGGACCTGTATTGTTCAACATCTTTATCAATGATTTAGATGAAGGAATTGAGGGTAAACTGATTAAATTTGCTGATGACACAAAGCTAGGAGGGATAGCTAATACTAGAGAAGAGAGAGAGAGGATTCAAAAAGACCTAAATAAACTGGAGCAGCGGGCAGCAACCAACAGAATGGTTTTTAACAGGGAAAAATGCAAAGTACTACATCTGGGCAATAAAAATGAAAAAAGCATATACAGAATGGGAGGAATAGAGCTAAGCAACAGTACATGTGAAAAAGACTTAGGTATACTAATAGATCATAGACTGAACATGAGTCAACAGTGTGATGCAGCAGCAAAAAAAGCAAATACAATTCTGGGATGTATTAACAGAAGCATACAGTCTAGATCACGTGAAGTCATTATCGGTCTTTACTCCTCTTTGGTCAGACCTCATCTGGAATACTGTGTACAGTTTTGGGCACCACATTTTAAAAAAGACATAGACAAACTGGAGCAAGTTCAGAGAAGAGCGACCAGAATGTTGACTGGTCTGCAAACCATGTCCTATGAGGAACGGTTGCAGGATTTGGGAATGTTTAGCTTGCAAAAAAGAAGACTGAGAGGAGACTTAATAGCTGTCTACAAATATGTCAAGGGCTGTCACATTGTAGAAGGATCATCTTTATTCTCATTTGCACAAGGAAAGACTAGAAGCAATGGGATGAAACTAAATGGGAGGAGACACAGATTAGATATTAGAAAAAACTTTTTGACAGTTAGGGTGATTAATGAGTGGAACAGGCTGCCACGAGAGGTGGTGAGTTCCCCTTCAATGGACGTCTTCAAACAGAGGCTGGACAGACATCTGTCTGAGATGATCTAGTGAATCCTGCTTTGAGCAGGGGGTTGGACCAGATGACCCAGGAGGTCCCTTCCAACTCTACCATTCTATGATTCTATGATTCTATGAACAACATCTTCTCACCTGACCTTCCTGTCCCAATTTCTAGGGGACCGCAGCACACCACTATTGAACCCAGAGCAGTGTCAAAAGGTTGTTGGTTGGATAGCAGATAATGCTTCCAGTCACTTTGCCACCACCACCATCACCCTGTCTTCCAGAAGGTCAAGTCTCAGTAGCCGTGAGTCTGAACTGCATATTCCTCACCCTGATCCTCCTTCCTCCCACCATGCCGAGTGCCCGGAGACAACTGATCCCACACTTGGACAAGCCGAAGAACTGTTCACTTTTCCATTTATAGATTCGGGCCTCTCGCCCTGTCCACTTGAAGTGGGGCAAAAGGAGATCGCATGTAGCAATGCCCAAATATTTGATCAGCCACAGTCACACGAAGGTGACGGTGGGAAAGTGTCCCAAGAGGTGGACGATGATGATACACAATTGCCAGAAAGTCAGGAGGAGGACCAGGATGCGGAAGTGGAAGGCGAGGTGGTGGATGATATAGTAATTGACCCAACCTGGCAGGAGGACATGCAGAGCGAGGAGAGCAGTACACAGGGGGAGGGAGGCAGAGCACCCCAACAGGCAGGAAGAAGCAGTGTCGTGGCCGCAGACAGAAGGCAGGCAACCGTTTCCCGTAACACCAACACGAAGGAAGTTGCCAGTACAACTGTTAGGTCTTTCCGAGTCTGATTGTTTTTTAAAGACTCTACCGATAGCCCCAAACAGACCATTTGCACCCCCTGCCAGGCAAGCATCAGCAGGGGTGGCAAAACGACCTGCCTGACCACCACCAGCATGATCAGGCACATGGCAGCAAAGCACCCAACTTTGTGGGCCGAACTGCAACATCCAGGAAGAGTGTCTGTGGGTGGCACCAATGCTTCTTCCGCTGTTGTGCATGCAAGACAATCCCCTGTCAATGGTGCATGCGGAGATGTCTCCTGCACTACACCTGTCATTGCACATTCTCAAGTAGCAGCATCAGCAAGCACAGCCACGTCCTTGTCTCAGCGCAGCGTTCCATTGTCCATACCCCAGTCCTTGGAATGCAAGCACAAATACGCAGCCAACAACCCACAGGCCACACTACTAAATTCCCACATTTCGCAATAGCTTGCCCTCGAAATGTTGCCTTTTAGGCTCATGGAGACAGAGGCATTCCGCAACCTGATGGTGGCGGCCGTCCCTCAGTACTCGGTCCCCAGCCGCCACTATTTCTCCCTGTGTGCCGTCCCCACATTACCAAGCACGTATCCCAAAACATTAGCCATGCCCTCAACAATGCAGTTACCGGGAAAGTACACCTAACCACGGACACGTGGAAAAGTGCTTGTGGGCAGGGAAGGTACATCTCACTGACGGCACACTGGGTTAACATAGTGGAAGCTGGGACCCGGTCGAACCTTGGGATGGAACACGTCCTCCTGACACCAAGGATTGCGGGCCCTAAGTCTATCAGGGTTGCCCCCACAGTTTATAGCTTCTGCACCTCATGCTCCTCAGCTTCCTCCTCCTCTTCAGCCTCCATCTCCGAAATGACCACATCAGTCACAAACTGGAAGCACTGCAGCTGTGCCTCTGCCAAGCGGCAACAGGCTGTGCTGAAGCTAATATGCTTAGGTGACAAACGGCACAATGCTGAAGAGTTGTGGACAGCTGTGAAAGAGCAGGCAGGTCTGTGGCTCACACCGCTGAACCTACAGCCAGGCATGGTCATGTGTGACATTGGCTGGAACCTGGTGGCGGCTTGAGGCAAGGCGAGCTCACACACGTACCATGCCTGGACCATGCGCTTCACCTCGTGGTTCAGCGGTTTCTCTAATCCTACCGGGAGCTGCCAGATCTGCTTGTTAAAGTACGTCGCCTGTGTGCCCATTTTAGAAAGTCACCTACAGCTTCCGACGTGGTGTTTCAGCACCATTTGCAGCTAACGGCTCACAGACTGGTGTGTGATGTCCCCACGCACTGGAACTCTACACTGCTGATGTTGGAAGGTTTTGTGAGCAGAAGAGGGCAGTTGTTGAGTACCCGCATCAACAAGGCCGTCGGTATTCAGTTCAGACTCCACACATAAGACTTCAGGAGTGGACATGGATGTCAGACATCTGTTCCATCATCCAAAACTTTGAGGACTCTACTAAGTCCATAATTAGCGTCACCATCCCGCTTCTTTGCCTTCTGAAACGCTCTCTGCTCACAATCAAAGAGGATGCATTGCAGGTGGAGCACAATGAGATGGAGCAAGGAACCACACAGGGTGATTACACACAGCCCAGCCTCATCTCATCCCAGCGTGGATTGGGTGACAATGAGGAAGAGGAGGAGGAGGAAGAACAGGAGCTAGTGTCATGCGCTATAGACGGTACTACCTGCGCAACTGTCATACCGTCTGTTCAGCGTGGATGGCCTGAGGACAGAGAGGAGGAGGAGGAGAGCATGGTTCGTCGTCCTCTAGGTGAAGAGACGGAAATCTTGCCTGTTAGCAGTCTGGCACGCATGGCTGAGTTTATGTTACGCTGCCTTTCCCATGACCCTCGCATTCTCAAAATTTTGGGTGACAGTCATTACTGGTTGGTGACACTTCTAGACCCATGCTACAAGGAGAACTTTCTATCTCTTATTCCTGAGGCGGACAGGTCTACAAAAATGGGGCAGTACCAGAAGACCCTTGTTGCGGAACTGTTAAAAAAATTCCCATCTGAAAACGCTGGCGAAAAAAGTCACAGTTCATTGGACAACCAAGGACTACAGGCGAGAGAGACACATTTCCAATCCAGCAGAGGCAGGGGAACACTGTCAAAGTTCTGGATCAATTTTCTCAGCCCCTCTGATCGCACAGGCCCTGAGGCATGGGGTACTCTCACAAGAAGTGCAAAGTTTGGGAAGATGCTGAGGGAGTACCTTGCCGACCGTACCAATCCTCCGTGATTCCTCTGTGCCTTATAATTATTGGGTATCCAAGCTGGATACGTGGAATGAACTGGCTCTCTATGCCTTGGAGGTCCTGGCCTGCCCTGCCGCCATCGTTTTATCAGAGTGGGCTTTTAGTGCCGCTGGTGGAATTATAACTGATAAGCGCATCCACCTGTCAACTGAAAATGCTGACAGGCTGAGTCTTATGAAAATGAACAAGTGCTTGACTGTGCCAGACTTCTCAACACCACCGAATGATAGCAGCGAAACATAAACTCAAATCCAGTGTCTTTTTTTGGGAAGTGTGTTTCCATGTACCTTTTCACACCCATACATGGGTATATGCTTTCTGATTTTGGCTATTTGCTGTTGCCCTCCTCCTTCTCCTCATCCTCATCCTCCACCACTATATCACCAGGGTGACAGTGGTCTGTGATCCAACCCCCACATATTTTTTTTAAAGGCTCTTTATGATGCCCGTAAAAAAAATTTTTTTACGGTATGTTCATGTATACACCCCAGGGGTGAATGTTTGTCAGCCCATACACTTAGTGCATGGGCATTACAAGTATAGGAGACCCGTTTCTTTCTAATGGGAACATTTTTTTATGCGGCCCTCCTCCATTTCTCTTCCAAGGGGCATTGGAGTGCCTCCCAATGTTTGGCAGCCCTTGCATTCACTGCATAGGCCAACACTATGGGAGACCCACTTCCTAATAATGGAAACATTTTTTCATGAGGCCCTCAATGTCTCTTCCAAGGGGCATTGGAGTGCCTCCCAATTTTTGGCAACCCTTACATTCACGGCATAGGCAAACACAATGGGAGACCCACTTGCTAATAATGGGAACATTGTTTTCAGGAGGCCCTCTGACCTCCACTTCTCTTCCAAGGGGCATTGGAGTGCCTCCCAATTTTTGGCAACCCTTGCATTCACTGCATAGGCAAACACAATGGAAGACCCACTTCCTAATATTGGGAACATTGTTTTCAGGAGGCCCTCTGACCTCCACATCTCTTCCAAGGGGCATTGGAGTGCCTCCAAATTTTTGGCAACCCTTGCATTCACGGCATAGGCAAACACAATAGGAGAGTCACTTCCTAATAATGGGAACATTTTTTTTCAGGAGGCCCTCCTCTACGTCTCTTCCAATGGGCATTGTAGTAGGTTCAAATTTTTGGCAGCCCTTGCATTTACTGCATACGCAAACACAATGGGAGACCCACTTCCTAATAATGGGAACATTGTTTTCAGGAGGCCCTCCTCTATGTCTCTTCAAAGAGGTATTGGGGTGCGTCCAAATTTTCAAAGGGGTAATGGGGTGCATCCAAATTTTGGGCAGCCCTACCACTCACTGCATACGCAATAACAATATTGGAGACGCACTCTTTAGTAATGGGAACAACAAAGCATAGCCGCCTGACGGTTCTCTAAGAATAGTGAGGGCTGATTGCTGGCCCGTTAAAAATAGCAAACGCCGCTTGATGGCCCTATAAAAAAAGGCTTTGTGACTTTCAGAGTCCCTCCTTCATAAATGAAACAGGATGTGTCTGATCATGTCTCACACACCACATGGCCAGATAAGGTTGTAAAATGTTAAAATTACATTTCCCAGTGAATGCATTTGTCTTGGTTGAAAGCAATACAAAGGTGCAAAAAGTCATCAAAAATGCTACGTGTGAACATAGCCTATGGTGTGGAGGAGTATTTTTGTTTTTGGTTATTTATTTTGCTTTATATACAAGTCATTACCCTGGAAAGGATGTTCCTTTACATATTTCCCAAGAAAATCGATTTTGGTTTAGTTTTTGTATGTTTTATTGTGAGTCTGTAAAAGTGGCGTAATACCTCTGACAACATTGTTGACAGCAGTGACCTTGGAGTCAGAAATGCTTCCAGGAGTCTTCCCCATGTTGTTCCCATGCCATTTGAGCACTGTTCCCATCAATTTGGGCAATTTTTAGGCCCTCTGCAGACCGCCGGGGGGAGCTGCCTGAAAAATGCTCAAGTTTCCCATAGAGTTACATTGGGCTCGTTGCTCGGGTCGAGCACCCGAGTATTTCAATGTGCTCGACCCGAGCAATGAGCACCCAAGCATTTTAGTGCTCGCCCATCACTAGTTAGGACTTTTCATCTTTTTTGCAAATTTTTAAGCAGGATGCAGCCAGGCCCTTTAGTGTTGGCTGGGTGAATTGGGGTGTCTGTCTTTGTGGGGTGCACTTATATAGTGCTTGACAAGCCCGCCTGATCTAATAGTATAAGAGTCATCAATAAGCTGTAAGACAGACGCTGTGCATCACACGTATCTGTGTGACTGGCGTCCTATGCAAGCCCCCATATGTGTGCATGTGTAATACTACACAGCCCCCCCTCTATGAATTGGTAGGTCAGTGAGTGGCTGTTTGCATCAGTATTTTGCACATGTGCTGCCCCCGCCTTTATCATGGGGGTCTACTGCATCCGGCTAGTGCATCTGACCTGATGTTGGTAAGGCTTTATATTTTTCTATGATGTTTTTTTTTAAATTTTGTCCCATTTTTAAAAGGCTGCAGCACAGCAAATCAACAAGCTTTTAAACTGTGGGCACTTACGTAGCCATCACAGCCATGCCAAGTATTGGATAAACGCCTGATCACGGGTGGCGACGCTACTCAATTGAGGGACAACTTAAAATAAATAAATAATTGAAAAAGACGTGGGGTCCCCCTTATTTTTAAAAAGCACCCAAGGGAAAGCAGACAGCTGTGCGCTGATCTTACTATACTGGGAAGGGGTCAGTATCCATGGACCTTCCCAGCCTATCATTATCAGCCCCCAGCTGTCTGCTTTGCTTTGTTGGTTATTAAAAACGGGGATGACCTCCAAAAAAATGACGTGGGGTCCCCCCTATTTTTAATAACCATCTAAGACAAAGAAGACAGTTGGGGGCTGATATTAATAGGTTAGGAAGGGCCATAAATATTGGCCCCTTCCCAGCCTAATAAGACCAGCCCTCAGCCACCCCAGAAATGGCGCATCCATTAGATGTGCCAATTCTGGTGCGTAGCCTCGGCTCTTCCTGATTGTCCTGGTGAGGTGGGAATCTGGTGCTGACATCAAGTCCATGGGTTAGTAATGGAAAGGCGTCTTTCAGACACCCCCATTATTAAACCATTAGTCAAAAGAAATAAGAACACACACAAAAAATCTTTATTTGAAAAAAAAAAACTCCCCAACAATTCCCTCTTTCATCCATTTATTGAAAAAAACAAAAACAAAGGTCCGCCATAGTCCAAATGAAGGTCTTACGATGATCACCGTTTCCGTCTTCCAGTGTATGGAGGCTCATTCAGAAGCTCAAAGGAGCCGGGTCTCACGCTGTACTCTATCGGGTCTCGCGGAATACAGCCTGAGAGCCGGAATGATGAGCGCTGACATGGTCCCCCCATTTTTAATAACCAGAAAAGGCAAAGCAGACAACTGGGGACTGATACTAATAGGCTGGGAAGCTCCATGGATATTGGCCCTTTCCCATCATAATAAGACCATCATTTTTTTGTTCTATGTTATTTTAAGTAATTTCCCTATCCACATTTGTTTGCAAGGCAATTGTCCTGCTCTTACCCCCATTTTGCTTCTTTTTTCAACCCCCTAGTTCTTACTATAACCATTTTAGAGCCATTTTACAGCACCAAAGTTCAGGTCCCCATTGACTTATATGGGGTTCGGGTTCGGGGTCAAGTTCGGGTCAAGTTTCGATACCTGAACCAAACTTTGGGCTAAAGTTCGGCAGAACCGAACGAACCCAAACTTCCATGGGTCCATCTATCCCTACTGGTGTCAGATTCTCTTTAAGAGCTATCTCAGACGAAAGATGAAAACTATTAACTAGTTAATTAAAAGGGTTCTTCACTTCAGGCAATCCCAACTTTTTGAAAGGTTTCCTTGGCTATAAAAGAACATTACAAAGTGTCCCCCCTGCTGGGATTTCCATTGATTAGCTATATGTTGTGGGGAATTTTTGCAGTAAATGTTCAATTTGTTTTTACGATGCCACAACAATTGCCTACTTATTTAAGGTGAATGTTTTCTGTGTAATGTAGAACATTACAGATGAAGTACAGTGTGTACAGCGCAGAATTATCTCTGGCAACCTAATGGACAATGTATGGAGTACTGTCACTTTGTCACTCTGCAGTGCCCCATTCTAAGGATTGGTGGAACTTCTATGATGGCAAGAAGAAAGGGCCAATCAATGACACTGTGACTATAGGATCTGACTACACAGAGCTTGTTTGTAGTCTGTTACCATAGAGACACATAGGCCGGGGACCACACATACCTCTGCAGAGAGAAGCAAAGAGCTGAGCTGCCAGCAACTAATCTTTGATTATATCTTGTACCAGGACAGTTTTCAATTAATACTGATTTGTTACAGGCAGCCAATAACGTTTTCAATGACAAAATATTAGAGAATCTTCCACTTGACAGTATTACCTCTTTCCACTCATCTACTCCTAGGCCCCCAAGAGGTAAACATGATCATTAAGAAAATATGATTCAAGTAGGCCTTTATGAATAATTATTTTTGCATTAGTTGTACTGGCAAGTCACGCTGAGAACCATTAAGGGGAACAATACACCAGAAGTGAGCGTAATAATGATACACTGATGGTTGTGAGTATTTACAGCCCAAGGGCGAGATTAGTCTTTTATCAACACAATACTATTCATTTGCCGGTTTCTCTCAAGACTTTTATTATCATAACTATCATATAATTAGTACATCACATTAACTATT
Source organism: Phyllobates terribilis (assembly GCF_046119375.1). Taxonomy (NCBI): domain Eukaryota; kingdom Metazoa; phylum Chordata; class Amphibia; order Anura; family Dendrobatidae; genus Phyllobates; species Phyllobates terribilis. Next base: position 99,732,090 of record NW_027362764.1, read on the forward strand.
CTTTATCACAATGCACAGTTATTTTCTAAAGACTTGTAAACTCCCCCATGACATTGACAGTATAAATGAGTCAATACATTAATGGAGGAGGTCATAGAAAAGCATTAAAGACATTTTCCACATATTAGATTGACTACTAATGCTCTTTTTCTGAAGCTCATTGATCAGCTGGAATAGACTTATGACACCCATATCACCCTAGATAGCCATCAGTCAAACACACCTCTATTGACCCCCTAATCATGTTTTAACTCCTCCTAATATTTCCTACTCATGCATTTAGGACCCTTTCACACCCCATTTTCTCCCATGTTCAGTGGCCCCATTGGGTCTTACGTCTGAAACCCTCCACAAATCAGGATTTGGGCGTTTGTGCTGACAGGGGCCATTGACTATAATGATGCAGAGGAAGTCACCATATGTTTTGTCGTGCACCATTTTCAGCTGTCTAATGTAAGGCGGACAGCAAGGCATACTAGACTATGTACAGTGGGAAAAAAAAAGTATTTAGTCAGCCACCAATTGTACAAGTTCTCCCAATTAAAAAGATGAGAGAAGCCTGTAATTGACATTATAGGTAGACCTCAACTATGACAGACAAAATGAGGAAACAAATCCTGAAAATCACATTGTCTGATTTGGAAAGAAATTTTTTTCAAATTTTGGTGAAAAATAAGTATTTGGTCAATTGCAAAAGTTCATCTCAATACTTTATTATATATCCTTTGTTGGCAATGACAGAGGTCAAACGTTTTCTGTAAGTCTTCACAAGGTTGGCACACACTGTTGCTGGTCTGTTGGCCCATTCCTCCCTGCAGATCTCCGCTAGAGCAGTGATGTTTTTGGGGAAGTCGCTGGGCAACACAGACTTTCAACTCCCTCCAAAGGTTTTCTATAGGGTTTAGATCTTGTAACTGGCTAGGCCACTCCAGGACCCTGAAATGCTTCTTATGAAGCCACTCCTTCGTTGCCCTGGTGGTGTGCTTTGGATCATTGTCATGCTGAAAGTTCCAGCCACGTTTCATCTTCAATGCCTTTGCTGATGGAAGGAGGTTTGGTTTGCACTCAAAATCTCACTATTCATGGCCCCATTCATTCTTTCATGTATATGGATCAGTCGTCCTGGTCCCTTGGCAGAGAAACAGCCCCAAAGCATGATGTTGCCACCCCCATGCTTCACAGTAGGTATGGTGTTCTTTGGATGCAACTCAGCATTCTTTCTCCTCCAAACACGCCAAGTTGTGTTTCTACCAAACAGTTCTACTTTGGTTTCATCTGACCATATGACATTTTCCCAATACTCTTCTGGATCAAATGCTCTCTAGCAAACTTCAGACAGGCCCGGACATGTAATGGCTTAAGCAGGGGTACACGTCTGGCACTGCAGGATCTGAGTCCCTGGTGGCATAGTGTATTACTGATGGTAGCCTGTGTAACGTTGGTCCCAGCTCTCTGCAGGTCATTCACTAGATCCCCCTTGTGGTTCTGGGATTTTTGCTCACCGTTCTTGAGATCATTTTGACCCCATGGGGTGAGATCTTTTGTGGAGCCCCAGATCGAGGGAGATTATCAGTGGTCTTGTATGTCTTCTATTTTCTAATTATTGTTCCCACAGTTGATTTCTTCACACCAAGCTGCTTGACTATTGCAGATTCAGTCTTCCCAGCCTGGTGCAGGGCTACAATTTTGTTTCTGGTGTCCTTCGACAGCTCTTTGTCCTTCACCATAGTGGAGTTTGCAGTATGACTGTTTGAGGTTGCGGACAGGTGTCTTTTATACTGATAACAAATTCAAACAGGTGCCAGTACTACAGGTAATGAGTGGAGGACAGAGGAGCCTCTTAAAGAAGAAGTTACAGGTCTGTGAGAGCCAGAAATCTTGCTTGTTTGTAATTGACCAAATTCTTATTTTCCACCAAAATTTGAAAAAAATTTCTTTCCAAATCAGACAATGTGATTTTCAGGATTTGTTTACTCATTTTGTCTCTCATAGTTGAGGTCTACCTATGATGTCAATTACAGGCCTCTCTCATCTTTTTAAGTGGGAGAACTTGCACAATTGGTGGCTGACTAAATACTTTTTTTTCCCCACTGTACGTCTTGCTGTCCGCCTCCAATAAGTGTATACAGCTGAAAATGATTTTCGTAAAAGCACATGGTGACTCCATCTGCATCATTTTAGTCAATGGCCTCGTCAGCGCATAAGACGGGATCCTGTTTTGCAGGGAGGTTCAGATGTAAGCACCGACAGGGCCACTGACGTAGGAAAAAATGCCTTGTGAAAGGACCCTTTGACTTTATGATTATTGAGTATTTGTAAATATCTCTGATCCCGCCTTCATACTTTCCTTTTGCTTCCTAGTGTTTGCAAACATATATTTGGTATGATAGCAAGAATTAAAGGGTCAATGGAAGATGTTTTGACTGTTTGTAATCAGTTACCAAGCAGACATCACATTAGAGCTAAACAAAATTATATCAATATATTCAATTTCATAGGAGCTGATCTCAAGTTCTCCGAAACAACTACTGAACAGTGTACGGAGCAGTATTGTTCTACTTTTGTACACTGTTTACATTTGGCTTCCATTGAAGCTGATAAAAGATGAACATGGGGGTGCCGAGTATTGGACCCCAAGGATTTGATATTGATGACCTATCCTCTTAATAGGACATTACAAGTCTCAAAGTAGTGGACAACACCTTTGTATGGTAACTGTTCTTGTATACTACTACATATAATGTGATAATGTCATAAGCAGACAATCTGCAAATCACTTTGCAAAAAAGTTAGGTTATCTCACTCCAAAGTGTTATTCACTAGAGGTCTCCCGTCTGTGTAACTTGCTGCCCACTGCCTGCTGTCAAGTGTAATCCACATATAGCCACAGAAACTCCATGATGGATAACAGGATGTGGAGGAGGGTCTTTGTCCCTCTGCTCTTGCTTTCCATTCTGTAAAACCATAAGAGAGAAGCAGGTTTTCAGGTTGAGGTAAGCATCGCATGCTGGGAAATGAGTGAAATTAAATTTCCGCACCTTTCTAACTGGCAGAATGCTAACAAAAATGAGCTGCCCGCTCAAAAAGAGTGAATGCCATGTTACAGAGCATGTAACTTTTTAGTACGTGATGAGGGCAGCAAGGCTTGTATTAGAAATGACAGGTATTCCCAGATCTCCGAACAGAGAGATTTCCTTACTTTTTTGCCCTGTGCCTGCTCAGAATGATGAATAGTTAAAGGGAATTCAGTCACTTGTAGTCTACATGCCAGGTAGGGAGGTAACTATAATAGGTGCAACGGTTGCAGCTGTACCCAGGTCCTGGAACCCAGAGGGTCCAAATTTTCCCTTGGCCCCCATTAGAAGACTAATACTATTACAGACCCATGAAGGTCATGGGCCCTGTTGGAGAATTTGCCTTTGGACTATGAGCTTCAAGTTGCACCACTGGTCCTTGGGTAAAGCACTATGGAGGTGTCCTATTACTACTGAACATGTCTTTGGGAGTCATCTTGTGTTCTTCAACAGTGGAGATTATTGGAGGGTTAATTATACAGTGGTGAGGTACGTGCAGATGTTTCTGCTCATTAATCTGAAAATAGCTCATAGAAGCTATAGACAGTATAATCATGGGTATAATCTGCTATAATCTCCTTAAACCCTACTAAAATACAACATAATTAGACTTATATGCACACTCAGGAAGATCTATAAACTGCACACAGGAGCACACCCTTCTCGGAGAGAACTATAATCAAGAAGGAGCAGTCCTCATGGAGATATGTTGTGTGTCATGGTGGAGTTTGGGTGATGTGCAGTTACACTCAACCGCAAGCTCTGGAAAACTCCATAATGATTCATAATGATTCCTTAGTGACGGTAATGTTTTCTCTATAAACTATAATTTACAGTTCTCTTCATTTGATGGAAACACAATAATGTAGACATATGTAATAACAGAAGTCTTCCTAGCTGGTGGACAGATATTTCCTTCAATACTATAATGCCTGAGCAGGCAGAACTTTGCAAAAACACAAAGAAGATGATGGGTGAGTCAAAAGAATACATGTAAAAGTATAATGCACATATGAAGAAAAAATGCTAAGAAATCACAAACAAGCAGTACCAAATAACCAAGCAGTACCAAACACCAGGAAAAGAAAGAGTAAATAATAAAGTCCTTGTGGACATAATAAATAATACCCTGATCATAAAAATGATTCCAGACAATGCCCGAAGGGGCAGCAAGGAGTGCAAAGGCTCACCCACCTTCCACCCAACGCTCGTTTTGCAATAGCTTTGTCTGGGACTGCCCTTTGGTTTCTCTTCACAACAATGACTACAACACCTCTTGACAGAAACAAAGACAAAGGGAATATGGAAAATAAATGTTAATGATTTTGATTTTAAATGGTGATTCAGCAAGCTGAGAAAAATGACTAGCAGCATTATAAAAAGGAGGAGTAAACCATTGTGAGACTCATCTGTCTGTGACTTATCTGCTTAAAGTACCACTTGAATTGTTTTTCATGATCGTGTTGATATGCAGACGAGTCCTGCAGCAGTTTATTCTACTCTCCCCTGTAACATCTATGCCAGTACCTGTCCCTTTTGTGTCCGCTAGGCGGCTCTGTACCTTTGTTGCGGGTGATGAGTGACAGCATCGGCCTGGTTTAATTCTTGGGACTTTTGGTGCAGCTGGATCAGGGAGCTATGGAGATAATTGTCTGTTTTTTGATTACCCCTTTTTGAGAGCACTGGGTGGGACTGCCTGCTATTTAAACCCCTGTGTCTCTAACTTCCACTGCCAGTCAATTAGATTTTGCTACCTGACTTGAGCTTTAGTCCTTGCTTCTGCTGATTTCCTCATTCCTCTTGTGTTTTGACCTTGGAGTGAAATTTGACCATCCTTTTGTCTTACGATTCCGATCCTGACGTGACCTTTTGGCTCTGAACCTGCTTGGCGACCCTTCCTGCCTTTGGTTAACTCCTCCGGATTGCAGCCCTTCCATGGAAGCAATACACTCGACCCCTTTGTAAAAACAGATCCTTCTAGAGGGGTAAAGGGGTGAAGATCAGGGTATGTCTGGAATCTTAGAGACTGAGTGGATTGTGCCTGTCCAAGGCAGCCTTTTTGAGTCTGTGGCCTCTTACAGACGTGACATACCCAAAAAATAAAATGTGAGCCAAGAAAAGTATTCATATGTAAAAGGGAGTTAAAGCACAATCTGCAGACCCCTATTTCATGACCGGCAAACACTTCTGAAATTGGCAAGCTTGCCGAATTTTATGTAATGTGTATTCGAGCTTTTACATAGGATTTTTGGTACAACAACATGGATTTCTCTTTTTATACAACCTTTCATAAAGAAACTTATGGGAAAATTTATTGAAAAAGAAGTCCTAGAATTTCGTTCATATGGATTTTCTTAAACCGTTGTTTCTGAGAATTAAGTGTTGCACAGAAAGGTTTTGGCATCTCAGAGAGTTCACACAATGGATATGACATGATAAAATTAGATAGCGAGTGTACAGCCAGAAAGCACTGGCTGGTAATTTTATTAGCTGGATACAATTTATGGGGTCAAAGGTTCATACGTTATATAAAAAAAAAATGCCTTCAAATCAGAATGTTGGCAGCTTGTGAACGTGTTAGATAACGGCCAATTCAAAAGTATGAATGGAAAAGGAGTGACTCAGTAGCTTAGGCATTGGAGTATTATCCAAGAAACAGCAAGACAAGACATGCATTGTTTGACCTTTGGCAAACCACTTAATCAATCTGTGTAAATTACATTGTAGCTAGGATCCACCAGGGCTCACTGTTTTAGTTTCAATTGCTACACGCCAAGTGCTGTCGAAACCTAGCAAGAAAATTAAATAAACTCCAACCTGCACTGTACCCATGTCCTGCTGCAGTCATTCATAGTCCACTATCCTGAACATATTAGTTCCATGTGGCAGAGGAGGATAACCTTATTTATTTTTTCCATACCTGCAATTATGGTCATCGGTGAGCCGAGCCAGCTCACGCTACACATTACAAAAAAATCAGGATTCCGTATGTAGCATCTTAAAGTTAGCACTGTCTATGGTGTCCTGTGATTTATTAGTATCGTCTATGGTGTCTGGTATTTATTGGTTTATTGACCAAGTCATTAGTGACAAATGGTATCATAGATCATTTTGTGGTGCCAGTGGTTTAATGATTTGTTTTTTTTTTTACAATTTTTTATTAGTCATGATGAGTGAGCACTAAAATGCTCAGTACTCAGGTCGAGCAAATCATAATGCTCGGGTGCTTGACCCGAGTAACGAGTATAATGGTAGTCAATGGGAAACTCAAGCAATTTTCTGGCGCCCCCTCCTCCCTCAGAGGTCTGTAGGGGGTCCAAAAATGGCTCAAATTGATGGAAACAGCACTGAAATGGCATAGGAACAGCATGGTGAAGACCCCTGGAAGCATCTCTGAATCCCAGGTCGCTGCTGGGAACAATGTTGTCAGACTATAAGCCACTTTTACGGACTGAAAAGAAAACATTCAAAACCAAAGTTAAATTGGATTTTACTTTCCGGAATAATTACTTGTATATGAGGCAAAATAAATAAGAGAAAAAAATGTTCCTCCACATCTTGGGCTATGTTCACAAGCAGTGATTTTGCTGCGTTTTTGCACTTTCACATTGCTTTCAACTGTGAAAAAAACATTCACCAGTAAATGTAATTTTAACATTTCAATACCTTATCTTGCCATATGGTGTGTGAGACATGATCAGATACATCCTGTTTAATTTATGAAGGAGGGATTCTGAAAGCCCCATTTTTTTTAAGGGTCATCATTTGGCCCTCACTATTTGTAGAGGGCCATCAGGCGGCCCTTACTATTGTTACAGGGCCAGCAGTCGGCCCTCACTATTGTTAGACAGCCAGCAGGTAGCCCTCACTATTGTCAGACGGCCATTCGGCGGCCCTCACTCAAATTTTAGAGGGCTAGCAGCCGTTCCAAATGCAACATTTTCAGAGGGCCAGCAGCCAACCCTCACTAAGTATTTTTGGAGGCCCAGCAGCCGGCTATGCTTTGCATAGCCGTATATTGCTGCTGCAACATAAAGTATCCATCTGAGGTGGTCAAAGGTGGTGGTAGTGAGGTGGTTTCTTTTTTGTATATATTCTGTAAAGTTTGAAACTTGGAGCGCCAGTGACGCGCCCCCTGGGCCATGGGGTACTCGGTAGCCGGGCCAGTCGTTGCTAGGGGAGATGTCACAGTGGCGGTGACCCGGTCCGTCACCCAGGGCGGTCAATAAAAGGGGATTTTTATAGTAAAGGAATTATAGTTTTTATGAAATGTTCGTGATGCCACCTGTGGTATGCGGCAAAAGGGAGCCGCCGCTGCGGAGCAGGTCCTCTGGAGCTGATGTTAGTGCAGCAGAGTTGGTTTAGCTCTCCACAGGTAGAGCTTAGTTCCAGGGCGTTGCAGGGATGTTATAGATGAAGTAGGTGTGTAGGGTTGTGCAGGGGATGATGGTGCAGTAATAATTTGCAGAGACAGTGGGGTGCAGTCTTCAGGGTTTTACTCACGATTTTTAGACTCCAAGTTACCAGGGCCAGGGTAACTTCCCACGCCGTCCTGTGTTTACTCAGGGAGGGGTTCAGCAAACTCCCAGGTACCTCCAGAGTACGTGACGGGACCCCCTTCTGGGTGTCCCTTCTGCCCGTCTCCCTGCACCTCACACCCAGTGTCCCAAGCCAGTAACCGCGGACCTTGTCGGGCGACGTTTTCTCTGTCCCCTGGGTCCTCTATGGCCACCTTTTTGGCAAGTTAGATATGGCTGTTGGCTGCAGCACCTGAAATGCTGCACCCTCCGGTTATCTAGTTGAGACTTGAAGAACTCTGCTAGTTTAGGAGCCGGTCCCCTCTCTGCGGCCTGATCCTTCCACTCCTGGTGGGTTCAGGCGCACAGGTGGCATCCGCACTGCCCGTGCCCCTAGGATCCTTTCTGTTTTACTGGAGTATTCCTTCCTGCTCCTCTCCTCTCTTCAATCTGTCCTGGGCCTCTCTCACTAGGCCCTCCTCCCTGAGCAGAGCTCCTGCAGAGCTCCTGCTCCTTTCACTGTTCTCCCAGACTGATCTGACCTGACTCACCACTCACCCAAGATGGCTTCAGTTTTTATATCCTCCTTCTCAAGTGCTCCCCTGAACTTCTTCCTCCACCCACACCCACTACATGGTTCCCCCTCTCTTGGTTCCCCCCACTCCAGCCAGGGACAGGGCTCCGCAGCGCAGCAGTGCATCTTGCCCCTCCTGCTGGTCTGGAGTAGTGTAGTGTTGGATCCAGGTGTTTGGGTCCCGGGAAGTACTCCATCCTTACCTGAGAGTGAGATACCACACCTCTGGGTGAGATTCAACACCTCTGTGGTGACTGAACCCGCAGGGGCGCCACACCAGCAGGCGGCCCTCACAATTTATAGAGTGTCAGCAGGCGGCCTCCACTATTTTCAGACGGCCAGCAGGCCTCTTGTGGACAGATGAGAGCAAGATAGAGCTTTTCGTTAAAGCACGTCATTCAAATGTTTACTGTAAATGGAATGAAGCCTACAAATAAACGCACTAGGTGCCTTGACTTTGTGGAAGGCATAATGAAATGTGAAGATTCCGAAAAGATTTTGGGTCGCAATGTACTGCCCAGTGTTAGAAAGCAGGATTTGCATCCTAGGTCATGGGTCTTCCAGCAGGATAATGATCTCAAAAATACTTCAAAAAGCACCCAGAAAAGGATAGAAACTAAGCACTGGAGAGTTCTGAAGTGGTAATTCCAGCTCCAGAAGTATAAAGTCTCCCACCACTACCGCTTACATAGAGAAGCTACAGAGAAACTGCGAATGGACACATTAAATCTGTTAATTTTACCTGCTTTGATGAATTTCTGAGTAAAGATCACTGTAAAAATCACAAATCTGTCAATGAGTTTTTTTGAAAAAAGCAATCAAGTTATAGACAGTGGAATTGATGTACGTGACCAGAATGAAGACTCATTTCCAGCATATGATAGCTAGCACTGTGGCTCCCCTGAGGATTCAGTCGCCACAGAGGTACTGCACCTCACCCAGAGGTGTGGTGTCTCCTTCTCTCAGGTAAGGAGGGAGTGCTGCCCGGAACCCCAACACCCACATTCAACACTACACTGCTCCAGGCCGGCTGGAAGGGCAAGATGCACTGTGTCTCCTGCTGAGCCCTGTGCCTGGCTGGAGTGGGGGGAACCGAAGAGAGCGGGAACCAGTAGTGGGTGTGCGTAGAGGATGTAGAATAGGGGAACAGCATTGTAGGAGGTATATAAAGGGAAGCCATCTTAGGGTGGCAGGTTAGTCAGTGAAGACAGTCAGTCAGTGAGTAGGAGTGGGGCAGAGTCTCTTTAGGAGCTCTGCTCCACAAGTGGGGCCTAGTGATAGAGGCCCAGGAGGGGAGCAGAAGAGAAAGGCTCCGTTTTATAGAAGGGATCCCAGGGGGTATGGTGAGTGCAGGACGGCACCCGTACGCCCCGAATCTGCCAGGTGTCAGAGGGATCAGGCCGCAAGAAGGGACCGGTCCCTGGCCCAGCCGTGTTACTCCAGGTCTCGACTGGAAAAACCGGAGGCTTCTGCACTTCCATGGTGTAGTCGCCACAGTCTCACCCTAGTCACCGTGAGGGTCAAGTAGGTCCGGGAACTCAAGGTTGCCCAGAGGGACTTCAGAGCACCCGATCGGGACTGTATATGGGAAGCGCAGGGCAGGAGGGAGAAGACCCAGCGCGAGAAGTCGGTCTAGTGAGGAACATAAAGAAAGTGGGGTTCCGTCGAGCGCTCCTGATCAATTTGAGAAAGTGCTGAACCCCTTATCGGGTGGACGCAGTGCGACGCGGAGGCTGACACCCGTACAGTGTACCTGAGAACCTTGAACAAGAACTGTGAGTAAAACTCGGATGACTGCACTGCACTGCCTCTGTCAGTTGTTTCCGCTGTGCCATCTGTCCTGCACCACAAGTCCCAGCATCACCACCGTTTGCACCTACACTGCCCCGGGGGCTCGCTCCACCTGTGGGGAGCAGAAACATCCCAGCTGCTATTCCATCACCCCCGGAGGTCTGCAGCAGCGCTGGTAAACATTACCGAAAACCACAGGTGGCGTCACGAGACAAACTGTATACTAAAACCCCTTTTTAAAGAGAGACCCAGAGTACCGGCCCGGGAGCCGACTGCCATGACCTCCTAGACAAGATAAAAGGCCCGGGTACCGAGTCCCATATATCCCCCTGGGTGACACAGCACCAGTCCCTATATTAAATGCAAAGCTAACAACAGTATTAATAGGGAATAGAATAGCCTTTTTTTATTATGTTTTATTTATTTATTTTTTTCTATTGCAGCAGCAAGGACTGTAAGGCAATAATCCCTGACTAGATGCCTGTAATACGTTATTCCTAGTGTGACAGCTCACAGTACACGAATTGCAGATAAGAGAAATAATATTGAAGAAAATATAATAGATTAGAATCGGCCCTGCAAAAAATAATGTGCATGCATTAAGTGCATGGGCTGGAAAACATTTACCCCTGGGGGTTTACATATCTATAAAAGAATGTTAGAGGCAGACCTCTAAAAATTATTAATGTGGGCATCATAAACACCCATAAAAAGATTATAGCAAGAGTAGCATGATCACCCTATTGCTATGGTGGTGGAGGAGGAGACGGAGAAGAAGGAGGAGGACGACACAAAAAAGACGAAATCCTAAAGCATATACCAATGTTTGGGTGCATGGGAATAGATCAGAAAAAATAACTGAATTTGAGTTTATGTTTCCCTGTTGTTATCAGGTGGTGTTGAGAAGTCTGGGCCAATCTGGGCCAATCCAGCCCTTATTAATTTTGTTAACAGTCAGCCTGTTGGCATTTTCAGTTATAATACCTCCGGCGGCACTAAAAACCAGCTCTGACAAAATGCTAGCGGCAGGGCAGTCCTGTGTGTTGTTGGCTGTGTATTTACATTTGCGTTCCAAGGACTGGGGCAGGGACAACTGATCGCTGAGCTGGAACAAGGACATGGTTGCCGACGTTGGTTGCAAGAGTGCAACAACAGGTGCAGGGTGGGAGGCATCTTCGCCTGCATCATGGACAGAGGATTGGCATGCACGTAGAACAGGGGAAGAGGCAGTGGTGTTACCCACAGGCACTGTTTCTGGACCCTGGTGTTCTGCCCAACTAGTCGGGTGCTTTGCTTTCATGTGCCTGAGCATGCCGGTGGTGGTCAGGCTGATAGTTTTGCTGGCATTGCAGATGTTGCAATGGCCTTTTTTGGGTTAATTGGACAGCATTTAAAAAAGTGCCAGACTTAGGAAGACCTAACCCTTGGACTGGCAACTTCCCTCGTGTTGGTATTTTGGGAAACAGTTGAACGTCTTGTATCTGTGGCCTCCCCACTGCCTCTTCTTACCTATTGTGGTGTTGTGGATACCTCCCCCTCTGCGCTGCTGTCCTCGCTCTCCATGTCTCCTTGCCAGGTTGGGTCAATGAGTTCACCGTCCACCACCTCATCTTCCACTTCCGCACCATGGTCCTTTGGCGCCCCTGAGGGTCCAGTCGCCACAGAGGTACTGCACTTCACCCAGATGTGTGGTGTCTTCTTCTCTCAGGTAAGGAGGGAGTGCTGCCCGGAACCCCAACACCCGCATTCAACACTACACTGCTCCAGGCCGGCTGGAAGGGCAAGATGCACTGTTTCCTGCTGAGCCCTGTCCCTGGCTGGAGTGGGGGGAACCAAAGATAGGGGGAACCAGCAGTGGGTGTGGGTGGAGGAAGTAGAGTAGGGGAGCACCATCATAGGAGGTATATAAAGGGAAGCCATCTTAGGGTGGCAGGTCAGTCAGAGGAGTGAGTGAGGACAGTCAGTAAGGGAGCAGAGTCTCTTCAGGAGCTCTGCTCCACAAGTGGGGCCTAGTGATAGAGGCCCAGGAGGGGAGCAGAGGAGGAAGGCTCCGTTATATAGAAGGGATCCCAGGGGGTACGGCGAGTGCAGGAAGGCACCCGTACACCTCGAATCTGCCAGGTGTCAGAGGGATCAGGCCACAAGAAGGGGACTGGCCCCTGGACCAGCCGTGTTACTCCAGGTCTCGGCTGGAAAAAACAGAGGCTTCTGACTTTTATAGTGCAGTTGACACAGCCTCATCCTAGTCACCGTGAGGGTCAAGTAGGTCCGGGAACTCCAAGTTGCCCAGAGGGACTTCAGAGCACCCGATCAGGACTGTGAATGGGGAAGCGCAGGGCAGGAGGGAGAAGACTCAGCATGAGAAGTCGGTCTAGTGAGGAGCATAAGAAGTGGGGTACCGGCAAGTGCTCCTGACCTATCTGAGGAAGAGCTGAACCCCTGTTCTGGTAGACGCAGCGCGACGTGGGAGGCTGGCACCCGCGCAGTGTACCTGTGGAACTTACATGAGAACTGTGAGTAAAAGCTCGGATGAGTGCACTGCACTGCCTCTGTCAGTTATTTCAGCTGCGCCATCACTCCCTCTGCACTACAACGCCCAGCATCACCACCATCTTCACCTACACTGCCCTGGGGGCCCGCTCCACCTGTGGGGAGCAGAAACATCCCAGCTGCCATCCCATCACCCCCGGAGGACTGCAGCAGCGCTGGTAATCCTTACCAGGTACCACAGGTGGCGTCACGAACACTTCCTAAAACTACAAACCCCATATAAATAACATTCCCCTTTTTGTTGACCGCCCTGGGGGCGTCACGAACACTTCCTAAAACTACAAACCCCATATAAATAACATTCCCCTTTTTGTTGACCGCCCTGGGCCACAGACCGGGCCAGCTGCCGTGACATATCCCTTTTCTCAGCGTTCACTGGCCCGGCGCCGAGTACCCCACAGCCCCGGGGGCGCGTCAGTCCTCCTCCTGACTTGCTGGCAATTGTGTCTTTCATCATCCACCTCTTGCGACACTAATTGCAGTTTCCCACCCTCACCATCTTGTGACGCTGGCTGCTCAAATATTTGGGCATCGCTACATGTGTTATCCTCATGTCCTGCTTGAAGCAGGCAGGGCAAGAAGCCAAAATCTATAATCTATCTAAATGTGAACAGTAGTGATGGGTGAGCACTAAAATGCTCGGGTGCTTGATGCTCGTGTCGAGCAAATTGGAATGCTCGGGTGTTCGACCTGAGCAACGAGCCCAATGTAAGTCTATGGGAAACTCGAGCAAACTTAAACAAACTTGTCGGCTTCCCCCAGCGGTCTGCAAAGGGCCTAAAAATTGCCCAAATCGATGGGAACAGTGCTCAAATGACATGGGAACAGCATGGGGAAGACCCCTGGAAGCATTTATGACTCCCAGGTCACTGCTGTCAACAATGTTGTCAGAGGTATTACACCACTTTTACGGACTCACAATAAAACATACAAAAATGAAACCAAAATGGATTTTCCTGGGAAATATGTTAAGGAACATCCTTTCCAGTGTAATGACTTGTATATAAGGCAAAATAAATATAATAAACAAAAATGCTCCTCCACACCTTGGGCTATGTTCACACATAGTGTTTTTGATGCGTTTTTGCACTTTTGCATTGCTTTCAACCAAGACAAATGCATTTGTAGCACCCTGAGGACTCGGCTGCTACAGGGGTATTACACCTCAAGTCAGAGGTGTGGTATTCCACTCCCGGGTAAGGATGGAGTGTGGAACTGAGCTAGTTAGCTGCATGCACTACATACATCCCATTTCCGGGGGACAGATCGACGGTACTCCCACCAGTATATGTGCAGGTACGACAGTGTCTGTCCCTGGCTGGAGTGGGAGGGGGGTGGAACATCCCAGTAGTGTAGGGGCAGATAGGGGGAGCAGTCTGGGTAAGGCTAGGAGCTCATTGGGTGCTGGTCACCTGAGCTCACACATAGAGGGAGTATATAAGGTGGGCACCATCTTAGATCAGGGTCAGTCTGTCAGAGTTTAGTCAGAGGAGCAGAGCAGAGAAGCTCAGCCAGAAGGGCTGACAGGGAGTTGTGGTTCCGGCTGGGCCCAGCTCCAAGGTCAAGTCTGAGAGAGGAGTCAGAAGGACCCAGAGAGAAGGAGAAGGAACCCCAAGACCCCAGAATACGAACAGCAGGGTGAAGGGTTGGCACCCAGGGTACCGGATCCCAAGCTGGTGGAGGCCACTAATCCTCAGCCAGAGACCGGAGGTCGTGGGCAGGATCTGCCACGACCCTCACTAAATCCACTAGGAAGGCATACCAGGTATAGGGTCAGGGAACCCAGAAGGGGTGTACCCACCAAGAGACCCGAGGGAGCCGGACATAGGTGGATCCCTGGTGAGAACGGCCAGAAGAGAGGGAAAGTCAGACAGGAGCTCAGGACCACGCTCCAGAATTACTTGGGGGTTGGCCGAGTCCAGGACCTGGTGGACGCAGCACGGCTCGGGTGGTCGCTTCAGGCCAGAGTGACCATAAGAACACCCGTAAGTAAAAACCCCTGAACTGCACAGCCCGACTCTGAGTCTTCTTGCTGATTCATCCTGCACCTTCACAACCACCATCCTCTACCCCTGACCCCCTGAGGCTATACCCCTCCCGTTGGGGGTTATACTATCACAGCTGCACACACACCACCAGCCTCAGCGGACCCTTCTGCAGCGGCGGCCTTTTGACCGCAAATCAACGGGTGGCGTAGTCGACACTAAGGACCTTTACCAACATCTGTAAAGACTGCCACACACTGAGTTTGACACCCTGGGCACGGACCGGGTCGCCGCCACTCGGAGACTACAACCCCCATCTGATCCGGCTCCGGGTAATCCCCAAACAGCACTGGCCCAGGGGGCGCGTCAACTTTGGCGTAGTCGGCAGGATTTCGTGCCCACAACCACCGGGTACTGCGTGCCTGAAGAAAAGTTCAAATTTACCTTAAGAAGAAGTCTCCCGCCGGTTCCAGAGGGTCCCCGCCATGGGACGCCATCACGGATCGTTTCCCGCCGGTTGCCCGCCATCTGCAGCTTTTTCCCGCCATCCACGGAGTTTCCCGCCACTGGGAGGCGATTCCCGCCATTTCCAGAAGATTTCCTGCCTTGGAAGAGCGGACGCCATTATGGGCGTGCCAGAGGGTGGCAAGAGGTCACCTCCCATCGTGGGCCAGGTCAAGGAATGGCGCCAAAAGCGGAAACCGCCCCCACCAACAGAGACTGTGATGCTAGAGATGTCCATCAGCGTGAGAGAACTGCCCCTGGAACTGACAATCACAAAGTTGCCCCGGGACCACCTTCAATGTGGGCGGAGACAGAACAAAAGAGAGAAGATGGGTGCAGCCTGGAGGAGTCTGGAGAGAGCGCACCCGGAGACAAGAAGTCTGGAGAGGACTCCGGAGAAGTCGTACCCGGAGATGGAAGGAGAGTCAGGCAGCACCGACCCAGTGGTCAGGAGCCTGCTGCAAGCAACAACCCCACTAGGCTTAGTGGAGATCCTGGCACAGCTCCCCCGAGACCGGGAGTGTGCGCAGACCGAGCTGGAGCGCCTCGCATGGAGGATGGCCCAGGTGCAGCGAGAGACGCTGACGGAGTGGAGCCGAGAGATGGCCCTGCAGGCAAGAACCCGCCAGCGAAGCACGCCACCCGAGACGAGGAGACAGACCGCCTCTGAGGATGGTGCAGGAGGAGTGAAGGCCGGAGACGGCGCCGAGGAGGGAGCTCAACAGATGGAGGCAGGTAAAGGGGACGTCACTACCCCGAGCCGAGAAACTGCGTGCCTGCCCCAGCTCCCCGTCGCAGAGCCCGAAATTCCCCCTGCCGTGCCCGTCGCTGCATCGTCACCGCTCCAGACAAGGCCTCAAGCAGAAGCCGCGGGCGCGACCCCTGTGACATCACGCGCCTCAACCCTGAGCGCGGCAAAGCAGGAAACACCACCGGCCTGGTCGCAAGGTCTAGTACCCCCGGGCGCCGCAGTTCCCACAGCGCCCTCTACCTCCACTGAGCCACCGGCCTGGTCGCTGGGCCAAGTAACCCCGGGCGCCGCCGTCTTCACGGTGCCCTTTACGTTCAGGGTACCCCAGGCCTGGTCGCAAGGCCTGGCGAACCCGGGCGCCGCTTCCACCACCGCGCCCTCAACATCTAGAGTGCCGCACCTGGGTGAAGATCTATTTGCCCAGCACACGTGCCCGGATGGGCAGCCCCCTGTGTGGCCACCGGAGTTCCACCATCCCCGACTCCGGAAAGAAAGACCCCTAGATGAGCCCCTGATTCCGGTTCCGAAGCCCGTTAAGATCACCCCACTCTCGTTGGAGGAAGCGCAGTTTGCGTGGGACCCCACCGGAGGAGACCTCATGGGATTCACCCAAGAGACTCGGGCAGCCGCAGCTGAGCGTGCGGAGTGCTGCCGGCAGCAGTTAGAGGTCTTCGACCGGGAGCGAAGAGAGAGGCGGGTCCGAGAGCAGCGGCTGCAGGAACAGAGTGCAGAGCAGAAGAGCCGGACCAGGAGGAACCCCCGTGCAGCCCACGGTCCCCGTGCCACCGGGACTGTAATTAAATTCCAGCTGCAGCACGGTTGGGGTTTCATCAGGGATCATCACACCCCCGGCGACGTCTTTGTCACCCGCAGAGACGTGGAGTCCCATCTGCCGGAGGGACACAGAGGTCGTGACCTATATGTAGGGGACGAGGTCACGTTCACCCGGCACAAGTGTGCCAAAGGACCCTACGCCCTCCATGTATACCGGCTGACGGAGGAGGAGCTACGGTGTGAGGAGGAGCAAGAGGACCCGGACGGGTCTGAAGGAGGAGCAGGAGTACGCCGTCATTAAAGTACGGTAAAGAGACTGTACATAGTTACCCGTCAGGGTATAAGAACTGCAACTGCTGCTAGTTAAAATATAGTCTCCGTTGGGACCAGCAAATTAAACTGAAACCCGTGTGTCCCTATTCCCACTGACCGAGGACTGAGAGCGGTCATTCCTTTCCTGATACCTGGCCGAGGACTGAGAGCGGCCATACCTTCCCTTGTATATAGTTGCGCTTCCTAAGGCGCCCCCTACCGGTTTTATAGGAAACTGTTGTTTTTCTTGAAGAGACTGTCGCACTTTACCCGGTCACAAGTTGCACCGTGGCCGGAAGAACAAGAGTGTTATTTATGAAAAGTTTATGCTGATAATATATGATGTTTTATATGTTTATGTTTTATGAAAAAAATTGTATGTTTGTGGATGTTTTTGTTCTCTTACAGCCCGAGGACGTGCTGTGATTTACCAGGGGGGAATGTAGCACCCTGAGGACTCGGCTGCTACAGGGGTATTACACCTCAAGTCAGAGGTGTGGTATTCCACTCCCGGGTAAGGATGGAGTGTGGAACTGAGCTAGTTAGCTGCATGCACTACATACATCCCATTTCCGGGGGACAGATCGACGGTACTCCCACCAGTATATGTGCAGGTACGACAGTGTCTGTCCCTGGCTGGAGTGGGAGGGGGGTGGAACATCCCAGTAGTGTAGGGGCAGATAGGAGGAGCAGTCTGGGTAAGGCTAGGAGCTCATTGGGTGCTGGTCACCTGAGCTCACACATAGAGGGAGTATATAAGGTGGGCACCATCTTAGATCAGGGTCAGTCTGTCAGAGTTTAGTCAGAGGAGCAGAGCAGAGAAGCTCAGCCAGAAGGGCTGACAGGGAGTTGTGGTTCCGGCTGGGCCCAGCTCCAAGGTCAAGTCTGAGAGAGGAGTCAGAAGGACCCAGAGAGAAGGAGAAGGAACCCCAAGACCCCAGAATACGAACAGCAGGGTGAAGGGTTGGCACCCAGGGTACCGGATCCCAAGCTGGTGGAGGCCACTAATCCTCAGCCAGAGACCGGAGGTCGTGGGCAGGATCTGCCACGACCCTCACTAAATCCACTAGGAAGGCATACCAGGTATAGGGTCAGGGAATCCAGAAGGGGTGTACCCACCAAGAGACCCGAGGGAGCCGGACATAGGTGGATCCCTGGTGAGAACGGCCAGAAGAGAGGGAAAGTCAGACAGGAGCTCAGGACCACGCTCCAGAATTACTTGGGGGTTGGCCGAGTCCAGGACCTGGTGGACGCAGCACGGCTCGGGTGGTCGCTTCAGGCCAGAGTGACCATAAGAACACCCGTAAGTAAAAACCCCTGAACTGCACAGCCCGACTCTGAGTCTTCTTGCTGATTCATCCTGCACCTTCACAACCACCATCCTCTACCCCTGACCCCCTGAGGCTATACCCCTCCCGTTGGGGGTTATACTATCACAGCTGCACACACACCACCAGCCTCAGCGGACCCTTCTGCAGCGGCGGCCTTTTGACCGCAAATCAACGGGTGGCGTAGTCGACACTAAGGACCTTTACCAACATCTGTAAAGACTGCCACACACTGAGTTTGACACCCTGGGCACGGACCGGGTCGCCGCCACTCGGAGACTACAACCCCCATCTGATCCGGCTCCGGGTAATCCCCAAACAGCACTGGCCCAGGGGGCGCGTCACATTCACTGGTAAATATCATTTTAACATTTTACAACCTTATCTGGCCATGTGATGTGTGACACATCGTCAGACACATCCTGTTTCATTTATGATGGAGGGACTCTGAAAGTCACAAAGCCTATTTTTATAGGGCCATCAGGCCGCCCTTACTATTCTTAAAGGGCCAGCAGTTGGCCCTCGCTATTCTTAGAGAGCCATCAGCCGGCTATGCTTTGTTGCTCCCATTATAAACGAGTGTGTCTCCTATACTGTTATTGCCTATGCAGTGAAGCAATGGCTGCTAAAAATTTGGAGGAACTCCACTGTCCCTTGCAAGAGACGTAGAGGTTGGAGAGCCTCCTAAAAACAATGTTCCCATTATTAGAAAGTGGGTTTCCCATAGTGTTTGCCTATGCAGTGAATGTAAAAGCTGCCAAAAATTTGGAGGAACTCCAATGCCCCTTTGAAGAGACATAGAGGTCGGAGAGCCTCCTAAAAACAATGTTCCCATTATTAGGAAGTGGGTCTCCCATAGTGTTTGCCTATGCAGTGAAGCAACGGCTGCCAAAAATTTGGAGGCACTCCAATGCCCCTTGGAAGAGACGTAGAGGGGCTCATGAAAAATATTCCCATTATTAGGAAGTGGGTCTCCCATAGTGTTTGCCTATGCAGTGAAGCAACAGATGCCAAAAATTTGGAGGCACTCCAATGCCCCTTGGAAGAGATGTAGAGGTCGGAGAGCCTCCTAAAAACAATGTTACCTTTATTAGAAAGTGGGTCTCCCATAGTGTTTGCCTATACAGTGAATGCAAAAGATGCCAAAAATTTGGAGGCACTCCAATGACCCTTGGAAGAGAAGTAGAGGTTGGAGAGCCTCCTTAAAAATAATGTTCCCATTAATAGGAAGTGGGTCTCCCATAGTGTTTAGCTATGCAGTGAAGCAGCGGCTGCCAAAAATTTGGAGGCACTCCAATGCCCCTTGGAAGAGACGTAGAGGGCCTCCTAAAAAAAATGTTCCCATTATTAGGAAGTGGGTATCTCATAGTGTTTGCCTATGCAGTGAATGCAAAAGATGCCAAAAATTTGGAGGCACTCCAATGACCCTTGGAAGAGAAGTAGAGGTTGGAGAGCCTCCTTAAAAACAATGTTCCCATTAATAGGAAGTGGGTCTCCCATAGTGTTTAGCTATGCAGTGAAGCAGCGGCTGCCAAAAATTTGGAGGCACTCCAATGCCCCTTGGAAGAGACGTAGAGGGCCTCCTAAAAAAAATGTTCCCATTATTAGGAAGTGGGTCTCCCATAGTGTTTGCTTATGCAGTGAAGCAACGGCTGCCAAAAATTTGGAGGCACTCCAATGCCCCTTGGAAGAGACGTAGAGTTCGGAGAGCCTCCTAAAAACAATGTTCCCATTATTTGGAAGTGGGTCTCCCATAGTGTTTGCCTATGCAGTGAATGCAAAAGCTGCCAAAAATTTGGAGGAACTCCAATACCCCTTTCAAGAAATGTAGAGGAGGTGATATGGCAGATATGTTGGTGAATGATATGGTGATGGAGGATGAGGAGAAGGAGGAGGACAAGAGCAAATAGACAAAATAAGGAAGCGCATACCCATTTGTAGGTGTGAAGAGGTGCATGGGAATAGACCTCCCAAAAAAAGACTCTGGATTTGAGTTTATGTTAAGCTGCTCTCATTCGGTGGTGTTGAGAAGTCTGGCCCAATCAAGCCCTTGTTCATTTTTATAAGAGTCAGTCTGTCAGCATTCTCAGTTGATAGGCGGATGCGCTTATCAGTTATAATTCCACCAGAGGCACTAAAATCCCACTCTGACAAAACGCTAGCGGCAGACCAGGCCAGGACCTCCAAGGCATGGAGAGCCAGTGCATGCCACATGTCCAGCTTGGATACCCAATAATTATAAAGGACGTTGGTACGGTCGGCAAGGTACTCTCTCAGCATCTTCCCAAACTTTGCACTCCTTGTGAGAGTATCCCGCGCCTCAGGGCCTGTAAGATGGGAGGGTCTGGGAAAACTGACCCAGAACTTTGACAGTATTCCCCTGCCTCTGCTGGATTGGAGTTGTGTTTCCCTCGCCTGTACTCCTTGGTTGTCCAACAAACTGTGACTTCTGCCGCCAGCGTTTTCAGATGGGAATTTTTAAATAATTCTGCAACCAGGGCCTTCTTGTACTGCCCCATTTTAGTAGACCTGTCCGCCTTGGGAATAAGAGATAGAAAGTTCTCCTTGTAGCGTGGGTCTAGAAGTGTCACCAATCAGTAATGACTCACCCAAAATTTGGAGAACGCGAAATTTGACCATGCTCTGATCCTTCTCCTCCTCCCTGTCCTCAGGCCATTGACGCAGTTGTGCAGGTAGTATGGTCTATAGCACATGAAACAAGCTCCTGTCACCCAATACACGTTGGGATGAGATGAGGCTGGGCTGTGTTATCACCCTGTATGGTTCCTTGCTCAATCTCATCGTGCTCCGCCTGCAATGTATCCTCTTTAATTGTGAGCAGAGAGCGTTTCAGAAGACAGAGAAGCGGGATGGTGATGCTAATTATGGCGTCATCGCCGCTCACCATCTTGGTGGAGTTTCTCAAAGTTTTGGAGGATGGTACATACAGTTAGGTCCATATATATTTGGACAGAGACAACATTTTTCTAATTTTGGTTCTAGACATTACCACAATGAATTTTAAACAAAACAATTCAGATGCAGTTGAAGTTCAGACTTTCAGCTTTCATTTGAGGGTATCCACATTAAAATTGGATGAAGGGTTTAGGAGTTTCAGCTCCTTAACATGTGCCACCCTGTTTTTAAAGGGACCAGAAGTAATTGGACAATTGATTCCAAGGCTATTTCATGGACAGGTGTGGGTAATCCCTTCATTATGTCATTCTCAATTAAGCAGATAAAAGGCCTGGAGTTGATTTGAGGTGTGGGGCTTGCATTTGGAAGGTTTTGGTGTGAAGTAAACATGCGGTCAAAGGAGCTCTCCATGCAGGTGAAACAAGCCATCCTTAAGCTGCAAAAACAGAAAAAACCCATCCGAGAAATTGCTACAATATTAGGAGTGGCAAAATCTACAGTTTGGTACATCCTGAGAAAGAAAGAAAGCACTGGTGAACTCATCAATGCAAAAAGACCTGGGTGCCCATGGAAGACAACAGTGGTGGATGATCGCAGAATAATCTCCATGGTGAAGAAAAACCCCTTCACAACAGCCAACCAAGTGAACAACACTCTCAAGGAGGTAGGCGTGTCAATATCCAAATCTACCATAAAGAGAAGACATTGTCACACACGACCATGCCTAGCCGATGGTTCAGCGGTGTCAGCCACAGATCTACCTGCTCTTTCAGAGCTGTCCACAACTCTTCAGCATTGTGTGGTTTGTCACATAAGCATATTAGCTTCTGCACGGCCTGTTGCCGCTTGGCCAGTGCTTCTAGCTTTCGACTGATGTGGTCATTTTGGAGATGGATGCTGAAGAGGAGGAGGTGCAGGAGCTGTAGAATGTGGGGGCAACCCTGATTGGCCCAGGGCCCACAATCATCGGGAGGATGTGTTCCATCCCAAGATCCGACTGGGTCCCAGCTTCCACTATGTTAGCCCAGTGTGCTGTCAGCGAGATGTACCATACCTGCCCACAAGCACTTGTCCACGTGTCCGTGGTTAGGTGGACTTTACCAGTAACTGCATTGCTGAGGGCATGGCTAATGTTGTGGAACACGTGCTCGTGTAATGCGGAGATGGCACACCGGGAAAAATAGTGGCGGCTGGGGACCAAGTACCAAGGGACGGCTGCCGCCATCAGGTAGTGGAAAGCTTCCGTTTCCACAAGCCTAAAAGGCAACATTTCGAGCGCAAGCAGTCGCGAAATGTGGGAATTTAGTAGTGTGGCTTGTGGGGCATTGACTGTGTATTTGTGCTTGCATTCCAAGTACTGGGGTAGGAACAACTGAACGCTGCGCTGGGACAAGGACGTGGATGTGCTTGTTGATGGCGCTACTTGAGAGTGTGCAACGACAGGTGCAGGGCAGGAGGCATCTTCGCATGTGCCATGGACAGAGAATTGGCTTGCACGCACAACAGCGGAAGAAGCAGTGGTGCCACCCGCATACACTGTTCCTGGACCCTGGGGTTCAGCCCACTTAGTCGGTTGCTTTGCTGTCATGTGCCTGATTATGCTGGTGGTGGTCAGGCTGGTAGTTTTGCTACCCCTGCTGATGCTGGCCTGGCAGGTGGTGCAAGTGGCCTTTTTGGGGTAATTGGCAGAGTCTTTAAAAAAACAACCAGACTCGGGAAGACCTAACAGTTGTACTGGAAACTTCCGTCGTGTTGGTGTTACAGGGAACGGCTTCCTGCCTTCTGCCTGTGGCCACCACACTGCTTCTTCGTGCCTGTTATGGTGCTATGCCTCCCTCCCCCTGTGTGCTGCTGTGTTCGCTCTGTATGTCCCCCTGCCAGGTTGGGTCAGTTACTATATCATCCACTACCTTGTCTTCCACTTCCGCACCCTGGTCCTCCTCCTGACTTTCTGGCAATTGTGTCTCATCATCGTCCACCTCTTGTGACAGTTTCCCATCGTCGCCTTCGTGTGGCTGTGGCTGCTCAAATATTTGGGCATCGCTACATGCAATCTCCTCTTGCCCCACTTCAAGTGGACCGGGCGAGAGGCCTGAATCTATAAATGGAAAAGTGAACAGCTCATCGGAGTGTCCAAGTGTGGGATCAGTTGTCTCCGGGCACTCGGCATGGTGGGAGGAAGGAGGATCAGGGTGAGGAATATTCAGTCCAGACTCACGGCTACTGAGACTTGACCGTGTGGAAGACAGGGTGGTGGTGTTGGTGGCTAAGTGACTGGAAGCATTATCTGCTATCCAACCAATAACCTTTTCACACTGCTCTGTGTTCAATAGTGGTGTTCTGCGGTCCCTTATTAATTGGGACAGGAAGGTTGAGTGAGAAGATGTGGGTGTTTGTTGTGCACAATTTCAGCTAGCCCACGGCCTCGGCTTCATCCTCTGCATGCACCATCATCACCATCACGTCCTCTTCCCCGTCCCTTGCACACGCCTTGCCCATTTTAAATGGAGGACAATATTTTGCATGTTCACTACAAATGGCTGGATTTGAACAGCAGTGATATGTGATACGTGTAACGGAAAACCACAGTTTTAAATAGCTAGCCTGTAGGTAACTATTTTTAGCAGTGACCTCGTGTCAATAACTTCGCTAACACACTGCAACAAAATTTCAATGGAGGCCAGAAATTCCCGAATTTTATGCACACTTATATGTGATCCGTGTGACGGACAAACCACAGTTTTGAATAGCTGGCTTGTAGGTAACTATTTTTAACACCGACCTCGTGTCAATAACTTCACTGACACACTGCAATAAAATTTCAATGGAGGCAAGAAATGGCAGAAGTTTCAGCGCACTTATATGTGATCCGTGTGATGGACAAACCACAGTTTTAAATAGCTGGCCTGTAGGTAACTATTTTTAACACCGACCTCGTGTCAATAACTTCACTGACACACTGCAACAAAATTTCAATGGAGGCCAGGAATGGCAGAACTTTCAGTGCACCTATATGTGATCCGTTTGACGGACAAACCACAGTTTTAAATAGATGGATTTTTAGCGCTGTAATATGGAAAGGTTCTGACTGTATTCTGCAGTGCCAACAAGCAAATGGAGCAGAAATACGGTGTTCTCTGGATTGCTTTTTAAGCAAATAATCAGGATTAAGATCCAAAAAAAAATTATTTCTGGCCCCTGATACCTGGGGCTATTTCTAGAAATATCTGTAAAAGCACCAGCAGCAGACAGAACTGGTATGGACCCTCTTGCTATATGCACTGCAGTCTGCCACATACACTGCCTGCCTAGCACTGATATCTATGCAGCTGTATTAGTCCTCAGAAGGACTGTTAGTTGAGATGGGTATGTGAATAATATATGGTGGTATACCTACACTAACTAAGAAACAAGCAAATCTCTCCCTAGCTCAGCAGCATCTCTCCCTACACTGCCTAATTCTGGAGTAGACTGTGTTGAGCATGGCGGCGCCAGGTCTGATATAGACCTGATGATGCTGTGCGGCCAGCCAATCACTGTAATGCCACAACCAACATGGTTGCGGCATTACAGTCTGTAGTAGACAATCCCTGCATGTTCATTGGCACTCTAAAGAGCGCCAAACATGCAGGGAGGGCACCTGAGCTCCCGCCGAGCAACCCCAGAAATACTCGGCGAGCGCCGAGCATCTCGAGCAGTGAGATGCTCGGGCGAGCACCGAGCAGTAGCGAGCATGCTCGCTCATCAGTAGTGAACAGCTCTTCCGAGTGTCCAAGTGTGGGATCACTTGTCTCCGGGCACTCAGCATGGGAGGAAGGAGGATGAGGATGAGGATTATATGGTCCAGACTCATGGCTACTGAGACTGGACTGTGTGGAAGACAGGGTGGTGCTGGCAAGCTGATTGGAAGCATGATCTGCTATCCAAGCAACAACTTTTTTTCACACTGTTCTGGCTTCAAGAGTGGTGTTCTGCACCCCCCTAAAAAGTGGGACAGGAAGCTAGGTCGACATGATGTGTGTGTGTTGTGCTCCCGCAGCAGTCACAGTTTCACCTTGCCCATGTCCTTGGCCTCTGCGCTCACCATCAGCATCATGTCCTCTTTCCCGTCCCTTACCACGATCCTTGCCCATTTTAACGTACAGTATGTATGATATTTCCCTGCTGAGAAAACTGTGCAGTATTTTTATTGCAGTCAAATTTGCCCAAGTCAGATGCACTTGTTATAGTGCAATAGCAATATAGCAATGCTCCTTGTTACTGTCCAAGTCTGGATTCATGTTCTGAATGCACAACTCCCGCAATTTAAATAGTGTAGAATTTTTGGATGCTGAGAAAACTGCACAGTATTTTTATCTCAGTCAAATTTGCCCAGATGGTCTTGTTAGGATGCGTGCACACGATGCGTTTTTCATGCGTTTCCGCTGCGCAATTTCCGCAGCGGAAACGCATCAAAAACGCATGGTAATCCGCACCCCATGGTCCCCAATGGCATTCCGCAATGTCAATGCACATGCTGCTGATTTTTCCGCAGCGTTTCTGCAGCGCTCATAAATCCGCAGCATGTTCATTAATTTTGCGGAAGCGCAGCGGAAGCGCCGCCATTGACTTGCATTGAGACGCATAGAATCCGTGTCTGTACATTTGTACACGCGGATAATATGCGATTCAATGTGCGTATGGTACCCAGTTCTGGAGGAGAGAAGACTCTCATCCAGACCTGGGTACCATTGTACCTGTAAAAAATAGAATAAAATAAAAAATAAAGTTTATATTCACCTGTCCGGCGGCCCCTGCAGCGCTTCTCCTTCCAGGACCTGAGATGACGTCGCGGTCATGTGACCGCAGGCTGTCTCGCGAGAGCCCGGCAACCAGGAAGAAGCCAGGATGAGCGCAACAGCACACGCGGCGGGGCATCGGGGGTAAGTATAGCTTTATTTTTTTATTTTTACGGTCACACTGTATAAATCCATGCCGTTTGCATGGATTTATACAGTGTGACCTAGAAAGTGCTTGTCAGTCCGCATGCGGAAATACATGCGTTAACGCATGTGAATCTGCATGTGAATCCGCATATATTCTGCAGGACAAAACGCATGCACAATCTGCATGCGTTTTTTTCTGCCAGGGAGATGCAGAAATGCTGCAGAAATGTTCTGCTTCATTTCTGCATCGTGGGCACATAGCCTTATAGTGCAATAGCAATATAGCGATGCTCCTGTTTACTGACCAAATTATTTGTATCACAGAAAATTTAGCACATCTCAGATGGACTCCTTTCACTGCTTGCACTATATAGCGATGCTATTGCAACCAAACAAGGCAATCTCTGCATGTGTCACAGCTGTCTAACAGCCATGACACTTTCAGCCACGGCGATAGTAAAAGAAATGCCGATCACGCCAAAATACTCGGCAAGCACCCAAGCGTGCTCGCCGAAAGGGTTCATGAAACATACTCGATCAACACTTTTGAGCAGTGTAAATGGTGCATAATATGTCTTCACAAAAATGTGTAGGATTAAGAGCAACAAGATTATTAGTAGCCAGGGCATGCACTAGTGTTTTTGCAGATTTGTGGTTGAGGAATGTGCGGATCCAGGAAATATTTTTGAACTGGAGTCGGCAGGAAGTGGAAAGGGCTTAAATATGAGGTTTGAAGGAGAGATCAGAGTGAAGGGTTACCCCGAGGACTGGGGAGAGTGGACAGCAGTTGACTTTGATAGGTCAGATGGGGAGGTTGAGCAAGATGGTGGAAAGATGATGTATTCAGTTTTATCCATATTAAGTTTTAGGAATTCAGAAGAAAGATGAAATAGCGGACAGGCAGTGTGGGATTCTGGTTAGTAAGGAGGTGATATCAGGTCTAGAGAGGTAGATCTATGTGTCATCAGCATAGATGTGATGCTGAAAACTGTGAGACTCTATAAGCTGTCCCAAGCCAAAGGTGTAGATGGAGAAGAGCAGGGGTCCTAGAACTGAGCCTTGGGGAACACCGACAGATAGGGGCCGAGGTGAGGAGGTCGTGTGTGAGTGGGAGACGCTGAATGTCTGGTCTGTTAGGTATGAGGAGATCCAAGATAGGGCCAAGTCTGTGATGCCAAGAGTGAAAGAGTCTGTAGTTGGAGGGAATGGTCTACTGTGTCAAAGGCAGATGACAGGTCCAGAAGGAAAAGGACAGAATAGGGTCGCATGGATTTGGCTGTCAGTAGGTCATTGGTGACTTTAGTCAGGGCAGTTTCAGTAGAATGGTGCAGTCAGAAGCCAGATTGGAGGCGGTCAAAGAGGGAGCAGGAGGAGAGGTGGGAGGACAGCTCAAGATGGATGTGTTGTTCCAGTAGTTTTAAGGCATAGGGGAGAAGTGATATGGGGCAATAGCTAAGCATAGAGGATGGGTCAAGGGATGGCTTTTTGAGGATGGGTGTGATCGAGGCATGTTTGAAGCATGAGGAGAAGACACCAGTTGCTAGTGACATGTTGAAGAGGTGGATTACTGTTGGGATGAAAACTGCGGTAGGGTTTGGGATGAGGTGGGATGGGATTGGGTCAAGTTCGTAGGTGGCGAGATTTGACTTGGAGAGTAAAGAGGAAAGTTGATCTTCCGTGATGGTGGAGAAGCTGGTTTTGGAGGAGGAGAGTTGAGTAGATATGAGGAGGGACTGTGGGGACTTATGGCAAAAGCTTTGTCTGGTGATGCCAATCTTCTGCTTGAAGAATGAGGCAAAGTCTTCAGCTGAGATGAGTGGAGAGGGAGGAGGTGTTGGGGGGGGTGGAGGAGAGAATTGAAAGTACTGAATAGCTGTTTAGGTTTGTGAGACAGGGAGGATATGAGAGATGAGAAGTATGTTTGTGTTGATGCAGTGAGTGTGGACCTGAAAGTAGTGAAGGCTTGTTTGAATGCGATGAAGTGCTCGTTGGAGTGGGACCTTTTCCATCTTCGCTCAGCAACCCTGGAAGCCCGTCTCAGTTCTTTAGTCAGGCTGGTGTGCCAGGGTTGCCTGTTGACTGTGCAAGCTTTGGTATGTATGAGGGGGAGACCGATTCAAGAGCAGCAGCTGTTGTGGTGTTATATAAGGCGGCAGCAGCATCTGCATTGTGTAAGGAATTTATGTCTGTAAGAGGGAGGAGGGATTCGGAGAGAGAGTGAGTGTAGGTTGAGGTGTTTGAGATTTCTGCGAGGGTGAGCAAGTTTCTGGATAGGGGATTGTGGATCTGGATAGGAGAGGGGAAAGAATGTAAGTTGTGGTCAGAAAGAGGGAGAGGAGAGTTAGAGAGGTTGGATAGGGAACATAGGTGGGTGAAGATGAGGTCCAGAGTGTGGCCATCTTTGTGAGTGGGGGCTGAAGACCATTGAGCAAGGCCAAAGGAGGAAGTGAGGGATAGAAGCTTAGAGACACATGGGTGGGAAGTGTCAATAGGGATGTTGAAGTCGCCCATGATGATAGTGGTGATGTCAGCAGAAAGGAAGTGAAGTAGCCAGGTGGTGAAGTGGTCTAAGAAGGTGGTGGCTGGCCTTGGGGGGTGGTAGATGACAGCCGGTTGGAGGTTGGAGGGGGAGTAAATGTGCACGCAGTGCACTTCAAAAGAGGAGAGAGTAATGGAGGGTGGCAGTGGGATATGTGAGAAGGAGCAGTTGTCTAACAGGAGAAAGCCAACTCCCCCACCATGCTTGCTGCTGGGGCGGGGTGTGTGGGAAAGATGGAGTCCGCCATTTGAAAGTGCAGCTGATGAGGCTGTGTCAGAGGGGGTGAGCTAGGTTTCGGAGAAGGAGTGGAAGGAAAGTTTGTTAGTGATGAAAAGATCATGGATGTAGGAAAGTTTTTTTGCAGATGGAGCGAGCGTTCCATAGAGCTCCTGTTAGTGGGACTGGGAAAGCGGGGGCTTGGCCGATGGGTATAAGGTTAGAAAGGTTGCGGAAATGTGTGCTAGATCTAGGATGAAAGGTAGAAGTGACTGTAGGGATGGGGTGGGTTGGGGCTGGGATTTGGAGAGAAATCACCAGCAGTGAGGAGGAGCAGAGAAAGTGTTAGCAGGTGGGAGCAGGAGAGGGCATGAGGTGGCTGCCTGTGCTTAGAGATGCAGGATTGTATGTTGAGGAATACAGTTATATGAAAAAGTTTGGGCACCCCTATTAATCTTAAGCTTAATGTTTTAGAAAAATTGGTGTTTTTGCAACAGCTATTTCAGTTTGATATATGTAATAACTGTTGGACACAGTAATGTTTCTGCCTTGAAATGAGGTTTATTGTACTAACAGAAAATGTGCAATCTGCATTCAAACAAAATTTGACAGGTGCATAAGTATGGGCACCCTTATCATTTTCTTGTTTTAAATACTCCTACCTACTTTTTACTGACTTACTAAAACCCTTTTTTTGGTTTTGTAACCTCATTGAGCTTTGAACTTCATAGCCAGGTGTATGCAATCATGAGAAAAGCTACTTAAAGTGTCCACTTGCAAGATGTTCACCTGTTTGAATCTCCTCTGAAGAGTGGCATCATGGGCTCCTCAAAACAACTGTCAAATTGTAACGGGTCTGGGAGGCGGAACCTCTGAGCTACTATACAAGGGGGCGGTCCTTGTAAGGGAGCGGGTGGCGACCAGGGAAGACGGGCAGGCAGTCACAGCAGGTGACCGGGACAGTCTCTGAGTGAACGGGCTGGAGGTCACAGCAAGTGACCGGGGCAGTCTCTGGATGAACGGGCAGGAGGTCACGGCAAGTGACAGGGGCAGTCTCTGGATGAACAGGCAGGAGGTCACGGCAAGTGACCGGGGCAGTCTCTGGATGAACGGGCAGGAGGTCACGGCAAGTGACCGGGGCAGTCTCTGGGTAAAGGGTAGGTACGACCTGTGATGGCAGAGCCTCCAGGTAGGCTAGCAGGCAGATGGTTGATGTGTGCTCCCAGGTGAGCAAGTGAGAGTCTCTGGAATGGCAGGTGGTCACAGCACGTGACGGCGGAGCCTCCAGGTAGGCTAGCAGGCAGGTAACAGGTGTGCGCTCCCGGGTGAGCGGGCAGGAGTCTCTGGAATGGCAGGTGGTCACAGCACGTGACGGCGGAGCCTCCAGGTAGGCTAGCAGGCAGGTAGCAGATGTGCGCTCCCAGGTGAGCGGGCAAGCTGGTCCATAGACAGACTGACAGGAGTTGGAGGGCAGACCGTCGGACCTCAGGCTAGCAGGCAGGTAGCAGAGGAGCGCTCCCAGGTGAGCGGGCAAGCTGGTCCTTAGACAGACTGACAGGAGTCGGTAGGCAGACCGTCGGACCTCAGGCTAGCAGGCAGGTAAGCAGAATATCAGGCAGGAATCAGACAGCAAACTGGCAGGAATCTGGCAGGTAACTGGCAACGGGACCTGAGGGCTGAAGCAGAGTAGTGAACAGTGCAACAACATTGCTCGGGCACCTCCATTTTGGAGGAGGTGCCTTATATATGGTGAAGTCCTCCGGCCATTGGCCGGGGACTCCTTAGGACGGCGCGCGCGGCCCCTTTAAGAGGGAGGGAGCGCGCGCGCGCGCCCTAAACACAGTGGCCGGGAAGGAGCGCGTGCTGCCAGCAGAGCGGGAGGAGGACGCCGGGCCCGGAGCAGAGAGGTGAGGGGAACATCGTCACCTGCCTAGCAGAGGGCAGGGACGCCGGCGCTACAGTACCCCCCCCTTTAGGCCCCAACTTTTTTAGGCCAGAGAGAAATTTAGCTAGGATGAGAGGGACATGGATGTTCTCCCGGGGCTCCCACGTTCTCTCTTCAGGACCAAACCCCTTCCAATCTACTAGAAAAAAGGTCTTCCCTCTTACCCTTTTGGTGGCCAGAATGTTCTCTACCTCAAATTCGTTTTCAGCGGAAACCGGAGCAGGAGGCGTACCTGTAGACTTGGAAAAAGAGTTAAGTACCACAGGTTTGAGGAGAGATACATGGAAGGAGTTAGGGATCCGCAAGTTGGCCGGGAGTTTCAATTTATAGGCCACCGGGTTGATCTGACTGATGACCTCCAGAGGACCGATGAACCGAGGCCCTAACTTATAGGAAGGAATCTTGAGCCGGACATACTTGGACGAGAGCCAGACCTTATCTCCTGGACGGAATTGAGGAGGATCCAGACGTTTTTTGTCAGCATGTCTTTTCATACGCTCGGATGACAGAAGGAGTGCGGATCGGGTACTCTCCCATATGGAGGAAAATTTGTTAACAAGAGATTCCGCAGCCGGATTGTCCACCGAGGTGGAGACGGGAAATGGGATCCGAGGATGCTGACCGAAGACAACAAAAAACGGGGATTTGGAGGAAGATTCGCTCTCGTGATTGTTGTAAGAAAATTCGGCCCATGGCAGGAGATCCACCCAGTCTGAATGGTGGGCATTAACGAAGTGCCGGAGGTAACTGGTCAGGTTCTGATTGATCCGCTCCACTTGACCATTAGACTGTGGGTGGTAAGCGGAGGAGAAGTCCAGGGTGACGTCTAGCAGTTTACAAGTGGCTCTCCAGAAGCGTGAGGTGAACTGTACCCCACGATCCGACACGATGTGGAGGGGCAGGCAATGAAGACGGAAGATGTGGCGGATAAAGTCTTTAGCCAGCTCGGGTGCAGACGGGAGGCCTGGCAGGGGAACGAAATGAGCCATCTTGGAAAAGCGGTCAGCGACCACCCAAATGACCGTACAACCGGCAGAGACGGGGAGATCAGTTATAAAGTCCATTGCTATATGCTGCCAGGGGGCAGCAGGTACTGGGAGCGGAAGGAGGCGACCAGCTGGCAGATGTCTCGGAACCTTGTTGCGGGCGCAGGACACACAGGCAGAAACAAAGTCTATTACGTCCATGTGCAGGGTAGGCCACCAGTAGTGCCGGGTAATAAGCTGGAGGGTCTTTTTCTGACCGGCGTGGCCAGCTAGTTTAGACGAGTGACCCCAGTGTAGGATCTTCTCCCGATCAGGTACTGATACGAACGTCTTACCGGGAGGGAGACGATTTAGACTCACGGGAGCCACCTGCATTACTCTGGCGGGATCGATGATGTGTTTCGGTTCCTCCTCGAGATCAGACACCAGAAAGGATCGGGACAAGGCGTCCGCCTTGATGTTTTTGTCAGCCGGGCGAAAATGAAGAATAAAATCAAAGCGAGCAAAAAACAAGGACCACCGAGCTTGGCGCGGGTTAAGTCTCTGGGCATGCTGGAGGTAAGCCAAGTTCTTGTGGTCAGTGTAAATTATTACCGGGTGAAGAGCCCCTTCGAGCAGGTAACGCCACTCCTCCAATGCCAGCTTGATGGCCAATAACTCTCGATCTCCTATGGAATAGTTGCGCTCAGAAGAGGAGAAGAGTTTGGAGAAGAAGCCACAAGTTACCATTCTCCCGGAAGATGATTTTTGGGTAAGTACGGCTCCGGCTCCAGAGGAGGAGGCGTCAACCTCCAGGAAGAACTGCTTGCTGCCATCTGGGTGATGCAGCACCGGGGCGGAAGAGAAGGCCTGTTTTAAGGAAAGAAAGGCCTCCTCTGCTTCGGGCGGCCACTCTCTGGAATTAGTGCCCTTACGGGTGAGCGCGGAAATTGGGGCAGTCCGGGAAGAGAAGTGCAGAATGAAGAGGCGGTAGTAGTTGGCGAAGCCCAGGAACCGCTGAATGGCCTTCAACCCCTCCGGTCGGGGCCATTTCTCGATGGCAGACAGTTTCTCTGGATCCATTCGAAGGCCGGTCTGAGAAATAATGTAGCCCAAAAACGGAAGCGAGGTCTGCTCAAAGAGGCACTTCTCATATTTAGCGAAGAGCTGATTCTGCCTGAGCCTGAGCAGGACCTGACGAACGTCTCTCCGGTGAGTCTGGAGATCCGGAGAGAAGACCAAGATGTCGTCCAGGTACACCACTACGCAGGAGTAGAGAAGGTCCCGGAAGATGTCATTGACCAACTCTTGAAGGACGGCAGGAGCGTTACAGAGACCAAAGGGCATTACCAGATATTCATAGTGGCCGTCCCGGGTGTTGAATGCAGTCTTCCATTCATCCCCTTGACGGATACGGACCAGGTTGTACGCCCCACGGAGGTCCAGTTTGGTGAAGATTCTAGCCCCCCTCAGACGATCAAATAATTCTGGAATGAGTGGAAGGGGGTACTTATTCTTCACCGTGATCTGGTTAAGGCCTCTATAGTCTATACAGGGACGGAGAGAGCCGTCCTTCTTTTTTACGAAAAAGAAGCCTGCTCCCGCCGGGGAGGTAGATTTCCGGATGAATCCCCTGGCCAAATTCTCCTCAATATATTCGGACATCGACCGGGACTCAGCAGCGGACAATGGGTAAATACGCCCACGGGGAGGCGTAGTACCGGGTAACAGGTCGATAGGACAGTCGTATGGTCTATGAGGGGGTAATGTCTCTGCCTCCTTTTTATTAAAGACATCAGCAAATGACCAATAGGGAATCGGAAGTCCAGGTAGATTAGTTGGGGTAGGAGAAGGACGGGCGGGATGAACAGGAACCAAACAAGTCTTATGACAGTCCTGTCCCCAGCGAAGGACTTCTCCGGTCTGCCAGTCAAGCACGGGTGCATGTCTCTGGAGCCAAGGTAGACCTAGTAAGAGGGCGTGAGAGAGTCCAGGCAGAACATGAAAAGAGATGCTCTCAGAATGCAGCATTCCCACCTGCAGAGTTACGGATTCGGTGATGAGTTGGATGGGACATGGTAAGAGGCCCCCATCCACAGCAGCGACAGATAATGGTATAGCCAGAGGTTTGGTGGGAATGCGGTATTTTTCTACCAGGGCCTGTGAAATAAGATTCCCAGCCGCTCCAGAGTCAAGTTGGGCTAGTTCGAAATAACGATTCTCCCCGCAGATAATTGAGACTGACAGCAGCAGAGATGGAGAGGATTTATTCTTGTCTAGGTCGACCTCTCTGAGCGAACCTAGACACAGGCGTTTCCCGACCTCTCCGGGCAGGTACGGATCCGGTGCTCCTTACTGCCACAGTAGAAGCAGCTCCCCTCGGCACGGCGTAAATCCTGACGGGTTTTGACCATCTTGGTCTGGTCGACCTGCATAGGCTCAGGAGAGTGTACCTGGGGAGAAACGGAGGGAGAGACGGATTTCTGAAAAGTAGGAGCTAGACGTGGAAACCTCCTCTCACGGGTGACTTCTTTGGCACACTCCTGGAACCGTAGGTCAATCCGGGTGGCAAGAGTTATTAGGTCATCGAGAGTGGTAGGAATGTCTCGACCGGCAAGTTCATCTTTAATACGGCCGGACAGACCCTCCCAGAAGACAGATACCAGAGCGTCGTTATCCCAGGCCAGCTCCGAGGCAAGGGTACGGAACCGTATGGCATATTGGCCCACGGTGAGACTTCCCTGACGGAGGCGTAGCAGAGATGACGCGGATGAGGTCTTCCGTCCAGGTTCGTCGAAGACTTTCCGGAAAGCCGTGAGAAAGGCAGGCAAGTCGGACACCAGGGGGTCTCCTCTCTCCCATAGAGGATTTAGCCAGGCCAGGGCCTCCCCGGTGAGATGGGACATGATGAAGGCAATTTTGGCCCGGTCGGAGTTAAACTGGTGGGACAGGAGTTCAAAGTGCAGGGTGCACTGATTTATAAAGCCCCGAGCCTGAGCGGAGTCGCCTCCGAAGCGAGGAGGTGCGGAAAGCCGGGGTCCGGGGTAGGATACCATAGTATTGGTGGGCAGCGGAGCTGCCGGATTGCGAGTCATGGCTCTGGCGGTGGTTGCTGGTGGAGAAGTCAGAGTGTCCAGGCGACTATTGACATTCCGCAGGTGACCCAGGATGGACTCCTGTTGGGACCTCTGACGGGACAGTTCATGACACAGGTCCGAGAGTGAGGGAGCTTGGGTGCCACCGGGTTCCATGGCCCGAGCAAACTGTAACGGGTCTTGGAGGCGGAACCTCTGAGCTACTATACAAGGGGGCGGTCCTTGTAAGGGAGCGGGTGGCGACCAGGGAAGACGGGCAGGCAGTCACAGCAGGTGACCGGGACAGTCTCTGAGTGAACGGGCTGGAGGTCACGGCAAGTGACCGGGGCAGTCTCTGGATGAACGGGTAGGAGGTCACGGCAAGTGACAGGGGCAGTCTCTGGATGAACGGGCAGGAGGTCACGGCAAGTGACCAGGGCAGTCTCTGGATGAACGGGCAGGAGGTCACGGCAAGTGACCGGGGCAGTCTCTGGGTAAAGGGTAGGTACGACCTGTGATGGCAGAGCCTCCAGGTAGGCTAGCAGGCAGATGGTTGATGTGTGCTCCCAGGTGAGCAAGCGAGAGTCTCTGGAATGGCAGGTGGTCACAGCACGTGACGGCGGAGCCTCCAGGTAGGCTAGCAGGCAGGTAACAGGTGTGCGCTCCCGGGTGAGCGGGCAGGAGTCTCTGGAATGGCAGGTGGTCACAGCACGTGACGGCGGAGCCTCCAGGTAGGCTAGCAGGCAGGTAGCAGATGTGCGCTCCCAGGTGAGCGGGCAAGCTGGTCCATAGACCTGAGGGCTGAAGCAGAGTAGTGAACAGTGCAACAACATTGCTCGGGCACCTCCATTTTGGAGGAGGTGCCTTATATATGGTGAAGTCCTCCGGCCATTGGCCGGGGACTCCTTAGGATGGCGCGCGCGGCCCCTTTAAGAGGGAGGGAGCGCGCGCGCCCTAAGCACAGTGGCCGGGAAGGAGCACGCGCTGCCAGCAGAGCGGGAGGAGGACGCCGGGCCCGGAGCAGAGAGGTGAGGGGAACAGCGTCCCTGCCTAGCAGAGGGCAGGGACGCCGGCGCTACACAAATGATCTGAAAACATAGATTATTCAACATAGTTGTTCAGGGGAAGGATACAAAAAGCAGTGTCAGAGATTTAACCTGTCAGTTTCCACTGTGAGGAACATAGTAAGGAAATGGAAGAACACAGGGACAGTTCTTGTTAAGGCCAGAAGTGGCAGGCCAAGAAAAACATCAGAAAGGCAGAGAAGAAGAATGGTGAGATCAGTCAAGGACAATCCTCAGAGCACCTCCAGAGAGCAGCAGCATCAACTTGCTGCAGATGATGTCACTGTGCATCGGTCAACTATACAACGCACTTTGCACAAGGAGAAGCTGTATGGGAGAGTGATGCGAAAGAAGCCGTTTCTGCAAGCACGTCACAAACAGAGTCGGCTGAGGTATGCAAAAGCACATTTGGAGAAGCCAATTTCTGTTTGGAAGAAGGTCCTGTGGACTGATGAAACCAAGATTGAGTTGTTTGGTCATACAAAAAGGCGTTATGCATGGCGGCAAAAAAACACAGCATTCCAAGAAAAACACTTGCTACCCACAGTAAAATTTGGTGGAGGTTCCATCATGCTTTGGGGCTGTGTGCCCAATACTGGCACTGGGAATCTTGTTAAAGTTGAGGGACGCATGGATTCCACTCAGTATCAGCAGATTCTTGACAATAATGTTCAAGAATCAGTGACAAAGTTGAAGTTACGCAGGGGATGGATCTTTCAGCAAGACAATGATCCAAGACACCACTCCAAATCTACTCAGGCATTCATGCAGAGGAACAATTACAATGTTCTGGAATGTCCATCCCAGTCCACAGACCTGAATATCATTGAACATCTGTGGGATCATTTGAAGAGGGCTGTCCATGCTCGGCGACCATCAAACTTAACTGAACTGGAATTGTTTTGTAAAGAGGAATGGTCAAAATACCTTCATCCAGGATCCAGGAAATCATTAAAAGCTACAGGAAGCGACTAGCGGCTGTTATTTTTGCAAAAGGAGGATCTACTAAATATTAATGTCACTTTTCTGGTGAGGTGCCCATACTTATGCACCTGTCAAATTTTGTTTGAATGCAGATTGCACATTTTCTGTTAGTACAATAAACCTCATTTCAAGGCAGAAACATTACTGTGTCCAACAGTTATTACATATATCAAACTGAAATAGCTGTTGCAAAAACACCAATTTTTATAAAACATTAAGCTTAAGATTAATAGGGGTGCCCAAACTTTTTCATATAACTGTAGTTCTGAGGAGGAGGTGAGGTGGATGGGGAGGATGGAGGAAGAGATGACCTGTTCCTTACTAGGTGTAGGGATTAGGAAGGTTAGTAGAAAGTGAAGGATTATAGAGGAGAGAGTGAAAACAAACAGGAACATTGTTTACTATGACTAAGTATCCAGTTCCCTTTAGTTCCAATTCAGGACTAATTCAGAGCTGTACACTTCTATGCTACACTTGTATGATACACTGGCAGACAACATGTCCTGCAGACGTACAGCTCACGAATATATTTTCTACAAAGTGCAGGCAGCTGTTAAACTGAGGGGAGTGGCTTCTGCTCATCTATATTAGATAATAAAATAATGGGATGCATTAAAAGAGGCATAGATGCTCATGAGGAGAACATAATTTTACCTCTATACAAGTCACTAGTGCGACCACACTTAGAATACTGTGTACAGTTCTGGTCTCCGGTGTATAAGAAAGACATAACTGAACTAGAGCGGGTGCAGAGAAGAGCGACCAAGGTTATTAGAGGACTGGGGGGTCTTCAATACCAAGACAGGTTATTACACTTGGGGTTATTTACTGTGGAAAAACAAAGGCTTAGGGGTGATCTTATTACTATGTACAAGTATATGAGGGGACAGTACAAAGACCTGTCTACTGATCTTTTTACTCTGAGGCCAGAGACGGGGACAAGGGGTCATCTTCTACGTCTGGAGGAAAGAAGGTTGCTGGGAGTTTGTGCTGCTGTAGGAGCAGGGAAGGAGGGAAATACATCTCCAGGACTTTTTCATCTGACCCCTTCCCAGCTACAGAGAGAGCACGTGACCAGAAGTGAGAGCGCGCGTGGGGTGTGAGCACGTGGGCTGTGGTGTGACTGTGGTGAGCGGCGTGCGGCGAGGTCCGACTCGGCTCGCGGCCCTCCGGCGAGGGAGCCAAGCGGAGGTGACCGAGTGGACCAGGTGGACCGGTAGGAGGCGACCGGAGGAACGAGCGCAAGAGAGCGCTGTGATAGCATGCAGCGCCGGCCGGCAGAGGGCGCCAGGGGGTGGTGACCAGGAGGTGACCAGGAGGACCGGTAAGAGGCGACCGGAGGGGCGAGCGCGCTGTGATAGCGTGCAGCGTCCCTAGAGGAGGTGAGTGAGGGGCAGGAGGCCGCGATAAGCGGCCCTACTGAACCCGAGTGTGTACTGTACTGTACTGTATTGTATTTGTATTGTAATTGTATTATATTTAAGTGCTCCCCCCGGCGTTATTTAAATTAATCCCCTGTCCATACTTGATTGATCTCCCCCCTATCCATATTTAATACAACTCCCTCGGCCATCTTTAGTGATCCCCCAGTCCATATTTAATTGATCACCCCCCGGCCATATTTAAATTGATCCCCTGATCACCCCCCGTCCATATTTAACTGATCCCCCTGACCACATTTAAATTGACCCCCGTCCTCATTTAATTGATCCCCCAACCACCCCGTCCATATTAAATTGATCCCCCGACCACATTTAACTGATCGACACCCCCCAACCCATAATCAATTGATCCCCCTTGTCCATATTTAATAGATTCCCCCTGTCCACTTTTACTGATCCCCAGTTCCTATTTATTTGCCTTATCCCCATCCATATTTAATTAACCCCCTGTCCATAATTAATTGATTGATTCCCCAGTCCACAATTAATGATTTCCCCAGTCCATATTTATTGATCCCCAGTCGATAGTTAATTGACACACCGTCCATACTTAATTAATCCACCTGACCTACTTAGCTGATTCCCCCGTCCATACATGATACTTAATTGATCCCCCGTCCATACTTAACTGATCCTCTGCTGATATCTAATTGATACACTTGCACATCCCTAATTGATCCCCGTCCATACACCTATATATAAATAATTGTGTTTTGGACTTGTATATATATACTGACTGTATCCCCATATTTAGAATGACGTCCATGTTGGCCGGAGCCATGCAGTGTACATCTTGCGCAATATATGCATTCCGTGAGCAACCGCTCGAGGATCCATACTGCTGCGAGAGATGTGAGCATATCGTGCACTTGGAAGCCCAAATTCTGGATCTAAGTGCTCAGATAGCGATACTGAGGAGCATCGACAACATGGAACGGAGTTTGCTGCTCACCGAGCAGACACTCAATGGGTCAATACTGGGGGTGGAGCATAGAGGGGAAGTGCAGGCTGAACAGGCAGGGAGCTGGATAACAGTTAGGAGGGATAGAGGGAAGAAGTATAGGAAGGCTGGTTAAGAACCGGCATTATTGGAGCACGACAGATCATCTGACCGCCGGGGGAGTGTATGCTCCAGTAATGAGGGGGAGGGGGGAAGTGTAGGGCAGGCAAGACAGGTCCTGGTAGTGGGTGACTCTATTATTAGGGGGACAGACAGGGCAATCTGTCACAAAGACCGGGATCGCCGAACGGTGTGCTGCCTCCCTGGCGCTCGAGTCCGGCACATCGCGGATCGGGTTGACAGGTTACTGGGTGGGACTGGCGAAGACCCAGCGGTCATGGTCCACATCGGCACCAATGACAAAGCGAGTGGTAGATGGAGGGTCCTTAAAAATGATTTCAGGGACCTAGGTAGGAAGCTTAGGGCAAGGACCTCCAAGGTAGTTTTCTCAGAAATACTACCAATCCCGCAAGCCACACAGGAGCGCCAACGGGAAGTTAGGGAGGTGAATAAGTGGCTAAAGAGTTGGTGCAAGGCAGAAGGGTTTGGGTTCATGGAGAACAGGGCCGACTTCGCGGTCGGCTACAGGCTCTACCGTAGGGACGGGCTGCACCTCAATGGGGAGGGTGCAGCGGTGCTGGGGAAGAAGATGGCTAATAGGTTGGAGGAGTTTTTAAACTAGAGACGGGGGGGAACCAAGGAGATAGGTGGGATGTGAGGCAAGCAAGGGGGAAGGGGAGAAGTGAATATAATGAGGGTGGAGAGGGGGGTGGGGATAGTACAGTTAGATCGTTAGAGAAGAATAGGATGCTAAATAACCCCAAAGTTTTATCTTGCATGCTGACCAACGCAAGAAGCCTGACCAATAAGGCCGATGAGCTGCGGGCGCTTATATCGGAGGAGAGGTATGACATCGTAGGTATAACAGAGATTTGGCTAGACGATAGCTACGACTGGGCGGTAAATTTATTAGATTATAGTTTATTTAGAAGGGACCGGAAACAGGGGAAAGGCGGAGGAGTCTGCTTATATGTAAAGTCATGTCTAAAGCCCAGACTAAGGGAAGATATAGGAGAGGGAGAAGAGGGGGTCGAGTCCATGTGGGTAGAGATAGAGGTGGCAAAATATAATAATAAAATATTACTGGGGGTCTGCTATAAGCCACCAAATATAACAGAGGAGAATGAGAATCTGCTATTAGGACAAATAGACAAAGTAGCAAAACATAATGAAGTGATTGTAATGGGGGATTTCAACTACCCGGATATTGACTGGGAAACAGAAACCTGTAGATCTCAGAAAGGAAAAAGGTTCTTGACAAATATTAAGGATAATTATCTCTCCCAACTAGTGCAGGAACCAACGAGAGGGAAGGCCGTGTTGGACTTAATATTGACTAATAGGCCTGATAGAATAACTGAGGTACAGATAGGGGGGCACCTAGGTAATAGCGATCATAATATTATCGACTTCAAAATGCCCTTCAGTAGGGTTATCAATAAGGGAACAACAAAAACATTAAACTTTAGGAGGGCGAAGTTTGATCAGCTGATAGAAAACCTTCAACTTATTGACTGGGACAAAGTTCTTAATCAAAGGAATACGAATAGTAAATGGGAAACCTTCAAAAGAATTCTGAATACTCAGTGCGAGAGATATATACCGTATGGGAATAAAAGGGCCCGAAATAAGAGGAAACCAATATGGCTGAACAAGAACGTAAAAGGGGCATTAAATAGCAAAAAAGAGGCATTCAAGAGATTAAAACAGGAAAACAGTAAGGAGGCACTAATGTGTTACAAGGAAAAAACGAGAACCTGTAAAAAACAAATAAAAATAGCGAAGGAGGAAACAGAGAAACGTATTGCTAGGGAAAGTAGATCAAATCCCAAACTGTTCTTTACGTATATAAATAGTAAAAGGATTAAATCGGATAATATTGGACCGATAAAAAGTGAGGAAGGCAAAATCATAGAGAAAGATGAGGATAAAGCTAATCTATTAAATAATTTTTTTTCGACAACTTTCACAAAGGAAATAGAACTAACAGGAGAAATGAGAAGTGACAAGCTTAATCCTCCACTAAGTATGACTAATCTAACCCAAGTTGAGGTACAGAAACGCCTCAGTAACATTAAAATAAACAAACCACCAGGACCTGATGGCATACACCCACGGGTACTAAGGGAACTAAGTAATGTGATAGACAGACCGTTATATCTTATATTTAAGGACTCTGTTGAGACTGGGTCTGTACCACTTGATTGGCGACAGGCGAATGTAGTGCCAATATTCAAAAAGGGAGCAAAAAGTGACGCCGGAAACTATCGGCCGGTGAGTCTGACGTCCGTTGTGGGCAAAATTTTTGAATGCTTCATTAAAGAGGCAATTACGGAGCATCTTGATGCTAATAATCTTTTAATCCCGAACCAACATGGATTCATGAGGAATCGCTCCTGCCAAACAAACCTGATTGACTTCTACGAGGAGGTTAGCTCTCGAGTAGATCAGGGGGAACCAGTGGATGTCGTGTATCTCGACTTCTCAAAAGCGTTCGATAGCGTGCCACATAATAGGTTGGTATAAAAAATGAGAATGATGGGGCTGGGGGAAAATGTTTGCAAGTGGGTAGCAAACTGGCTAAGGGATGGAATGCAGAGGGTGGTTATAAATGGAATATACTCAGATTGGGTAAGCGTCACTAGTGGGGTACCACAGGGGTCTGTACTAGGCCCAATGTAATTTAATATCTTTATTAACGACATAGTCAATGGGATAAATAGTAAAATATCAATATTTGCAGATGACACAAAGTTATGTAAAACAATTAATACAAAAGAGGACAGTGCAGACCTACAGAGGGATTTGGATAAGCTGGGAACATTAAATGGCAAATGAGGTTTAACGAGGAGAAATGTAAGGTCATACATATGGGAAGGAAAAATGGAAGTCACCAGTAGAGATGAGCGTTGTTCTACTCGAACTGTTCGCCAATCTCAAATTCGAGCTGTTTTGGGCGGTGTTCGAGCCGTTCGGCGAACACGAACGATTTGAGAAAAATTCGGCTGTTCGAGGTTATGTTCGATAATTGTTCGTGCACCAAAATCATAACTGGATTTTTTCTCAGTAATGATGAAAATTAATGTTAATACGCAGTTTGAGTGTACAGCGGGGTGGGGGGAAGGGGCAGGGGATGGATCTCTGCAGGAATAATGAAGATCTCCATTTTTTTTCTCTTTCCCGCATTTGCAGTGGGGAGGTGCAGTCTGTCAGCCTATCAGCAGCGCACACACGGAGCGAACTGCTGTTTTTCACACAAGCAAGGGCATGTGTCATTGGCAGTGTATGTCACATGTCCTTGCCCTATAAGACCAAGCCATTTTCCCCGTCGCCACCATTTTCTCACTGCTGCAGCTGCGTGTTAGACGGCACCGCTGTTGCTGTGTGCGCTATACCTTGTTAATTTCAAGCCAATTTTCGCACAAATCTACAGATAGCTTGGGAGTAGGGAATAGTTGTGATTGCAGTCCTTTTAAGGACTAGGTTACAGCATTTCCTACGACTTTTATCAGGCAGGTCTGTGCTCTTAAATAGATAGATTGTGGGAGTAAAGACTAATTGTAATTGCAGTCCTTTTCATGACTAGGTTACATCAGTTCCTATCAGTTTTTGCCAGGCAGGTCTGTGCCAGTGCTGTGCAAGTTTTTTTCACAGCATTTGGCTGAATCTAGCAAAGCTAATCCTTTTTGGCCTATTGCAGAGTGTGTTAGTCAGTGGAGTAGCCTATCTGTGTTGCAAGATATACCACCTGTGTATAGAATACCAATTTTTTTACTGCACCTAGTGAAGTAAAATCTTTTGGGCATAGCATCATTCTATTAGTCAATCTATACTGACCTCCATCAGGTTGCAAATTGAATATAATTTTTTTCTGCATCTAGCTCTGAAAAAATATTTGGGCTTCTAGCAGTGTGTGGGACTTGTTCTATTAGTCCATCTATACTGACCTCCATCAGGTTGCAAACTGAATATAATTTTTTTCTGCATCTAGCTCTGAAAAAATATTTGGCCTTCTAGCAGTGTGTGGGACTTTCTCTATTAGTCCATCTATACTGACCTCCATCAGGTTGCAAATTAAAAATAATTTTTATCTGCATCTAGCTCTGAAAAAATATTTGGCCTTCTAGCAGTGTGTGGGACTTTCTCTATTAGTCCATCTATACTGACCTCCATCAGGTTGCAAATCAAAAATAATTTTTATCTGCATCTAGCTCTGAAAAAATATTTGGCCTTCTAGCAGTGTGTGGGACTTTCTCTATTAGTCCATCTATACTGACCTCCATCAGGTTGCAAATTAAAAATAATTTTTATCTGCATCTACCTCTGAAAAAATATTTGGGCTTCTAGCTGTGTGTGGGACTTGATCTATTAGTCCATCTATACTGACCTCCATCAGGTTGCAAACTGAATATAATTTTTTTCTGCATCTAGCTCTGAAAAAATATTTGGCCTTCTAGCAGTGTGTGGGACTTTCTCTATTAGTCCATCTATACTGACCTCCATCAGGTTGCAAATTAAAAATAATTTTTTTCTGCATCTACCTCTGAAAAAATATTGGGCTTCTAGCTGTGTGTGGGACTTGTTCTATTAATCCATCTATACAGACCTCCATCAGGTTGCAAACTGAATATAATTTTTTTCTGCACCTACCTCTGAAAAAATATTTGGGCTTCTAGCTGTGTGGGGACTTCTTCTATTAGTCCATCTATACTGACCTCCATCAGGTTGCAAACTGAATATAATTTTTTTTCTGCATCTAGCTCTGAAAAAATATTTGGCCTTCTAGCAGTGTGTGGGACTTGTTCTATTAGTCCACCTATACTGACCTCCATCAGGTTGCAAATTCAAAATAATTTTTTGTCTGCATCTAGCTCTGAAAAAA
This sequence comes from Phyllobates terribilis, assembly GCF_046119375.1. Classification (NCBI taxonomy): domain Eukaryota; kingdom Metazoa; phylum Chordata; class Amphibia; order Anura; family Dendrobatidae; genus Phyllobates; species Phyllobates terribilis. Next base: position 99,776,262 of record NW_027362764.1, read on the forward strand.
TATTTGGCCTTCTAGCAGTGTGTGGGACTTTCTCTATTAGTCCATCTATACTGACCTCCATCAGGTTGCAAACTGAATATATTTTTTTTCTGCATCTACCTCTGAAAAAATATTTGGGCTTCTAGCTGTGTGTGGGACTTGTTCTACTAGTCCATCTATACTGACCTCCATCAGGTTGCAAATCGAATATAATTTTTTTCTCCATCTAACCCAGCCAATAGTTTTGGCCTAATACCACAGTTTGTCCACTCAGCTCTGCTCGGTTCCCATCCATTGTTTTTTTGTGCAAACAACTCCAGAGTTGTGAATTAGTTAACCACCAAAATGAGTGGAAAAAGGCCTGCTGCTGGTGGAAAGGGGAATAGGCGTGTTGGGAAGGGGAAAAAAGGTTGTGTCCGTGGGGTAGGTGTTAAAGCAACAGTAACATCTGCAGAAGAAAGACCATCTTCCAGCCAAACTAAAATGTCTACTTCTTTTAGCGGACAATGTGATAAGATCCCTTTCTTACGGCCACGCCAATCGCTACAAATTCCAGATGAGGCACAAAAACAGCAGGTGCTTCAACGGATATCAAGTGCTCCTTTAAGTGGGCTCTCCTCCACATCAACTTCAACATCACAAATACTCCAGTCCTCAAAGGTGTCACCCCAATCGCACTTGCTTCCTCACAGCTCCCAAATCTCCATCTGCCCGTCTGAGTATGAGGTAGAACAGATGGTTGAGTCTGCAGAGCTGTTTACTCATGCTATAGCCTGGGAATCAGAGGTCGACTCCAAGGCGCTTCTGTGAATCCAGACGAGGAAATGATCTGCACTGATACCCAGAATCTTTATGAGTCGGATCCAGGACCAGACACAGAAGGTTCTGACCATAATGTAGACCCTCATTCCCAAACTGTAACTCCTGTTGGTGGAGACAATGAGGAAGACGATGATGAGACTCAAATACCTGATTGGAGCGACAACTTTAGTTTTTTGTCAGGGCAGGAACAGGTTGGCTCTGAGGACGACGGGTGTGATAACGCACAGGGTGATGATGATGAGGTCGGAGATCCCACTTACTGTCAACCCACAGTCAGCCAAGAGATGAGGTCAGCAGAGGAGGTGGAGGAAGATGCTAGTGACGACGAGGTCAGGTTGCGCCTTCCTGGACAGAGACGTAGTACTGGAAGCACGTCAACAACTGCATCCTCAAACACAACTCTGCCTCTCACCACAAGTCGTGGTGGCTCTTCAGGTCGCATGGGTGCTAAGCCTTGCATAGCCTGGGCATTTTTTCAGATCGATAAAGATGACCCAACTCGTGTTATCTGTAACATTTGTCAGCAAAAGCTAAGTAGAGGCCAAAAAATACATAGTTTGAGTACTTCATGCATGAACCGGCACATGGACATGAAGCATAAGTTGCAGTGGGAAGCTCAGTGTGCTACAATGCGGCCTAGCCGGCCGGGCCAACCACCGTCTGCCATATCTTGTGCATCCGCGGCCTCTTCATCCTCTGTGACTGGGGGGACAGCAATCACACCTGTTTTGGGGCGCATACCTGCCACCTCTTTACCCGCAACAGCCAGCGTGATTGGCAGGTCATCATTTTCTTTGGAGGTGGTAACACCAGCTGGTGTTGAGTAGTGTTGAGCCACCCCCGTAGTGTTCGAGTTCGGTTCGGTTCGTCGAACACCCGTGTGTTCGCCGAACTGTTCGTCGAACTGTTCGTCGAACACCTTCGAACACCGTTAAAACCAATGGCAGGCAAACAAAAACACATAGAAACACATAGAAAACACCTTCAAAGGTGTCCAAAAGCTGACAAACTGCTCAGAAGACACAACTAACACATGGAAAAGAGACAAGTACATATAGTCAAGAGAAAAGATAAGAGGTGGAGGAGTAAAAGGAGGGGGAGACACAGATATAGGCATATCATGCCCTTCTAAAATCCAAAAAGTGAGAAGCCGACACGTTCAGTCCGCTCCTGCCCGTGCCACCTCCGTGTCGCCGGGTTTGTGCCAGAGCCGCGGTGAACCCTGACGGCCAGCCCCCCTCTTCCAATACTGGTGCCTGTCCGCTGGTGGGTCGAGCGAGCCCCCCTGTGGTGGAGGCAGCTCTAAGTTTTTTAATTTAAATTGTCTCTCTAATTTGAATGAATACACTTTAAATCCATTTACAAGGATCTATTGGAGGGCAAGTCTCATGCCAGCAGCCGCGTAATTCCAGCTCCAGTAGCGCCCACTAAAGCTGCTGCAGTTAAAAAGCTTTTATAAGGATCGAGCTCGGCTGTCCACCGCAAGGCATCCTACTGCCAGTCCCAGCCCCTATGCCTTGGGGTGCCTCCTGATGCTCTTCACTGAGTATCCCGTGGTCCCGAAGCATTTCCTTTGAAAAAATTAAGTGTTCAAACTACAGGTGGTGTAGCTTGCTTAACAGCCGGGATAATCCGCTGACTAGCAGACACTGCTACTAGGCACAAAGTATTTCCTGGGCTAGATGCAGTTAAAAATTTGTAAGTAGATACTCTCGTTGGATGCTGAGAAAGCATTCCATAGAGTCTCCTGGCACGCCATATATGATTCTCTTAAAAAGCTTGGGGTAGGGGTCTAGGGGACCCTTTTATAGCCAAAATCACGGCCCTGTATCACAATACGTCACCTAGGCTGAAGATAAATGGAACTGTAGCACCCTGAGGGCTCGGTTGCTACAGACGTATGGCACCTCACCCAGAGGTGTGATATCTCACTCTCAGGTAAGGATTGAGTGTGGATCAGGACCCGACACCTGCATGCATTACACCACATTGCCGTGGGGCAAGGCGAAAAATATGCCCCTGAGATGGGCACGACAGTCCCTGTCCCTGGCTGGAGTGGGGGGAGGGAACACTGAGGAAGGGGAACCCTGTAGTGCAGGAGCAGGGAGGAAGCAGTTCCTGGGTGCATTGAGAAGGGAGTATAAAAGGTGGGCACCATCTTAGTTCAGTGCAGAGAAGTCTGAGCAGAAGTGGCAGGGAGCAGGGGCTCTGCATGAGCTCTGCTCCGGAGGCGGGCCTAGTAACAGAGGCCCAGGCCTGCAAGAGGGAGAAGGAAGGAAGAGGAGCGGAGAAGCCTCCAGGAACGAGGAATGAAGGGATCCCAGGGGTGCGGACGGGCGAATCGCCACCGCACGCCCGAATCCACCTGCGTGGAGGGGTCAGGCCAAAGGGGGAGACCGGTCCCCGAACTAGTGGAGGCAGGAAACGACCCTCAGCTAGAAACCGGAGGCTCTGACATTTTATGTGGCGCAGCCCCTCGCTACACCCGCTAGGAAGGCACCACATAGGGTCAGGGAAACTGGCGCCAAGTTTACCAAGAGGAGGCCCGAGGCAGTAGGACAGAAGTGTTGGTAAGAAAGGCCAGACAAAGGACACACAAAGGGGGTCCTGTGAAGTGCTCCAAAGTCATCTGGGAGTTGTCTGAGCCCCTCACCTGGTGAGCACAGTACGACGTGGGCAGCCGTTACCTGCAGACGTGGTCTGGATAATAAGAACTGTGAGTAAAGGCCCTGAACTGCATCACTGACTCCGTGTCGTTACTGCTGCTGCCCTGCACCATCACCCCCATCCTCCGCATACACTGCCCTGAGGCTATACTCCTCCCGTGGGGAGTTATGCTACGCTCTGCTGCACCCACAACACCAGCCTCAGCGGTCTGCCCTGTAGCGGCGGTTCACTCTGACCGCAATCCACGGGTTGCGTAGTCGGACATTTAAACATCAAAACCACATAAATAGTTCCGCCACTGGTTTGACCACCCTGAGCCACGGAACCGGGTCGCCGCCAAGAAGACTACAACCACCAGCATCCACCAAAAAGGGTCCGGCTCCGGGTGTCCCAAGGCCCAGGGGGTGCGTCAGAACATTTTCATCACCTTTCACAATCACCAATGGGACAAGGCAGGGATGTCCTCTGTCCCCTCTCTTATACATCCTAGTGACGGAGCACCTGCTCTCATCAATTCGCCATAACCCCAATATTAGGTGGATTGAGGTGGGAGGCACCGAGTACAAGTGCTCTCTATTTGCTGATGATGTCCTAGTATATATCACTCAATCACATATATCCATCCATGCTGTTATGGCTGAAATAGATCACTTTGTTACATGGTCAAATTTTAAAATCAATGCAGCGAAGTCTGAGGCCCTCGATGTCTCCCTCCCCAAATCCATATAGGATTCCATCCAGTCCAACTTTCCCTTTGCCTGGCCCTCACAGGGTATCAAATACTTAGGAATTCCTATTCATAGAGACCTCTCCCATCTATGTTATCTTAATTTTGGGCCCTTTATTGAACAACTCCATACAGACCACGGTTGGCAAGTTAGAACTGTAAGATTCACTACGTGAACCACTGGTGTTTTGTGGAAAAGCACATGTACACTGCGTTCCAAATTATTATGCAAAAAGTGTTTAGGAGTGATAAGGGAAGAATTTGTTTGTTTGTCAGTTAAACTCATTGATGGTGATGTGTGTCAGGGCTCTTTATATCACTGTAAGCAATTGCAGACACCTGTGCTAATTAGTTTGGCAGGTGTGTCCAATGAAAGGCAAGACTACTTAAGAAGGCTCTCTCACATTATTAAGCAGCCTACATTTTCTGCCAAAATGGGAAAGAAAAAGGATGTGTCGGCTGCTGAGAAGCAACAAATTGTGAAGTGTTTAGGTCAAGGCATGACTACAATCAACATTGTGCGATGATCAGGATGAAGTGTCTTGGCAATCAAGAAGTATGTAGCTGATTCACAGTACACACGTGTGCGTGCTGATAAGGGCAAATTGAGGACTCTTTCCTACAGGCAATTACGTCAGGTTGAAAGAGCAGCGGCAAAAAAGCCTTGTCATAGCAGCAGACAAGTTTTTGAAGCTGCTTGTGCCTCCAACGTCCCCCGAACAACAAGATGCAGGGTCCTTCAGAGGTTTGCAGCTGTGCATACGCCATCCTGTCGACCTCCTCTATCCACTTCACACAAGCAGAAACGGCTCCAGTGGGCCAAACATTACATGAAGACTGATTTCAAAACTGTTTTGTTCACGGATGAGTGCCGTGCAGCGCTCGATGGTCCAGATGGATGGAGTGGAGGATGGCTGGTTGATGGACACCCCACGCAAACACGGCTACAGCGCCAACAAGGAGGAGGTGGAGTAATGTTTTGGGCTGGAATCATGGGGAGAGAGATTGTCGGCCCCTTTAGGATCCCTTAAGGCGCTAAAGATGAACTCCATAATGTATGTGGATTTTCTCAAACAGCACTTCCTGCCATGGTTCAAGAAGAAGAACCGTGTATTTCACAGCAAGATCATTTTTCTGCATGATAATGCACCATCTCATGCTGCACATAAAACATCTGCATCTCTGGCTGATATGGGCATAAAAGGGGACAAACTTATGGTGTGACCCCCATGCTCCCCTGACCTCTACCCCATTCAGAACCTTTGGAGCATCATTAAAAGGAGTGTCTATGATGGCGGGAGGCAGTTCACATCTAAGCAACAGCTCTGGGAGGGTATTCTGTCCTCATGCAAAACAATTGAAGCAGAAACCATCCAAAACCTGACAAATTCAATGGACGAGAGAGTTCAGAAGCTCCTTTCGAACTAGGGGTCCTATGTGAAAATGTAACATCACCTAGAATAAAGTTTTGAGTTGAAAACTGTTTGATTTCAGTTTCTAACAACCTGCTAATGCTTATAATTTCAAAAATGACCATTTTTTTGGTCTTTATTAAAATGAAAAGGTTGATCGAAAAGTTTGGGGGATCTAAGAGTGTGGCAACCCAGTAGTCATGATTACTTCGAATTCTGACAATATGAGGGTCATGCTGCAGGTAGTGCAGCAAGAAGGCACTTATGTGTCTTGCGCATCTCGGAGCCCCAAAATTATTTTCCGGGCTAGATGCAGCTAAAAATTATTATTAATTTTAAATCTGGTGAAGCTTTAGTATAGATGGCCTAATAGGATCAGTGCTGCACACTGCTACAAAGCCCAAATTATTTTCCAGTCAAGATACAGATAAACATGATTAGTAATTTTAAATCTGGTGGAGCTTATTATAGATGGCCTAATAGAATCAGTGCTGCACACTGCTACAAAGCCCAAATTATTTTCCAGCCAAGATACAGATAAACATGATTAGTAATTTGAAAGCTTAAAACGGTTGGTAGGGTGATTTTAACCAATCATCAAGCTTTTACTCTCCCCAGGATGACACAGGGGTAGAAAAGTCGTTTCGGATCCATGATTTGTTCATCTTTATGAACGTGAGTCTGTCTACATTATCAGTGGAGAGCCGCGTGCGCTTATCTGTCAGCACACCACCAGCAGCGCTGGCTGCGGGGCATGACAAGATCTCCAAGGCGTAAGTGGCGAGCTCCGGCCATTTATCCAGATTGGAAGCCCAAAAAGAGCAAGGGTCCAGTGACACAGTCGTGGCTTCAATGTTTACTTGGAGATACTCCTGTACCATCGTCTCTAGGCGTTGACTATGTGTCAGACTTCTTGTCTCCTGTGGCCTTGCAAAGGATGGGCTAAAAAAGTGGTGAAATGATTCCGCAAAATTGATGTTACCAGCAGATACTGTGGTTCTGTTACGGTTTGAGTGCTGAACACTTGACGGTCCCACGGTTGGCAAGTTGGAACTGTGAGATTCACTACGTGCACCACTGGTATTTTGTGGAAAAGCACATGTAAGATTCTGCAACAGTCTCTGCTGATACTCCTGCATGCGTGCATCCCTTTCTATGGCAGGAATAATTTCTGCAAATTTACTTTTGTACCGGGGATCTAACAGTGTGGCAACCCAGTAGTCAGGATTATTTCTAATTCTCACAATTCTAGGGTCATGTTGCAGGTAGTGCAGCAAGAAGGCACTCATGTGTGTTGCGCATCCAGGAGCACCAAGTCCCTGTTGTGTTGGTGGCGAGGTAACAATCATGCTTCTTTCCTCTGTCCTCTCCCCCCAACCTCGCACAACAGAAATGTGATCAAGGTCTCCCTCATTTGATGAGTCTTCCATCAGTTCGTCCTCCACTTCTTCCTGGGCTCCTGCACCTTCCTCACTAGTTTGGCTGCTACCATGCGCCCTGGTAAAACCATCTCCCCCACCCTCACATGCCTGCCGCCTTGGTGCTGCCGACCGTCTGGACCTTGCAGATGTTAGCCCTTCCGCATACAACTCTTCCTCCTCTACTTCCTCCACCTCCTCTTGTGCCACCACCTGACTCCGAATTCTGTTTAACATGTGCTCCAGCATGTAAATCACCGGAATAGTCATGCTGATAATGGCATCGTCAGCACTAAACATCTTCGTCGCCATTTCAAAACTGTGCAGAAGGGTGCATAGGTCCCTGATCTGAGACCACTCCTCCAGCGTGATTTGCCCCACCTCTGGATCTCGTTGGCCCAGGCTATACGTCAGAACGTATTGCACCAGGGCTTGTCGGTGCTGCCACAGTCGCTGCAACATGTGCAGAGTTGAATTCCACCGGGTAGGCACATCGCATTTTAGCCGGTGAAGTGGCAGGCCCAACGACTTCTGTAGAGATGTAAGTCGCTGAGCTGCGGGATGCGAACGGCGGAAGTGAGCACACAGCGACCGTGCCCTCTGCAGAAGGCCATCTGGTCTGGGATAGTGGGCTAAAAATTGCTGGACAACCAGGTTCAACACGTGAGCCATACAAGGCACGTGTGTGACATTGCCCTGGCGAAGGGCCGCACCCAGGTTTGCAGCATTGTCGCACACGGCCTTCCCTGGTTTCAGGTCCAGTGGAGACAACCATTCATGAAATTGGTTCTCCAGAGCTGACCACAACTCCTCAGCTGTGTGACTCACATTTCCCAGACATTTCAATGTAAAAACCGCCTGATGACGTTGAGCCCTACTGCCAGCATAGTAAGGAGGTGTGCAGGATCCCTTCTGCGCAGTTAGAAATCTTGTGGCATGACCAGACAGGCTTTGGGTGCAGGTGGAGGACTGAGAGGAGGTTGAGGAGGCAGAAGCAGTGGAGGAACTTTGACATAAAGAGGATTGACGCACAACTCGTGGGGACGGCAAGACTTGGACAGCAGCCCCTTGTCCTGCTGTCACCATAGTTACCCAGTGCCCAGTCAGCGACATGTAACGCCCCTGTCCATGCCTACTCGTCCAAGTGTCTGTGGTGAAATGCACCCTGTCACACACAGAGTTTCTCAAAGAAGCGGTGATGTTGTGTGCGACATGCTGGTGGAGCGCAGGCACACCTTTCTTTGAGAAGTAGTGCCGACTGGGCATCTGGTACTGGGGCACTGCGACGGACATAAGGTCTCGAAAATCCTCTGTGTCCACCAGGCGGAAAGGCAGCATTTCTGTAGCCAAGAGCTTGCAGATGGTGAAATTCAACCTCTTAGCTTTCTCATGGCTAGGAGGAAATGGTCTTTTACTTGTCCACATCTGAGGGACCGAGGGCTGGCTATTGTGCTTAGACGGGGTTGATAAGGGTGTCCCCGGCAAACTGCCGGTCTGTGAGGAAGATGCAGGCGGACATGTTAGGTTGCCTTGATCCAAAGGTGGTGCTATCGATGTTACCACCTCCAAAGAAAATGATGACCTGCCAATCACGCTGGCTGTTGCGGGTAAAGAGGTGGCAGGTCTGCGCCCCAAAACAGGTGTGACTGCTGTCCCCCCAGTCACAGAGGATGAAGAGGCCGCGGATGCACAAGATATGGCAGACGGTGGTTGGCCCGGCCGGCTAGGCCGCATTGTAGCACACTGAGCTTCCCACTGCAACTTATGCTTCATGTCCATGTGCCGGTTCATGCATGAAGTACTCAAACTATGTATTTTTTGGCCTCTACTTAGCTTTTGCTGACAAATGTTACAGATAACACGAGTTGGGTCATCTTTATCGATCTGAAAAAATGCCCAGGCTATGCAAGGCTTAGCACCCATGCGACCTGAAGAGCCACCACGACTTGTGGTGAGAGGCAGAGTTGTGTTTGAGGATGCAGTTGTTGACGTGCTTCCAGTACTACGTCTCTGTCCAGGAAGGCGCAACCTGACCTCGTCGTCACTAGCATCTTCCTCCACCTCCTCTGCTGACCTAATCTCTTGGCTGACTGTGGGTTGACAGTAAGTGGGATCTCCAACCTCATCATCATCACCCTGTGCATTATCACACCCGTCGTCCTCAGAGCCAACCTGTTCCTGCCCTGACAAAAAACTAAAGTTGTCGCTCCAATCAGGTATTTGAGTCTCATCATCGTCTTCCTCATTGTCTCCACCAACAGGAGTTTCAGTTTGGGAATGAGGGTCTACATTATGGTCAGGACCTTCTGCGTCTGGTCCTGGATCTGACTCATAAAGATTCTGGGCATCAGTGCAGATCATTTCCTCGTCTGGATTCACAGAAGCACTGGAGTCGACCTCTGATTCCCAGGCTATAGTATGAGTAAACAGCTCTGCAGACTCAACCATCTGTTCTACCTCATACTCAGACGGGCAGCTGGAGATTTGGGAGCTGTGAGGAAGCAAGTGCGATTGGGGTGACACCTTTGAGGACTGGAGTATTTGTGATGTTGAAGTTGATGTGGAGGAGAGCCCACTTAAAGGAGCACTTGATATCCGTTGAAGCACCTGCTGTTTTTGTGCCTCATCTGGAATTTGTAGCGATTGGCATGGCCGTAAGAAAGGGATCTTATCACATTGTCCGCTAAAAGAAGTAGACATTTTAGTTTGGCTGGAAGATGGTCTTTCTTCTGCAGATGTTACTGTTGCTTTAACACCTACCCCACGGACACAACCTTTTTTCCCCTTCCCAACACGCCTATTCGACTTTCCACCAGCAGCAGGCCTTTTTCCACTCATTTTGGTGGTTAACTAATTCACAACTCTGGAGTTGTTTACACAAAAAAACAATGGATGGGAAGCGAGCAGAGCTGAGTGGCCAAACTGTGGTATTAGGCCAAAACTATTGGCTGGGTTAGATGCAGAAAAAAATTATATTCAATTTGCAACCTGATGGAGGTCTGCATAGATGGACTAATAGAACAAGTCCCACACACAGCTAGAAGGCCAAATATTTTTTCAGAGGTAGATGCAGAAAAAAATATGTTCAGTTTGCAACCTGATGGAGGTCAGTATAGATGGACTAATAGAACAAGTCCCACACACAGCTAGAAGGCCAAATATTTTTTCAGAGGTAGATGCAGAAAAAAATTATATTCAGTTTGCAACCTTATGGAGGTCAGTATAGATGGACTAATACAACAAGTCCCACACACAGCTAGAAGCCCAATATTTTTTCAGAGGTAGATGCAGAAAAAAATATATTCAGTTTGCAACCTGATGGAGGTCTGTATAGATGGATTAATAGAACAAGTCCCACACACAGCTAGAAGCCCAATATTTTTTCAGAGGTAGATGCAGAAAAAAATATATTCAGTTTGCAACCTGATGGAGGTCTGTATAGATGGATTAATAGAACAAGTCCCACACACAGCTAGAAGCCCAATATTTTTTCAGAGGTAGATGAAGAAAAAAATATATGCAGTTTGCAACCTGATGGAGGTCAGTATAGATGGACTAGTACAACAAGTCCCACACACAGCTAGAAGCCCAATATTTTTTCAGAGCTAGATGCAGAAAAAAATTATATTCAATTTGCAACCTGATGGAGGTCAGTATAGATGGACTAATAGAACAAGTCCCACACACAGCTAGAAGGCCAAATATTTTGTCAGAGGTAGATGCAGAAAAAAATTATATTCAGTTTGCAACCTTATGGAGGTCAGTATAGATGGACTAATACAACAAGTCCCACACACAGCTAGAAGCCCAATATTTTTTCAGAGGTAGATGCAGAAAAAAATATATTCAGTTTGCAACCTGATGGAGGTCTGTATAGATGGATTAATAGAACAAGTCCCACACACAGCTAGAAGCCCAATATTTTTTCAGAGGTAGATGTAGAAAAAAATTATATTCAGTTTGCAACCTGATGGAGGTCTGTATAGATGGATTAATAGAACAAGTCCCACACACAGCTAGAAGGCCAAATATTTTTTCAGAGGTAGATGTAGAAAAAAATTATATTCAGTTTGCAACCTTATGGAGGTCAGTATAGATGGACTAATAGAACAAGTCCCACACACAGCTAGAAGGCCAAATATTTTTTCAGAGGTAGATGCAGAAAAAAATTATATTCAGTTTGCAACCTTATGGAGGTCAGTATAGATGGACTAATACAACAAGTCCCACACACAGCTAGAAGCCCAATATTTTTTCAGAGGTAGATGCAGAAAAAAATATATTCAGTTTGCAACCTGATGGAGGTCTGTATAGATGGATTAATAGAACAAGTCCCACACACAGCTAGAAGGCCAATATTTTTTCAGAGGTAGATGCAGAAAAAAATTATATTCAGTTTGCAACCTTATGGAGGTCAGTATAGATGGACTAATAGAACAAGTCCCACACACAGCTAGAAGGCCAAATATTTTTTCAGAAGTAGATGCAGAAAAAAATATATTCAGTTTGCAACCTGATGGAGGTCTGTATAGATGGATTAATAGAACAAGTCCCACACACAGCTAGAAGCCCAATATTTTTTCAGAGGTAGATGCAGAAAAAAATTATATTCAGTTTGCAACCTTATGGAGGTCAGTATAGATGGACTAATAGAACAAGTCCCACACACAGCTAGAAGGCCAAATATTTTTTCAGAAGTAGATGCAGAAAAAAATTATATTCAGTTTGCAACCTTATGGAGGTCAGTATAGATGGACTAATAGAACAAGTCGCACACACAGCTAGAAGGCCAAATATTTTGTCAGAGGTAGATGCAGAAAAAAATTATATTCAGTTTGCAACCTTATGGAGGTCAGTATAGATGGACTAATACAACAAGTCCCACACACAGCTAGAAGCCCAATATTTTTTCAGAGGTAGATGCAGAAAAAAATATATTCAGTTTGCAACCTGATGGAGGTCTGTATAGATGGATTAATAGAACAAGTCCCACACACAGCTAGAAGCCCAATATTTTTTCAGAGGTAGATGCAGAAAAAAATATATTCAGTTTGCAACCTGATGGAGGTCTGTATAGATGGATTAATAGAACAAGTCCCACACACAGCTAGAAGCCCAATATTTTTTCAGAGGTAGATGAAGAAAAAAATATATGCAGTTTGCAACCTGATGGAGGTCAGTATAGATGGACTAGTACAACAAGTCCCACACACAGCTAGAAGCCCAATATTTTTTCAGAGCTAGATGCAGAAAAAAATTATATTCAATTTGCAACCTGATGGAGGTCAGTATAGATGGACTAATAGAACAAGTCCCACACACAGCTAGAAGGCCAAATATTTTTTCAGAGGTAGATGTAGAAAAAAATTATATTCAGTTTGCAACCTTATGGAGGTCAGTATAGATGGACTAATAGAACAAGTCCCACACACAGCTAGAAGGCCAAATATTTTTTCAGAGATAGATGCAGAAAAAAATTATATTCAGTTTGCAACCTTATGGAGGTCAGTATAGATGGACTAATAGAACAAGTCCCACACACAGCTAGAAGGCCAAATATTTTTTTCAGAGGTAGATGCAGAAAAAAATTATATTCAGTTTGCAACCTTATGGAGGTCAGTATAGATGGACTAATAGAACAAGTCCCACACACAGCTAGAAGGCCAAATATTTTTTCAGAGGTAGATGCAGAAAAAAATATATTCAGTTTGCAACCTGATGGAGGTCTGTATAGATGGATTAATAGAACAAGTCCCACACACAGCTAGAAGCCCAATATTTTTTCAGAGGTAGATGAAGAAAAAAATATATGCAGTTTGCAACCTGATGGAGGTCAGTATAGATGGACTAGTACAACAAGTCCCACACACAGCTAGAAGCCCAATATTTTTTCAGAGCTAGATGCAGAAAAAAATTATATTCAATTTGCAACCTGATGGAGGTCAGTATAGATGGACTAATAGAATGATGCTATGCCCAAAAGATTTTACTTCACTAGGTGCAGTAAAAAAATTGGTATTCTATACACAGGTGGTATATCTTGCAACACAGATAGGCTACTCCACTGACTAACACACTCTGCAATAGGCCAAAAAGGATTAGCTTTGCTAGATTCAGCCAAATGCTGTGAAAAAAACTTGCACAGCACTGGCACAGACCTGCCTGGCAAAAACTGATAGGAACTGATGTAACCTAGTCCTGAAAAGGACTCCAATTACAATTAGTCTTTACTCCCACAATCTATCTATTTAAGAGCACAGACCTGCCTGATAAAAGTCGTAGGAAATGCTGTAACCTAGTCCTTAAAAGGACTGCAATCACAACTATTCCCTACTCCCAAGCTATCTGTAGATTTGTGCGAAAATTGGCTTGAAATTAACAAGGTATAGCGCACACAGCAACAGCGGTGCCATCTAACACGCAGCTGCCGCAGTGAGAAAATGGTGGCGACGGGGAAAATGGCTGGGTCTTATAGGGCAAGGACATGTGACATACACTGCCAATGACACATGCCCTTGCTTGTGTGAAAAAAAGCACTTCGCTCCGTGTGTGCGCTGCTGATAGGCTGACAGATTGCACCTCCCCACTGCAAATGCGGGAAAGAGAAAAAAAAATGGAGATCTTCATTGTTCCTGCAGAGATCCATCCCCTGCCCCTCCCCCCACCCCGCTGTACACTCAAACTGCGTATTAACATTAATTTTCATCATTACTGAGAAAAAATCCAGTTATGATTTTGGTGCACGAACAGTTATCGAAGATAACCTCGAACAGCCAAATTTTTCTCAAATTGTTCGTGTTCGCCGAACGGCTCGAACACCGCCCAAAACAGCTCGAATTTGAGATTGGCGAACAGTTCGAGTCGAACAACGCTCATCTCTACTTATCAACCCAATTTCACTTAGGCTATGTGCCCATGTAGCAGATTTGATGCAGAGCGTTTTTGCCTCTCTCTGGCAGAAAAAAAGGCATGCAGATTTACATGCGTTTTTTCTACCAGAGAGAAGCGTTTTTTCAGCGTTTTTACATGCGTTTTCGCATGCGTTTTTTCAAGCACTTTTCCAAGCGATTTTGAGCATCACTTGGAAAAGAGCTTAACAAGTTGGTCACACAATATAAATCCATGCAACCGGCATGGATTTATATTGTGTGTAGTGTTGAGCGATACCTTCCGATATCGGGAAATATCGGATCGGATTGGATCGGACCGATACCCAAAAAATATCGGATATCGCCGATTCCGATACCAGAAACCAATGCAAGTCAATGGGACACAAATATCGGAATGAAAATAAACCCTTTCTTTCCTTGTAGGTTAATTCTACATGAAGGAAAACAACTAAGAATAATGTAGAATGTATTGGGGGAGGTGGGGGAGACAATAAAGGCATAGAGGTTTAGCCCAATCAAATGGAATAGCAGGAATTAATATTTTTTTTAAGATGTTCTGAGTTACAAAAATATTGACTTTGTTAAGCTTTTTTATATTTTGTCAGATATTTATGTTTCACTACTTCCATGCTCTTCACCTTCTTTTTTACTTCTCCCACACTTTCTCCTTCATCATCCTCAGCAGCAGCATCTTTTTCATCAACTTCTTCTTCACCTTCTTCATCTTCTTCTTCTTCACCTTCTTCCTATTATTCTTTTTTTTTACATTCTTCATATTCTTCTTATTCAACTATTATTCGTCTTCATATTCTACTTCTTCATCTTCTTCATATTCTTCTTCTTCATCATATTCTTATTTGTGACAGGCATTCCTGTAGTTGTTATCTATAAAAGTTTGAAGATTACACCTTCCGTTCTGCCTGTCACAAAAGATTTACAACAGGATTTGTCCGCGTTCAGTTTGGCCTGCAGCAGCAGGTCTTTTCCAGGGGCACCACGAGGAGGAACGGACTCATCCCCATACACTGCTTAGTCTTCTTCTGCTTATAATTTAGATAATATCTTTTGCTCTGATTTTTAGTCTTATGCTTAATGTTCTTCTGCTTTTTGTTCTGCAGCTTCTTGTTCTTCTGCTTCTTGGTTTTCTGTCTTTTGTTCTTCTGTATCTTGGTGGTTGTCTTCTTGTTCTTTGTCCTCTTGGTCATATTCTTCAGGGTCATCTTCTTGGTGTTCTTCGGGGTGGTCTTCAGGGTCGTCGTCTTCAGGGTCATCGTCTTCGGGGTCGTCATCTTCTTCAGGGTGGTCTTCAGGGTCGTCATCTTCAGGGTCGTCGTCTTCGGGGTCCTCGTCTTCTTCGGGGTGGTCTTCAGGGTCGTCGTCTTCAGGGTCCTCGTCTTCGGGGTCCTCGTCTTCTTCGGGGTGGTCTTCAGGGTCGTCGTCTTCAAGATTGTCATCTTCAGGGTCCTCGTCTTCTTCGGGGTGGTCTTCAGGGTCATCGTCTTCAGGGTCGTCGTCAGGGAGATCCAGAGTGATTACCAAAAACCATTTCATTTTCAAAGCTTGAACTTGGAAATGTAGCAGAAGGTACAAGAAGGCTGAGGAACTGCCGAGAACCAGCTGACGGTACTGGAACCTGGATGGGTAGCAGAAGGTACTAGAGCCAATGGAACTACCGAGGACCAGCTGATGGTACTGGAACCCGGTTACTAAGCAGGAGGTACCTGTGCCAGAAAGCACTACCAAGGACCAGCAGATGTTGGTGGAACTTGGATACCGAGAAGGAGGCACCAAAGCCAAAGGCACTACCAAGAACCAGCTGATGGTACTGGAACCCGGATGGGTAGCAGAAGGTACAAGAGCCAATGGAACTACCGAGGACCAGCTGACGGTACTGGAACCCGGTTACTAAGCAGGAGGTACCTGTGCCAGAAAGCACTACCAAGGACCAGCAGACGTTGGTGGAACTCAGATACCGAGAAGGAGTCACCTAAGCCAAAGGCACTGCCGAGAACCAGCTGACGGTACTGGAACCCGGATGGGTAGCAGAAGGTAAACATGAAAAAAAAAGTTGCAAGGCCCGCGAGCCGACCTGAGTTACCGAAACCCACAGTCCTACAGTGGGTGCTTGTCCTATTGGCACTATGGAATCAGCCTTCATTGCCAGATCCCGCAGCCCACATAGGAGTCACCTAAACTGCAGGCACCATAGAGTCGGCTAACCCGACCGCAACACAACAGGACAACGTATTGGAGGCAAAGTGACGTTGGAACTACCCGGAAACAGCTAGCGTGCTGGAACCAGGCTGGGCAGGAGGGAGTACCCGTGCCAAAGACACTGCCGGGAAACAGCTGGCGGTGCTGTAACCCAGGGTAAATACTGAAAAAAGAGTGGAGCCAGGGGCCTAATTGGAGCAAGTTTTAAATCAGTAGTAGTGTGAATGTGGACAGAGCAGGAGAATTTGCCGGACACACAGCTGGGGATCAGCTGACGTTACTGAACCCCAATAACACTGGACCAAGTGTTGACTGTGCAGACAGCACTTCTGAGCAGCAACTGGTGGTGTTGGAGCTCAGGGTAAATACTGAAAAAAGAGTGGAGCTGGAGGCCTAATTGGAGCAAGTTTTAAATCTGTAGTAGTAGTGAGAATGTGGACAGAGCAGGAGATATTGCCGGACACACAGCTGGGGATCAGCTGACATTACTGAACCCCAATAACACTGGACCAAGTGTTGATTGTGCAGACAGCACTTCTGAGCAGCAACTGGCGGTGTTGGAGCTCAGGGTAAATACTGAAAAAAGAGTGGAGCCGGAGGCCTAATTGGAGCAAGTTTTAAATCTGTAGTAGTAGTGAGAATGTGGATAGAGCAGGAGATATTGCCGGACACACAGCTGGGGATCAGCTGACATTACTGAACCCCAATAACACTGGACCAAGTGTTGATTGTGCAGACAGCACTTCTGAGCAGCAACTGGCGGTGTTGGAGCTCAGGGTAAACACTGAAAAAAGAGTGGAGCCGGAGGCCTAATTGGAGCAAGTTTTAAATCTGTAGTAGTAGTGAGAATGTGGACAGAGCAGGAGATATTGCCGGAAACACAGCTGGGGTTCAGCTGACGTTACTGAACCCCAATAACACTGGAGCAAGTGTTGACTGTGCAGACAGCACTTCTGAGGGGCAACTGGCGGTGTTGGAGCCCAGGGTAAAAAACAGAGAGGAGCCAGATGTGTAATTGGAGCAAGTTTTAAATCTGTAGTAGTAGTGAGAATGTGGACAGAGCAGGAGAATTTGCCGGACACACAGCTGGGGATCAGCTGACGTTACTGAACCCCAATAACACTGGAGCAAGCGTTGACTTTGCAGACGGCACTTCTGGGCAGCAACTGGCGGTGTTGGAGCTCAGGGATAATACTGAAAACAGTGAGGAGCCAAAGGTGTAATTGGAGCAAGTTTTAAATTAGTAGTAGAGTGGATGTGGACAGAGCAGGAGAATTTGCTGGACACACAGCTGGGGATCAGCTGACGTTACTGAACCCCAATAACACTGGACCAAGTGTTGACTGTGCAGACAGCACTTCTGAGCAGCAGCTGGCGGTGTTGGAGCTCAGGGTAAATACTGAAAACAGAGAGGAGCTAGAGGTGTAATTGGAGCAAGTTTAAAATCTGTAGTAGTGTGAATGTGGACAGAGCAGGAGAATTTGCCGGACACACAGCAGGGGATCAGCTGATGTTACTGAATCCCAATAACACGGCAGCAAGTGTTGACTGTGCAGATGGCACTTCTGTGCGGCAACTGGTGGTGTTGGAGCTCAGGGTAAATACTGAAAACCGAGAGGAGCCAGAGGTGTAATTGGAGCAAGTTTTAAATTAGTAGTAGAGTGGATGTGAACAGAGTAGGAGAATTTGCCGGACACACAGCTGGGAATCAGCTGACGTTACTGAACCCCAATAGCACTAGAGCAAGCGTTCACTGTGCAGACGGCACTTCAGAGCGGCAACTGGCGGTGTTGGAGCTCAGGGATAATACTGAAAACAGAGAGGAGCCAGAGGTGTAATTGGAGCTAGTTTTAAATTAGTAGTAGAGTGGATGTGGACAGAGCAGGAGAATTTGCCGGACACACAGCAGGGGATCAGCTGACGTTACTGAACCCCAATAACACTGAACCAAGCATTGACTGTGCAGATGGCACTTCTGAGCAGCAACTGGCGGTGTTGGAGCCCAGGGATTACAGTTCAGGTGGTAGAAACATGAACACAACAGGAGACCTGAATACTGTTGCCAAACAATTATTTATTCTGGAAGAGGACTGGCAAATTCATGTGAGATCCAGGCCTTGCTCATTTTCAGAAAAGTAAGCCGGTCAACGTTATCGGAGGATAGTCGCATGCGATGGTCTGTTAGTACACCACATGCGGCACTAAAGACGCGTTCCGATAATACACTAGCAGCAGGGCAAGCCAGCACCTCCAATGCATACTGGCTCAGCTCTGGCCATGTATTCAGCTTAGAGACTAGTATTGAGCCACCCCCGTAGTGTTCGAGTTCGGTTCGGTTCGCCGAACACCCGTGTGTTCGCCGAACTGTTCGTCGAACTGTTCGTCGAACACCTTCGAACACCGTTAAAACCAATGGCAGGCAAACAAAAACACATAGAAACACATAGAAAACACCTTCAAAGGTGTCCAAAAGCTGACAAACTGCTCTGAAGACACAACTAACACATGGAAAAGTGACAAGTACATATAGTCATGCGAAAAGAAAAGAGGTGGAGGAGTAAAAGGAGGGGGAGACACAGATATAGGCATGTCATGCCCTTCTAAAATCCAAAAAGTGAGAAGCCGACACGTTCAGTCCGCTCCTGCCCGTGCCACCTCCGTGTCGCCGGGTTTGTGCCAGAGCCGCGGTGAACCCTGACGGCCAGCCCCCCTCTCCCAATACTGGTGCCTGTCCGCTGGTGGGTCGAGCGAGCCCCCCTGTGGTGGAGGCAGCTCTAAGCTTTTTAATTTAAATTGTCTCTCTAATTTGAATGAATACACTTTAAATCCATTTACAAGGATCTATTGGAGGGCAAGTCTCATGCCAGCAGCCGCGTAATTCCAGCTCCAGTAGCGTCCACTAAAGCTGCTGCAGTTAAAAAGCTTTTATAAGGATCAAGCTCGGCTGTCCACCGCAAGGCATCCTACTGCCAGTCCCAGCCCCTATGCCTTGGGGTGCCTCCTGATGCTCTTCACTGAGTATCCCGTGGTCCCGAAGCATTTCCTTTGAAAAAATTAAGTGTCAAAACTACAGGTGGTGTAGCTTGCTTAACAGCTGGGATAATCCGCTGACTAGCAGACACTGCTACTAGGCACAAAGTATTTCCTGGGCTAGATGCAGTTAAAAATTTGTAATTAGATACTCTCGTTGGATGCTGAGAAAGCATTCCATAGAGTCTCCTGGCACGCCATATATGATTCTCTTAAAAAGCTTGGGGTAGGGGTCTAGGGGACCCTTTTATAGCCAAAATCATGGCCCTGTATCGCAATACGTCACCTAGGCTGAAGATAAATGGAACTGTATTACCCTGAGGGCTTGGTTGCTACAGAGGTATTGCACCTCACCCAGAGGTGTGATATCTCACTCTCAGGTAAGGATGGAGTGTGGATCAGGACCCGACACCTGCATTCATTACACCACATTGCCGTGGGGCAGGGCAACCAATATGCCCCTGAGATGGGCACGACAGTCCCTGTCCCTATCTGGAGTGGGGGGAGGGAACACTGAGGAAGGGGAACCCTGTAGTGCAGGAGCAGGGAGGAAGCAGTTCCTGGGTGCATTGAGAAGGGAGTATAAAAGGTGGGCACCATCTTAGTTCAGTGCAGAGAAGTCTGAGCAGAAGTGGCAGGGAGCAGGGGCTCTGCATGAGCTCTGCTCTGGAGGCGGGCCTAGTAACAGAGGCCCAGGCCTGGAAGAGGGAGAAGTAAGGAAGAGGAGCGGAGAAGGCTCCAGGAACGAGGAACGAAAGGATCCCAGGGGTGCGGACGGGCGAGTCGCCACCGCACACCCGAATCCACCTGTGTGGAGGGGTCAGGCCAAAGGGGGAGACCGGTCCCCGAAACTAGTGGAGGCAGGAAACGACCTTCAGCTAGAAACAGGAGGCTGTGACATTTTATGTGGCGCAGCCCCTCGCTACACCCGCTAGGAAGGCACCACATAGGGTCAGGGAAACTGGCGCCAAGTTTACCAAGAGGAGGCCCGAGGCAGCCGGACAGAAGGGTTGGTAAGAAAGGCCAGACAAAGGACACACAAAGGGGGTCCTGTGAAGCGCTCCAAAGTTATCTGGGAGTTGTCTGAGCCCCTCACCTGGTGAGCACAGTACGACGTGGGCAGCCGTTACCTGCAGACGTGGTCTGGATAATAAGAACTGTGAGTAAAGGCCCTGGACTGCATCACTGACTCCGTGTCGTTACTGCTGCTGCCCTGCACCATCACCCCCATCCTCCGCATACACTGCCCTGAGGCTATTCTCCTCCCGTGGGGAGTTATGCTACGCTCTGCTGCACCCACAACACCAGCCTCAGCGGTCTGCCCTGGAGCGGCGGTTCACTCTGACCGCAATCCACGGGTGGCGTAGTCGGACATTTAAACATCAAAACCACATAAATAGTTCCGCCACTGGTTTGACCGCCCTGAACCACGGAACCGGGTCGCCGGCACGGAGACTACAACCACCAGCATCCACCAAAAAGGGTCCGGCTCCGGGTGACCCAAGGCCCAGGGGGCGCGTCAGAACATTTTCATCACCTTTCACAATCACCAATGGGACAAGGCAGGGATGTTCTCTGTCCCCTCTCTTATACATCCTAGTGACGGAGCACCTGCTCTCATCAATTCGCCATAACCCCAATATTAGGTGGATTGAGGTGGGAGGCACCGAGTACAAGTGCTCTCTATTTGCTGATGATGTCCTAGTATATATCACTCAATCACATATATCCATCCATGCTGTTATGGCTGAAATAGATCACTTTGTTACATGGTCAAATTTTAAAATCAATGCAGCGAAGTCTGAGGCCCTCGATGTCTCCCTCCCCAAATCCATATAGGATTCCATCCAGTCCAACTTTCCCTTTGCCTGGCCCTCACAGGGTATCAAATACTTAGGAATTCCTATTCATAGAGACCTCTCCCATCTATGTTATCTTAATTTTGGGCCCTTTATTGAACAACTCCATACAGACCACGGTTGGCAAGTTAGAACTGTAAGATTCACTTCGTGAACCACTGGTGTTTTGTGGAAAAGCACATGTACACTGTGTTCCAAATTATTATGCAAAAAGTGTTTAGGAGTGATAAGGGAAGAATTTGTTTGTTTGTCAGTTAAACTCATTGATGGTGATGTGTGTCAGGGCTCTTTATATCACTGTAAGCAATTGCAGACACCTGTGCTAATTAGTTTGGCAGGTGTGTCCAATGAAAGGCAAGACTACTTAAGAAGGCTGTCTCACATTATTAAGCAGCCTACATTTTCTGCCAAAATGGGAAAGAAAAAGGATGTGTCGGCTGCTGAGAAGCAACAAATTGTGGAGTGTTTAGGTCAAGGCATGACTACAATCAACATTGTGCGATGATCAGGATGAAGTGTCTTGGCAATCAAGAAGTATGTAGCTGATTCACAGTACACACGTGTGCGTGCTGATAAGGGCAAATTGAGGACTCTTTCCTACAGGCAATTACGTCAGGTTGAAAGAGCAGCGGCAAAAAAGCCTTGTCATAGCAGCAGACAAGTTTTTGAAGCTGCTTGTGCCTCCAACGTCCCCCGAACAACAAGATGCAGGGTCCTTCAGAGGTTTGCAGCTGTGCATACGCCATCCTGTCGACCTCCTCTATCCACTTCACACAAGCAGAAACGGCTCCAGTGGGCCAAACATTACATGAAGACTGATTTCAAAATTGTTTTGTTCACGGATGAGTGCCGTGCAGCGCTCGATGGTCCAGATGGATGGAGTGGAGGATGGCTGGTTGATGGACACCCCACGCAAACACGGCTACAGCGCCAACAAGGAGGAGGTGGAGTAATGTTTTGGGCTGGAATCATGGGGAGAGAGATTGTCGGCCCCTTTAGGATCCCTGAAGGCGCTAAAGATGAACTCCATAATGTATGTGGATTTTCTCAAACAGCACTTCCTGCCATGGTTCAAGAAGAAGAACCGTGTATTTCACAGCAAGATCATTTTTCTGCATGATAATGCACCATCTCATGCTGCACATAAAACATCTGCATCTCTGGCTGATATGGGCATAAAAGGGGACAAACTTATGGTGTGACCCCCATGCTCCCCTGACCTCTACCCCATTCAGAACCTTTGG
The DNA here is from genome assembly GCF_046119375.1 of Phyllobates terribilis. Lineage (NCBI taxonomy): Eukaryota > Metazoa > Chordata > Amphibia > Anura > Dendrobatidae > Phyllobates > Phyllobates terribilis. The sequence goes on from NW_027362764.1 coordinate 99,798,524, forward strand.
AGCATCATTAAAAGGAGTGTCTATGATGGCGGGAGGCAGTTAACATCTAAGCAACAGCTCTGGGAGGGTATTCTGTCCTCATGCAAAACAATTGAAGCAGAAACCATCCAAAACCTGACAAATTCAATGGACGAGAGAGTTCAGAAGCTCCTTTCAAACAAGGGGTCCTATGTGAAAATGTAACATCACCTAGAATAAAGTTTTGAGTTGAAAACTGTTTGATTTCAGTTTCTAAAAACCTGCTAATGCTTATAATTTCAAAAATGACCATTTTTTTGGTCTTTATTAAAATGAAAAGGTTGATCGAAAAGTTTGGGGGATCTAAGAGTGTGGCAACCCAGTAGTCATGATTACTTCGAATTCTGACAATATGAGGGTCATGTTGCAGGTAGTGCAGCAAGAAGGCACTTATGTGTCTTGTGCATCTCGGAGCCCCAAAATTATTTTCCGGGCTAGATGCAGCTAAAAATTATTATTAATTTTAAATCTGGTGGAGCTTAGTATAGATGGCCTAATAGGATCAGTGCTGCACACTGCTACAAAGCCCAAATTATTTTCCAGTCAAGATGCAGATAAACATGATTAGTAATTTTAAATCTGGTGGAGCTTATTATAGATGGCCTAATAGAATCAGTGCTGCACACTGCTACAAAGCCCAACTTATTTTCCAGCCAAGATACAGATAAACATGATTAGTAATTTGAAAGCTTAAAACGGTTGGTAGGGTGATTTTAACCAATCATCAAGCTTTTACTCTCCCCAGGATGACACAGGAGTAGAAAAGTCGTTTCGGATCCATGATTTGTTCATCTTTATGAACGTGAGTCTGTCTACATTATCAGTGGAGAGCCGCGTGCGCTTATCTGTCAGCACACCACCAGCAGCGCTGAACACACGTTCAGACAGAACGCTGGCTGCGGGGCATGACAAGATCTCCAAGGCGTAAATGGCTAGCTCCGGCCATTTATCCAGATTGGAAGCCCAAAAAGAGCAAGGGTCCAGTGACACAGTCATGGCTTCAATGTTTACTTGGAGATACTCCTGTACCATCGTCTCTAGGCGTTGACTATGTGTCAGACTTCTTGTCTCCTGTGGCCTTGCAAAGGATGGGCTAAAAAAGTGGTGAAATGATTCCGCAAAATTGATGTTACCAGCAGATACTGTGGTTCTGTTACGGTTTGAGTGCTGAACACTTGACGGTCCCACGGTTGGCAAGTTGGAACTGTGAGATTCACTACGTGCACAACTGGTGTTTTGTGGAAAAGCACATGTAAGATTCTGCAACAGTCTCTGCTGATACTCCTGCATGCGTGCATCCCTTTCTATGGCAGGAATAATTTCAGCAAATTTACTTTTGTACCGGGGATCTAACAGTGTGGCAACCCAGTAGTCAGGATTATTTCTAATTCTCACAATTCGAGGGTCATGTTGCAGGTAGTGCAGCAAGAAGGCACTCATGTGTGTTGCGCATCCAGGAGCACCAAGTCCCTGTTGTGTTGGTGGCGAGGTAAAAATCATGCTTCCTTCCTCTGTCCTCTCCCCCCAACCTCGCACAACAGAAATGTGATCAAGGTCTCCCTCATCTGATGAGTCTTCCATCAGTTCGTCCTCCACTTCTTCCTGGGCTCCTGCACCTTCCTCACTAGTTTGGCTGCTACCATGCTCCCTGGTAAAACCATCTCCCCCACCCTCACATGCCTGCCGCCTTGGTGCTGCCGACCGTCTGGACCTTGCAGATGTTAGCCCTTCCGCATACAACTCCTCCTCCTCTACTTCCTCCACCTCCTCTTGTGCCCCCACCTGACTCCGAATTCTGTTTAACATGTGCTCCAGCATGTAAATCACCGGAATAGTCATGCTGATAATGGCATCATCAGCACTAAACATCTTCGTCGCCATTTCAAAACTGAGCAGAAGGGTGCATAGGTCCCTGATCTGAGACCACTCCTCCAGCGTGATTTGCCCCACCTCTGGATCTCGTTGGCCCAGGCTATACGTCAGAACGTATTGCACCAGGGCTTGTCGGTGCTGCCACAGTCGCTGCAACATGTGCAGAGTTGAATTCCACCGGGTAGGCACATCGCATTTTAGCCGGTGAAGTGGCAGGCCCAACGACTTCTGTAGAGATGTAAGTCGCTGAGCTGCGGGATGCGAACGGCGGAAGTGAGCACACAGCGACTGTGCCCTCTGCAGAAGGCCATCTAGTCTGGGATAGTGGGCTAAAAATTGCTGGACAACCAGGTTCAACACGTGAGCCATACAAGGCACGTGTGTGACATTGCCCCGGCGAAGGGCCGCACCCAGGTTTGCAGCATTGTCGCACACGGCCTTCCCTGGTTTCAGGTCCAGTGGAGACAGCCATTCATGAAATTGGTTCTCCAGAGCTGACCACAACTCCTCAGCTGTGTGACTCACATTTCCCAGACATTTCAAAGTAAAAACCGCCTGATGACGTTGAGCCCTACTGCCAGCATAGTAAGGAGGTGTGCAGGATCCCTTCTGCGCAGTTAGAAAGCTTGTGGCATGACCAGACAGGCTTTGGGTGCAGGTGGAAGACCGAGAGGAGGTTGAGGAGGCAGAAGCAGTGGAGGAACTTTGACATAAAGAGGATTGACGCACAACTCGTGGGGACGGCAAGACTTGGACAGCAGCCCCTTGTCCTGCTGTCACCATAGTTACCCAGTGCCCAGTCATCGACATGTAACGCCCCTGTCCATGCCTACTCGTCCAAGTGTCTGTGGTGAAATGCACCCTGTCACACACAGAGTTTCTCAAAGAAGCGGCGATGTTGTGTGCGATATGCTGGTGGAGCGCAGGCACACCTTTCTTTGAGAAGTAGTGCCGACTGGGCATCTGGTACTGGGGCACTGCGACGGACATAAGGTCTCGAAAATCCTCTGTGTCCACCAGGCGGAAAGGCAGCATTTCTGTAGCCAAGAGCTTGCAGATGGTGAAATTCAACCTCTTAGCTTTCTCATGGCTAGGAGCAAATGGTCTTTTACTTGTCCACATCTGAGGGACCGAGGGCTGGCTATTGTGCTTAGACGGGGTTGATAAGGGTGTCCCCGGCAAACTGCCGGTCTGTGAGGAAGATGCAGGCGGACATGTTAGGTTGCCTTGATCCAAAGGTGGTGCTATCGATGTCGGACAGCGCTCAACACCAGCTGGTGTTACCACCTCCAAAGAAAATGATGACCTGCCAATCACGCTGGCTGTTGCGGGTAAAGAGGTGGCAGGTCTGCGCCCCAAAACAGGTGTGACTGCTGTCCCCCCAGTCACAGAGGATGAAGAGGCCGCGGATGCACAAGATATGGCAGACGGTGGTTGGCCCGGCCGGCTAGGCCGCATTGTAGCACACTGAGCTTCCCACTGCAACTTATGCTTCATGTCCATGTGCCGGTTCATGCATGAAGTACTCAAACTATGTATTTTTTGGCCTCTACTTAGCTTTTGCTGACAAATGTTACAGATAACACGAGTTGGGTCATCTTTATCGATCTGAAAAAATGCCCAGGCTATGCAAGGCTTAGCACCCATGCGACCTGAAGAGCCACCACGACTTGTGGTGAGAGGCAGAGTTGTGTTTGAGGATGCAGTTGTTGACGTGCTTCCAGTACTACGTCTCTGTCCAGGAAGGCGCAACCTGACCTCGTCGTCACTAGCATCTTCCTCCACCTCCTCTGCTGACCTCATCTCTTGGCTGACTGTGGGTTGACAGTAAGTGGGATCTCCAACCTCATCATCATCACCCTGTGTGTTATCACACCCGTCGTCCTCAGAGCCAACCTGTTCCTGCCCTGACAAAAAACTAAAGTTGTCGCTCCAATCAGGTATTTGAGTCTCATCATCGTCTTCCTCATTGTCTCCACCAACAGGAGTTACAGTTTGGGAATGAGGGTCTACATTATGGTCAGAACCTTCTGCGTCTGGTCCTGGATCCGACTCATAAAGATTCTGGGCATCAGTGCAGATCATTTCCTCGTCTGGATTCACAGAAGCGCTGGAATCGACCTCTGATTAGCAGGCTATAGTATGAGTAAACAGCTCTGCAGACTCAACCATCTGTTCTACCTCATACTCAGACGGGCAGCTGGAGATTTGGGAGCTGTGAGGAAGCAAGTGCGATTTGGGTGACACCTTTGAGGACTGGAGTATTTGTGATGTTGAAGTTGATGTGGAGGAGAGCCCAGTTAAAGGAGCACTTGATATCCGTTGAAGCACCTGCTGTTTTTGTGCCTCATCTGGAATTTGTAGCGATTGGCATGGCCGTAAGAAAGGGATCTTATCACATTGTCCGCTAAAAGAAGTAGACATTTTAGTTTGGCTGGAAGATGGTCTTTCTTCTGCAGATGTTACTGTTGCTTTAACACCTACCCCACGGACACAACCTTTTTTCCCCTTCCCAACACGCCTATTCCCCTTTCCACCAGCAGCAGGCCTTTTTCCACTCATTTTGGTGGTTAACTAATTCACAACTCTGGAGTTGTTTGCACAAAAAAACAATGGATGGTAACCGAGCAGAGCTGAGTGGCCAAACTGTGGTATTAGGCCAAAACTATTGGCTGGGTTAGATGCAGAAAAAAATTATATTCAATTTGCAACCTGATGGAGGTCAGTATAGATGGACTAATAGAACAAGTCCCACACACAGCTAGAAGCCCAATATTTTTTCAGAGGTAGATGCAGAAAAAAATATATTCAGTTTGCAACCTGATGGAGGTCAGTATAGATGGACTAATACAACAAGTCCCACACACAGCTAGAAGCCCAATATTTTTTCAGAGGTAGATGCAGAAAAAAATATATTCAGTTTGCAATCTGATGGAGGTCTGTATAGATGGATTAATAGAACAAGTCCCACACACAGCTAGAAGCCCAATATTTTTTCAGAGGTAGATGCAGAAAAAAATATATTCAGTTTGCAACCTAATGGAGGTCAGTATAGATGGACTAATACAACAAGTCCCACACACAGCTAGAAGCCCAATATTTTTTCAGAGGTAGATGCAGAAAAAAATTATATTCAGTTTGCAACCTGATGGAGGTCTGTATAGATGGATTAATAGAACAAGACCCACACACAGCTAGAAGCCCAATATTTTTTCAGAGGTAGATGCAGAAAAAAATATATTCAGTTTGCAACCTGATGGAGGTCAGTATAGATGGACTAATACAACAAGTCCCACACACTGCTAGAAGCCCAAATATTTTTTCAGAGGTACTGTAGATGCAGATAAAAATTATTTTTAATTTGCAACCTGATGGAGGTCAGTATAGATGGACTAATAGAGAAAGTCCGACACACTGCTAGAAGGCCAAATATTTTTTCAGAGCTAGATGCAGAAAAAAATTAGATTCAGTTTGCAACCTGATGGAGGTCAGTATAGATGGACTAACAGAGAAAGTCCCACACACTGCTAGAAGGCCAAATATTTTTTCAGAGCTAGATGCATACAAAAAATTATTTTGAATTTGCAACCTGATGGAGGTCAGTATAGGTGGACTAATAGAACAAGTCCCACACACTGCTAGAAGGCCAAATATTTTTTCAGAGCTAGATGCAGAAAAAAATTATATTCAGTTTGCAACCTGATGGAGGTCTGTATAGATCGATTAATAGAACAAGACCCACACACAGCTAGAAGCCCAATATTTTTTCAGAGGTAGATGCAGAAAAAAATATATTCAGTTTGCAACCTGATGGAGGTCAGTATAGATGGACTAATACAAAAAGTCCCACACACAGCTAGAAGCCCAAATATTTTTTCAGAGGTACTGTAGATGCAGATAAAAATTATTTTTAATTTGCAACCTGATGGAGGTCAGTATAGATGGACTAATAGAGAAAGTCCGACACACTACTAGAAGGCCAAATATTTTTTCAGAGCTAGATGCAGAAAAAAATTATATTCAGTTTGCAACCTGATGGAGGTCAGTATAGATGGATTAATAGAACAAGACCCACACACAGCTAGAAGCCCAATATTTTTTCAGCGGTAGATGCAGAAAAAAATATATTCAGTTTGCAACCTGATGGAGGTCTGTATAGATGGATTAATAGAACAAGACCCACACACAGCTAGAAGGCCAATATTTTTTCAGAGGTAGATGCAGAAAAAAATATATTCAGTTTGCAACCTGTTGGAGGTCAGTATAGATGGACTAATACAAGTCCCACACACAGCTAGAAGCCCAATATTTTTTCAGAGGTAGATGCAGAAAAAAATATATTCAGTTTGCAACCTGATGGAGGTCAGTATAGGTGGACTAATAGAACAAGTCCCACACACTGCTAGAAGGCCAAATATTTTTTCAGAGCTAGATGCAGAAAAAAATTAGATTCAGTTTGCAACCTGATGGAGGTCAGTATAGATGGACTAATAGAATGATGCTATGCCCAAAAGATTTTACTTCACTAGGTGCAGTAAAAAAATTGGTATTCTATACACAGGTGGTATATCTTGCAACACAGATAGGCTACTCCACTGACTAACACACTCTGCAATAGGCCAAAAAGGATTAGCTTTGCTAGATTCAGCCAAATGCTGTGAAAAAAACTTGCACAGCACTGGCACAGACCTGCCTGGCAAAAACTGATAGGAACTGATGTAACCTAGTCCTGAAAAGGACTCCAATTACAATTAGTCTTTACTCCCACAACCTATCTATTTAAGAGCACAGACCTGCCTGATAAAAGTCGTAGGAAATGCTGTAACCTAGTCCTTAAAAGGACTGCAATCACAACTATTCCCTACTCCCAAGCTATCTGTATATTTGTGCGAAAATTGGCTTGAAATTAACAAGGTATAGCGCACACAGCAACAGCGGTGCCGTCTAACACGCAGCTGCAGCAGTGAGAAAATGGTGGCGACGGGGAAAATGGCTTGGTCTTATAGGGCAAGGACATGTGACATACACTGCCAATGACACATGCCCTTGCTTGTGTGAAAAAAAGCACTTCGCTCCGTGTGTGCGCTGCTGATAGGCTGACAGATTGCACCTCCCCACTGTAAATGCGGGAAAGAGAAAAAAAAATGGAGATCTTCATTGTTCCTGCAGAGATCCATCCCCTGCACCTCCCCCCACCCCGCTGTACACTCAAACTGCGTATTAACATTAATTTTCATCATTACTGAGAAAAAATCCAGTTATGATTTTGGTGCACGAACAGTTATCGAACATAACCTCGAACAGCCGAATTTTTCTCAAATTGTTCGTGTTCGCCGAACGGCTCGAACACCGCCCAAAACAGCTCGAATTTGAGATTGGCGAACAGTTCGAGTAGAACAACGCTCATCTCTAATTAGTAATTTGAAAGCTTAAAACGGTTGGTAGGGTGATTTTAACCAATCATCCATCTTTTACTCTCCCCAGGATGACACAGGGGTAGAAAAGTCATTTCGGATCCATGATTTGTTCATCTTTATGAACGTGAGTCTGTCTACATTATCAGTGGAGAGCCGCGTGCGCTTATCTGTCAGCACACCACCAGCAGCGCTGAACACACGTTCAGACAGAACGCTGGCTGCGGGGCATGACAAGATCTCCAAGGCGTAAGTGGCTAGCTCCGGCCATTTATCCAGATTGGAAGCCCAAAAAGAGCAAGGGTCCAGTGACACAGTCATGGCTTCAATGTTTACTTGGAGATACTCCTGTACCATCGTCTATAGGCGTTGACTATGTGTCAGACTTCTTGTCTCCTGTGGCCTTCCAAAGGATGGGCTAAAAAAGTGGTGAAATGATTGCGCAAAATTGATGTTACCAGCAGATACTGTGGTTCTGTTATGGTTTGAGTGCTGAACACTTGACGGTCCCACGGTTGGCAAGTTGGAACTGTGAGATTCACTACGTGCACCACTGGTGTTTTGTGGAAAAGCACATGTAAGATTCTGCAACAGTCTCTGCTGATACGCCTGCATGCGTTCATCCCTTTCTATGGCAGGAATAATTTCTGCAAATTTACTTTTGTACCGGGGATCTAACAGTGTGGCAACCCAGTAGTCAGGATTATTTCTAATTCTCACAATTCGAGGGTCATGTTGCAGGTAGTGCAGCAAGAAGGCACTCATGTGTGTTGCGCATCCAGGAGCACCAAGTCCCTGTTGTGTTGGTGGCGAGGTAACAATCATGCTTCCTTCCTCTGTCCTCTCCCCCCAACCTCGCACAACAGAAATGTGATCAAGGTCTCCCTCATCTGATGAGTCTTCCATCAGTTCGTCCTCCACTTCTTCCTGGGCTCCTGCACCTTCCTCACTAGTTTGGCTGCTACCATGCTCCCTGGTAAAACCATCTCCCCCACCCTCACATGCCTGCCGCCTTGGTGCTGCCGACCGTCTGGACCTTGCAGATGTTAGCCCTTCCGCATACAACTCCTCCTCCTCTACTTCCTCCACCTCCTCTTGTGCCCCCACCTGACTCCGAATTCTGTTTAACATGTGCTCCAGCATGTAAATCACCGGAATAGTCATGCTGATAATGGCATCGTCAGCACTAAACATCTTCGTCGCCATTTCAAAACTGTGCAGAAGGGTGCATAGGTCCCTGATCTGAGACCACTCCTCCAGCGTGATTTGCCCCACGTCTGGATCTCGTTGGCCCAGACTATACGTCAGAACGTATTGCACCAGGGCTTGTTGGTGCTGCCACAGTCGCTGCAACATGTGCAGAGTTGAATTCCACCGGGTAGGCACATCGCATTTTAGCCGGTGAAGTGGCAGGCCCAACGACTTCTGTAGAGATGTAAGTCGCTGAGCTGCGGGATGCGAACGGCGGAAGTGAGCACACAGCGACTGTGCCCTCTGCAGAAGGCCATCTAGGCTGGGATAGTGGGCTAAAAATTGCTGGACAACCAGGTTCAACACGTGAGCCATACAAGGCACGTGTGTGACATTGCCCCGGCGAAGGGCCGCACCCAGGTTTGCAGCATTGTCGCACACGGCCTTCCCTGGTTTCAGGTCCAGTGGAGACAACCATTCATGAAATTGGTTCTCCAGAGCTGACCACAACTCCTCAGCTGTGTGACTCACATTTCCCAGACATTTCAAAGTAAAAACCGCCTGATGACGTTGAGCCCTACTGCCAGCATAGTAAGGAGGTGTGCAGGATCCCTTCTGCGCAGTTAGAAAGCTTGTGGCATGACCAGACAGGCTTTGGGTGCAGGTGGAAGACCGAGAGGAGGTTGAGGAGGCAGAAGCAGTGGAGGAACTTTGACATAAAGAGGATTGACGCACAACTCGTGGGGACGGCAAGACTTGGACAGCAGCCCCTTGTCCTGCTGTCACCATAGTTACCTAGTGCCCAGTCAGCAACATGTAACACCCCTGTCCATGCCTACTCGTCCAAGTGTCTGTGGTGAAATGCACCCTGTCACACACAGAGTTTCTCAAAGAAGCGGTGATGTTGTGTGCGACATGCTGGTGGAGCGCAGGCACACCTTTCTTTGAGAAGTAGTGCCGACTGGGCATCTGGTACTGGGGCACTGCGACGGACATAAGGTCTCGAAAATCCTCTGTGTCCACCAGGCGGAAAGGCAGCATTTCTTTAGCCAAGAGCTTGCAGATGGTGAAATTCAACCTCTTAGCTTTCTCATGGCTAGGAGCAAATGGTCTTTTACTTGTCCACATCTGAGGGACCGAGGGCTGGCTATTGTGCTTAGACGGGGTTGATAAGGGAGTCCCCGGCAAACTGCCGGCCTGTGAGGAAGATGCAGGCGGACATGTTAGGTTGCCTTGATCCAAAGGTGGTGCTATCGATGTCGGACAGCGCTCAACACCAGCTGGTGTTACCACCTCCAAAGAAAATGATGACCTGCCAATCACGCTGGCTGTTGCGGGTAAAGAGGTGGCAGGTCTGCGCCCCAAAACAGGTGTGACTGCTGTCCCCCCAGTCACAGAGGATGAAGAGGCCGCGGATGCACAAGATATGGCAGACGGTGGTTGGCCCGGCCGGCTAGGCCGCATTGTAGCACACTGAGCTTCCCACTGCAACTTATGCTTCATGTCCATGTGCCGGTTCATGCATGAAGTGCTCAAAGTATGTATTTTTTGGCCTCTACTTAGCTTTTGCTGACAAATGTTACAGATAACACGAGTTGGGTCATCTTTATCGATCTGAAAAAATGCCCAGGCTATGCAAGGCTTAGCACCCATGCGACCTGAAGAGCCACCACGACTTGTGGTGAGAGGCAGAGTTGTGTTTGAGGATGCAGTTGTTGACGTGCTTCCAGTACTACGTCTCTGTCCAGGAAGGCGCAACCTGACCTCGTCGTCACTAGCATCTTCCTCCACCTCCTCTGCTGACCTCATCTCTTGGCTGACTGTGGGTTGACAGTAAGTGGGATCTCCAACCTCATCATCATCACCCTGTGCGTTATCACACCCGTCGTCCTCAGAGCCAACCTGTTCCTGCCCTGACAAAAAACTAAAGTTCTCGCTCCAATCAGGTATTTGAGTCTCATCATCGTCTTCCTCATTGTCTCCACCAACAGGAGTTACAGTTTGGGAATGAGGGTCTACATTATGGTCAGAACCTTCTGCGTCTGGTCCTGGATCATAAAGATTCTGGGCATCAGTGCCGATCATTTCCTCGTCTGGATTCACAGAAGCGCTGGAGTCGACCTCTGATTCCCAGGCTATAGTATGAGTAAACAGCTCTGCAGACTCAACCATCTGTTCTACCTCATACTCAGACGGGCAGCTGGAGATTTGGGAGCTGTGAGGAAGCAAGTGCGATTGGGGTGACACCTTTGAGGACTGGAGTATTTGTGATATTGAAGTTGATGTGGAGGAGAGCCCACTTAAAGGAGCACTTGATATCCGTTGAAGCACCTGCTGTTTTTGTGCCTCATCTGGAATTTGTAGCGATTGGCATGGCCGTAAGAAAGGGATCTTATCACATTGTCCGTTAAAAGAAGTAGACATTTTAGTTTGGCTGGAAGATGGTCTTTCTTCTGCAGATGTTACTGTTGCTTTAACACCTACCCCACGGACACAACCTTTTTTCCCCTTCCCAACACGCCTATTCCCCTTTCCACCAGCAGCAGGCCTTTTTCCACTCATTTTGGTGGTTAACTAATTCACAACTCTGGAGTTGTTTGCACAAAAAAACAATGGATGGGAACCGAGCAGAGCTGAGTGGCCAAACTGTGGTATTAGGCCAAAACTATTGGCTGGGTTAGATGCAGAAAAAAATTATATTCAATTTGCAACCTGATGGAGGTCAGTATAGATGGACTAATAGAACAAGTCACACACACAGCTAGAAGCCCAAATATTTTTTCAGAGGTAGATGCAGAAAAAAATATATTCAGTTTGCAACCTGATGGAGGTCAGTATAGATGGACTAATAGAGAAAGTCCCACACACTGCTAAAAGGCCAAATATTTTTTCAGAGCTAGATGCAGACAAAAAATTATTTTGAATTTGCAACCTGATGGAGGTCAGTATAGGTGGATTAATAGAACAAGTCCCACACACTGCTAGAAGGCCAAATATTTTTTCAGAGCTAGATGCAGAAAAAAATTATATTCAGTTTGCAACCTGATGGAGGTCAGAATAGATGGACTAATAGAGAAAGTCCCACACACTGCTAGAAGGCCAAATATTTTTTCAGAGCTAGATGCAGAAAAAAATTATATTCAGTTTGCAACCTGATGGAGGTCTGTATACATGGATTAATAGAACAAGTCCAACACACAGCTAAAAGCCCAATATTTTTTCAGAGGTAGATGCAGAAAAAAATATATTCAGTTTGCAACCTGATGGAGGTCAGTATAGATGGACTAATACAACAAGTCCCACACACAGCTAGAAGCCCAAATATTTTTTCAGAGCTAGATGCAGATAAAAATTATTTTTAATTTGCAACCTGATGGAGGTCAGTATAGATGGACTAATAGAGAAAGTCCCACACACTGCTAGAAGGCCAAATATTTTTTCAGAGCTAGATGCAGAAAAAAATTATATTCAATTTGCAACCTGATGGAGGTCAGTATAGATGGAGTAATAGAACAAGTCCCACACACAGCTAGAAGCCCAAATATTTTTTCAGAGCTAGATGCAGATAAAAATTATTTTTAATTTGCAACCTGATGGAGGTCAGTATAGATGGACTAATAGAGAAAGTCCCACACACTGCTAGAAGGCCAAATATTTTCTCAGAGCTAGATGCAGACAAAAAATTATTTTGAATTTGCAGCATGATGGAGGTCAGTATAGATGGACTAATAGAACAAGTCCCACACACTGCTAGAAGCGCAAATATTTTTTCAGAGGTAGATGCAGATAAAAATTATTTTTAATTATAAAAATACAGGAGATCGTTTGTTCCAACAGCTATGGGGGTGTTTAACAAATGTCTGAAAAGCAATGTCTAAAGCATTCCAAATGTTTTGTTATTATATGTGTCATGTTCGAGATCTGTGTTCTGCTGCTGTGATACCGCAATTTCCTCCGTGATAAAATAAAGTATATCTTATCTTATATCTTATCTTATCTTATCTTATCTTATCTTATCTTATCTATCTTAATTTGCAACCTGATGGAAGTCAGTATAGATGGACTAATAGAGAAAGTCCCACACACAGCTAGAAGGCCAAATATTTTTTCAGAGCTAGATGCAGAAAAAAATTATATTCAGTTTGCAACCTGATGGAGGTCTGTATAGATGGATTAATAGAACAAGTCCCACACACAGCTAGAAGCCCAATATTTTTTCAGAGCTAGATGCAGAAAAAAATTATATTCAGTTTGCAACCTGATGGAGGTCTGTATAGATGGATTAATAGAACAAGTCCCACACACAGCTAGAAGCCCAATATTTTTTCAGAGGTAGATGCAGAAAAAAATATATTCAGTTTGCAACCTGATGGAGGTCAGTATAGATGGACTAATACAACAAGTCCCACACACTGCTAGAAGGCCAAATATTTTTTCAGAGCTAGATGCAGACAAAAAATTATTTTGAATTTGCAGCGTGATGGAGGTCAGTATAGATGGACTAATAGAACAAGTCCCACACACAGTTAGAAGCCCAAATATTTTTTCAGAGGTAGATGCAGATAAAAATTATTTTTAATTTGCAACCTGATGGAGGTCAGTATAGATGGACTAATAGAGAAAGTCCCACACACTGCTAGAAGGCCAAATATTTTTTCAGAGCTAGATGCAGAAAAAAAATATATTCAGTTTGCAACCTGATGGAGGTCTGTATAGATGGATTAATAGAACAAGTCCCACACACAGCTAGAAGCCCAATATTTTTTCAGAGGTAGATGCAGAAAAAAATATATTCAGTTTGCAACCTGATGGAGGTCAGTATAGATGGACTAATACAACAGGTCCCACACACAGCTAGAAGCCCAATATTTTTTCAGAGCTAGATGCAGAAAAAAATTATATTCAATTTGCAACCTGATGGAGGTCAGTATAGATGGAGTAATAGAACAAGTCCCACACACAGCTAGAAGCCCAAATATTTTTTCAGAGCTAGATGCAGATAAAAATTATTTTTAATTTGCAACCTGATGGAGGTCAGTATAGATGGACTAATAGAGAAAGTCCCACACACTGCTAGAAGGCCAAATATTTTTTCAGAGCTAGATGCAGAAAAAAATTATATTCAATTTGCAACCTGATGGAGGTCAGTATAGATGGAGTAATAGAACAAGTCCCACACACAGCTAGAAGCCCAAATATTTTTTCAGAGCTAGATGCAGATAAAAATAATTTTTAATTTGCAACCTGATGGAGGTCAGTATAGATAGACTAATAGAGAAAGTCCCACACACTGCTAGAAGGCCAAATATTTTTTCAGAGCTAGATGCAGAAAAAAATTATATTCAGTTTGCAACCTGATGGAGATCTGTATAGATGGATTAATAGAACAAGTCCCACACACAGCTAGAAGCCCAATATTTTTTCAGAGCTAGATGCAGAAAAAAATTATATTCAGTTTGCAACCTGATGGAGGTCTGTATAGATGGATTAATAGAACAAGTCCCACACACAGCTAGAAGCCCAATATTTTTTCAGAGGTAGATGCAGAAAAAAATATATTCAGTTTGCAACCTGATGGAGGTCAGTATAGATGGACTAATACAACAAGTCCCACACACTGCTAGAAGGCCAAATATTTTTTCAGAGCTAGATGCAGACAAAAAATTATTTTGAATTTGCAGCGTGATGGAGGTCAGTATAGATGGACTAATAGAACAAGTCCCACACACAGTTAGAAGCCCAAATATTTTTTCAGAGGTAGATGCAGATAAAAATTATTTTTAATTTGCAACCTGATGGAGGTCAGTATAGATGGACTAATAGAGAAAGTCCCACACACTGCTAGAAGGCCAAATATTTTTTCAGAGCTAGATGCAGAAAAAAAATATATTCAGTTTGCAACCTGATGGAGGTCTGTATAGATGGATTAATAGAACAAGTCCCACACACAGCTAGAAGCCCAATATTTTTTTCAGATCTAGATGCAGAAAAAAATTATATTCAGTTTGCAACCTGATGGAGGTCTGTATAGATGGATTAATAGAACAAGTCCCACACACAGCTAGAAGCCCAATATTTTTTCAGAGGTAGATGCAGAAAAAAATATATTCAGTTTGCAACCTGATGGAGGTCTGTATAGATGGATTAATAGAACAAGTCCCACACACAGCTAGAAGCCCAATATTTTTTCAGAGGTAGATGCAGAAAAAAATATATTCAGTTTGCAACCTGATGGAGGTCAGTATAGATGGACTAATACAACAAGTCCCACACACTGCTAGAAGGCCAAATATTTTTTCAGAGCTAGATGCAGACAAAAAATTATTTTGAATTTGCAGCGTGATGGAGGTCAGTATAGATGGACTAATAGAACAAGTCCCACACACAGTTAGAAGCCCAAATATTTTTTCAGAGGTAGATGCAGATAAAAATTATTTTTAATTTGCAACCTGATGGAGGTCAGTATAGATGGACTAATAGAGAAAGTCCCACACACTGCTAGAAGGCCAAATATTTTTTCAGAGCTAGATGCTGAAAAAAAATATATTCAGTTTGCAACCTGATGGAGGTCTGTATAGATGGATTAATAGAACAAGTCCCACACACAGCTAGAAGCCCAATATTTTTTCAGAGCTAGATGCAGAAAAAAATTATATTCAGTTTGCAACCTGATGGAGGTCTGTATAGATGGATTAATAAAACAAGTCCCACACACAGCTAGAAGCCCAATATTTTTTCAGAGGTAGATGCAGAAAAAATATATTCAGTTTGCAACCTGATGGAGGTCAGTATAGATGGACTAATACAACAAGTCCCACACACAGCTAGAGGCCCAATATTTTTTCAGAGCTAGATGCAGAAAAAAATTATATTCAATTTGCAACCTGATGGAGGTCAGTATAGATGGAGTAATAGAACAAGTCCCACACACAGCTAGAAGCCCAAATATTTTTTCAGAGCTAGATGCAGATAGAAATTATTTTTAATTTGCAACCTGATGGTGGTCAGTATAGATGGACTAATAGAGAAAGTCCCACACACTGCTAGAAGGCCAAATATTTTTTCAGAGCTAGATGCAGAAAAAAATTATATTCAGTTTGCAACCTGATGGAGGTCTGTATAGATGGATTAATAGAACAAGTCCCACACACAGCTAGAAGCCCAATATTTTTTCAGAGGTAGATGCAGAAAAAAATATATTCAGTTTGCAACCTGATGGAGGTCAGTATAGATGGACTAATACAAGTCCCACACACAGCTAGAAGCCCAATATTTTTTCAGAGCTAGATGCAGAAAAAAATTATATTCAATTTGCAACCTGATGGAGGTCAGTATAGATGGAGTAATAGAACAAGTCCCACACACAGCTAGAAGCCCAAATATTTTTTCAGAGCTAGATGCAGATAAAAATTATTTTTGATTTGCAACCTGATGGAGGTCAGTATAGATGGACTAATGGAGAAAGTCCCACACACTGCTAGAAGGCCAAATATTTTTTCAGAGCTAGATGCAGAAAAAAATTATATTCAGTTTTCTACCTGATGGAGGTCTGTATAGATGGATTAATAGAACAAGTCCCACACACAGCTAGAAGCCCAATATTTTTTCAGAGGTAGATGCAGAAAAAAATATATTCAGTTTGCAACCTGATGGAGGTCAGTATAGATGGACTAATACAACAAGTCCCACACACTGCTAGAAGGCCAAATATTTTTTCAGAGCTAGATGCAGACAAAAAATTATTTTGAATTTGCAGCGTGATGGAGGTCAGTATAGATGGACTAATAGAACAAGTCCCACACACAGTTAGAAGCCCAAATATTTTTTCAGAGGTAGATGCAGATAAAAATTATTTTTAATTTGCAACCTGATGGAGGTCAGTATAGATGGACTAATAGAGAAAGTCCCACACACTGCTAGAAGGCCAAATATTTTTTCAGAGCTAGATGCAGAAAAAAAATATATTCAGTTTGCAACCTGATGGAGGTCTGTATAGATGGATTAATAGAACAAGTCCCACACACAGCTAGAAGCCCAATATTTTTTCAGAGGTAGATGCAGAAAAAAATATATTCAGTTTGCAACCTGATGGAGGTCAGTATAGATGGACTAATACAACAGGTCCCACACACAGCTAGAAGCCCAATATTTTTTCAGAGCTAGATGCAGAAAAAAATTATATTCAATTTGCAACCTGATGGAGGTCAGTATAGATGGAGTAATAGAACAAGTCCCACACACAGCTAGAAGCCCAAATATTTTTTCAGAGCTAGATGCAGATAAAAATTATTTTTAATTTGCAACCTGATGGAGGTCAGTATAGATGGACTAATAGAGAAAGTCCCACACACTGCTAGAAGGCCAAATATTTTTTCAGAGCTAGATGCAGAAAAAAATTATATTCAATTTGCAACCTGATGGAGGTCAGTATAGATGGAGTAATAGAACAAGTCCCACACACAGCTAGAAGCCCAAATATTTTTTCAGAGCTAGATGCAGATAAAAATTATTTTTAATTTGCAACCTGATGGAGGTCAGTATAGATAGACTAATAGAGAAAGTCCCACACACTGCTAGAAGGCCAAATATTTTTTCAGAGCTAGATGCAGAAAAAAATTATATTCAATTTGCAACCTGATGGAGGTCAGTATAGATGGAGTAATAGAAAAAGTCCCACACACAGCTAGAAGCCCAAATATTTTTTCAGAGCTAGATGCAGATAAAAATTATTTTTAATTTGCAACCTGATGGAGGTCAGTATAGATAGACTAATAGAGAAAGTCCCACACACTGCTAGAAGGCCAAATATTTTCTCAGAGCTAGATGCAGACAAAAAATTATTTTGAATTTGCAGCATGATGGAGGTCAGTATAGATGGACTAATAGAACAAGTCCCACACACTGCTAGAAGCCCAAATATTTTTTCAGAGGTAGATGCAGATAAAAATTATTTTTAATTTGCAACCTGATGGAGGTCAGTATAGATGGACTAATAGAGAAAGTCCCAGACACTGCTAGAAGGCCAAATATTTTTTCAGAGCTAGATGCAGAAAAAAATTATATTCAGTTTGCAACCTGATGGAGATCTGTATAGATGGATTAATAGAACAAGTCCCACACACAGCTAGAAGCCCAATATTTTTTCAGAGCTAGATGCAGAAAAAAATTATATTCAGTTTGCAACCTGATGGAGGTCTGTATAGATGGATTAATAGAACAAGTCCCACACACAGCTAGAAGCCCAATATTTTTTCAGAGGTAGATGCAGAAAAAAATATATTCAGTTTGCAACCTGATGGAGGTCAGTATAGATGGACTAATACAACAAGTCCCACACACTGCTAGAAGGCCAAATATTTTTTCAGAGCTAGATGCAGACAAAAAATTATTTTGAATTTGCAGCGTGATGGAGGTCAGTATAGATGGACTAATAGAACAAGTCCCACACACAGTTAGAAGCCCAAATATTTTTTCAGAGGTAGATGCAGATAAAAATTATTTTTAATTTGCAACCTGATGGAGGTCAGTATAGATGGACTAATAGAGAAAGTCCCACACACTGCTAGAAGGCCAAATATTTTTTCAGAGCTAGATGCAGAAAAAAAAATATATTCAGTTTGCAACCTGATGGAG
This sequence comes from Phyllobates terribilis, assembly GCF_046119375.1. NCBI lineage: Eukaryota > Metazoa > Chordata > Amphibia > Anura > Dendrobatidae > Phyllobates > Phyllobates terribilis. The sequence goes on from NW_027362764.1 coordinate 99,816,652, forward strand.
GTCTGTATAGATGGATTAATAGAACAAGTCCCACACACAGCTAGAAGCCCAATATTTTTTCAGAGCTAGATGCAGAAAAAAATTATATTCAGTTTGCAACCTGATGGAGGTCTGTATAGATGGATTAATAAAACAAGTCCCACACACAGCTAGAAGCCCAATATTTTTTCAGAGGTAGATGCAGAAAAAATATATTCAGTTTGCAACCTGATGGAGGTCAGTATAGATGGACTAATACAACAAGTCCCACACACAGCTAGAGGCCCAATATTTTTTCAGAGCTAGATGCAGAAAAAAATTATATTCAATTTGCAACCTGATGGAGGTCAGTATAGATGGAGTAATAGAACAAGTCCCACACACAGCTAGAAGCCCAAATATTTTTTCAGAGCTAGATGCAGATAGAAATTATTTTTAATTTGCAACCTGATGGAGGTCAGTATAGATGGACTAATAGAGAAAGTCCCACACACTGCTAGAAGGCCAAATATTTTTTCAGAGCTAGATGCAGAAAAAAATTATATTCAGTTTGCAACCTGATGGAGGTCTGTATAGATGGATTAATAGAACAAGTCCCACACACAGCTAGAAGCCCACTATTTTTTCTGAGGTAGATGCAGAAAAAAATATATTCAGTTTGCAACCTGATGGAGGTCAGTATAGATGGACTAATACAAGTCCCACACACAGCTAGAAGCCCAATATTTTTTCAGAGCTAGATGCAGAAAAAAATTATATTCAATTTGCAACCTGATGGAGGTCAGTATAGATGGAGTAATAGAACAAGTCCCACACACAGCTAGAAGCCCAAATATTTTTTCAGAGCTAGATGCAGATAAAAATTATTTTTGATTTGCAACCTGATGGAGGTCAGTATAGATGGACTAATGGAGAAAGTCCCACACACTGCTAGAAGGCCAAATATTTTTTCAGAGCTAGATGCAGAAAAAAATTATATTCAGTTTTCTACCTGATGGAGGTCTGTATAGATGGATTAATAGAACAAGTCCCACACACAGCTAGAAGCCCAATATTTTTTCAGAGGTAGATGCAGAAAAAAATATATTCAGTTTGCAACCTGATGGAGGTCAGTATAGATGGACTAATACAACAAGTCCCACACACTGCTAGAAGGCCAAATATTTTTTCAGAGCTAGATGCAGACAAAAAATTATTTTGAATTTGCAGCGTGATGGAGGTCAGTATAGATGGACTAATACAACAAGTCCCACACACAGTTAGAAGCCCAAATATTTTTTCAGAGGTAGATGCAGATAAAAATTATTTTTAATTTGCAACCTGATGGAGGTCAGTATAGATGGACTAATAGAGAAAGTCCTACACACTGCTAGAAGGCCAAATATTTTTTCAGAGCTAGATGCAGAAAAAAAATATATTCAGTTTGCAACCTGATGGAGGTCTGTATAGATGGATTAATAGAACAAGTCCCACACACAGCTAGAAGCCCAATATTTTTTCAGAGGTAGATGCAGAAAAAAATATATTCAGTTTGCAACCTGATGGAGGTCAGTATAGATGGACTAATACAACAGGTCCCACACACAGCTAGAAGCCCAATATTTTTTCAGAGCTAGATGCAGAAAAAAATTATATTCAATTTGCAACCTGATGGAGGTCAGTATAGATGGAGTAATAGAACAAGTCCCACACACAGCTAGAAGCCCAAATATTTTTTCAGAGCTAGATGCAGATAAAAATTATTTTTAATTTGCAACCTGATGGAGGTCAGTATAGATGGACTAATAGAGAAAGTCCCACACACTGCTAGAAGGCCAAATATTTTTTCAGAGCTAGATGCAGAAAAAAATTATATTCAATTTGCAACCTGATGGAGGTCAGTATAGATGGAGTAATAGAACAAGTCCCACACACAGCTAGAAGCCCAAATATTTTTTCAGAGCTAGATGCAGATAAAAATTATTTTTAATTTGCAACCTGATGGAGGTCAGTATAGATAGACTAATAGAGAAAGTCCCACACACTGCTAGAAGGCCAAATATTTTTTCAGAGCTAGATGCAGAGAAAAATTATATTCAATTTGCAACCTGATGGAGGTCAGTATAGATGGAGTAATAGAACAAGTCCCACACACAGCTAGAAGCCCAAATATTTTTTCAGAGCTAGATGCAGATAAAAATTATTTTTAATTTGCAACCTGATGGAGGTCAGTATAGATAGACTAATAGAGAAAGTCCCACACACTGCTAGAAGGCCAAATATTTTCTCAGAGCTAGATGCAGACAAAAAATTATTTTGAATTTGCAGCATGATGGAGGTCAGTATAGATGGACTAATAGAACAAGTCCCACACACTGCTAGAAGCCCAAATATTTTTTCAGAGGTAGATGCAGATAAAAATTATTTTTAATTTGCAACCTGATGGAGGTCAGTATAGATGGACTAATAGAGAAAGTCCCAGACACTGCTAGAAGGCCAAATATTTTTTCAGAGCTAGATGCAGAAAAAAATTATATTCAGTTTGCAACCTGATGGAGATCTGTATAGATGGATTAATAGAACAAGTCCCACACACAGCTAGAAGCCCAATATTTTTTCAGAGCTAGATGCAGAAAAAAATTATATTCAGTTTGCAACCTGATGGAGGTCTGTATAGATGGATTAATAGAACAAGTCCCACACACAGCTAGAAGCCCAATATTTTTTCAGAGGTAGATGCAGAAAAAAATATATTCAGTTTGCAACCTGATGGAGGTCAGTATAGATGGACTAATACAACAAGTCCCACACACTGCTAGAAGGCCAAATATTTTTTCAGAGCTAGATGCAGACAAAAAATTATTTTGAATTTGCAGCGTGATGGAGGTCAGTATAGATGGACTAATAGAACAAGTCCCACACACAGTTAGAAGCCCAAATATTTTTTCAGAGGTAGATGCAGATAAAAATTATTTTTAATTTGCAACCTGATGGAGGTCAGTATAGATGGACTAATAGAGAAAGTCCCACACACTGCTAGAAGGCCAAATATTTTTTCAGAGCTAGATGCAGAAAAAAAATATATTCAGTTTGCAACCTGATGGAGGTCTGTATAGATGGATTAATAGAACAAGTCCCACACACAGCTAGAAGCCCAATATTTTTTCAGATCTAGATGCAGAAAAAAATTATATTCAGTTTGCAACCTGATGGAGGTCTGTATAGATGGATTAATAGAACAAGTCCCACACACAGCTAGAAGCCCAATATTTTTTCAGAGGTAGATGCAGAAAAAAATATATTCAGTTTGCAACCTGATGGAGGTCAGTATAGATGGACTAATACAACAAGTCCCACACACAGCTAGAGGCCCAATATTTTTTCAGAGCTAGATGCAGAAAAAAATTATATTCAATTTGCAACCTGATGGAGGTCAGTATAGATGGAGTAATAGAACAAGTCCCACACACAGCTAGAAGCCCAAATATTTTTTCAGGGCTACATGCAGATAAAAATTATTTTTAATTTGCAACCTGATGGAGGTCAGTATAGATGGACTAATAGAGAAAGTCCCACACACTGCTAGAAGGCCAAATATTTTTTCAGAGCTAGATGCAGAAAAAAATTATATTCAGTTTGCAACCTGATGGAGGTCTGTATAGATGGATTAATAGAACAAGTCCCACACACAGCTAGAAGCCCAATATTTTTTCAGAGGTAGATGCAGAAAAAAATATATTCAGTTTGCCACCTGATGGAGGTCAGTATAGATGGACTAATAGAGAAAGTCCCACACACTGCTAGAAGGCCAAATATTTTTTCAGAGCTAGATGCAGAAAAAAATTATATTCAATTTGCAACCTGATGGAGGTCAGTATAGATGGACTAATAGAATGATGCTATGCCCAAAAGATTTTACTTCACTATTTGCAGTAAAAAAATTGGTATTCTATACACAGGTGGTATATCTTGCAACACAGATAGGCTACTCCACTGACTAACACACTCTGCAATAGGCCAAAAAGGATTAGCTTTGCTAGATTCAGCCAAATGCTGTGAAAAAAACTTGCACAGCACTGGCACAGACCTGCCTGGCAAAAACTGATAGGAACTGATGTAACCTAGTCCTGAAAAGGACTCCAATTACAATTAGTCTTTACTCCCACAACCTATCTATTTAAGAGCACAGACCTGCCTGATAAAAGTCGTAGGAAATGCTGTAACCTAGTCCTTAAAAGGACTGCAATCACAACTATTCCCTACTCCCAAGCTATCTGTAGATTTGTGCGAAAATTGGCTTGAAATTAACAAGGTATAGCGCACACAGCAACAGCGGTGCCGTCTAACACGCAGCTGCAGCAGTGAGAAAATGGTGGCGACGGGGAAAATGGCTTGGTCTTATAGGGCAAGGACATGTGACATACACTGCCAATGACACATGCCCTTGCTTGTGTGAAAAAAAGCACTTCGCTCCGTGTGTGCGCTGCTGATAAGCTGACAGATTGCACCTCCCCACTGTAAATGCGGGAAAGAGAAAAAAAAATGGAGATCTTCATTATTCCTGCAGAGATCCACCCCCTGCCCCTCCCCCCACCCCGCTGTACACTCAAACTGCGTATTAACATTAATTTTCATCATTACTGAGAAAAAATCCAGCTATGATTTTGGTGCACGAACAGTTATCGAACATAACCTCGAACAGCCGAATTTTTCTCAAATCTTTCGTGTTCGCCGAACGGCTCGAACACCACCCAAAACAGCTCGAATTTGAGATTGGCGAACAGTTCGAGTAGAACAACGCTCATCTCTATTAGAGACCCAGAACTTGAAAGGGGAAGAGCCGTCTGGGAGTACACTGAGAGGGCAAGACATGTAGTCTGTCACCATCTGACGGAAACGTTGCCTTCTGCAGACTGCAGCCGTCTGTGATGGTGTAGACATTTGTGGCGGGGACACAAAACTTTGCCACATTTGGGCCATACTGGTCTTGCCTTGTGCTGAGGCCATGCTTCTGCTCCCTCTTTGTGCAGAGCTTCCTCCGCTGCCTCGACACACTGAGATTTTTTGTAAAGCACTAGCAGCACTGCTCTCGGGTGGAATGGAGAACATGATGGAATGCACCAGTGCGTCTTGGTACTCCCGCATTTTACGCTCCCGGTTCAACGGTGTTATGAGGCTTTGTAAGTTGTCCCGTTAGCGAGAATCTAGGAGGGTGGACACCCAATAATCAGCCGTGTTGAGAATGTGGGCGATGCGGCGGTCGTTTCTCAGGCACTGCAGCATGAAATCAACCATGTGCTGCAGACTGCCAACTTGCCAAGAAACGCTGTCCCCTGCTTGAGGCGTGATCTCTGCCTGCTCTGCATCACCCCACCCTCGCTCTAGATACTGACTACTAGAGCATTGTGTACCTCCTTCTTCTGGACAGATGTCTTCCTCCTCCATTGACTCCTCCTCATCCTCCTCACAAAGTGTCCCCTGCCTAGGCCTTTGTGAGGAACCACGTTGCGCAGACTGTACAGAAGCAGATGGCATTTGTGACTCCTCATCCTCCACCTCTTCCAAAACCTCCTCCCTTAGTGCTTGCAGTGTTTTTTCAAGCAGGCAGATAAGGGGGATAGTCATGCTGACTAGTGCATCATCTGCACTCGCCATCCGCGTGGAATAATCGAAGGCACACAAAACGTGGCAAATGTCCTTCATAGAGGCCCACTCAGTGGTGGTGAAGTGTGAACGGCGCGCACTGCAACTTGTTTGCGCCTGCTGCAGCTGGTACTCCATTACTGCTGCCGGCTGCTTACACAACCTCTCCAACATATGTAACGTTGAATTCCACCTGGTGGGTAGGTCACATATGATGCGATGTTCCGGAAGACGTAATCGGCGCTGCAGAGCTGCAATGCACGATCTTGCGTTGCTGGAACGCCGCAAGTGAGCGCACTCTATGCGGACCTTGAGCAGCAGTGCATCAAGATCCGGATAGTCCCTCAAAAAACTCTGCACAACCAAGTTGAGCACATGTGCCAGACATGGGATGTGAGTGAGGTTGCCTAGGCCCAGAGCTGCCACCAGATTTTGGCCATTGTCACACACTACCATGCCTGGCTGGAGATTCGCTGGCACAAACCACACGTCGCTCTGCTGCTTGATGGCATTCCGGAGCTCCTGCGCTGTGTGGCTTCGATTCCCCAAAGAAATTAATTTTAATACGGCCTGTTGACGTTTGGCCACGGCTGTGCTCATATCGGTCGTAACAGGTAACCGTTCACGGGTCGATGTGGAGGTAGACCGTGACAGCTCCTGCAGCGCTGATTCAGAGGAACTGGAGTATGAGGAGGAGTCAATGTGTACAGACTGGATTCCTGCAATCCTTGGAGTTGGCAGAACATGTACAGCGCCACTCTCAAGATCTGTACCCGGCTCCACAACATTTACCCAATGGGCAGTGAGGGAAAGGTATCGTCCCTGTCCATACTTACTGGTCCACGCATCGGTGGTCAGGTGGACCTTGCTACTGACGGCGTTTTGTAGCGCATGTTTAATTTTTCCCTCCACATGCTGTTGCAGGGCAGGGACGGCTTGCCTGCTGAAATAAAAGCGTCTGGGCACGTTGTATTGTGGGACTGCCAATGCCATCAAGTTACGGAAGGTGTCAGTCTCCACCAGCCTGAATGATAGCATTTCAAGGGCCAGTAGTTTTGCAATGCCAGCATTCAGAGCCTGTGCTCGGGGGTGGTTTGCCTAGTATGGGCACCTTTTCTCCCATGCCTGTGCTAACGATGGCTGTAGACTGGCCTGGGAGCGTGAGGATGACAGGGAACGTGGTGCTGTGGGTGGAATGACACTGTGTCTCTGTAAAACAGTGCCAGAGGTTCTTCCATGGCAATCCTGTGAGGAAGCGGAACCAGCTGTGTATGAGCTGGAGGAAGAGGGTACAACACGAGCTGAAGAGGTGGTAGGTGGTGCTGTAGGTTGGCCTAGGTCTTCAGTGTGTCTTTGTAACTCCACCACGTGCTTGGTCCGCACATGTTTCCACATATTTGTGGTATTGAGGTTGCTGACACTTTTCCCTCTTTTCACCTTCTGATTACACAGCTTGCATTTGACAAAGCAAATGTCATCTGCAACTGTGTTAAAAAAGGACCAGGCACTGCAAGTCTTGGGAGCGCCCACTTTGGGTTTTGGAAGAGCCATGCTCCTAATGGGTGCCGAAGTGGAGGCTACAGGCAACCAAGTCTGCCCCCTCCCTCTCCCTCCTTTTTGGGCAGTTTGGGGAATCTCTTCCTCAGAGCTGCTCCCACAACCTTCCTGTCCCTCATGCCATGATGGATCAAGGACCTCATCATCTACACCACCCTCTTCAAACAACCGCTTCTCCTGGGTAGTCTCGACAGCACAGTATGCACCAGAAAGTGGCACCTGAGTCTCATCATCAGATGCGTACTGAGGTGTGCTGCTGACCATAGGCACTGGCCCACCCACCTCTTCAGATTCAGAGAGACAAAATGGTTGCGCATCACTGCATGCTACTTCTTCTTCAAATTCTAGAATTCTGCTTGGCTGGCCCCCTCTTTCCAAGCCAAGAGATTCAGAGAACAGAAGTAGAGATGGCTTCTGTCTAGGGCTCTCTGACAGCCTGGGCAATTTGGGAGGTGGTGAAGAGACAGATGGGTGCTCTTCAGTGCTCAGGACCTGAGAGGATCTGGAACTAATTGAAGTCTATGCGTTAGCTGCCATCCATCTGACAACGGCTTCAATTTGGTCCTCCCGCAGCAGTGGGGTACGGCTAGCTCCTACAAAGCTGCGCATAAAGGACTGTTCCCTGGTAAAACTGGGGGATGCTGAGTCACTGGTGCCCGCAGCAGACACAGAATCCCCACGTCCTCTCCCTGCAGGCACAGAATCCTCACGTCCTCTCCCTGCAGAAACTCCACGCCCACGACCACGACCACATGCCTTACTCCTTGTCTTCTTCATCTTGGTAGACTGATAAAGATAGGCAGAAAAGTACTAAGGGCTTAGTGTGCTTATTCCTGAACAGCTGCCAACAGGTATAAGAAACACTCATTTTATAAAGTGTGGACTAGACTTTAATATGAGCTAATGTGGCCTACACAACTGTAAAGTGGAGTGTTTGGTGAACTTTATTTAGGTTTTTTTTGTCACAAAAAGACACTGGATGTGCCCAAAGATGTAATACCGATAGTATCACAAACTTTTTGTAGCTATTACAATGCAGGAAGGTAACCTGCAATGCAATAGATGAGGCTACAAAAAGTAGGCTAATACTAATCTGGCTGGGGCTGCAGGGCACAAGGCTGCAGAAAGGCTCCTCTATCTACTCCTATATAGTGTGTTTGGAACCAATCTAGCTGGATATGGATGGAACCACCACACTAATAGGAGAAATCAGGAAAAATGATCAATTAGCAAAAAAGGACAATGTATGAGGCAGTGATGCACGCTGAGCGCACTACAACCAGACGTGGCTGAAGCACACACTACAGCGTGAGCTGCACTCACACACAGAGACCTTGCAGACAGCAGTGAACAGTGCAGATGCAGAGCACTGTGCACTAGCGCGGCAAAGCAAAAGAAAGCTTCTCTATCTACTCCTATATTGTGTGTTTGGAACCAATCTAGCTGGATACGGATGGAACCACCACACTAAAAGGACAATGTATGAGGCAGTGACGCACGCTGAGCGCACTACAACCAGACGTGGCTGAAGCACACACTACAGCATGAGCTGCACTCACACACAGAGACCTTGCAGACAGCCATGAACAGCACAGAGAACTGTGCACTAGCGCTGCTAGGCACAGCGGTTTATAAAGTAGCTTGGGTAAAGCAGAATAGAGCAAATAAGTAGCTAAAACTGTCCCTCAGAACAGCAGCGTCCTATCCCTAACTGAATTCACAGCAGAGTTAGCTAAAAATGGCGGCGGCGGCTTTTATAGTGCATCATGACATCATTTCAGCAGCCAATCACAGCCATGCCATTAGTTAACATGCCTACATGCCTAACAGGATGTGCCCACACTTCTTAGGATCCTCATTGGCTGAATAAAATGAAACTGGCTCATTGCATTATGGGAACTTCCGATTCCGGTATCCGATATTGTAAAATTATCGGAACTAAGTATCGGAATTCCGATACTGCGAATATCGGCCGATACCCGATATTTCAGTATCGGAATGCTCAACACTAATTGTGTGGCCAACTTAGATGTCTTAAATGCAGCATCTATAGTAAAAAAAAAGAATTAAAAAGTTAAAAATAAAAGAAACCTGTATACTCACCTCCCGGCGGCAGAGATCCTCTCTCCTCGGCGTCCCGCAGTGTACTGGCAGGACCTGCGGTGACGTCATTTAGTCAGCTGATGGTCACGCGACCATCACCTGACCGCTGACGTCAGCGGTCGCGTGACCATCAGCTGACTAAATGACGTCACCGCAGGTCCTGCAAGTACACCGCGGGACGCCGGGAGCAGACCGGAGAGGTGAGGATACAGGTTTTTTTTATTTTTAACTTTTTTATTTTGTTTTTTCACCGTGTGGTTGCCGGGATGAAGAGGAGTTGTAGTCTCTTCTTCCTCCTGGGTACCACACGCACCGCGATTACGCTGCAAACTCGCGGCCACAGAATTTAATTGAAATGCCGCAAATCCACATATATCTGCGGGTTTGCTGCGTTTCAATGTTCCTCAATGGCCGCGAATTTGCAGCGTAATCGCGGTAGAAATGGTCATGCTGTGTTTTGCAACAAAATGCGAATTTGGCGCCCCAATTAGCGCATCATGTGCACAGCACATCCGAATTCACATTGCTTTGCATGGCAGACGGTTTTACAAGCGGTTTCACGGCCGTAAAAACGCAGCAAAAGCGCTACAAAAACGCTACGTTGGCACATAGCCTTACGGTAAATAAAAAAACTTTTTTTGTACATATTTGCAAATACACAGTGAAAGATTAGGATTTAAATTTAACATTCAATCTTTTCCAAGTTATGATTTTATTGTAGAAACCAACTCATACAAGGAAGCCACATGTAAACTATAAGATTTAATTAATTCACAATTATTTGCCCACACAAAGATTGAATTAAGACATCATTGGGAGTATAAGATGGGCGTTCTCCAGATTTGCAAAAAATTATTTGCAGGAACCTGTCCTCTGGTCAAGTCACTAATCTGTGGCAGTCGGACCACAGCACTGTTAACTTCATACCACCTGCTGGAATCCTGGGCGCGTCTTCTGATTAGTAAGCCCTGTATGTAACACCTGCACAGGGAACTGTCAGGGAAACTACCGGTATACTGGAAATTACAGACACTAAGAAGAGCTTTGCAGCTGCTGTTAAACAGGGACCTACTGACATTAACCGTTTTTCCCCTGAGCTGCAGTGGACTACAATTCCCAGGGACCCTTGTTTCAGTCAGATGACACAGCCTGGAAGGATAGAAGGAGAGAGAGTGGATTGGATGAGGAGGGACTTGGGGGAGGGAGCTGGGCAGGAAGTGAAAGTGAAAGTTCAGAGGAAAAAGAGCGTGGCAGCTTGCTGTGAGGGACGGAGCGGTGTGGATATGCATTCCTCTATGTTGCAGAGTGTGGTGGCCCCCTCTGAGATACCTGCGCTGCTGGAGAGAGTGCGGCCTTGTCACCCTCTGAAGCAAGTTACATCAAGGACTCGGAGAGTTCTGCCGGCACTCCCACCGTATAAAGGCCCGAATCCTGCCGCCCCCAGCTGGTGTCCAGAGAACCATCCGACCGTTTGAGACACACAGTGAGTGCCCTTCTGAGACTTGTGGTTCTAGTAGCGCTATTTACAGTGAGTAAACTACAACCCAGACTATTGACATTAATCTAATTCATCTAAGTGCACCAACGGTTCTCATTTGCGTGCCAACATCCGCGGCAACTAGGCCCCAACATTTGGACTGAATTAATACAAAAAGGGAAAACCTGCTACGTTATATTTGCAGGGTCGAAGTAGAAGTAGATTGTGATGTGCATATGACTTTTATAGAGCACCGTTACTTGTATTGTATGTTATTCCTTTAAACCCACCTTAATTCTGCTGCATAGCAATAAACCTGTTAAACGGTTTTACTCCTGTTCCCTGTGAGTGTGTACTGAGCTGTGGCAGGGGCTTCCCGAATCAGTCCCTGGCAGAAGATAACCGTCCTTCTGCAGTCCCAGAGAGAGAGCTCCAATCAAGATTCGGGTGGAGGCACTGAGCCCTAGAGAGGTGAGACCCCCCCATAACACCCAGTGTACTGTGGTAGCCCTAAAGGGGTGTTACAGTGGAGGCACTGCTGAGATCCAGAACTAACACAGGAGTATTTACTATGGAGACTTTAACAGAGCAAGAAGTGTATTTGTGGTGTGAAGAGATGGATGTTACAGCTAAACAAAGCTTTGCAGTGAGTGGTGAGCTCTGTGATGCGTCTGATGAAGAGATACTGAAAATAGTTAACCGACTCACTGAACTTGCCCACCCTAAAGTGGTCGACTGCAGGAAGGAAAAGGGGGGACAATTACCCACAACCCTGATCTCAACCGGGCAGATCTTGAGGAAAGAATACTTCCCATCCACGGTAGCCGTGTCCCCAGAGTATGGTCGACAATGGAAGATCACTTGGCCTACTGAGTCCAAAGTTGATACCCGGCAACAGGAATCAAACACTCAGCCTAGAAAGACTAGTATATGTCCACCCTCTACTCCACTTAGAGCCAGTCCTGAAGAGACAGCTGCCCCTGCTGATGTGCTTATGACAGCTATGGAAAAGTTAGTTAGTCAGTTTGCAAAGATGCAGCCAGAAGGGAACTACCGTCGTCTAAGAAATTTCTCGGGTGCCCTCCCCACCCCTGCTGGAGAAGAAGAATATGATACTTGGAGGGATGTCACTTTACTGTGCTTAGAAGATTGTCAGTGCACTGATGCCATAAAGAAGCAGAGAATAATGGAAAGTTTGAAGGGTACTGCTATGGAAGTGGTGCAGGCTGCTTGGCGGAGCAAGCCACTAGCAACTTATCAAGATTATATGAGTGCTTTAGAAGATGCTTTTGGATCCCCTGAAGATGCTACTGATCTACTCTATAAACTCTGTACCACCTACCAACAGCCAGATGAGAAGTTGTCCGACTATCTATACCGACTAGATAAGCTGGTTCATAGAATAGTATCTAAAGGTGGAGTCAGCCCTAAAGAAGTTGATCAAAGGTACTCAGAGGAGCTCTCACGCATGATCCAATTGCCCAGCGGATGAGGTCTTGTGATAGAGAGAAGATTCCTGGTTCTTTTCATGAGTTGCTTAAGGAAGTTCGCAAGGAGGAGGTTATTTTGGCCGCAAGAGAGAAGACATCCCCTCGGGTGACTACTATTGCCCTGAAGCCAGCAGCCGACTGCCGAGAGATGGAACTGTTGAAAGTCATCGAAAAACAGGGGGAGCAGATCACACAATTGTTAAGTGCCCAGGCCAAGACAATACAGTGGCTACAAAGTGCTGCGGAGGTAGCCGAGAAGCAAACCCTGTCTTCAGGAAGCGAGAATGATGACCTCTGTATAGTAGAGAGTAGGAAACCAGAAGGGTGCTTTGTCTGTGGGAGTCCAGGCCATATAGCTCTTCAGTGTCCGAAGAGGTGGAGCTCAAAGAACTCTTCACATCTTCCCCATCACACTCAGAGGCAGTCGGGAAACAGGAAAGGGGGCCAGTAGAACCCCATACTGAGCCCCCATCAGCAACTAAAACCTACTCTACCGCCCCATACAATAGTGCCTCATCGAAAACACTGCCTGAAGGTTTAGTGGGACCAGCCACACATGTCCCTGCATATATCAATGGTCAACCTTGTACAGTATTGCTGGATAGCGGGTCTCAAGTGTCCATCATCTTTGAAGGATGGTATAAGAGATATTTATCCAACGTGCCTCTGAAAACGTTTTCTGGACTCGTGGTGTGGGGACTGAGTGAGCACAGCTACCCCTACAGAGGGTACGTGTCCGTGACACTACGATTCCCAAAGACTGTTGTTGGAGTGGATAAAGAGACACCCATTATAGCGCTAATCTGCCCGGAGGCAGAGGCAGATGAGAGACCAACACCTGTCATAGTGGGAACAAATGCCAAAATCTTCCGTAAGTTAGCTCAGTGGTGTTGGGAAGTTGGGGGAGAAAATTACTCGCAGACCCTATCCATCCACCCAGTCTGTCTGGAAGCCTATGTGAGAACGGAGGAGGAGAAGAGGGAACTACAGCCTGAAAGCTTTGACCCTTGTTTTGAAGGAAGTGAGCTGAAAGGAGAAGAGAGGGGGCTGGTCATCGATGGCATGATGATGCGGGAGGCAGCTTTCTCTTTAGGCGAATGGGACATGGGCCTCGCCCAAGGAGTAGAGCATCACATTCGGTTGAAGGATCAAAAGCCTTTCCGAGAGAGATCCTGAAGATTGGCCCCGGCGGATATCGAAGATGTCAGGCAGCATCTACACGGTATGTTAGACACAGGAGTCATCATAGAGTCTAGTAGCCCCTATGCTTCCCCCATCGTGATATCTCGAAAAAAAAATGGAACTATTCGGATGTGTGTGGATTATCGTACCTTGAACAAACATACGGTCCCTGACCAGTACACTGTGCCCTGAATCGATGAAGCTTTGGATTGCCTGCAAGGGAGCCAATGGTTTTCTGTGTTAGATCTCCGGAGTGGCTACTATCAGATACCCATGTCAAAAGAAGATCAAGAGAAGACCGCTTTTATCTGCCCCTTTGGGTTCTTCGAGTTTCAGAGACTGCCTCAAGGACTGAAAGGTGCTCCGGCCACTTTTCAGAGATGTATGGACAAAGTAGTGGGGGACATGCACTTACGTGAGGTCCTGGTTTATCTACATGATCTTATTGTTTTTGGGAAGACTCTGGAAGAACACAACCAGTGGATGATCAAGGTGCTGGATCGGTTGAAGGAGGCTGGGTTGAAGTTGTCCCTTGACAAGTGCCGGATTTGCCAGATGACTGTGAAATATGTGGAGATAATTAAAGATAGAGCACGCAGCACAACTGGACCAGGGTGCATGAGAGGAATCCAAGACCATAAAGTTAGTAGTTAAATCTCGGCACACCATTAGCTGAATATTAGTTAGTTTTTATTATAGCAGTCCACATCAAACGTTTCGGTCCTTTTATGGACCTTCGTCAGTGTACTGCAGGTAAAGAAAGAAGTATAACATAGATTCATTAATATACATAGGTCAAAAATAGAAATAAGATGCAAAGTATCACATTGGGTCAAAAAGGTGCCTATGCATGTATGCACATTTAACATGGACAAAGAGGTTCACAGTATCACAGAGCAGATCAGTCGTGGTATATAAACAGTCATAGTATACAAACATAACAAAGGAGATTGTAATGTACCCAAATGCTAATGAGTTGGGGAGAGGAGGGAGGAATGAGGAGCGCAGTGTCCTTGGAGGGATGTCCTGTGGATATGATGTACAAGGTGAGTATAATTGGGTGTTATAAGGTGTGTGGAAGTTACCTGGTTAATCCTGCATACCTTGTGCACAGTGAAGTGGCCTCTCCAGACAGACAAACACGGTATCCACCGCTGGTAAATGGTCTGCTGGTGAGGAGGGTGGCGTGCAGGAAGATTTAGAAAGGGGGCGGGCTTAAGGACGGGGAATAGCCAATGCCTAATCGCACGAGTGCTTGGCTGCGCGCGTCTTCCGGTGACGTCACAGGAAGTGACGTTGCGAACTTCAAGAGGCGTACGTGATTGGCTGGAGCAGCGCATGCTCAGATCCTTGCGTGTCACAGAGTGTGTCGATGCGTTCCACAAGGTGGGAGGCATCTGGCACAGGTATATGGAAGCATTTCACCTTGTGTGGGAGAGAAACTGTAGATTGCGCCTGAAGCAGGAGGGGAGGAGGCAGGGAAGAGATGAACGGAGGCCCTGATGCAGATCTATAATAAAGAACATATGCGTTAGTATATAGTGTAGAATAAACAGATAACATAACACCAAGATACCCCAACATTTTTAATGTGACAACATCCTCATGGTGTCATCTTAAACATGATTATGAGCTCACACTCTCGACTGTGCGAGTTCACATAAATGACAGGAGGTCATAGTCCTTGTTGAGTCCTCTGGGGGCTAAGGACTGCAGTTCATGTATCCAAAAGGCTTCTCGTTGTTTTCATTTTTGGATGCGGTTGCTGCCGCGACGGGGTTGCTGGATATGTTCAATTATCTGGAACTTTAATTGTGCAACACTGTGTCCTGATGTGTGAAAATGATGAGGAATGGGTAATAATAACTGTTTGCATCTAATGGTGGATTTATGCTTAGATATTCTGTCTTTGATGGGTTGTGTCGTCTCGCCTACATATACCAGACCACAAGGGCATTTGATGAGATAAACTGCAAAGCTTGTGTTGCATGTAAAAAATCCTTTGCCGGTGTGGGGATGATTGATCGTGTCACCTCTCTAGACGTTATTACACTGATGGCACTGAAGACAAGGATATGTGCCCCTTTTCTGTGTTTGCAACAGTCTCTGGCGTGGGCTGGGAGCAATTGAACCCACGTCGGCTCGTATTAGGGAATCTTTTAAATTGGGCGCTCTTTTAAAGCAAGGTAGAAACGGTTTCTGAAATTCAGTAATAGTGGGGTATCCTGTCCTGAGGATATTCCAATGTCTACGGATTGTTCTGTGTAATATGTAGGCTGTAGGGTGAAACGTATGCACGAAAGTGATGCGATTGGAGTTGTCCATTTTTGGACGTGTATGAGGATATTGTTGTTGCTTTAGTAGTTGTGGTGAGTAACCCCGTTCCTGAAATTTGGTAGACATCTCATGAAGTCGCTGATCTCGTAATGTTGTGTCGGTGACGATTCTTTTGACCCTTTGAAACTGGGATTTGGGGATGGCTCGTTTGACTGACTCAGGATGATTGCTGGAGAAGTGTAAAAGAGTGTTGCGGTCAGCCGGCTTCCGATAGATGTCGGTTTTCAGGAGACCCTGATCGTCCTTGATGACTAATGTGTCTAGAAAATTGATCTGTTTGGAGTGTGAGTTAACGGTGAAGTTCAAATTGGGCCAAGCTGAATTCATGTAGATGAAGAATTTTGTGAGGGTGTCTTGGGAGGTCCGTAAAAGTACCAAAACGTTTGACATTGACTGCTATAATAAAAACTAACTAATATTCAGCTAATGGTGTGCCGAGATTTTACTACTATGTGAAATATGTGAGGCACATAGTCAGCAGAGAAGGAATTTCCACCGACCCCGCCATAAGTGGAGGCTGTTGTAAACTGGCCTAAGCCCACCAAACTGAGGGAGCTTAGGTCTTTTTTAGGATTTTGTGGATATTACCGAAGATTTGTACCCCAGTACTCTCGGATTGCGAAGCCGTTAACTGCCCTTACCCAGGGGTATCCCCCTTCCGGGAGGACAGCCAACTCCTCAAGGTCAGGAAAGAGGGTCTACTTCCGAGTTAATGAACTTTTTGGGAAAAGATGGACGCCTGTATGCGATGAGGCATTCGAGAAATTGAAGACATGTTTGACCCAAACTCCAGTGCTGGCCTATGCAGACCCCAGTAAACCATATGTGTTACATGTAGATGCTTCTCTCGACGGACTAGGAGGGATTCTCTACCAGGACCATGATGGCTGTCTGCGTCGCGTTTACTACATTAGTTGAGGATTGACTCCCAGTGAATGCAACTACCCAGCTCACAAACTGGAGTTTCTGGCTCTGAAATGGGCTGTAGTGGACACGCTGCATGACTACCTCTATGGGGTACACTTCGTGGTTCATACCAACAACAATCCATTAACCTACGTGAGAACCACAGCAAAACTGGATGCCACGGGGTACCGGTGGCTTGCCGCACTCTCTTTGTACGATTTCAGCTTAAAATATCGACCAGGGATCAGTAACATTGATGCAGACACACTCTCTCGCCTGCCTAGGGAACCCTTAAATGAGGAAGAAGGAGGATGGATAGCGGTCCCTGCCCCTGAGGTGAAGACTCTGTGCCATAGACATCAAACTAATGCCCTCCCTATGCAGTGCTGTGCTAAATTCTTAGGAGCATCCAGTGAAGCACTCCCGTTGTTGTACTGTCAAGTGACAAATGTAACCCCAGACTCTCTCCCTCAACTGACTCGTAATCAAGTCAGAAAGGCGCAGCAGAAGGATCGGTCAGTGGGGGTAGTCCAATGGTGAGTTAAGAGGGGCTGGAGGCCCGAAAAGAATGCATTAAGAACAGAGGAGTCTGTCCTGCTGACTCGGCAGCTAGAGGCTCTAGTAGTAAGAAATGGACTACTATACTGGGAGGCAAAGAGCCAGAAGGGAGGAGTCCGTAGACAGCTGGTGTTACCCACCCGATTTCGGAGGATGGTCATGAAGTCCCTGCATGATGTTCATGGACATCTTGGCATCGAAAAGACCACGGGTCTTGTGGCCGACCGATTTTACTGGCCTCGGATGGAAGCGGATATTGAAGAATACTGTAAATCATGCTCCCGGTGTGTGTTGAGAAAAACCTTGCCTTTGAGAACAGCCCCCCTTGTGAACATTACCAGTGATGGCCCACTTGACCTAGTGTG
Organism: Phyllobates terribilis; assembly: GCF_046119375.1. NCBI lineage: Eukaryota > Metazoa > Chordata > Amphibia > Anura > Dendrobatidae > Phyllobates > Phyllobates terribilis. The sequence goes on from NW_027362764.1 coordinate 99,834,228, forward strand.
CATTGATTTCCTCTCCATCGAGCCTGATGAAAGCAATGTCAGTAATATGTTAGTGGTCACTGACCATTTCACCCGATATGCCCAAGCCTACCCCACTAAAGATCAAAGGGCAATTACTGTGGCAAAAACACTATGGGAGAAGTTCTTCGTACATCACGGGCTGCCAGCCCGCATCCATACCGATCAAGGAAGAGATTTCGAAAGTAGACTAATCAAGGAGCTATGCGCCATCTGTGGGATCAAGAAATCCAGAACCACAACATATCACCCCCAAGGGGACCCTCAACCTGAGAGGTTCAACCGTACCCGTCTGAACATGTTAGGCACTTTGGATCCCAGGAAGAAGGGACACTGGAGCAGGCATGTGAGTCAGTTGGTTCATGCCTACAATTGCACCACAAATGAGTCAACTGGATACTCGCCTTATTTCCTCATGTTTGGAAGAAAAGCCCGGTTACCAGTGGATATTAGTTTTGGGACATCCTTTGACAGTTCTAATGGGAAGACCTACTTAAAATATGTGTCCCAGCTACAAGAAGATTTGAAAAAAGCATACAGATTGGCAGAGCAAGCCTCTGGTTGGTCAGGGAGGCGCAATAAGACTCGCTATGACTGTAGAGTTCGAGAACAAGTTTTACTGTCTGGAGATAGAGTCCTTATCCAACTTCTGGGTCTTCCTGGGAAGCACAAGCTTGCTGATCGGTGCTGTCCTGACCCTTATGTGGTGATGGAGAAGCTGCCCGGTGTCCCGGCCTACAGAGTGAAGCCCGAGAAAGGGGGCAGAGCTGTCAAAACCTATCATCGACATCATCTGTTGCCTGTGGGAAAAAACATCCCTTTACCACCATTGCCAACACAAGGAGGTCATTCCACCCTTCCGTGCAATAGGAGAAGTCGTAGGTGTAAACAACCACCCCAGCCTGGGGTTGCCTCAGGAGGAAGTGACAGCGAGTCTGGGGATGAATGGGGACCCGACGGTCAATGGAGCTACAGATGGACCGAGGACCCATGCCGCATAGGTGCGGACCCTGTAAACCAGACTCCTGAAGTGGAAACATGAAAAAAGGACATTTGTCAGGAGGCGAGTGCGCTCTGCCCACAATTGGGGGAGAGTTCAGAAGAGGGACATTTATTGAATGAAGAGATCTATCTGGAGGAGCCCGTTCTTGAGAGACAAGAGTCAGGGGCTGAGAAGGGGGCCCTTGTTATGATCTGCAACATGAACTAAGGAAAGATAGGGGAAAGCTGTCCCTACAGTAATACTAAGCTGAATCCCTACGATGTAGCGGGCTTCCTGTTCCTAGTGAACAGACCCGCCTTAGTCCTTGGCTAGTCTGAACGAAGACCTATAGAATTAAGGGAGGGGTCCCTAAAAGAACTAAGGACTGGGACAAAAATGGGACACCTCCTAAACAGAAGTTGTTGTAGAACACAAAAGACAAACTGACAAAAATGTACTAGAGGTCCCAGAGGACCAAGCAAACTGACAGAGATAGGCACTGAAGCACCAGGCTAGCAAAACAGTCAAACAACACTGAAGTCCAGCAAAGCCAGAAGGGCGGAGCTGGAATATAAAAGCAGATGGTCACGTGACCGCAAAACACAACATAGAAAAAACTAATAGGAGGGTTCTAACAGTACCCCCTATTTTATCAGGATCCTCCGGATCCTCCAGGCCCAGGTCTATCCAGAAACCTCCTGTGGAAAGCTTTAACAAGCCTAGGAGCAGAGACATCATCCGTCCTTACCCAGGAGTTGTCTTCGGGACCGAAACCCTTCCAGGAGACAAGATACTGTAATCTCCCTCTATGCCATCTAGAATTCAAGATGCGTGAAATTTCAAATTCGTCTTCCACCACAGGGGGTACTGTGACAGTGGCGTCCCTATCAGATATGTCAGCCTTTTTCAACAAGGAAACATGAAACACAGGATTAATCTTCCAGGAAGTAGGGACATCCAACCTAACAGCAGACAGGTTAACAACCTGAAGCACTTTAAATGCACCCACAAACTTAGGACCCAGTTTTTTAGAGGGAATCCTCAACCGCAGGTTCTTCGAGGACAACCAAACCATGTCACCCACAGTAAACAAAACCTCTTTACGTCTCCTGTCAAAATACTTCTTGGACTTCTTGTTAGCCTCTTGAAGGTTGCAACGTACATTAGTCAAAACTCTCTCCAAATCACCGGAAAAATTCTCCTCCTCCGGCACCGCCAACCCTAATTTGGAGAACGAACCAAAAGACGGATGTCTCCCAGTACAACAAAAAAAAGGAGAACACCCAGCAGAGGAGGATGTGTGCTTGTTAAGAGCAAATTCTGCGAGAGGCAGAAACTCAGACCACACCTCTTGATTGTCTGCCACAAAACAACGCAAAAACTGTTCAACATCCTGGTTCTTTCTTTCAGTCTGTCCATTAGACTCAGGATGATAACCAGACGAAAATGACAAATGGACTCCCAACCTATCACAAAAAGCACGCCAAAAGAGAGCCACAAACTGAGGTCCTCTATCAGAAACAATATCTGTGGGAACACCAAGGAGTTTGACAATCTCCTTAACAAACCCAGATGACAGTAAAACCCTCGGACACAGGAAGATCAGTAATAAAATCCATTGTGAGATGCGTCCAAGGCGCACAGGAACTTCCAGAGGGCAAAGCAACCCCACAGCAGGAGTATGTGAAGCCTTTGACCTAGCACACACAGTACACTGACGCACCCACTTGATGATTTCCTTCTGCCATCCAGGCCACCAAAAACTGCGACTGATAAGTCTCTTAGTTTCCGAAATTCCTGGATGACCTGCCAACCGAGACTCATGACACTCCACAAACAAATCTCTACTAAAGACTCTAGGCACGAACAACCTCCCATGGGGAGTGTTAGATGGAGCATTATCTTGAGCTTTAAGAATTCTCCAAAACGGAGTCCAAAGCCGCCACCACAACTCCTTTCTGTAAAATGCTCTCCTCCTCCTCGGCACCGACCGTAGGAGAGAAGCTGCGAGATAAAGCATCGGCTTTAACATTCTTGGTACCAGGGATATACGTAACAGAAAAATGAAACCGAGAAAAAAAAGTGCCCACCTAGCTTGACGGGCATTCAAGCGCTTGGCAGCATCCAGATAGATCAAATTCTTATGATCTGTGAAAACCTGAATAGGAAATCTACCGCCTTCCAAAAATTGATGCCAATGTTCAAACGCACGTTTAATAGCCAACAACTCCCGATTTCCAACATCATAATTCAGTTCGGTTTCTGAAAATTTCCTCGAAAAGAAGGCACAAGGATGTACTCCATCCTTGTTCTCCTGAGACAAAACTGCTCCGACCCCCACCGATGAAGCATCGACCTCGACCAAAAAAGGCTTAGTCTCATCAGGCTGCATAAGGATAGGGGCAGAACTGAACCTCTCTTTGAGATACTCAAATGCTTCAATGGCCTCAGTAGTCCACTGGGCCGTATTCGCACCTTTCCTGGTGAGATCGGTTAGAGGTTTAACAATTACAGAAAAATTCTTAATGAATTTGCTGTAATAATTGGCAAAACCCAAATATCTTTGTATAGATTTCAAACCAATAGGCCTAGGCCATTCCTGCACAGCCTGAACCTTCACAGGGTCCATCTCACAGCCCTCGCTGGAGACAATGTAGCCCAAAAAACTAATTTTCTGCACAGCGAACTCACATTTCTCCAGCTTAGCAAAGAGTGAATTATCACTCAATAACAGCAAAACCTCACGTACACTCTGCCAATGGGACTCCTGATCTGGCGAATAAATCAAAATGTCATCCAAATACACAACCACATTCTTACCAATCAAAGGTCTCAGGATGTCATTAATAAGGTTCTGAAAAAATGCAGGTGCATTGGTAAGACCAAAAGGCATCACCAGATTCTCAAAATGACCTACCGGAGTGTTAAAAGCAGTTTTCCATTCATCACCCTCCTTCACTCGTAACAAATTGTATGGCCCCCGGAGATCAATTTTGGAGAACCATTTGGCTTCCACTAACTGGTTAAAAGTCAGGAATTAACGGCAATGGGTAGGAATTGCGTACGGTAATCTTATTAATTTCACGAAAATCCAGACATGGACGTAAACCGCCGTCCTTTTTTTTAACAAAGAAGAATCCAACTGCCACAGGCGATTTAGAAGGTCTAATGTGACCAGCAGCCAGGCTAGTCTCTATGTACTCCTCCAAAGCCTTTCTTTCAGGGATAGTCAGATTAAACAGGCGACTTTTGGGAAGAGTAGCACCCGGAACAAACTCAATGGCGCAATCATAATCCCTATGAGGAGGTAAAACTTGCAACTCTTCCTCCGAAAAAACCCTCCAAAAATCTTGAATAGGTACAGGTAATTCCCCTTTTTCCACAGCCGCAATGCGACCATTACAACATTTATCATAGCACTTCGGACTCCAAGACTTAATCACATTAGTAGACCAGTCCAATAAAGGATTGTGCAGTTTTAACCAAGGCAATCCTAGAACAACTGGAGAGGGCAAATTATCCAAAACAACCAAGTCCAAAATTACTTGGTGAACTGCATTGATAATGAGGGGAAATGCAGCAATCTTGTGAGTAATACATTTCAAAGGAGTGTTATCAATTGCAATCACAGAAATAGGTGATGAGAAAGGTTTGGATTTCAATTTAAGGTTTTCCAAAAACCCTTTATCAATCACATTAAGTGTTGAACCACAATCCACAAATACCTGAAATTCAATCAAATCTCCCTGCAGATTAGTACTCCCAGAAAGAAATACTACTGCAGAGCGTAAACAAGCTATACGGGCGTAACTGACCTTTTTTATTTTTTTACTTAAAAGACGCTCACAATACTTAATCAAATGGTCAGCTTTACCACAATAAAGACACAAACCCTCGGCGAATCTCCGGTCTCTTTCTTGAGAGAGGAATGACATCGTCCGAACCTAAATTGGTTCTCCGCTGTCAGAGCAGATTTTCTGGGAACTAGGACTTGACGTTACAGGAGTTTTTACATCATTCACCCTGGACCTCAGTCTCCTGTCCACACGAACAGCTAACTGCATAGCTTCCTGCAGAGTCTCAGGTGCAGGGAATGCAATTAGCAAATCCTTAACCCTTTCACTCAGACCAGCAAGAAATAAACATCTCAGCGCAGAATCATTCCATTTAACTTCTGAGGCCCATCTCCTGAAGTGTGTGCAATAATAGCCCCATAGCAGAAAAAAAATTCTTCAACAGACCTTAAACACGGATCATTAGGTTGGAGAGAAAAGGCCCACCCCTGTGGTTCTTTGCGCAAAAGTGACATAATAAACCCAATGCACTGTGATTCATTCCCAGAGGATCTTGGTCTCAAACGAAAATATAACAAACAAGCATTTTTAAAGGAAAAAAAATCTTGCTGTTTACCATAAAAAACATCAGGCAGTCCTACCTTGGGTTCGACAAAATGCGTTCCAGAACAGCTACTCACGTGTTGCTGGAACTCGGCCACCTCCAGAGACAATCCCTGCAAGTGTTGAGTCAAATCCTGGACGGAAACCATACTGATCCCTTACCTTTTAGTTTTTTGGGCTGGACTTACTGTTATCATCTGCAACAAGTACTAAGGAAATATAGGGAAAAGCTGTCCCTACAGTAAGACTAAGCTGAATCCCTACAATGTAGATGGCTGCCTGTTCCTAGTGAACAGACCCGCCTTAGTCCTCGGCTAGTCTGAACGAAGACCTATAGAATTAAGGGAGGGGTCCCTTAAAGAACTAAGGACTGGGACAAAAATGGGACACCTCCTAAACAGAAGTTGTTGTAGAGCACAAAAGACAAACTGACAAAAATGTACTAGAGGTCCCAGAGGACCAAGCGAACTGACAGAGATAGGCACCAAAGCACCAGGCTAGCAAAACAGTCAAACAACACTGAAGTCCAGCAAAGCCAGAAGGGCGGAGCTGGAATATAAAGGCAGATGGTCACGTGACCGCAAAACACAAGATAGAAAAATCTAACAGGAGGGTTCTAACAGCCCCCTCAGTACACACTCGTCCCAAACGGGACACTAGGCCACCCATGATGCTGACCTATGATAGAATGGGACATACCACTGAGGTTCCCAGGCTGATACACCCTAATTCAAATTCTGTTTGGCCTTATTTCCCGGTATCTCCCATGTGTCCAGGTAGTGGTTTGTGTGAATGTAAATTTGATGTTAGTCAGGATACCTTAACCCCCATTCATGTTTCAGGTGGTGAGTCCTCATGACCTGATGGGACACTTTCAATGACTCACCAGGGGGAGAATGTAACACCTGCACAGGGAACTGTCAGGGCAACTACCGGTATACTGGAACTTACAGATAGATATGAGCGGTGTTCGACTCGAACTGTTCGCCAATCTCAAATTCGAGCTGTTTTGGGCGGTGTTCGAGCCGTTCAGCGAACCCGAAAGATTTGGAAAAAATTCGGCTGTTCGAGGTTATGTTCGATAACTGTTCGTGCACCAAAATCATAACTGGATTTTTTCTCAGTAATGCTGAAAATTAATGTTAATACGTAGTTTGAGTGTACAGCGGGGCGGGGGGGAGGAACAGGGGATGGATCTCTGCAGAAATAATGAAGATCTCCATTTTTTTTTCTCTTTCCCGCATTTATAGTGGGGAGGTGCAATCTGTCAGCCTATCAGCAGCGCACACACGGAGCGAACTGCTTTTTTTCACACAAGCAAGGGCATGTGTCATTGGCAGCGTATGTCACATGTCCTTGCCCTATAAGACCCAGCCATTTTCCCCGTCGCCACCATTTTCTCACTGCTGCAGCTGCGTGTTAGACGGCACCGCTGTTGCTGTGTGCGCTATACTTTGTTAATTTCAAGCCAATTTTCGCACACAAATCTACAGATAGCTTGGGAGTAGGGAATAGTTGTGATTGCAGTCCTTTTAAGGACTAGGTTACATCATTTCCTATAACTTTTATCAGGCAGGTCAGTGCTCTTAAATAGATAGGTTGGGAGTAAAGACTAATTGTAATTGCAGTCCTTTTCAGGACTAAGTTACATCAGTTCCTATCAGTTTTTGCCAGGCAGGTCTGTGCCAGTGCTGTGCAAGTTTTTTTTCACAGCATTTGGCTAAATCTAGCAAAGCAAATCCTTTTTGGCCTATTGCAGTGTGTGTTAGTCAGTGGAGTAGCCTATCTGTGTTGCAAGCTACACCACCTGTGTATAGAATACATTTTTTTTTACTGCACCTAGTGAAGTAAAACCTTTTGGGCATAGCATCATTCTATTAGTCCATCTATACTAACCTCCACCAGGTTGCAAATTCAATCTAATTTTTTTCTGCATCTAGCTCTGAAAAAATATTTCGGCTTGTAGCATTGTGTGGGACTTGTTCTATCAGTCCATCTATACTAACCTCCACCAGGTTGCAAATTCAATCTAATTTTTTTCTGCATCTAACCCAGCCAATACTTTTGGGCTAATACCACAGTTTGGCCACTCAGCTCTGCTCGGTTCCCATCCATTGTTTTTTGTGCAAATAACTCCAGAGTTGTCAATTAGTTAACCACCAAAATGAGTGGAAAAAGGCCTTCTGCTAGTGGAAAGGGGAATAGGCGTGTTGGGAAAGGAAAAAAAGGTTGTGTCCGTGGGGTAGGTGTTAAAGCAACAGTAACATCTGCAGTAGAAAGACCATCTTCCAGCCAAATTAAGATGTCTACTTCTTTTAGCGGACAATGTGATAAGATCCCTTTCTTACGGCCACGCCAATCGCTACAAATTCCAGATGAGGCACAAAAACAGCAGGTGCTTCAACGGATATCAAGGGCTCCTTTAAGTGGGCTCTCCTCCACCTCAACTTCAGCATCACAAATTCTCCAGTCCTCAGAGGTGTCACCCCAATCGCACTTGCTTCCTCACAGCTCCCAAGTCTCCAGCTGCCCATCTGAGTATGGGGTAGAACAGATGGTTGAGTCTGCAGAGCTGTTTACTCATACTATAGCCTGGGAATCAGAGGAAATGATCTGCACTGATGCCCAGAATCTTTATGAGTTGGATCCAGGACCAGACGCAGAAGGTTCTGACCATAATGTAGACCCTCGTTCCCAAACTGTAACTCCTGTTGGTGGAGACAATGAGGAAGACGATGATGAGACTCAAATACCTGATTGGAGCGACAACTTTAGTTTTTTGTCAGGGCAGGAAGAGGTTGGCTCTGAGGACGACGGGTGTGATAACACACAGGGTGATGATGACGAGGTTGGAGATCCCACTTACTGTCAACCCACAGTCATCCAAGAGATGAGGTCAGCAGAGGAGGTGGAGGAGGATGCTAGTGACGACGAGGTCAGGTTGCGCCTTCCTGGACAGAGACGTAGTACTGGAAGCACGTCAACAACTGCATCCTCAAACACAACTCTGCCTCTGACCACAAGTCGTGGTGGCTGTTCAGGTCGCATGGGTGCTAAGCCTTGCATAGCCTGGGCATTTTTTCAGATCAATAAAGATGACCCAACTAGTGTTATCTGTAACATTTGTCAGCAAAAACTAAGTAGAGGCCAAAAAATACATAGTTTGAGTACTTCATGCATGAACTGGCACATGGATATGAAGCATAAGTTGCAGTGGGAAGCTCACTGTGCTACAATGCGGCCTAGCCGGCAGGGCCAACCACCGTCTGCCATATCTTGTGCATCCGCGGCCTCTTCATCCTCTGTGACTGGGGGGACAGCAGTCACACCTGTTTTGGGACGCAGACCTGCCACCTCTTTACCCGCAACAGCCAGCGTGATTGGCAGGTCATCATTTTCTTTGGAGTTGGAAACACCAGCTGGTGTTCAGCGCTGTCCAACATCGATAGCACCACCTTTGGATCAAGACAACCTAACATGTCCGCCTGCATCTTCCTCACAGACCGGCAGTTTGCCGGGGACACCCTTCTCAACCCCGTCTAAGCACAACAGCCAGCCCTCGGTCCCTCAGATGTGGACAAGTAAAAGACCATTTCCTCCTAGCCATGAGAAAGCTAAGAGGTTGAATTTCACCATCTGCAAGCTCTTGGCTACAGAAATGCTGCCTTTGCGCCTGGTGGACACAGAGGATTTTCGAGACCTTATGTCCGTCACAGTGCCCCAGTACCAGATGCCCTGTCGGCAGTACTTCTCAAAGAAAGGTGTGCCTGCGCTCCACCAGCATGTCGCACACAACATCAAATCTTTTTTGAGAAACTCTGTGTGTGACAGGGTGCATTTCACCACAGACACTTGGACGAGTAGGCATGCACAGGGGCGTTACATGTCGCTGACTGGGCACTGGGTAACTATGGTGACAGCAGGACAAGGGGCTGCTGTCCAAGTCTTGCCGTCCCCGCGAGTTGTGAGTCAATCCTCTTTATCTCGAAGTTCCTCCACTGCTTCTGCCTCCTCAACCTCCTCTCGGTCCTCCACCTGCACCCAAAGCCTGTCTGGTCATGCCACAAGCTTTCTAACTGCGCAGAAGGGATCCTGCACACCTCCTTACTATGCTGGCAGCAGGGCTCAACGTCATCAGGCAGTTTTTACTTTGAAATGTCTGGGAAATGTGAGTCACACAGCTGAGGAGTTGTGGTCAGCTCTGGAGAACCAGTTTCATGAATGGTTGTCTCCACTGGACCTGAAACTAGGGAAGGCCGTGTGCGACAATGCTGCAAACCTGGGTGCGGCCCTTCGCCGGGGCAATGTCACACACGTGCCTTGTATGGCTCACGTGTTGAACCTGGTTGTCCAGCACTTTTTAGCCCACTATCCCGGACTAGATGGCCTTCTGCAGAGGGCACAGTCGCTGTGTGCTCACTTCCGCCGTTCGCATCCCGCAGCTCAGCGACTTACATCTCTACAGAAGTCGTTGGGCCTGCCACTTCACCGGCTAAAATGCGATTTGCCTACCCGGTGGAATTCAACTCTGCACATGTTGCAGCGACTGTGGCAGCACCGACAAGCCCTGGTGCAATACGTTGTGAAGTATAGCCTGGGCCAACGAGATCCAGAGGTGGGGCAAATCACGCTGGAGGAGTGGTCTCAGATCAGGGACCTATGCACCCTTCTGCACTGTCTTGAAATGGCGACGAAGATGTTTAGTGCTGACGATGCCATTATCAGCATGACTATTCCGGTGATTTACATGCTGGAGCACATGTTAAACAGAATTCGGAGTCAGGTGGTGGCACAAGAGGAGGTGGAGGAAGTAGAGGAGGAGGAGTTGTATGCGGAAGGGCTAACATCTGCAAGGTCCAGCTGGTCAAGGAGGCAGGCATGTGAGGGTGGGGAGATGGTTTTACCAGGGCGCATGGTAGCAGCCAAACTAGTGAGGAAGGTGCAGGAGCCCAGGAAGAAGTGGAGGACGAACTGATGGAAGACTCATCAGATGAGGGAGAACTTTATCACATTTCTGTTGTGCGAGGTTGGGGGGAGAGGGCAGAGGAAGGAAGCATGATTGTTACCTCGCACCAACACAACAGGGACTTGGTGCTCCTGGATGCGCAAGACACATGAGTGCCTTCTTGCTGCACTACCTGCAACATGACCCTCGAATTGTCAGAATTAGAAATAATCCTGACTACTGGGTTGCCACACTGTTAGATCCCCGGTATAAAAGTAAATTTGCAGAAATTATTCCTGCCATAGAAAGAGATGCACGCATGCAGGAGTATCAGCAGAGACTGTTACAGAATCTTACATGTGCTTTTCCCCAAAACACTAGTGGTGCATGTAGTGAATCTCACAGTTCCTACTTGCCAACCGTGGGACCGTCGAGTGTTCAGCACTCAAACCGTAACAGAAACACAGCATCTGCTGGTAACATCAATTTTGCGGAATCATTTCACCACTTTTTTAGCCCATCCTTTGCAAGGCCACAGGAGACAAGAAGTCTGACACATAGTCAATGCCTAGAGACGATGGTACAGGAGTATCTCCAAGTAAACATTGAAGCCATGACTGTGTCACTGGACCCTTGCTCTTTTTGGGCTTCCAATCTGGATAAATGGCCGGAGCTCGCCACTTACTCCTTGGAGATCTTGTCATGCCCCGCAGCCAGTGTTCTGTCTGAACGTGTGTTCAGCTCTGCTGGTGGTGTGCTGACAGATAAGCGCACGCGGCTCTCCACTGATAATGTAGACAGACTCACGTTCATAAAGATGAACAAATCATGGATCCGAAACGACTTTTCTTCCCCTGTGTCATCCTGGGGAGAGTAAAAGCTTGATGATTTGTTAAAATCACCTCACCAACCGTTTTAAGCTTTCAAATTACTAATCCTGTTTATCTGTATCTTGGCTGGAAAATAATTTGGGCATGGAGCAGTGTGCAGTACTGATTCTATTAGGCCATCTATACTAAGCTCCTCCAGATTTAAAATTACTAATCATATTTATCTGTATGTTGGCTGGAAAATAATTTGGGCTTTGTAGCAGTTTGCAGTACTGATTATATTAGGCCATCTATACTAAGCTCCACTAGCTTTCAAATTAATAATAATTTTTAGCTGCATCTAGCCCGGAAAATAATTTTGGGGCTCCTAGATGCGCAAGACACATGAGTGCCTTCTTGCTGCACTATCTGCAACATGACCCTCAGATTGTCAGAATTCGAAATAATCCTGACTACTGGGTTGCCACACTCTTAGATCCCCCACACTCTTCGATCAACCTTTTCATTTTAATAAAGAACAAAAAAATGGTCATTTTTGAAATTATAAGCATTATCAGGTTATTACAAACTGAAATCAAACAGTTTTCAACTCAAAACTTTATTCTAGGTGATGTTACATTTGCACATAGGATCCCTTGTTCGAAAGGAGCTTCTGAACTCTCTCGTCCATTGAATTTGTCAGGTTTTGGATGGTTTCTGCTTCAATTGTTTTGCATGAGGACAGAATACCCTCCCAGAGCTGTTGCTTAGATGTGAACTACCTCCCGCCATCATAGACACTCCTTTTGATGATGCTCCAGAGGTTCTGAATGGGGTTGAGGTCAGGGGAGCATGGGGGTCACACCATAAGTTTGTCCCCTTTTATGCCCATATCAGCCAGAGATGCAGATGTGTTATGTGCAGCATGAGACGGTGCATTATCATGCATGAAAATGATCTTGCTGCGGAATAGACGGTTCTTCTTCTTGAACCATGGCAGGAAGTGCTGTTTGAGAAACTCCACATACATTATGGAGTTCATCTTTACCCCTTCAGGGATCCTAAAGGGGCCGACAATCTCTCTCCCCATGATTGCAGCCCAAAACATTACTCCACCTCCTCTTTGTTGGCGCCGTAGCCGTGTTTGCATGGGGTGTCCATCAACCAGCCATCCTCCACTCCATCCATCTGGACCATCGAGCGTTGCACGGCACTCATTGGTGAACAAAACAGTTTTGAAGTCAGTCTTCATGTGTTGTTTGGCCCACTGGAGCCGTTTCTGCTTGTGTGCAGTGGATAGAGGAGGTCGACAGGATGGCTTACGCACAGCAGCAAACCTCTGAAGGACTCTGCATCTTGTTGTTCGGGGGACGTTGGAGGCACCAGCAGCTTCAAAAACTTGTCTGCTGCTATGACAAGGCATTTTTGCCCCTGCTCTTTTAACCTGACGTAATTGCCTGTAGGAAAGAGTCCTCAATTTTCCCTTATCAGCACGCACACGTGTGTATTGTGAATCAGCTACATACTTCTTGATTGTGCGATGATCAGGATGAAGTGTCTTGGCAATGTTGATTGTAGTCATGCCTTGACCTAAACACTCCACAATTTGTTGCTTCTCAGCAGCCGACACATCCTTTTTCTTTCCCATTTTGGCAGAAAATGTAGGCTGCTTAATAATGTGGGACAGCCTTCTTAAGTAGTCTTGCCTTTCGTTGGACACACCTGCCAAACTAATTAGCACAGGTGTCTGCAATTGCTTACAGTGATATAAAGAGCCCTGACACACATCACCATCAATGAGTTTAACTGACAAGCAAAAAAATTCTTACCTTATCACTCCTAAACACTTTTTGCATAATAATTTGGAACACAGTATACATGTGCTTTTCCACAAAACACCAGTGGTTCACGTAGTGAATCTTACAGTTCTAACTTGCCAACCGTGGTCTATATGGAGTTGTTCAATAAAGGGCCCAAAATTAAGATAACATAGACGGGAGAGGTCTCTATGAATACGAATTCCTAAGTATTTGATACCCTGTGAGGGCCAGGCAAAGGGAAAGTTGGACTGGATGAAATCCTGTATGGATTTGGGGAGGGAGACATCGAGGGCCTCAGACTTCGCTGCATTTATTTTAAAATTTGACCATGTAACAAAGTGATCTATTTCAGCCATAACAGCAGGGATGGATATATGTGATTGAGTGATATATACTAGGACATCATCAGCAAATGCAGAGCACTTGTACTCGGTGCCTCCCACCTCAATCCACCTAATATTGGGGTGTTGGCAAATTGATGAGAGCAGGTGCTCCGTCACTAGGATGTATAAGAGAGGGGACAGAGGACATCCCTGCCTTGTCCCATTGGTGATTATGAAAGGTGATGAAAATGTTCCATTTATCTTCAGCCTAGGTAACTTATTGCAATACAGGGCCGTGATTTTGGCTATAAAAGGGTCCTCTAAACCCCTACCCCAAGCTTTTTAAGAGAATAATATATGGCGTGCCAGGAGACTCTATGGAATGCTTTCTCAGCATCCAACGAGAGTATCTAATTACAAATTTTTAACTGCATCTAGCCCAGGAAATACTTTGTGGCTAGTAGGAGTGTCTGCTAGTCAGCAGATTATCCCAGCTGTTAAGCAAGCTACACCACCTGTAGTTTGGACACTTAATTTTTTCAAAGGAAATGGTTCGGGCCCCCGGGACACTCAGTGAAGAGCATCGGGGAGGCACCCCAAGGCACAGGGGCTGGGACTGGCGGTAGGACGCCTTGCGGTGGACCGCCAAGCTCGATCCTTATAAAAGCTTTTTAACTGCAGCAGCTTTAGTGGACGCTACTGGAGCTGGAATTACGTGGCTGCTGGCATGTGACTTGCCATCCAATAGATCCTTGTAAATGATTTAAAGTGTACTCATTCAAATTAGGGAGACAACTTAAATTAAAAAGATTAGACCTGCCTCCACCGCAGGGGGGCTCGCTCGACCCACCAGCGGACAGGCACCAGTATTGGGAGAGGGGGGCTGGCCGTCAGGGTCCACTGCGGCTCTGGCACAAACCCGGCGACACGGAGGTCGCACGGGCAGGAACGGACTGGCCATGTCGGCTTCGCACTTTTTTGGTTTTAGAAGGGCATGACATGCCTATATCTGTGTCTCCCCCTCCTTTTACTCCTCCACCTCTTTTCTTTTCGCATGACTATATGTACTTGTCACTTTTCCATGTGTTAGTTGTGTCTTCTGAGCAGTTTGTCAGCTTATGGACACCTTTGAAGGTGTTTTCTATGTGTTTCTATGTGTATTGTTTGCCTGCCATTGGTTTTAACGGTGTTCGAAGGTGTTCGACGAACAGTTCGACGAACATACGGGGGTGGCTCAACCGAACTCGAACACTACGGGGGTGGCTCAACACTACTTACAGACACTAAGAAGAGCTTTGCAGCTGCTGTTAAACAGGGACCTTCAGACATTAACCGTTTTTCCCCTGAGCTGCAGTGGACTACAATTCCCAGGGACCCTTGTTTCAGTCAGATGACACAGCCTGGAAGGATAGAAGGAGAGAGAGTGGATTGGATGAGGAGGGACCTGGGGGAGGGAGCTGGGCAGGAAGTGAAATTGAAAGTTCAGAGGAAAAAGAGCGTGGCAGCTTTCTGTGAGGGACGGAGCGATGTGGATTTGCATTCCTCTATACTGCAGAGTGTGGCGGCCCCCTCTGAGATACCCGCGCTGCTGGAGAGAGCGCGGCCTTGTCACCCTCTGAAGCAAGTTACATCAAGGACTCGGAGAGTTCTGCCGGCACTCCCACTGTATAAACGCCTGAATCCTGCCGCCCCCAGCTGGTGTCCAGAGAACCATCCGACCATTTGAGACACACAGTGAGTGCCCTTCTGAGACTTGTGGTTCTAGTAGCGCTATTTACAGTGAGTACACTACAACCCAGACTATTGACATTAATCTAATTCATCTAAGTGCACCAACGGTTCTCATTTGCGTGCCAACATCCGCGGCATCTAGGCCCCAACGTTTGGACTGACTTAATACAAAAAGGGAAAACCTGCTACGTTATATTTGCAGGGTCGGAGTAGACGTAGATTGTGATGTGTATATGACTTTTATAGAGCACCGTTACTTGTATTGTATGTTATTCCTTTAAACCCACCTTAATTCTGCTGCATAGCAATAAACCTGTTAAACGGTTTTACTCCTGTTCCCTGTGAGTGTGTACTGAGCTGTGGCAGGGGCTTCCCGAATCAGTCCCTGGCAGAAGATAACAGTCCTTCTGCAGTCCCAGAGAGAGAGCTCCAATCAAGATTCGGGTGGAGGCACTGCGCCCTAGATAGGTGAGACCCCCATAACACCCAGTGTACCGTGGTAGCCCTAAAGGGGTGTTACATGTAGTTATGCTATTGCGGGTCTGCTCATTATAAGAGGCACCCAGGATGCCAGCTAGTAATAGGAAGTTCACAGGGCTCTGGTCCGGCTGCCACAGTGTTTCGAACAGGCAGCCAGACAAGTGTCCTGCAAATAGATTTGTGCAAATGAAGAAAGTGTAATCATTTTACAAACTATACAGTCAGTTTCACCAAATACTTTGGATTATAGAATGCTCCAATTTATGTTAGTTCACAAATTACATTATTCTTGCATATATTTTATTGCTTGTTATACCAGATTTTACACAATATACGGTTCAGACTTTTTTTCTTATGATCTGGTCCTGTCTTACACTTAATACTTTCTGATCAAAAATCATTGGGATGATCCAAATAAAACGGGTCTCTGAACTTGTTGATCCTTTTGTATGCATGTTGGGAGATTTTTTCTGGTCTGGGTTGCACTTAATATTGGTAGAGAAAGTGAATGAACTTGATAAACTTCTTTTTCTGGCATGGTTTTTAATTGCCAGGAGTGGAAGGACCTCAATTGAGGATCCTTTCCTTCAGATTTAGGTTCAAAACATTAGACAATATTATGACTGTGAGAAATTAGTAGGGCCTATTTGGCCAGATCAAGTCCTATATGATCTTCTGATATGGGCTAAAGTTGTATGGGGTTTATTAATGGGGTTTTGTTTGTTTTTCTTTCTTTTCCCTGTTTATCTTTCCTCTCCAAAAAAATGTTGGTCTTATGGTATACATTCTTCTTGATAGATCCTCTTCAACCATACATAGTTTTTGAATTATTTTATTTGAGTTTAACATTCTTAAAATATCATTCCACAGGGAAAACTGGAGACTCTTCCTTATCACTCGGCAGCTGCTCCACTCTATCAAGGACACTGTCATCAACATAAAGAAATAATTAATCACTTAGGATTAATGTACAGTACATTAATCCTGTCAAGTAATCAGTGTTACATAGTCATGTTCTCCCTCTGGGGACCATCACATTTTGGTAGAAAGCCTGTTCTCTTAGTACAAACTTGTTATAATGAATATTATCTGGAGAGACTATTTTACTTGTAACAATGGGATTTTGTAAAATGAAAATGTGTTTGTCATGATTTTTATATGGAATGTAATAAGAAATGAATGCAAAAAGGTTTGCATTGCAGACAGTACTGAATGTATATTACTCGTAAATAGAGATGAGCGAGCACTAAAATGCTCGGGTACTCGTTGCTCGGGTCGAGCAAATTGGAATACTCGGGTGCTCGACCCGAGCAACGAGCCCAATGTAAGTCTATGGGAAACTCGAGCATTTTACAGGCGGCTCCCCCCCGGCGGTCTGCAGAGGGCCTAAAAATTGCCCAAATCGATGGGAACAGTGCTCAAATGACATGGGAACAGCATGGGGAAGACCCCTGGAAGCATCTCTGACTCAAAGATCACTGCTGTCAACAATGTGGTCAGAGTATTACGCCACTTTTACAGACTCACAATAAAACATATAAAAACGAAACCAAAATGGATTTTTCTGGGAAATATGTTAAGGAACATCCTTTCCAGGGTAATGACATGTATATAAGGCAAAATAAATAACCAAAAACAAAAATACTCCTCCACAACTTGGGCTATGTTCACACGTAGCGTTTTTGATGCGTTTTTGCACTTTTGCATTGCTTTCAACCAAGACAAATGCATTCACCAGGAAATGTCATTTTAACATTTTATAACCTTATCTGGCCATGTGGTTTGTGACACATCATCAGACACATGCATACAGTGCTGAAAAGACATGGGAACATCATGGGGAAGACCTCTGGAAGCATCTCTGACTCCCAGGTCACTGCCTAAAAGTGTGCCCATGATAAGTGATCCTTGGCGCATGCGAAGATGCCTCCCGCCATGAACCTGTTGTTGCAGACTTGCAACAATCACCGTCCACGTCCTTGTCCCACTGCAGCGTTTAGTTGTCCCTGCCCCATTCCTTGGAATGCAAGCGCAAGTATGCAGGCAGCCACCCACCCACCCACAGGCTGCAATACTATACTGCCAAATTTTTGACAGCTGCTTGCACTTGAAATGTGGCCTTTTAGGCTCGTGGAGGCGGAAGCTTTTCATAACCTCATGCCGGCGGCAGCCGGGTGTCCATACTCGGTCCCCAGCAGCCACTATGTTTCCTGGTATCGCCTCCACCTTCCACAAGCACGGGTCCCACAACATTACCTGTGCCCTCCCCAGTGCACATACTGGGAAGGACCGCCTAACCACAAACACGTTGACAGTTGAATGTGGCCAGGGACGGTACAGAGCCAGTCCACAACTTTTTTTGCTGACAGTTGTATTTAGCTAGGTGAAAGGACTGGCATAGAGGGAAACCGTATCTACCCTGCATGTCATTTCTCACAGGAAGTCCTGTAATTAGGCTTGTTGCAGAAGCAATGGCAGCCCGTCCAACATCAACTCGCACTTGTCGGTGGTGCTTTGACACACACACATCTTTCTTTGCGCATTTAATTTCTTGAATACAGAGTTGGAAAATGGCCTGATCTGTAAAGAGCTTTGAGAAATAGCATGCATAAGTATGGCCGATCCACATTAAAAAAGCAGCCATAGAGTGTCCGGGAACCTTCCCCCATACTTTTCTTAGCCAGGGCTGCTTTTCCGCAGGGTTGGACAGGTCCACCAGAGAACCGGAGACTCCTCCGGCGGGCCCTGGCTTCTCCTTCAGGAGAGTTCATAGTGCTGAGGTGAGGCCATGATGATGATAGAGGCCACCATCTGCTTAGTTTTCTGTTACTTGGAATGCAAGTGCACATACTGGGAAGGACCGCCTAATCACAAACACGTGGACAGGTGAATGTGGCCAGGGACGGTACGGAGCCAGTCCACAACTTTTTTTGCTGAGAGTTGTATTTAGCTCGGTGAAAGGACTGACATAGAGGGAAACCGTATCTACCCTGTGTGTCATTTCTCCCAGGAAGTCATCTAAAGCTGCTTGCGCTTGAAATGTGACCTGAACATTACTGCTGGTACTTTTCTGTGGGAATTTGCTTGCCTCCTACCAGCCTGGAATATTTCTAGCAAAGTATGGTACGACGCCATTGTATTAGCACTGCCCCCAGTACCAGTAGCGAAGCCATCCCCAATTTCCTTCTCAGGAATTTTATTTGGTAGACTGAGTGGCTGACCAAATACATTTTCTCACAAAGGAGCTGAAGATAGAGTGGCAGTAGGTGCAAGTTTCTCCAGCCTGTTAGATATTAGACGGTGAACGGCAGCACATTGGATCAGTGGTTAGCACTGAAGCCTTGCAGCGCAGGGATCCTGGGTATCCATCTGCAAGGGCTTTGTATGTTCTCCCCGTGTTTGCGTGTGTTTCCTCCTCAGTAAAAATAAAGTGTCCGGGAACCTTCCCACACACTTTTCTTAGCAAGGACTGCTTCTCGGCAGGGTTGAACAGTCCCACCAGAGAATCCTCTGGTATGCCTTGGCTTCTACCTCAGGAGAGTTCATGATAGCGCTAACTTTGCAGCTGCTATGGGGCTCTTGAGCGGGTGAGAAAGGTTATCCCACAGAATCAAATCCTCTGGTGGGCACAATGTTTTTCAATCTGAAACTGCTTCTCAGTGGGAGTTGTATTTCACCACAGCCATATTCTTTAGCTCGGTGAAAGGACCGGCATAGAGGGAAACCGTATCTACCCAGGCTGTCATTTCTCCGTCACCAGGTTCCGCCCATTGTCACACACGAACATGCCTGGCTGTTTGTTCAGCGGTGAGAGCCACAGATCAGGCTGCTGTGTTACAGCTTTCAACAACTCTGCAGCGCTGGGCGGTTTGTCAATTAAGCATTAAGCATGTTATCTTCAGCACAACCTGTTGCAGCTTGGCCAAGGCAGTGCTGCAGTGCTGTCAGCTTGTGACTGATGTAGTCATTTCGGAGATGGAGGAGGAGGTACATGAGCTGAACAATGTGATTACATTGAGGTTAAATGGGGGACGCTGTTTTTTATACTAAAGAAATATCCTATTGTTTTGTTTTTTTTACGTTATTTTTTAAGACAAATGCATTCACCGGGAAATATAATTTTAACATTTAACAACCTTATCTGGCAATGTGGTGTGTGACACATCATCAGACACATCCTGTTTTATTTATGATGGAGGGACTCTGAAAGTCATAAAGCCTATTTTTATAGGGCCATCAGACAGCCCTTACTATTCTTAAAATGCCAGCAGTCGGCCCTCGCTATTGTTAGAGAGCCATCAGCAGGCTATGCTTTGTTGTTCTTATTATTAACAAGTGGGTCTCCTATACTGTTATTGCGTATCCAGTGACTGCAAGGGCTGCCAAAAATTTGGACGCAACCCAATAACCCTTTGAAGAGACATAGAGGAGGGTCTCAGTAAAAAAAATGTTCCTATCATAAAGGTCTCCTATAGTAGTAATGCCCATGCTGTGACTGCAAGGGCTGACAAAATTTGGGAAAAACCCCACTAAGAATTTAAAGACACAGAGAGCAGGGCCACAGTAATGACAAATTCCATTTAGAAAGGAGAGAGTCAGCTATACAGTTATAGGGTATGCAGTGAGTCCAACTGCTGACCAATTTTAGGAAAAGCCCCACTAAGAATTTAAAGACACACAGAGCAGGGCCACAGTAACAAGTACGACATGTTCCCATTAGAAAGGAGAGGGTCTGCTATACAGTTATAGGGTATGCAGTGAGTCCAACGGCTGAACAAATTTAGGAAAAACCCCACTAAGAAATTAAAGACACATAGAGCTGGGCCACAGTAATGACAAAATTCACATTAGAAAGGAGAGAGTATACTATACAGTTAAAGGGTATGCAGCGAGTCCAACGGCTGACCAATTTTATGAAAAACCCCACTAAGAATTTAAAGACACGCAGAGCAGGGCCACAGTAACAAGGTCCGACATGTTCTCATTAAAAAGGAGAGAGTCTGCTATACAGTTATAGGGTATGCAGTGAGTCCAACGGCTGACCAATTTTAGGAAAAGCCCCACTAAGAATTTAAAGACACATAGAGCAGGGCCACAGTAATGACAAATTCCCATTAGAAAGGAGAGAGTCTCCCATAGTGTTGGCCTATGCAGTTAATGCAAGGGCTGCCAAAAATTTGGAAGCACTTCAATGACCCTTGGAAGAGACGTGGAGGAGGGCCTCATAAAAAATGTTCCCATTAGAAAGGAGCGGGCCTCCTATACTTGTAATGCCCATGCACTAAGTGTATGGGCTGACAAACATTTACCCCTGGGGGTATACATGAACATACTGTATAAAAAAAATTTTTTACGGGCATCATAAACACCCTTTAAAAAAATTATGTGGGTGTTGCATCACGGACCACGGTCACCCTGGTGATATGGTGGTGGAGGATGAGGAGGAGGAGGAGGACAAGAGCAAATAGCCAAAATCAGGAAGCGTATACCCATGTGTGGGTGTGAAAAGGTGCATGAGAATACACCTCCCAAGAAAAGACACTGGATTTGAGTTTATGTTAAGCTGCTATCTTTCAGTGGTGTTGAGAAGTCTGGCCCAATCCAGCCCTTGTTAATTATTATAAGAGTCAGCCTGTCAGCATTTTCAGTTGACAGGCGTATGCGCTTATCAGTTATAATTCCACCAGCGGAACTAAAAACCCACTCTGATAAAACGCTGGTGGCAGGGCAGGCCAGGACCTCCAAGGCATAGAGAGCCAGTTCATTCCACGTATCCAGCTTGGATACCCAATAATTATAAGGCACAGCGGAATCATGGAGGACATTGGTACGGTCGGCAAGGTACTCTCTCAGCATCTTCCCAAACTTTGCACTCCTTGTGAGAGTACCCCATGCCTCAGGGCCTGTGCGATGGGAGGGTCTGAGAAAACTCTCCCTGAACTTTGACAATGTTCCCCTGCCTCTGCTGGATTGAAGCTGTGTCTCTCTCGCCTGTACTCCTTGGTTGTCTGACGAAGTGTGCCCTCAGCCGCCAGCATTTTCAGATGGGAATTTTTTTAATAGTTCTGCAACAAGGGCCTTCTGGTACAGCCCCATTTTTGTAGACCTGTCCGCCTCGGGAATAAGAGATATAAAGTTCTCCTTGTAGCGTGGGTCTAGAAGTGTCACCAACCAGAAATGACTGTTACCCAAAATTTTGAGAATGCGAGGGTCATGGGAAAGGCAGCGTAACATAAACTCAGCCATGCGTGCCAGACTACTAACAGGCAAGACTTCCGTGTCTTCACCAAGAGGATGATTGACCATGCTCTCCTCCTCCTCTTCCTCCTCCTCTCTGTCCTCTGGCCATGCACGCTGAACAGACGATATGACAGCGGTGCAGGTAGTACCGTCTATAGTGCATGAAACTAGCTCCTGTCCTTCCTAATCCTCTTCTTGCTCATTGTCACCCAATCCACGTTTGGATGAGATGAGGCTTGGCTGTGTGTAATCACCCTGTATGGTTCCTTGCTCCATCTCATCTTGCTCCGCCTGCAATGCATCCTTTTTGATTGTGAGCAGAGAGCGTTTCAGAAGACAGAGAAGCGGAATGGTGACGCTAATTATGGCGTCATCACCGCTCACCATCTTGGTGGAGTCCTCAAAGTTTTGGAGGGTGGTACATATGTCTGACATCCATATCAACTACTGAGGTCTTATGTGTGGAGTCTGAACTGAATACCGAGTGCCTTGTTGATGCTGGTACTCAACAACTGCCCTCTTCTGCTCACAAATCCTTCCCAACATCTGCAGTGTAGAGTTCCAACACGTGGGGACACCACACACCAGTCTGTGAGCCGGAAGCTACAAATGCTGCTGATACACTGCAAGGGCGGCGGAAGGAGTAGATGACTTTCTAAAATGGGCACACAGGCGGCGTACTTTAACAAGCAGATCCGGCAGCTCCGGGTAGGATTTGAGAAACCGCTGAACCACGAGGTTAAGCACATGGGCCAGGCATGGTACGTGTGTGAGCTCGCCTCGCCTCAGAGCCGCCACCAGGTTCCGGGCATTGTCACAAACGACCATACCTGGCTGTAGGTTCAGCGGTGTGAGCCACAGATCTGCCTGCTCTTTCAGAGCTGTCCACAACTCTTCAGCATTGTGCGGTTTTTCACCTAAGCATATTAGCTTCAGCACAGCCTGTTGCCGCTTGGCCGAGGCAGTGCTGGAGTGCTTCAAGCTTGTGACTGATGTGGTCATTTTGGAGATGGAGGCTGAAAAGGAGGAGGAGGCTGAGGAGGATGAGGTGCAGGAGCTGTAGACTGTGGGAGCAACCCTGATTGACCTATGGCCCGCAATCCTTGGCGTCGAGAGGATATGTTCCATCCCATGGTCCGACTGGGTCCCGGCTTCCACTATGTCAACCCAGTGTGCCGTCAGCGAGATGTACCGTCCCTGCCCACAAGCACTTGTCCACGTGTCCGTGGTTAGGTGGACTTTACCGGTAACTTTGTTGCTGAGAGCATGGCTAATGTTTTGGGACACGTGCTTGTGTAATGCGGGGACGGCACACCGGGAGATATAGTGGCGGCTGGGGACCGAGTACCGAGGGACGGCCGCCACCATCAGGCTGCGGAATGCTTCCGTCTCCACGAGCCTAAAAGGCAACATTTCGAGCGCAAGCAGTCGTGAAATGTAAGAATTTAGTAGTGTGGCCCGAGGGGCGTTGGCTGCATATTTGCGCTTGCGTTCCAAGGACTGGGGAATGGACAACTGAACGCAGCGCTGGGTCAAGGACATGGACGTGCTTCCTGATCCTGCTACTTGAGAGTGTGCAACGACTGGTGCAGGGCAGGAGGCATCTTCGCATGCACCATGGACAGGGGATTGGCTTGCATCCACAACAGCGGAAGAAGCAATGGTGCCACCCGCAGACACTGTTCCTGGACCCTGGGGTTCAGCCCACAAAGTCGGGTGCTTTGCTGCCATGTGCCTGATCATGCTGGTGGTGGTCAGGTTGGTTGTTTTGCCACCCCTGCTGATCCTGGCCTGGCAGGTGGTGTAAATGGCCTTTTTGGGGTTATCGGTAGAGTCTTTAAAAAACAACCAGACTCGGGAAGACCTAACAGTTATACTGGCAACTTACTTCGTGTTGGTATTACGGGGAATGGTTGCCTGCCTTCGGTCTGCAACCACCACACTGCTTCTTCCTGCCTGTTGGGGTGCTCTGCCTCCCTCCCCCTGTGTGCTTCTGTCCTCGCTCTGCATGTCCTCCTGCCAGGTTGGGTCAGTTACTATATCATCCACCACCTCGTCTTCCACTTCCGCACCCTGGTCCTCCTCCTGACTTTCTGGCAATTGTGTCTCATCATCGTCCACCTCTTGTGACACTTTCCCACTGTCGCCTTCGTGTGACCGTGGCTGCTCAAATATTTGGCATCACTACACGCAATCTCCTCTTGCCCCGCTTCAAGTGGACCGGGTGAGAGGCCCAAATCTATAAATGGAAAAGTGAACAGCTCTTCAGAGTGTTTAAGTGTGGAATCAGTTGTCTCCGGGCACTCGGCATGGTGGGAGGAAGGAGGATCAGGGTTAGGAATATGCGGTCCAGACTCACGGCTACTGAGACTTGACCGTGTGGAAGACAGGGTGGTGGTGGTGGTGGCTAAATGACTGGAAGCATTATCCGCTATCCAACCAACAACCTTTTGATACTGCTCTGGGTCCAATAGTGGTGTGCTGCGGTCCCCTAGTAATTGGGACAGGAAGGTCAGGCGAGAAGATGTGGGTGTTTGTTGTGGCACAATTTCGGCTTGCCCACGGCCTTGTCCTCGGCCTCTGCAGGCACCATTACCATCACGGAGCGAACTTATATGTGATCCGTGTGATGGAGAAAACAGAGTTTCAAATACCTGGCCTGTAGGTAAGTAGTTTGAACAGCAAACTGCGGTGAATTGCTTCACTGACACACTAAAGGAAATTTTTAATGGAGGACAGAAATGGCAGTATTTTCTGACAAAGTATATGTGATCCGTTGGACGGAGAAAACACAGTTTTAAATAGCTGGATTTCTAGCACTCTAATATGGAAAGGACCTGGCTGTATTCTGCAGTGCCAACAAGCAAATGGCGCAGAAAAAATGGTGTTCTCTGGATTGCTTTCTAAGCAAATAATGAGGATTGAGATCCAAAGAAAAGTATTCCTGGCCCCTGAGACCTGGGCCTTTGTATAGAAATATCTAACAGCAGCAGAAGGCAGAATTGGAATGGAGCCTCGTGTGCTATATGCACTGCAGTCTGCTATATACATTGCCTGCCTATACACCCTGCCTGCCTGATATCTCTGCAGATGGATTAGTCCTCAGATGGACTGTTTGTTAAGATGGATATGTGTAATGTACGTTTTTTCTCGCTACCCTACCTAATACACAATCAAATCTCTCCCTGACACAGCAGCACCTCTCCCTACACTGTCTGATCCGGAGTGACTGTGACGAGCATGGCAGTGCCAGGTCTGATATAGACCTGATGATGCTGTGCGGCCAACCAATCACTGTAATGGCCACAACCAGCATGGATACGGCATTACAGTGCATGGCAGGCAATCCCTGCATGATCATTGGCTCTCTAAAGAGCGCCAAACATGCAGGGAGGGGACCCGAGTTCCCGCCCGAGCAATCCGGAAATACTCGGCGAGCGCCGAGCATCTCGAGCAGTGAGATGCTCGGGCGAGCACCGAGCAGTAGCGAGCATGCTCGCTCATCACTACTCGTAAAGTGACACTCCTGAAAATCATACACTTTTATGCCAAGTGTAGTCCCAGGTGGGATGGTGCATGACACAAGGATCCAAAGCACATCAAAGAGCTAATTCCTGTGTTATGCTCCACCCCCGAGGATCTGAATTAATCATAACACAGTGTTCTTCACTTCTGCCAGGAGTATGACTTTTACCTGATTCCACTCAATCCTCTGCTAAAGATTTATCTAATTTCCTAATACGTGCCATCAAATCTGAAGTATCTTGAGGTTTGACCAAAATTCCTGTCCATTTAAATCAACCATTGTAATTTATAAATTACAGCATGAAAGAACTGGATGTGCAAGAACCACCCACTACACTGTGTTCCAAATTATTATGCAAATAATATTTTCTCAGATTTTCTCAAATTACCTATATGAATTGCAGTCATTGTAATTTTCCAGTCAAATAACTATTAGAGTACAATTGAAAGGTTTTTGTACCAAGTGCCTATGATAACAGTATATTTTTTAAAAAATAAAAAATTCAAACTGCACTCAAAATGCATGTTCCAAATTATTATGCACAGCAGAGTTTTCAACCTTTTCATTTTAATAAAGAACAAAAAAAAATGGTCATTTTTGAAATTATAAGCATTAGCAGGTTATTACAAACTGAAATCAAACAGTTTTCAACTCAAAACTTTATTCTAGGTGATGTTACATTTTCACATAGGACCCCTTGTTCGAAAGGAGCTTCTGAACTCTCTTGTCCATTGAATTTGTCAGGTTTTGGATGGTTTCTGCTTTAATTGTTTTGCATGAGGACAGAATACCCTCTCAGAGCTGTTGCTTAGATGTGAACTGCCTCCCGCCATCATAGACTCTCCTTTTGATGATGCTCCAGAGGTTCTGAATGGGGTTGAGGTCAGGGGAGCATGGCTGCCACACCATAAGTTTGTCCCCTTTTATGCCCATATCAGCCAGAGATGCAGATGTGTTATGTGCAGCATGAGACGGGGCATTATCATGCATGAAAATGATCTTGCTGCGGAATGCACGGTTCTTCTTCTTGAACCATGGAAGGAAGTGCTGTTTGAGAAACTCAACATACATTATGGAGTTCATCTTTACCCCTTCAGGGATCCTAAAAGGGCCGACAATCTCTCTCCCCATGGTTCCAGGTCAAAACATTACTCCACCTCCTCCTTGTTAGCGCCGTAGCCGTGTTTGCATGGGGTGTCCATCAACCAGCCATCCTCCACTCCATCCATCTGGACCATCGAGATCATTTCATGCATGATAATGCCACTTCTCATGCTGCACATAACACATCTGCATCTCTGGCTGATATGGGCATAAAAGGGGACAAACTTATGG
The DNA here is from genome assembly GCF_046119375.1 of Phyllobates terribilis. Taxonomy (NCBI): domain Eukaryota; kingdom Metazoa; phylum Chordata; class Amphibia; order Anura; family Dendrobatidae; genus Phyllobates; species Phyllobates terribilis. The sequence continues at coordinate 99,860,834 of NW_027362764.1, forward strand.
TGTGGCACCCATGCTCCCCTGACCTCAACCCCATTGAGAACCTCTGGAGCATCATCAAAAGGAGTGTCTATGATGGCGGGAGGCAGTTCACATCTAAGCAACAGCTCTGGGAGGGTATTCTGTCCTCATGCAAAACAATTGAAGCAGAAACCATCCAAAACCTGACAAATTCAATGGACAAGAGAATTCAGAAGCTCCTTTCGAACAAGGGGTCCTATGTGCAAATGTAACATCACCTAGAATAAAGTTTTGAGTTGAAAACTGTTTGATTTCAGTTTGTAATAACCTGCTAATGCTTATGACGCGCCCCCTGGGCCGGTGTACGCACGTGTGTGGGTTACCCGGAGCCGGGTCTCTGGGGGTTGTAGTCTCCGTGAGGCAACCTGGTCCCGTGGCTCAGGGTGGTCAAACCAGTGGCAGTCTATTTGTAAGATTTTAGGTTAATTGTCCGACTACGCCACCCGTGGATTGCGGTCAGGATGAACCGCCGCTGCAAGGCAGACCGCTGAGGCTGGTGTTGTGGGTGCAGCAGAGTGTAGTACAACTCCCCACGGGAGGAGTATAGCCTCAGGGCAGTTTAGAGTGAGATGATGGGAGTGATGGTGCACGGGCGTCCCAATACTAGTAGTGCTGACGCGGTGAGAAAGTACAGAGACAAGGTGTTGCAATTCAGGTTCTTTACTCACAGTTCTCATCCAGGTCACTTGTGCACAGATAGGACCGCCCGAGCCATGCTGCGTCCTCCAGGCAGGGGGCTCGATCAACCTCCAGGCAATTCCGGAGTGTGGCACAGGACTCCCTTCTATCCTTTCGTCAGCCGTGCCCCACCAGTGACACTGCTTCTGTCCAGCTGCCTCGGGTCTTCTCCTGGGAGGACTTGGTGTCCACTTCCCTGACCCTATGTGGTGTGCCTTTCTAATAGGTGTAGTGAGGGGTCGCACCAGTAAATGGTCACGACCGCCGGTCCTTGGTTAAGGATTAGTCGCCTCCACCAACTTGGGATCCGGTACCCTGTTCTGCCAACCCGTCACCCGCAATCTCCTGGGTCCTTAGGGTTCCTTCTACTTTCGTGTCTCTGGGCCCTTATACACTTTGGGTGCTTCTCTTTCTTTGCTGTTCCTTTCTGTTTCTGTTCCTTTCTGTTTCTGTTCCTTTCTGCTGGCTCTGGCCTTCCTCCTAGGCCTGCCTCGTGGAGCTGGGCCCAGACTGAGCCACAGCTCCCTGTCAGCCCTCTCTGGCTGAACTCCTCTTCTCTTCTCCTCCTGACTGAACTGACCCCAGAACTAAGATGGTGCCCACCTTTTATACCTCCCTCTCTGTGTATGAGCCCAGGTGACTTGCAACCAATGGGCACCTACCTATGCACAGAAACCGTCCCCTTCTGCTCCTACATCACTGGGTTTTCCTCCCCCCTCCCCACTCCAGCCAGGGACATGTTCTGTCGTGCCTGCATTACTGTACTAATGGGAGCACCGTTGAGCTGTCCCCCGGAAATGGGGTGTGTGTGATGCATGCAGCTAACTGAGTCCCGGTCCACACACCATCCTTACCCGGGAGTGGGATATCACACCTCTGGTTGAGGTGAAATACCTCTGTAGCGACCGAACCCTCAGGACGCTACACTTATAATTTCAAAAATGACCATTTTTTTGTTCTTTATTAAAATGAAAAGGTTGAAAACTCTGCTGTGCATAATAATTTGGAACATGCATTTTGAGTGCAGTTTGAGTTTTTTATTTTTTAAAAAATATACTGCTATCATAGGCAGTTTGTACAAAAACCTTTCAATTGTACTCTAATAGTTATTTGACTGGAAAATTACAATGACTGAAATTCATATAGGTAATTTGGGAAAATCTGAGAAAATATTATTTGCATAATAATTTGGAACACAGTGTATTTATAGACCACACTCACTTTTCAAGTTAGACTACATCCATTACCCTTACTGCCTGAATGTCTATTTGGAAGATTGGGCAACGTAACCCAACAAAGAAAGTATTGGGATATGGCTGCCTTGCTAAAGCTTTCTGCAGCGCCCAGAAGTTTTCTCAACTATTCTGGGAACCCGGTAGGTTTCTCCTTTTCCTGGAGCCTCTTAAAAATTCCGTGAAGGTTGGCAAATATGACTATAGCTGACAATGGAGTAAATACTTCGTCAGTTGTAGAGTTCTTCTTCTTGTATACTTCTTGTCTGCAGGGATATTGGAATCATGGTTGACACCTCTAGCTGCTCCCTGGCTAATATCTGGTTCTTTCATGTGGTAACTGTGGCCATGTTATCTTGTTTTTACATAAATATGCAGATCCTTGCAAGACTATGAATGATCATGCAATTAGATAAAAGCAATAACAGAGCTGTTATGAGACAAAATACTCGCAAAAGCTCTAACACAGTGAGAGGGAGAGAAATTACTCAAAAGTTGCAGGGGATTGGGCCACTGAGACACAGAGTATTAGGAAGTAGAAGTATGTTCTAATCTACATAATACCGAGATTGGCATAATTGAACAGGACCTATCTTGTACTTTAAAACATTTATAATATATTTATAAAAAATATCTTACAAATAATAGTTTTAAAGTACAAGATCCAAGAGCTTTTCAAAGAGGCCCCGATAGATTGCAACCACTTACACAGTATTAATAAATTCTGATAATTGCATGTATGCACACAGCATGCTGTATAATGCTTTCATACTTGTGTACAAGCTCATACTGCACCTTTATCTAAGGGCTCATTCAGTTTTTTTTGTGCTATCCGAAATTGTTAACGGATATTACCCATACCTATAATAATTTTCATAAAGCAATTGCATTAGGGAGGCATCTGATTGGCTCCAAATTTATTCTGCAGTTGTCTAACAACCCCAAAAATACGGCCAATATCATTAAAAATTATATTCAGCGTAAAAGAAGAAGAAGGAGTCCTGGAAGTCATGATATGGCTCCCACAAAGCCCTGATCTCAACATCATTGAGTCTGTGTGGGATTACATCAAGAGACAGAAGAATTTACACAAGATGACATCCACAAAAGATCTGTGGTTAGTTCTCCATGATGATTGGAAAAAATTCCCTGTCAAGTTCCTATAAAAATTGTAGGCAAATGAAGAATTTATGCTTTAATGTTGTTTTGAAGGCAAAAGCTGGTCCCACTAAGCATGCACAACATTTGTATAAACACTTGAATAAAGACTTTAAAAAGAATAAAAAGGCAGACCGCGCAGTATATTATTAAACAGGCTATTGGTTACCACATTTTACCAATCATTTACCCATTGCCATGAAGTCACATTGGCATTGCTAAGGCTGCATTTGTGTTAAAGAGCTTGAAAGGGGTTGAATACAGTCATACGAGACCTCAGTGTGTTATACACATCTTTTTAAGGCAATTGGAAACTTTGCAGTACTTTCAATCTGTGATGAATCGATTAGCCACATATCGAATTTTTCAAAAAAATCCACAAATCTGGAAAATTTGAATTTTAAAAGACTCGCTCATCTAATTTTTTAGAAATATCTAGGAGGAAAATCAAAGGAACACAGAAAGGTGAGTATAAGAAAAAGAAGCTCCGGAATTGTTATTTCATAGAGAATACAGGTACACAATTTACTAAATAGACATGCCAGGAGTAGTGCCAGGTCACCTTTAAGTAAAAATTTCCTGCTAAGGTAGGATAACTATTGAAAAATCATTGAATTAATTCCAGAAAAATATCTGCCGTTTCGGATCATTTAGGATCATTTACATATTTAGGTTTTCAGATCCTTTAAGAGGACTGAATTAGAATATCCAAAGGATTCAGAACATTTTGTATAAATGTTACAAACATAAAGAACACACAATTCATATATCTGCTGTTCTGCTATATTTTTACAGTTCAAAAGAAGGTCTGTTCATACTTATTTGGGTAGCTTTGAGCTTGGATGCATGAGACATTCACTTGCCAATGTAACATGGAATTTCTGAGATAGCTGTTGTACCAATAGAAGGAAGCTGCTGAGTTCAACTTGGAATTGGCTTCTTGATTGCAATAGTAGTAAAACTTCTTGGCTGTCCACCCTGTGTATATTATCTTCCTACGCCTCTGATAAGTTTCCACTCCCAGTTACTAAATTCCTTCAATTTCTCCTTTCTATTATTTATCTCACTCCTGCATAGAAATGTAAATTTCTATCTTCCACATTTTTGTTGAAACCCAATTAAACTCACCAATGACATCATGGAATTTCCAAGAAGACTTTGATAGTCTCACATCTGCCAGTTGGTGTACTTTGTACATCACTAGCTCTGAAGACTTATGTCTTATCATGATATGGTGATTAATAGTATCATGAAGAACAAGAAGTCTAGAAAGAAAATCCCTTAATCTAAATTTTTGTGTGACCAAGATGGTAGCAGTAAATCTTTTAAGTTGTGTAAATTGTGAGGTGCGGCCGCTATGGAACAGACATGTTTTTTTTTTGGCACATACCATAGATGCTAAGATTACAATCTGAGGAAATCGAAGTCCATGTCAGCACCTTGAACCTTTAATTATGATCCTCACAGCAATTAAGATATTTTTGCAGCATGGCTGGGGATATTATCCTGCTAAAATAGGCCACTGGCATTAGGGAACACTGCTGCCATGAATGTGAAGGTGTATACTTTTCACATCTACTATGTATCATAGATGATTGGATATGTGCACACATTTATTTTACTAATTAAGTTGAATTCTATTCGAAATATACAAAAATCGGCATTCACCAAATTGCAGATTTTTTGTAATTTGCTTCTGCTCAGAATAAAAAAAATAATGTAAAAAGCCATCAAAATGTTAAAAAAATCCTTATACTTACCTCTGTAGCCCATCTACATCCCCTGTCTGGTCCTTGCTGCATCTTGAATTGTCCCATAAGAAACAGACCCTACCCGCAAGTGATTGGCTCCAAAGTCAACTCCAGATGTAGATGTCTTCTGCTGGACCTTAGGGATTCATAATTGTATCTGTGCACACTGGAGGATCCTGTGGTACTCTAATGGTCCCACTTAACCCTACCCTAGTTACATCTTGTTATCTCAAGTTTGCAATGACCATGGCCATTTAATCTGGTGGTAATGATCAGCCGGTATACCGCCATGTGTCGTCACTTTGAGGTTCTTGCATGACCTGTAAACCACTATTCTGTTTACTTTAAGTGAAGTAAAAATAAATCATACCTAAAATAGGGATGTTTTCCATTTGCTTGCACACGGAATACATTTTGCCAATGTTTATATTTTTCTCGAATTGCTTTTTAGGAAACATTTTAGCCCACATTATGTGGTTAGCTAAAGTGACTGACTTGCCAAAATACATATATAAATAAGCACATTTACTAAATGCTCACACGTGTAAAGTAGCTCCTAGTACTTGTGTTTATATCCAATTTAGGAAAACATTAGTTTAACACTCTTCTGAGATGAATGCATACAAGCTAGAAGCCTGGAAAGTGAATGTGTTTATCCTGGATGTCCCCCGGGCTTCATTTCTGCATGCTCTGCATGTGGTGCTGAGACTGCAAAATCCTTTAATTGACAGAACAATAAAAGGCATCCGTTTGCACAAATGACAAATAGACTGGTTTGTCGATAACTCATATCAAAATGCTTTTTATGATTTGACTTGTAAAAAAAAAGAGTCCTTATTCTCTGAGCTGGAAAGATAAATTCTTAAAGTGCTGTCAATTTGGTTTATTTTCAGACTGAGGCATGTGAAATATTACTATGCAACATCAGACCAAGCACTGGGACACAGTATTTATAATATGGCTGTTGTGTCCCGAGGAGATCAGAATGAAGAGTTATGAGGAAAGGATCATATTTTTAAAGTAAAGTAAAGAAAGAATTCTTGTAGTTTATTCCATCTTTCTGCATTTTTCAAAATGTCTCAGGGATTGAAGAAATTCACTTAAAGGGATTTTCCTAAGACAAACATGGCATATCAGTATTCCACTGACCTAGAGAACAGGGCACAGCTTCCGTTTTCTCCTGAAGATTGGATTGTAGATATACAGACGGTAGTACAGCATGGCCATGTCAGGCAATATGGAAAAATTTGTAATTTCATTACAGACATTATATTAAACAAATTCCCTGTACTAATTATTATTTTCATACATTGAAATCAAGCATATCCTACCAAGCTACGGTGACAACGGTCAGATCCACAAGATCACTAGAATGAGGGCACTGATTCCCTTCCCATTTCCTTCTAGACCATACATGTCAAACTCTGGCGTGTGGGACAAATCTGGCCTGCAGGGTGGTTTTATTTGGCCCGTGACACCAGAACCACCACTCCTATGTGGGGCCATTATTCTGTATGGAGAACTATATGGGGCCATTATACTGTATGGAGGACTATGTAAGGCATGTTATACTGTATGGAGGACTTTGTGGGGCCCATTATACTGTATGGAGGACTATGTGGGGCCCATTATTCTGTATGGTGGACTATGTGGGGCCCATTATTCTCTATGGAGGACTATGCGGGGCCCATTATTCTCTATGGAGGACTATGTGGGGCCATTATACTGTATGGAGGACTATGTGAGACCATTATTCTGTATGGAGGACTATGTGGGGCCCATTATCCTGCAAGGAGGACTATATGGGACCCATTATACTATATGGAGGATTATGTGGGTCCATTATACTGTATGGAGGACTATGTGGAGCCATTATTCTGTATGGAGGACTATGTGGGGCCCATTATTCTGTATGGAGGACTATGTGGGGCCCATTATTCTGTATGGAGGACTATGTGGGGTCCATTATTCTGTATGGAGGACTATGTGGGGCCCATTATTTTGTATGGAGGACTATGTGGGGCCATTATTCTGTATAGAGGACTATGTGGGGCCTGTTATTCTGTATGGAGGACTGTGTGGGGCCTATTATACTGTATACTGTTTGGCCCGCGACTTTGTCCAAGTTTTTAATTTTGGCCCTCTGTATGAATCTAGAAGCAGTTGGCTTTGAAAGCAGGTCCATAGTGGCTCATGCGCGCTGTCACTCCATTTCCTGTCTGTATAATAGTAATTAAAATAGTTGATTACAGAATGAGAGGAATTAAAGGAGTATTCCCATCTCCAACATCGTATCCCAATATGTAGTAGGTGTAATAATAATAATATTAGCAAATACCTCCAATTAGAAATGTAGTATAGTTCTTTTGATTTGCTATGTCGCTTACTTCATGTACAGGACATTAGGTATGCATGGTTACGACCACTAGCAGCTATCTAACTAACTGTCACTTTATCAGTGGACACTAACCATGGATACCTAAGGTCCTGCAATGCCTGCACATGAGGAAAAAGACATAGCGAATCAAAAATACTATACTACATTTCTAATTGGAGGTATTTGCTAATATTATTATTATTACACCTATTACATATTGGGATAGGATCTTGGAGATGGGAATACCCCGTTAATCCTGATGGGAATTTTTAAGGTCAGTTTTGCTTGTGGTCACGTTGCCATTATTGCCACCAAGTTTTATTCATTATGTCACACTATGTTTGCGAAATTTAGATCTCTAGTCATAAAAAAAGAGAACTAAACAACAATTCCAGAACTGTTTTTTAATGCTGCTTCCCAAAAAATAGAATACAAAGTGACAAAAGAACTCCTATGTTCCTCTATGAACTCCTCCAATATTTACTGCCACAACTGTTTCTCCCCTTCCCACATTGATAGTTCTGCTTCTCGTCATCGGTCTTATTTACTGCATTATTCCTGTGTCCTGTTGTGTATAAATATGTGACTCTTCAGATTTTCTGTTATTCTATGCCTGGTGAAGAGACCTGAATAGTCTTGAACGCTTGCTATTTGTTACTATCTCTTCAGTTAGCCATAAAAGTTATCAACCACTGAGGACCCTCAAATTTTAATAATTTTCTATCCACTGGCTAACACGGTACAAAGATATATTTTTCCTGTATCCTATGTTCCAAAAATTAGTAATAATTAAAACAGCAGCATCTAGTCCTACAAAAAAATAACAACTCTCATACAGCAACATTCACTGAAAAGTAAAAATTTATGGCCCATAAAAGCTGGTGAGAAACAAAAAAATCTTTAATTAAAAACTAATTGTCTTGTCTAAAATTACTAAAACATATAAAAATCATGTAAATCTTGTATGGCTGCAATCATGTTGAAGAACAGAATAAAGGTAAAATGTCAATTATACCTCATGGTAAGTGCTATAAAATAAAATACAGTTCCATAATTGTTATTTTTTGTTAATTGTGCCATTTTTTTTTTCTTTAAACTCCTGTGCCCATGATGCCCAAAACTGCCCGGTCAGTATAAGATATTTTTTAGCTACGTGTATAAACAGATTAGGGCAGAATATAAAAATTAAAGCCTATATTTATTAGGCTTCATTAGCCTCATTTTTAGTTGGAATGCTGTTTTTCTTTTCCTCTATAATAAATCACTAATCAGCATCGGTGATGTATTAGGGGAGATAACTTAGCTGCATATCGATCTTTCAGCAAAATCTTCATTGTTGCATTTAAAAATCAATATTTATTTGTGTAATCATTGAGAGCTTGTCATAATATTTGCTATGGTAAAAATGAAGCCAAGTGATTGTTCTAGGTCATCCTCCATGGAAATGACTCATGTGTGTCATGAAATATGCTGGATTAGTCAGAATTTCCCTCCCAGATATGATTGTGGACACCACGGCAAGAAAACAAGTAAATATCGATATAAATGAACAGTGACATCATTATATCCAGTGAAAAGAATCAAAATTTGCATATGTCATAAATGACATCACGTCCTATCTCACTGTCTACAGAGTCTATTTTTGTAAGAGACCCATCATCCGTAGTCACTAGAGAAGAGCAAATTTATATGAGTGGAATTGAATTCTACTCAAGTTTTATAAAAATCCATATTTTCCAGAATATGGATGTCTTGTAATTTGCACTAAGCAAATCCAGCAGATTAGCAGACAGCTTTGCTAAACTCCGGAAGGCCAGCAAAAGGTTAAAAAAATAAAAATATTCACCTCACCAATCACTTGTCTGGCTGACCCTGCTATTCTCTGCCTGCAAATTGGACCTCTGCGCCTGTATTTTTCACGTCACGCACTCCATCTCTGGTGTCTTCACTTGAGCCAGGACTTTCATGCATGACCAGGCCTCTAAGGTCACTGTGGCTGCAAGGACCTAAGTAACTGCAGCCAGAAACACAAAGATATAGAGGACCAGATGGCGCAGGGAGCAGCATGGGAGGACAGACAGGTGAGCAGTAAAGTGAGTGTTTTGCTTTTTACACCCCATTTTAACAAAGTCCATGGTCTGGAGTTACCACAAACCATAATACGGAAAATTTAATTTAAGGAGAATGACATTCCCTGAGAAAATTCATATGATTTGGCGAATTCGAATTTTGTCAGATCCGCTGATCTCTGTTGGTCACAGCCAATAATTCAAATTGGCCCTGAAAGAGAACTGGTTAAGGAATCTTCACCTATAAAGTCATAAGAAGTTATGAATGATTCCTCTCATGCCTGGACTGAGTTAGATGAAGTATGAGTGCTTAAACTAGGGAATGCAAAGCAGACAAGAAGATTGAAAGGTGGCAATGAGCATGCAGCTGAGGGTATCGGTAAAGGAGAATTTTTGTGGCAAAATTAGGTTTTCAATGGTTTATCCATCAAATGAAAATATTTATCAATCACTTACGGGATAGGTGATGAATGTGTAATTGGTGGAGGTCTGACCACTAGGACCTTCACCAATCGAAAGAATATCCTAATATCCTGCATTCTCTTCCCTCCTGCACTTCTTCTAGCTCACTTTGTGTCTTTGAACTGGTCACAGAAGTAGATATCCAGCTCCTCGAATCTTCTCGCCCTACTACATGCACCAATGACCCTATTCCCTCTCATCTTCTTCAGTTCCTTTCTCCACTTACCTAACTAAAATAATTAACCACTCTTTCTTATCTGGTATCTTTCCATCCTCCTTTAATGGGAGTCTGTTACCACATTTGACCTACAGTATGTAAAATATTAATATGGGCATACAGATTATAGACAGCTGAAAAATGTCCTATCTGTATGCCTCATATCAGATGCCTTGTTAAGAAATCATCTTTTTTCACTTTATGTAAATGACCTCTTCTGCTAATGACATAAGACTAACATCCACAATAATTTGAACTTTCCACTCCTGCCTCCAAGACTTCTCACAAGCTGCGCCACTTCTCTGGAACGCACTACCCAGGACAAACAATGCACTTCTTTAGACTGGCCTATCGCCTCACTTCACTTATGTAACTATTCCAGTTTTGCTCTTTCAAATATTTCTTCCAAATCTGGTCCCTCATTGCATCAGTTTACACACCATCCCTGCATTTAATAGCACTTTGTATCTGTGCTTATTCAAATACTGGCTGGTGACCGTTTCATGCAGCGCTAGTTGAATACTCTGTTTATTATATTGATGGCTGAACAGTACAAGCACTTTTTATCATTCACCTTTCGTGTCTCTCCTATTTCTTCATAGATTGTAAACTCACGAGCAGGGCCCTCACTCCTCTTGGTATCTGATGAATTATGTGTTCCTCTGTTAGGTTTTTATTGTCTGTACAAGTCCCCTCTGAAATGTAAAGTTCTGCGGAATATGTTGGCGCTTATTATTATTATAAGAACAAGTGGTGTCCGCCGTGTGAAAGGAGCAGTAATGTGCATGTATGACCATTGCTCTATTTACTTTTAAGGGTATATAGGATCGATGGCGCACATACCATATGTGACTACCTATATAACAATAAAAAAAAAGACTGGTGTTTCTTATGTCACGCTTAATGATGGGCATGCAAGAATAAGATGTGCCAAATTGATTAAGAAGCGCACACCACTAAAACAAATAAATCAGCGCATCTTATCAGTAGGGTACACGTCCATGTGCCTTGCAAGAATTGTTACTCCAGTCAGTCACTAACATTTCTGGCAACATTACACTACTTCTGAAAAATTGGCCCATATTGCCCTGGCTTCTCTCCAGTTCCCATTTTGGAGGAGTTGTCTGAAACAGGCCTGAAAACACAATTTTTTAGCAACTTTGCGTCATACAAAAAATTGCGACTTTTCAAAGTATTTTACACTTTGAAGAATCAAAGGGCCTTAGTTTTTTCACCCCAACAATATTTGCAACCAATTTTAGAGATACAATTCTCCCAAATTCCTCAAATTTTCTTTGCACTGGGAATGCAATTTTCAGATACAGTACCCTGAGGACCTCTTCCTTCCAGGATTAGAGGATTCATACTTTCTCATATTATTAGAACAAGGGATGAAACTTTTTTATAATTATATTTTTGAAAGGCACAAGTCTTAAGTTCCCCAGACACATTAAACAGCTGTCAGCTAAATGATCGTTCAGCTGACATCTGTCTCTACAATCTCCCACATACAGAGTAATATTTTGCTTGACCAAGCCCTTCTATGTTTCTATGAGATAGCCACTGCCAGACTCCTCTGTCAGTGGCTTATCTCCAAGGAGAACAAAAGTATTGGTTGTTGGAATTCCGAACTCTGGAAAGTACAGAAGATGTCAGGGGAAAAACGGAAGACAATATTGGCATGTCTAATGTGTATAGTGATTGCCTAATTTTCATCAGTGTTTGGTCAGTGCATTTTTACCATCAGTGTGACATATTTTATTCTAATATAAAAAAAAATAATAATTTTTCAAAAATTTCCCAACAGTTGTAAATGGACAGCTCAGGGTGGCACATAGATGGCATCCATCTGCTGTCCTTTTTTTCATAGATTCATTGATTTTAACAGGTGAGGGGGATCTGTAACTTAGATTAAAATCAGACATATCTAGTTTTTTTGAGAACTGCCACAAAAAAACATGGACGTGTAAACATAATGGGTACATGTTTCATCTGTGGAAAACAGATGTCTGAATGAGGCTTTAGTCTGAGCTGGCTATCAGTCAGCGGTGGGACCTGCTTACAGTCCCCACTCATTATGTACTGAGCTGTGACTGAAGCTGCAACTTACGTGCCTCTAACTGAAAGCCAGAGGCTGCCAGGAGCAATAAAATTAATTTTCTCCCAGCAGACAGGCTTTCAGTGCAGTGGCCACCTTGCTTTAGAACGCTATTAGTGTTGATCGAGCACTAAAATGCTCGGGTGCTCGAAGCTCAGGCCGAGCTCTCCGTGATACTCGGGTGCTCGACCCGAGCAACGAGCCCAATGTTAGTCTACGGGAGACCCGAGCATTTTTGCGGCGGCACCCCCGGCAGTCTTTTAAAAGCCTAACAAGTGCCCAAAACGATAGTGACAGTGCTCAAATGACATGGGGTCAGCATGGGGATCGCCCCAGGAAGCATTTCTGACCCCCAGGTCACTGCTGTCAACAACATGGTCAGAGGTATTAAGCCACTTTTACGGGCTCACAATAAAATGTTCAAAAACGAAACTGAAACTGCTTTCCTGTGAAATATGTTAAGGAACTTCCTTTCCAGGGTAAAGAAGGCTTGTGTATAAGGTGAAATAAATAACCCCCCCAAAAAAATACTCCTCCACACCTTGGGCTATGTTCACAAGTAGCATTTTTTATGCGTTTTTGCACTTTTGTATTGCTTTCAACCGTGACAAATGCATTCACAGGGAAATGTCATTTTAACATTTTACAACCTTATCTGGCCATGTGCTGTGTGACACATGCATACAGTGCTGAAAAGACACGGGAACAGCATGGGGAAGACCCCTGGAAGCATCTCTGACACCAAGGTCACTGCCTAAAAGTGTGCCCATCAGAAGTCATCCTTGCCGCATCAGAAGATGCAGACTTGCAACTATCCCCGTGCAAGTTCTTTTTCCAGGGCAGTGTTCAATTGTACCTCCCCCATTCCTTGCAATGCAAGCGCAAATATGCAGCCAACCACCCACCCACCCCCAGGCTGCAATACCATACTGCTTGCTTGCACTTAAAATTGGGCCTTTTAGGCATGTGGAGGCGGAATCTGGCCACCACGCCATGGCTGCGTTGGCGGCCTGGAATCCATACTCAGTCCCCAGCCGCCCGGCGGCCGGGTGTCCACACACGGTCCCCAACCGCCTGGGGGCAGCCGGGTGTCCATAAACGGTCCCCAGCCGCCCCTATTTCCCCTGTCAACTTCACCCCACACACTTTTCTTAGCCCGGCCTGCTTTAGGGCAGCATTGGACGAGACCACCAGAGAAACAGACTCCTCTGGTGGGCCCTGGCTTCTCCATCAGGGGAGTTGAGAGTGCCAAGGTGAGGAGCATGATGATGATGATAGAAGTTAGCATCTGCTTTGTTTTCTTTTAATGCAAGCATAAGTGTGCAGCCTGCCACCCACCCACCCCCAGGCTGCAATGCCATACTGCTAGGTTGCACTTGAAATGGGGCCTTTTAGTTTGGAGGAGGCCGAAGCTGGCCACTACCTCATGGCTGCTTCGGCAGCGAGGTATCCATACTCAGTCCCCAGCCGCCCATATTTGTCCTGGTGTGCCTTATACATAAGATTAAGCGTGTATACCAAAACATTACCTGTGCCCTCCCCAGTGCATTTAGTGGGAAGGATAGCCTATTCTGCTGTAGTGTGTGCATGCCAAACCCCTGTTCATGGTACATGCGAAGATGCCTCCCACCCTGCACCTGTTGTTGCAGACTTGCAACTATCCCCGTTCAAGTCCTTGTCCCAGGGCAGTGTTCAATTGTACCTCTCCCATTCCTTGCAATGCAAGCGCAAGTATGCAGCCTGCCACCCACCCACCCCCAGGCTGCAATACCATACTGGTTGCTTGCTTGCACTTGAAATTGGGACTTTTAGGCATGTGGAGGCGGAATCTGGCCACCAGGTCATGGCTGCGTTGGCGGCCTGGAATCCATACTCAGTCCCCAGCCGCCCGGCGGCCGGGTGTCCACACTCGGTCCCCAGCTGCCAGGGGACGGGTGTCCACACACAATCCCCAGCCGCCTGGGGGCAGCAGGGTGTCCATAAACAGACCCCAGCCGACCCTATTTCTCCTTGGAAAATCCCCACACACACTTTTCTTATCCCGGCCTGCTTTAGTGCAGCATTGGACGAGCCCACAAGAGAACCAGACTCCTCCGGTGGGCCCTGGCTTCTCCATCAGGGGAGTTGAGAGTGCCAAGGTGAGGACCATGATGATGATGATACAAGTTAGCATCTGCTTTGTTTTCTTGGAATGCAAGCACATGTATGTAGTAGCGGCTAGGCCTGAGGTTGTCAGCGTTTTGGCGCATATCCTACCTCCTCCGAGGATTGCTGGATCTTTTCCTGCTACTATTCCAGTTCTATGACTCCCGTTAAAACAAAGCTTCAGGTGATAAATGATGGATGAGGTAGTGGCAAAGGAGAAAGAGCAGGAGGAACAGGGACAATTCACATCAATATCAGGCCAGTCAACCACATATGCCTTGTAGGATATGTTTCTGTAGCAAAAGGAGCGGTTCGGCTACACAGTTATAAGGCATACAGTGAGTGCAATGCCTACCAAAAATTTTGAGGCACTCCAATGCCCCTTGGAAATGACATGGAGGTCAGAGGGCCTTAACTAAACCGTTTTTTTCCATTTATAGCAACTGGGTCTCCTGTACACTGTTAGCCTAAGCAGTGAATGGAAGGCTTTCCAAAAATTAGGAGGAACTGCAATGCCCCTTGAAACAGACGTGGATTACAGCGTACTAAAAACCTTCTACCCATTATTGGGGAGTGGGTCTCCCTTAGATTTTGCCTTTGCATTGAAAAGCAAAAGCTGACTAAAATTAGGAGGAAATGCAATGCCCGTTGGAAGAGTCGTGGAGGTTAGAGGTAACTAAAAACAACATTTCAATGCCCCTTGGAAGAGCTGCAGAGTTCAGAGTGGCTTAAGAAGACGCTTTTAATGCCCCTTTGAAGAGACGTGGAGGTCACAGTAGCTTAACAAGACGGTTTTAATGCCCCTCGGGAAAGTGGTGGAGGTCGCAGTAGCTTAACAAGATGGTTTTAATGCCCCTCGGAAAGGTGGTGGAGGTCGCAGTAGCTTAACAAGACGGTTTTAATGCCCCTCGGAAAAGTGGTGGAGGTCGCAGTAGCTTAACAAGACGGTTTTAATGCCCCTCGGAAAAGACATGGAGGTCCCAGTAGCTTAACAAGATGGTTTGAATGCCCCTTGGAACAGACGTGGAGGTCACAGTAGCTTAACAAGACTCATTTAATGCCCCATACAAGAGCCATACAGTACAGCATCTTAAAAATATTATTCCCATTATTGAGGAGTGGGTCTCGCATAGTATTTGCTTATGCCTTCCAAGCAAAAGCTTCCAAAAATTAGGACGGAGCAACTTGCAATGCCCCTTACAAGAGCCAAGCAGTACAGCATATTACAAACATAAGTCCCATTATTGGGGAGTGGGTCTCCCATAGTATTTTCTTATGCCTTCCAAGCAAAAGCTTCCCAAAATTAAGACGGAGCAACTTGCAATGCCCCTTACAAGAGCCATGCAGTACCGCATATTACAAACATTATTCCCATTATTGGGGAGTGGGTCTCCCATAGTATTTGCTTATGCCTTCCAAGCAAAAGCTTCCAAAAATGAAGACGGAGCAACTTGCAATGCCCCTTACAAAAGCCATGCAGTACAGCATATTACAAACATTATTCCCATTATTGGGGAGCGGGTCTCCCATAGTATTTGCTTATGCCTTCCAAGCAAAAGCTTCCAAAAATAAAGACGGAGCAACTTGCAATGTCCCTTAAAAGAGCCATGCAGTACAGCATATTACAAACATAAGTCCCATTATTGGGGAGTGGGTCTCCCATAGTATTTGCTTATGCCTTCCAAGCAAAAGCTTCCAAAAATTAGGAGGAAATGCAATGCCCGTTCGAAGACTCGTGGAGATCCCAGTAGCTTA
This sequence comes from Phyllobates terribilis, assembly GCF_046119375.1. NCBI lineage: Eukaryota > Metazoa > Chordata > Amphibia > Anura > Dendrobatidae > Phyllobates > Phyllobates terribilis. The sequence continues at coordinate 99,876,794 of NW_027362764.1, forward strand.
GCAAGACGGTTTTAATGCCCCTTACAAGAGACGTGGAGGTCAGAGTGGTATAACAAGACGCTTTTAATGCCCCTCAGAAGAGATGTGGAGGTCAGAGTGGTATAACAAGACGCTTTTAATGCCCCTTACAAGAGACGTGGAGGTCAGAGTGGTATAACAAGACGCTTTTAATGCCCCTTACAAGAGACGTGGAGGTCAGAGTTGTATAACAAGACACTTTTAATGCCCCTTATAAGAGATGTGGAGGTCAGAGTGGTATAACAAGATGCTTTAAATGCCCGTCAGAAGAGACGTGGAGGTCAGAGTGGTATAACAAGATGCTTTTAATGCCACTTACAAGAGATGTGGAGGTCAGAGTGGTATAACAAGACGCTTTTAATGCCCTTTACAAGAGATGTGGAGGTCAGAGTGGTATAACAAGATGCTTTTAATGCCCATCAGAAGAGACGTGGAGGTCAGAGTTTTATAACAAGACGCTTTTAATGCCCCTTACAAGAGACGTGGAGGTCAGAGTGGTATAACAAGACGCTTTTAATGCCCCTTGCAAGAGATGTGGAGGTCAGAGTGGTATAACAAGATGCTTTTAATGCCCGTCAGAAGAGACGTGGAGGTCAGAGTGGTATAACAAGATGCTTTTAATGCCCCTTACAAGAGATGTGGAGGTCAGAGTTGTATAACAAGACGCTTTTAATGCCCGACAGAAGAGACATGGAGGTCAGAGTGGTATAACAAGACGCTTTTAATGCCCCTTACAAGAGATGTGGAGGTCAGAGTGGTATAACAAGACGCTTTTAATGCCCTTTAGATGAGACGTGAAGGTCAGAGTGGTATAGCAAGATGCTTTTAATGCCCCTTACAAGAGACGTGGAGGTCAGAGTGGTATAACAAGACGCTTTTAATGCCCCTTACAAGAGACATAGAGTACAGCATCTTAAAAATATTATTCCCATTATTGGGGAGAGGGTCTCCCACAGTATTTGCTTATGCCTTCCAAGCAAAAGCTGACAAAAATAAGGACGGAGGAACTTTCAATAATGGTAACATGGACCACGGTCACCCTGGTGGTATAGTGGTGGTGGAGGCTGAGGATAAGGAGAAGAACATAAAACAGCCGAAATGTGGAACTGTATACCCATGTGTGGGTGTGAAGTGGTGCATGTGAATACACCTCCCGAAATAACACAGTGAATTTGACTTTATGTTACGCTGCTGTCATTTGGTGGTGATGAGAAGTCTGGCCCAATCCAGCCCTTGCTCATTTTGATAAGTGTCAGCTTGTCAGCATTGTCAGTTGACAGGCGAGTGTGCTTATCAGTTATAATTCCCCCAGTGGCACTAAAAACACGCTCCAATAACACGCTAGCGCAGGGCAGGCCAGGATCTCCAAGGCGTGCAGAGCGAGTTCATTCCAAGTGTCCAGCTTGGATACCCAATAATTAAAAGGCACAGAGGAATCACGGAGGACGCTGGTACGGTCGGCAAGGTACTCCCTCACCATCTTTTGAAACTTTCCACTCCTTGTGAGAGTACCCCATGCCTCAGGGTCTGTCCAAAGGGAGGGTCTGAGAAAACTGTCCCAGAACGTTGACAGTGTTCCCCTGCCTCTGCTGGCTTGGAGTTGCCTCTCTCTCGCTTGTACGCTTTGGTTGGTCAACGAACTGTGACCTCTGCCGCTAACGTGTTCAGATGGGAATTTTTTTAACAGTTCTGCAGCAAGGGCCTTCTGGTACTGGCCCATTTTTGTAGACCTCTCCACCTCAGGAATAAGAGAGTGAAAGTTCTCCTTGTAGCAGGGGTCTACAAGTGTCACCAACCAGTAATGACTGTCACCCAACATTTTGACAATGCGAGGGTCACGGTTATGGCAGTGTAACATAAAGACAGCCATGCATGCCAGGCTGGTAACGGGCAAGATTTCCGTGTCCTCACCAAGATGATGACTGACCATGCACTCCTCCTCCTTCTCCTCCTCCCCCCTGTCCTCAGGCCACCCACGCTGAACCGACGGTATGACACTTGTACAGGTACTACCGTCTACAGCGCATGATAACAGCTCCTGTTCTTCCTCCTCCTCCTCCTCCTCCTCTCCCTCATTGTCCCCCAATGCACGTTGGGATGAGATGAGGCTGGGCTGTGTGTAATCACCCACTATGGCTTCTTGATCCATCTCATCATACTCTGGCTGCAATGCCTCCTCTTTAATTCTCTGCAGAGAGCGTTGCAAAAGACAGACAAGTGGGATGCTGACACTAATGATGGCGTCATCGCCACTCACCATCTTGGTGGACTCCTCAAAGTTTGTCAGGATGGTACATATGTCAGACATCCAGGTCCACTCATGAGGTCTTATGTGTGGAGTCTGACCTGAATATCGATGGCCTTGTTGCAGCTGGTACTCCACAACTGCTTTCTTCTGCTCACAAATTCTTTGCAACATGTGGAGGGTAGAGTTCCAATGTGTGGGGACATCACACACCAGTCGGTGTGCCGGAAGCTGCAAACGCTGCTGCCACACAGCAAGGGCGACGGAAACTGTAGCCGACTTGCGAAAATGAGCTGACAGGCGGCGTACTTTGACGAGCAGATCTGGCAACTCGGGGTACGATTTAAGAAACCGCTGAACCACGAGGTTAAGCACATGAGCCAGGCATGGTACGTGTGTGATCTCGCCTCGCCTCAGAGCCGCCACCAGGTTACGGCCATTGTCACACACGACCATGCCTGGATGTAGGTTCAGCAGTCTCAGCCACAGATCTGCCTGCTCTTTCACAGCTGTCCACAACTCACAAGCAGTGTGAGGTTTATCACCTAAGCTTATGAGTTTCAGCACAGCCTGTTGCCGCTTGGCGGAGGCAGTACTGCAGTGCTTCCAGCTTGTAACTGATGTGGTGATATCTGAGATGGAGGCTGAACATGAGGAGGAGAAGGAGGAGGATGATGCGCAGGAGCTGTACACTGTGGGGGCAACTCTGATTGACATAGGGCCCGCAATCCTCGGTGTGGGGAGGATGTGTTCCGTCCCAAGGTCCGACTGGGTCCTGACTTCCACTATGTTTACCCAGTTTGCTGTCGGGGAGATGTACCGTCCCTGGCCACAAGCACTTGTCCACGTGTCTGTTGTCAGGTGGAGTCTCCCAGTAACTGCGTTGTTGAGGGCACGCAGATGTTTTGGGACACGTGCTTGTGTAGTGCGGGGATGGCACACCGGGCAAAATAGTGTTGGCTGGGGACAGAGTACCAAGGAACGGCCACCGCCATAAGGTTGCGGAAGGATTCCGTCTCCACCAGCCTAAAAGGCAGCATTTCCAATGCAAGCAGTCGTGAAATGTGCGAATTTAGGTCTGTGGCCTGTGGGGCGTTAGCTGCGAATTTCCGCTTTCCTTCAAAGGTCTGGGATATGGACAATTGAACGCTGCGGTGGGACGTGGACGTGGACGTTGATGCTGTTTCTTGAGAAACTGCCATAACAAGTGAAGACTGAGAGGAGGGGGCATCTTTACATGCAGTATGGACAGGAGATTGCCTTGCACACACAACAGGGGGTTCTATTGCATGCACAACAGCGGAAGAAGCAGTGGTAACATCCGCTGACAATGGTCGTGGACCCTGGGTTTCGCCCCACAAAGTCGGGTGCTTTGCTGCCATGTGCCTGATCAAGTTGGTGGTGGTCAGGCTGGTAGTTTTGTCACCCCTGCTGATGCTGGCATGGCAGGTGGTACAAATGGCCTTTTTGGGGTTATCAGCAGAGTCTTTAAAAAAATTCCAGACTCTGGAAGACCTACCGCTTGTACTGGCAACGTCCCTCGTGTTGGTGTTACGGGGAACAGTTGCCCGCCTTCTGTCTGCGGCCACCACACTGCTTCTTCCTGCCTGTTGGGGTACTCTGCTTCCCTCCCCCTGTGTGCTACTGGCCTCACTCTGCATGTCCTCCTGCCATGTTGGGTCAGTTACTAGATCATCCACCACCTCCTCCTCTTCCTCTTGCGCACCACGATGCTCCTCCTCACTTCCTGGCAATTGTGTCTCGTCATCGTCCACCTCTTGTGACAAATTGCCAGCGTCGACTTCCTGTGGCCATGGCTGTTCAAATATTTGGGCATCGCTACTTGGGATCTCCTCTTCCACCACTTCAAGCGTAGCAGGCGAGGGACACAAATATGGAAATGGACCAGTGAACAGCTCTTCAGAGTGTCCAAGTGTGGGATCAATTGCTGTCTGACGACACTCGGCATGGTGGAAGGAAGGAGCATCAGGGTGAGGAGGAGTATGCGGTCGAGACTCACGGCTACTAAGAGTTGACCGTGTGGAAGACAGACCGGAGGTGGTGGTGCCCAGGTAACTGGAAATATTATCTGCTATCCAATTAATAACCTGTTCACACTGATCAGTTCGCAATACTGGTGTTGTTCTGTGCTTCCCTAGTAATTCGGTCAAGAAGTGGGAGCGAGAAGATGTGGCTGTTGGTTGTGGCACATTTTCACCTTGGCCACGGCCCCGTCCTCTGCACGCACCATCACCAGAATGTCCAGTTCCACATCCCTTGCCACGCGCCCTGCCCATTGTAAAGGAAGTAAAATAGCTTACACTCACACTATCAATGGAAAAAGGGTAATAAAAAGTAGATTAGAACCGTGGAAGAGGAAAACCACAGTTCTATTTCTCTGGCCTATACCCGACTCTTTTAAACAATCAGAACAATCAGGGAGAAACTATTACTGTTTTTCCTTAAGGAAAAAATACCAAAACCTGAATAATAGAGATTTTTTACCGTGGAACAGCAAAACCACAGTTTTAATTTATTGGTGTATATACCAGACTTTTTAAAAAATATAGATTTGCGGCTGAACAGTGAGCGACACACTCAAACTGTATTTTTTTAGATACCAAAGGTCCAAAACTGGATACTACAGAGATTTTACCCGTAGAACTGCAAAACCACACGGGGATTTGTCAGGCGTACACCAGACTATTTTCAACAGATATATTTTTGTGTCAGAACACTCTGGAGACGCTACTGTTTTTTTTACTGCAAAAAAGGAGAATAGAGATTTTTTACTGTGGAACAGCAAAACCACAGTTTTAATTTACTGGTGTATATACCAGACTTTTTTAAAAATATAGATTTGCGGCTGAACAGTGAGCGACACACTCAAACAGTTTTTTTTAGATACCAAAGGCCCAAAAATGGATACTACAGAAATTTTACCCGTCGAACTGCAAAACGACACTGGGATTTGTCAGGCGTACACCAGACTATTTTCAACAGATATATTTTTGTGTCAGAACACTCAGGAGACACTACTGTTTTTTTTTACTGCAAAAAATGCGAAAAGCAGGATAATAGAGATTTTTTACCGTGGAACAGCAAAACCACAGTTTTAATTTACTGGTGTATACACCAGACTTTTTAAAAAATATAGATTTGCGACTGAACAGTGAGCGACACACTCAAACTGTTTTTTTTTTTAGATACCAAAGGCCCAAAACTGGATACTACAGAGATTTTACCCATGGAACTGCAAAACCACACTTCTGTTTCTGTGGCCTATACCAGACTCTTTTCAACAGATATATTTGTGTCTGAAAAATCAGAGACACACTTTTTTTTTGGTGGGTGGGGGGGGGGCACCAATAGGTTAATAAGACTGGTATTTGTACAGTGTGTAGGAGGAAAAAAAGAAGAGGATTTAGATGAAAAAAAAGGATTTTTACTGGCCCCCGAGACTTGCAGCTAAGTCCAGCAATTTCAGAAACAGGAGCACACAGGACTGTAATGCAGCGTTTGCTGGTATAACCACTGCGTCTCCTATACAGCCTGCCTGCCTGCCTGCCTGATATCTGGGATGGATATTAGTCCTGAGAAGGACTGCTTGATTGTTCTGGCAGCCTTTACAGACCCTACACTAACTATTTTGCAGGAAAAATCCCTCCCTAGCTCAGCAGCGCTGTCCCTACAATGTCTGATCTGGAGCGTCTGTGTCCAAGATGGCGGCGCCCGGTTTTAAATACTCGAGGTGACGCTGTGCGGCCAGCCAATCACTGTAATGCCCACAAACAACATGGTTGCGGCATTACAGTGACTGGCTGGCAATCCCTGCATGTTCATTGGCTCTGTAAAGAGTGCCAAACATGCAGGGCGGAGACCCGAGCTCACGCCCGAATAACCCGGAAATGCTCGGTGCTCGCCGAACATCCCGAGTAGCGTGATGCTCGGGCGAGTACCGAGCAGTGTCGAGCTTGCTCGCTCAACACTAAATGCTATTAACCTGTAGATTAATCCGTTATCTGCATGTTAATAGCGTTTGAGGACATGACAGGTTCCCTTTAAGAAAAGATACAAGGAAGAAGAAAAATGACAGGAAGTTGAAAAATTTATGCAAACTACCCCTTGCGTAGAATCTTGCAACTTTTTGATGCCAAAAGTTGTTATGATAAATTCATCCTTATGTGATTATTACAAGACTGGAGCAATTTTATAACCACTGGAGCTAAACATTTTTATAGAATGATTGCAAGCTGAGGTCTTGGAAACTGTGAGGAACAGTGAAGAAAAAGGAAACAGGAGATAAAAAATCCATAATGTTTGTTATCAAGTGAATTGCTAGGTTCAACCTACAATGGTTCAGTCCACAAAGACATCTTCTCTACAGCACTGACAGCCAAGGTGCATTACAACAATAATTCAATCACTTACATTTGTTACATCATTATTTTACATATGGCAGAATCTATAGAGCCAAAAATATTCTTAAGACATTAATACAAAATTTCTACCCAAATTCCAGAATGCTGTGTACATATTGTATAAACGTAGCCACCACACAAATGCTTCATGTTTGCCTTGAGAACCAGTGTTATAAAATGGGCCTCTCAGTATGATTATTATTTTTAGACTCCCCATACACAATATTGTGTTGTACGTACTTGCACATTTAAATTGTTGTTTCGTTCAGTCTGGTGATTGACAATCACATGATTGTGTCAGTAATTATAGGCATCCAGCTGACAAGCATTTACAAACTCATTAAAATTCTTTATGAACAGTCTTCAAGATTTCAGTAATTTTAAAATAATTATTTTTCATCCTTTTTTTATGCAAGTAAAGATCTTGGTGCAAAACATTCATTTTAACATTGTATATAATAAAATATGCATATCTACTATATAATCGACTTATCCCGTCTGTCTGTCCTTCTGTCCAGGAAATCCTGCATCGCTGATTGGTCCGGCCACGGCCAATCAGCGACGCGGGATTTCAGAACAAGATGGCGGCCGTTAGTGGCTCATCTGCCGCACGGAGGTCAGCGGCGATGCAGCCGGGAGATGATGCTCGCAGCATAAGTACCCCGACCGGCGGCGCCGCTGACCTCCATGCGGCTACCGTCTAGGGCCGCTGATCTCCTGACGACAAGTGTGAAGGGAGGACTGGGGAGCGGCGCCGCCGGTCGGGATACTTCTGCTGCGCTAGCCGGTCAACTCCCGGCTGCTTGCAGCGGAAGTACCCGCACAGGCAGCGCCGCTCCCCAATCCTCACTAATACGGTTCGATGATTGGTCGCGGCCGCCGGCCGCGACCAATCAGCTATATTGGCGCCAAATTTAAGCACCGCTCTGCTGATTGCGCCCGGTCGGCCGCATACATATTCTAGAATACCCGATGCGTTAGAATCGGGCCACCATCTAGTGTTATATATAAGACTTAATGAATAAAAATGCAAAACTTGCTAATCTCCCATGATAGGTGGTGACTAAAGCATTAAAAAACAAGGCAACATATTGTTTTTTCTATATATGAACACTACTGCCCTGTCTAAGTTTTTATAGTGATCACTGCCAGGTCATCCTGTTGCTTCCTTCACTCTTCTATTAACTTTTACCCCTGATGAAGCACGCTGGGTGAAACACACATCGGGTTGGCTGGGCACTAGGAGTCTCCATTTACTTTGGTAGATGCCATGCAACTGACCATGCTGTAACATTGTTTAAATTAATTTATATTTTGGGTACTTTTCTCTTTATATATGATGGATGTCAAGTATTACTATCTTCATTTATGCTCATTGATTATAGCCGGCACCTCTCTCTCTCTATATATATACAGTATACAGTACAGACCAAAAGTTTGGACACACCTTCTCATTTAAAGATTTTTCTGAATTTTCATGACTATGAAAATTGTACATTCACACTGAAGGCATCAAAACTATGAATTGACACATGTGGAATTATATACTTAACAAAAAAGTGTGAAACAACTGAAAATATGTCTTATATTGTAGGTTCTTCAAAGTAGCCACCTTTTGCTTTGATGACTGCTTTGCACACTCTTGGCATTCTCTTGATGAGCTTCAAGAGGTAGTCACCGGAAATGGTTTTCACTTCACAGGTGTGCCCTGTCAGGTTTAATAAGTGGGATTTCTTGCCTTATAAATGAGGTTGGGACCATCAGTTGTGTTGTGCAGAAGTCTGGTGGATACACAGCTGATAGTCCTACTGAATAGACTGTTAGAATTTGTATTATGGCAAGAAAAAAGCAGCTAAGTAAAGAAAAACGAGTGGCCATCATTACTTTAAGAAATGAAGGTCAGTCAGTGCGAAAAATTGGGCAAACTTTGAAAGTGTCCCCAAGTGCAAAAACCATCAAGCGCTACAAAGAAACTGGCTCACATGAGGACCGCCCCAGGAAAAGAAGACCAAGAGTCACCTCTGCTTCTGAGGATAAGTTTATCCGAGTCACCAGCCTCAGAAATCGCAGGTTAACAGCAGCTCAGATTAGAGACCGGGTCAATGCCACACAGAGTTCTAGCAGCAGACACATCTCTTCAACAACTGTTAAGAGGAGACTTTGTGCAGCAGGCCTTCATGGTAAAATAGCTGTTAGGAAACCACTGCTTAGATCAGGCAATAAGCAGACTTGTTTGGGCTAAAGAACACAAGGAATGGACATTAGAGCAGTGGAAATCTGTGCTTTGGTCTGATGAGTCCAAATTTGAGATCTTTGGTTCCAACCACCGTGTCTTTGTGCAACGCAGAAAAGGTGAACGGATGGACTCTACATGTCTGGTTCCCACCGTGAAGCATGGAGGAGGAGGTGTGATGGTGTGGGGGTGCTTTGCTGGTGACACTGTTGGGGATTTATTCAAAACTGAAGGCATACTGAACCAGCATGACTACCACAGCATCTTGCAGCTGCATGCTATTCCATCTGGTTTGCATTTAGTTGGACCATCATTTATTTTTCAACAGGACAATGACCCCAAACACACCTCTAGGCTGTGTAAGGGCTATTTGACCAAGAAGGAGAGTGATGGGGTGCTATGCCAGATGACCTGGCCTCCACAGTCACCAGACCTGAACCCAATCGAGATGATTTGGGGTGAGCTGGACCGCAGAGTGAAGGCAAAAGGGCCAACAAGTGCTAAGCATCTCTGGGAACTCCTTCAAGATTGTTGGAAGACCATTTCCGGTGACTACCTCTTGAAGCCCATGAAGAGAATGCCAAGAGTGTGCAAAGCAGTCATCAAAGCAAAAGGTGGGTACTTTGAAGAATCTAGAATATAAGACATATTTTCAGTTGTTTCACACGTTTTTGTTAAGTATATAATTCCACATGTGTTAATTCATAGTTTTGATTCCTTCAGTGTGAATGTACAATTTTCATAGTTATGAAAATACAGAAGAATCTTTAAATGAGAAGGTGTGTCCAAACTTTTGGTCTGTACTGTATATATATATATGTACCTTATTATTTTTACTGGTATCATTGACCTTTGACTACTGCTCCTTTTTTATATATATATACTTCATTTACTTACTCTACATTCCTTCATGCATGCCATAGCCCATCCGCATTTTGCCACCCCTTGGAGACTCTGTTTTATTCATTTTTCCCTTTGTCTGGTTCTTAACCGTGTATGGATTCCTTGTACTGTACTTTTTACACGTTTTTATCTATTTTTCAATAAAGTTGTTTGCATTTGCATTTATAAATGGTCTTAGTCATGCTTCTCATGTCAGGGTCTTTATAGAAGATCATGGCTAAGAGACTCTAAACTTATTTTCTAAATGATGGTTTCCTAAAATTGTGGTGAGTGCGAATAGGGTGAGTCCTGTGGAGGTATAAGCTACAGCTATGGTGGTGACACAGGTCAAGCAGTCAAAGATCACTGTATGCCCCTGCTACATCACAGTATAGGGTAGTTGTATAGGGTTTCACCGTGACCCGCAATGGTACCATGGCCACGACAAGAAAGCTGCAAACAGCTGGAACCAGTTTGGTATTTCGTGACTTGCTTGTCATGATCTGGGCACCTGGTGTGTCACAATACTCCATTGAACAGCATGTAGAGATTTTTGGCAGCACAACCTGTGACACAGCCAAAGTCACCATGTAGATCCAGCTGGAGTCTACACACAGAGAAGGAGGATATGGCAAACGTAAGCTGCCCTATTCCCCAAAGCACCAATAGCAACAATACAGGCAACATGATGAATATTTTTTACTGTTATACCACATGGTACAGTATTGTATAAAACAAAAAAAAAGCTGATGGGCAGCTGTGCTTGGAGATCATTTTAAAACCAAATTTATGGCCCTATTCAATTATAGTTTATTTCAAAGCAGGCCATTTTGAACCTATACAACCTGCAATATCTAACCAACTACATAACATCAGTTGGCTTGGAGATATTATGTTCACGGCCTTCCCATCTTTTATATCAGCATTTCCTATCTCAATTCTTCAATTACCTCCTACAGGTCATGTTTTTAGCATTTCCTTAGTATTGCATAATGAAATATTCACTGTGTTAACGTATCAGGAATGGTCAAAGCAAAGCATGATCTATAGGATATTATAGGATATTATTGGATGGATATTGAGGGTACCTGAGGACTGCAGCTGAGACTTACTGATCTTTTGTATTTGCCCATCTGACCATTGAATATGTGTAACTACATGGTAAGTATGAATATTAATAATAACATCAATAGCAATTCATTATGAGATGACTAGAAAATGAAGCCAGATATGAAAAGTCCTGGAGATTTCATCATTAGCACAGATGAGGCATATCGCTTATAAATCAATGTGACATATGGCTGTAATAACAATTAACACATTTTAGAGGAAAACAACCTTTGAATATCTACCCAAGAGAGTAGACATGCTCTTTGACTGGTACAGAGGTCACTCTGCAAGATGGAAGGAGAAGAACCTGAGATGCCCCAGGACAGATTTCAGGATACTTTTACGAGCAAGAATAGGGAAATTAAAAAAAAAAAAAAAACACTAGCTAAAATGTTAGAAATATTTAATGCAAAGACTTTTAAGAGTTGGCTAATATAAAAATCCCAGCATTTTCTGTCGACCTCTGTGTTATTACAGATTGAGGTTTTGCGCCTGGTCAAGTATGATGGATAAGAAGGGAGGACAGAATATACTGTAAGTGTACTGTAAGGGCGTTTCACAATGAGAAAATAAATCTAGAATCTATTTATCAAGGTGACTCCAATAAAAACAATCACCCTTTATGTAAATATTCAACATTTCCAACCCAATTACTCAAGTACATACTTAGATATACACTCCGACTTCTCTCCTTATCATCTACTGTTTTGATGATTGTTTAATAGCCTTACACACATCACATCGCCACAAGTATAAGGACATCTGACCATCTCAAGTAAATGAGCATGTTGGACATCCTATTCCAAAAATACTGACATTAATATGAAGTTGAATCTCCACTTTATCTTATTCTATTTTTTTTGGGTGGGGTGAGGCGGTTCTGCCCATAAGATCATTTGTGATGTTAAGCAATGATGTCAGGTGAGTAGGTTTGGCTGGCGACTTGCATTGTAATATGATTTATGGGATTGAGGTCAGACCCCTTTGTGCAGGCCACTCACTTTTCTCCACACCAAACTAATTAAACTATGGCCCCGATTCATCAAGGGGATTACGTTGGATCTAAATTGGTTTGAAAATTAGCAAAGTTTTTGTGTAATGAAGAGTAAAGCAAAAATTATGTAACTTTTGGTGTTTTCACGCCAGCTTCACGCAGCTCCGTCAAAATTGGGGTGAGATGCCGCAGCTTGTTTGATTCATGACGAACTGTGGTGTACCTTACGCCAGAAATCAAGTCATTGACTTGTCAGATGCTCCTGATTCATTAAGAGGCGTGCACCTCGTAATAAATAAGGACCTCTAGCTCCAATTCACCCCTCATCAAGACAGGCATTATTCATGCCGGTTTTGATTAATTGGGGCTTGCGTCTTTATGGTTCTTACTTTTTGCATTAGGGCACAGTCATGTCAGTACAGAAGGTGGCCTTTCCCGAATTGTTCCCACAAAATAGAATTTTCTAAAATGCTATTGTATGATCCACCAGTAACTCCACTGAAAATAAGACCCAAACCCTAAAAAGGTGCTTCATACCAGATAACCAGCAGCAAATGTGTAACTTAAAGCTCTTGGGACCCAAGAAAAACCTGTAACAGAGCCCCCTTCACCTACCATGTCCTATTTACTAGGCAGAGAGGCCTTAAGAAAAAGATATCTCTGCATCCTATAGCAGTTTCTCTTAGCTAGTGGCTTCGGAGCATCATCTAGCTTTTGCTCCACTGCATGTGGCTCTTCAGCTGTTGGGATCTCTTGAAACTATTATTCATTCATTTTAATTCTATGGTTTCTAGAGCACTATCACATTCCGTAGCTTTACAGATAATGTCCTCACTCACTGCTCCCACTAGGGCTCACAATCTAAATTCCCTATCAATAAGTGTGGAAGAAACTGAAGTACCCAAAAGAAACCCATGCAAATGTGGCGATAATATTCAAACTTGATGCCGAATTCAGGATATGTGCACACATTCAGTATGGTATTTTACTACTAATGAAGTCACACTTTATTGGCGATACACGTGGAGTTTCTTACCCCTATCTGCTCAAAATATTTCTTTCATACAGGTTGCCACACCATGCCTTTTATTTGTCTCTTTTAATAATCCTTTATGGCTGGTAGTATGTTGTTTGTTACATTGACTTCTTATAGCCACTGCATTTCTGCATATACCTTTGTTTATTTGTCATTTGATCATCTGTCTTTATTTATAAGTTCTCTATTTTACTTTATTAGCATTAATATTGATTCTAGTTGCATGAATCACTGAAGCTGGGTATATTTTGTGCTTGCTCAGGGCTGGAACGAGGGGTAGGAACCTGCCTAGGGCGCTACCTTCTGCCTCTCCGGGGACGGTGCACTTTGGGGTAAAAAAGTGACATTGCTGAATACTTGAGGCTGCTCGGCGCCTTCCCCCAGCAACAGGCATTCAGCACAGTGACTGCCATGGCACAAACACACAGGGGAGCCGAGTCAGTCACGGACACCGCTTACCTTCTCTCTGCTTGCGCCCCGGCTGTCACATCCTCCCTGCACTCAATTGTACTCGCGTCTGTCAGATACGCATGCAATTGATGTCGGCAGTGCCTGGGACAGGAGCAGACGAGCTGTAATCAGCCCCTTGCTCCTCCACACTGAAGGAGATGGCGCATGCAGGGGATATTGAATGGTTTAATGCCATGGGGAAATACGTGTAACTAGCTTTGGGGACTTCCATGTGGCTGGCTGTGGGGACATATGTGTCACCCCAGGCCTGAATGCCACAAATAATAAAGGCTGTGTCTGAGAGCAGGAGGGAGGTTCCTTGGTTAGGGACAATTAGCATGCAGCACCTCCTGTCCCAAGCCAGTAGGGGGAGCAGGCTGCCCTATAACAGCTGGAACTGGGGGCAGGGTTAGAGAGACCTGGGAGACCTGAGACCATGACGGAGTCTAGGCCCAGAGAGTAAGGGTCAGCAGCAGGCTGAGGAGGTCGTGAGGCAGTGGAGGAACTGCTAGCCAGGGACATACGGCGCTGAGAGTCTGTCCTGGCAGAAAGGGAGAACTACCTACCGAACATTGGGGTCTGAGGCTGTAAAGATTCTAAGTCCAGCAGCAGAGAACCAATCCGTGAGGGATTTGATGGCCTAAATAGCCCGGAGGCTCCGCCACAACAGAAGGGACCAGCAAAGCCAAGAGAGGCCAGGTAAAAGGAACCCAAGTTGCAAGCCATACGGGTGAGAATACATGGCACGCTCAGGGACGTGGGCTATTTTACCACTAAGAGGGGAATAGTCAGAAAGAGCATAGAGAGCACGGTAGGCCTACACGCTCACCCTGACCAGAGGGGCTTCACGAGTGTTCTCAGACATCCAGGCCCCCTTCTAGCCGGTACTGTTGTTGGGTCATTACCATCTGTTACAATAAAGACCCTGAACTGTTTAAGCGGACTCTGCATTCTGACTATCGCGGCCGGAACTATCACCCCCAACATCCACCTACACTGCCCTGGGGCTACACTCCTCCCGTGGGGAGTTATACCATTCCTGTGCTGCTCACCAACACCAGCCCCAGCGGTCTGTCCTGCAGCGGCGGTTATCCCTGACCGCAATCCACGGGTGGCGTAGTTGGACTTTCACATGTGTATATATATATATATATATATATATATATAAAGAGACTGCCACCATTTTAGCTTGACACCCTGAGCACGGGACTGGGTTGCCACTACTACCCCCATCAGCACCGCGCAACCTAGAGACCCGGTCTTGAGTACCCCACGGCCCAGGGGGCGAGTCACATACACTACCGTTCAAAAGTTTGGGGTCACCCAGATAATTTTGTGTTTTCCATGAAAACTCATACTTTTATTTATCAAGTGGGTCGCAAAATAATTTGAAAATATAGTCCAGACATTGACAAGGTTAGAAATAATGATTTTTATTTGAAAGAATAATTTTCTCCTTCAAACATTACTTTCATCAGGAATGCTCCCTTTGCAGCAATTACAGCATTGCAGACCTTTGGCATTCTAGCTGTTAATTTGCTGAGGTAATCTTGAGAAATTTCCCCCCATGCTTCCTGAAGCCCCTCCCACAAGTTGGATTGGCTTGATGGGCACTTTTTGCGTACCATACGGTCAAGCTGCTCCCACAACAGCTCAATGGGGTTTAGATCTGGTGACTGCGCTGGCCACTCCATTACAGATAGAATACCAGCTGCCTGCTTCTCCCCTATTAGTTCATGCATAATTTGTAGGTGTGCTTTGGGTCATTGTCCTGGCTCCAATCAAGCGCTGTCCACAGGGTATGGTATGGCGTTGCAAAATGGAGTGATAGCCTTCCTTATTCAAAATCCCATTCACCTTGTACAA
The DNA here is from genome assembly GCF_046119375.1 of Phyllobates terribilis. NCBI lineage: Eukaryota > Metazoa > Chordata > Amphibia > Anura > Dendrobatidae > Phyllobates > Phyllobates terribilis. The sequence continues at coordinate 99,892,049 of NW_027362764.1, forward strand.
ATCTCCCACTTTACCAGCACCAAAGCAACCCCAGACCATCACATTACCTCCACCATGCTTGACAGATGGCATCAGGCACTCTTCCAGCATCTTTTCAGTTGTTCTGCGTCTCACAAATGTTCTTCTGTGTGAGCCAAACACCTCAAACTCTGTCCATAAAACTTTTTTCCAATCTTCCTCTGTCCAATGTCTGTGTTGTTTTGCCCATATTAATCTTTTCCTTTTATTAGCCAGTCTCAGATATGGCTTTTTCTTTGCCACTTTGCCGTGAAGGCAAGTATCCCGGAGTCGCCTCTTCACTGTAGACGTTGACACTGAAGTTTTGCGTGTACTATTTAATGAAGCTGCCAGTTGAGGAGCTGTGAGGCGTCGATTTCCCAAAAAAGAGACTCTAATGTACTCAGTTGTGCAGCGGGGCCTCCTACTTCTCTTTCTACTCTGGTTAGAGCCTGTTTGTGCTCTCCTCTGAAGGGAGTAGTACACACCGTTGTAGGAAATCTTCAGTTTCTTGGCAACTTCTCGCATGGAATAGCCTTCATTTCTAAGAACAAGAATAGACTGTCGAGTTTCACATGAAAGTTCTCTTTTTCTGGCCATTTTGAGAGTTTCATAGAACAAACAAATGTAATGCTCCAGATTCTCAACTAGCTCAAAGGAACGTCAATTTTATAGCTTCTCAAATCAGCCAAACCGTTTTCTGCTGGGATAACATACTTGTGCAAGTGTTTTCTAGGGTTTTCTAAACATCCATTAGCCTTCTTACACAGTTAGCAAACACAATGTATCATTAAAACACTGGAGTGGTGGTTGTTGGAAATGGGCCTTTATACACCTATGTAGATATTGCAATAAAAACAAGATGTTTGCAGCTAGAATCATCATTTACCACATTAACAATGTATAGAGTGTATTTCTGATTCATTTAATGTTAGCTTCATTGAAAAAAAAAAGTGCTTTTCTTTAAAAAATAATGAAATTTCTAAATGACCCCAAACTTTTGAACTGTAGTGTATGTGGGGCTGGCTGTGGGGAAATACTTGGGGCTTGCTGTTGGGGAAATACATGGGGCTAGCTGTGGGGACTTACATGGGGTTGGCTGTGGGGACTTACGTGCAACTGGCTGTAGCTGTGGGGACTCACATGGGGTTAGCTGTGGGGACTTACGTGGGGTTGGCTGTGGGGACTTACGTGCAACTGGCTGTAGCTGTGGGACTCACAAGGGGCTGGCAGTTGGGACCAACATGGGGCTTACTATGGGGACTTACATGGGGTTGGCTGTTGGAACCTCTATGAGGCTGGCTGTAGGGACCTCCATGGGTCTGGCTGTGGGGACCACCATGGAGCTGTCTGTGAGGACCACCGTGGAGTTGGCTGTGGGGACCTAAGTGGGGCTTGCTGTGGGGACCTAAGTGAGGCTGGCTGTGGGGACCTATGTGAGGCTGGCTGTGGGGACCTCCATGAATCTGGCTGTGGGGACCTCTGTTGGGCTGGTTGTGGTGACCTCTGTGAGGCTGGATGTGGGGACCTCCATGGGGCTGGCAGTGGGGACGTTCGTGAGGCTGGCTGTGGAGAACTGCATGGAGCAGACTGTGGGGAACTCCATGGATCTGGCTGTGGGGACCTACGAGGGGCTAGCTGTGGGGATCTACAAGGGGCTGGCTGTGGGAACCTACGAGGGTCTGGCTGTAGGGACCTATGAGGGTCTGGCTGTGGGGACATACATTGGGCTGGTTATGGGGACATACATGGGGTTGACTATGGACACATATGAAGGACCGGCAGTGGGGACCTCCATGGGGCTGGATGTGGGGACCTCCGTGGGGCTGGCTGCGGGGACCTTCGTGATGCTGGCTGTGGGGAACTATGTGGAGCAGACTGTGGTGAACTTCATGGAGTTGGCTGTGGGGACCTACGAGGGGATAGCTGTGGGGATCTACGAGGGGCTGTCGGTGGGGACATACTAGGGGCTGGCTGTGGGGACATATGTGGGGGTGGCTGTGGGGACATACATGAGGCTGGTTGTGGGGACATACATGGGGTTGGCTATGGACACATATGAAGGACTGACTGTGAGGACAATACAAGAGGAGCTAGCTGTGGGGGACATAACAAGAGGGGCTGTGGGGGACATCATATTATATGGGAGACTGTGGGGAACATTATACTGGGAACTGTGTGGACATTATACCTGGGCTGTGGGGACATCATACTCTATAAGATATGTGGGGAGGCATCATACTGTATAGGGGGTTGTGGGGGACATTATACTGAGGGCTGTGGAGACATCATACTGTATTGGGGGCTGTGGTGACCATAATGTATAGGATACTGTTGAGGACATTATAATGTATATAAGGCTGTGGTGGACATCATACTGTATATTGGGTGGCTATGATGGACATCATGGTGTATATTGGGGGTCTGTTGTGGACATCCTACTGTATAGGCGGCTGTGGTGACTATCATAGGGGGACTGTGTTAGAAAGGAGTACAGTTTGGAAAGGACAACGTGGTGGACAGTTTGAGAGCATAGTGTGAGCATGGTCCGTAGTCTGATAAAGACTGATAAACTACAACTCACAGCATCTTCTTACCATTGTTAAGTACATACTGGGAGGTAGGTTATTATTTATTATTATAGTGCCATTTATTCCATGGCGCTTTACATGTGATAGGGATATACATAGCAAAAACATTTACCTAATCTTAACAAAACGAGTCAGCGACTGGTACAGGAGGAGCAAGGACCCTGCCCACGAGGGCTCACAGTCTACAAGGGATGGGTGAGGATACAGTAGGTGGGGGTAGAGGAGGTCATGCCGTAATGTGGTTCATGAGATACACATGTATACGGGCCTGACTTACAATTGATTGCTGTACTAAGCTTGGCGATGTATTCATGTACTGATGGAGGCTCTGGTGATGTATACATGTACTGATGATGGTAATGGTGTATGTATTTACTGACAGTTGTTCCCGTGATGTACTCATGTACTGATTGAGGTACTGGTGACTCAATGTACTGATGGTGATTCTAGTGACCTATTTATTTACTGATTATGGTTCTGTTGATGTATTTATGTACTGTTGATGGCTCTGGTGTTCTATTTATGTACTGATGATGATTTTCGTTTCATATTAATTTACTGATGGTTCTGGTAATGAACATACCATCAGAAACATCATCACTACATGAATACATCATCACAACCATAAGAAGTACATGAATATAGCACGAGAGCAACCATCACCTGTATGAATACATCACCAGAACAACCATCAGTATAGGAATACATCATCAGAACCACCATCAGTACAGGAATACGGCACCAGAACCACCTTCAGTTTCATTGCAAACTGTATTTGTCGCATTGAGGGGCATAAAAATAATCATACATATCCCTTTATCTATAATGAGGTCTGTTTAATTTCCATTAGGGTATCCGCCAAATGTGGACACCTTAATTTAAACCATTTGCCCCCAATCATAGTTAAGTTATATTAGTTTTCATAACTGTCCTTGTGTCTGAGATATGAAATATATGATATCAGGAATGAATATTACTATTTGTCCCTGATATTGTGTAAATGGTGCGCAAACAATGAATAATTCTATATCTAACTTTGAAAACGCATTCCCTGTTGAGCCTCACTCCTAAAGTACATCACTTTTATTTACTTTTGCTGATATGTTTTGGTGAAAAAGGTAACAATTATAGTGGAAGTTGTTGTCAGAGCTTGTCACCTGACCCATCGGAAGGGCAGCGTTAGGGGTCCCTTTACCTTAGTCTCTGACTCATTCCTTTACTTGGGGGCTGAGGGTTCATCAGGGGTGGGATGCAGGTGCTTCATCTGCCTAGGGCACCAAGATACCTTATCCCAGCCCTTTGCATGCTCTTTTGCTTGTGTTATTTTTTCTATCTTTCAATTAATTATTTATTTTATATTTGGGTAATCACTTCAATGATATATTCTTTTGTGTTTTATAACATCAGCATATATTATACCAGCATTCATATTTGCATATTAAGCTGGTTACTGTAGTTATTGGTTTCCTTTTTACTTGATTGACAGATAGGTTGGAATAAAGCCTTATTTTGGCTTTTTGTCCAATTATCTTTTTATTTCAACCTTTTGGTTTTTAAATGTATGTTTTGGCTTATTTAATAAATATTGAAATATTTATTTGTGATCCCTTGGTTTTGCATACTTTTTTTCTTCATATACAGTATTTGCAGCAATATTATCTGTTACAAATACTTGAATGTTGGCAGGAAAAAAGCAGCGTAAAACATGCTGATTTTCAGCAATTTTTTTCAGTGCTTCATTTGGAAAACAGAAGCGACATAAGATTTCAGATGTCTCATTTACTTTGCTGGTACTGTAAAACGCTGTGTATTTTCTCGGTGACAATGCAATGTGTCAACAAGCTCTAAGTAGGATTTGAACCCAAGATCCAAATGCTGCAAGGCAGAAGTGCTGATCACTTCTTCCCCCATTGAACGTGAGTCATAAGCGGTATATTATACCCTTACTAGAGCTTGGTATTATGGTCCAAACCACACTGTATGACTGGCAGTGAGAACTAGAGTAAAAACTATAGCATTAAATCATGCAAAGTATTTATAGGATTTTTCACTTTCACAATTCAATGTGGCTTAACCAAATATGAGATATTTCAACGATACTTGCAGTCTACAAAACTTTTAGGACCGAAAACCTGTAGCAACGACATACGTACAAGGCTATTTGCAAAGGAATCTTACATAATATGTAGACTGCTACTGTGGAGTGGCATATTCTTTTCAGCTGGGGCTTATTCACACATTTTAACGTGAACAGTCTGTTTCATCTGATTGAGCACTGATTGCAGCTTGTGCAGAGTGAAAAAAAATGTGTTAGTTCCAAAATAAAGTAAAAAGCTGAATCCTGTCCGTTCTCTCTTATCACTGAGTTAGTCTTTATATTAGACCTACAGTACAGACCAAAAGTTTGGACACACCTTCTCATTTAAAGATTTTTCTGTATTTTCATGACTTTGAAAATTGTACATTCACACTGAAGGCATCAAAACTATGAATTAACACATGTGTAATTATATACTTAACAAAAAGTGTGAAACAACTGAAAATATGTCTTATATTCTAGGTTCTTCAAAGTAGCCACCTTTTGCTTTGATGACTGCTTTGCACACTCTTGGCATTCTCTTGATGAGCTTTAAGAGGTAGTCACAGGAAATGGTTTTCACTTCACAGGTGTGCCCTGTTAGGTTTAATAAGTGGGATTTCTTGCCTTATAAATGGGGTTGGGACCATCAGTTGTGTTGTGCAGAAGTCTGGTGGATACACAGCTGATAGTCCTACTGAACAGACTGTTAGAATTTGTATTATGGCAAGAAAAAAGCAGCTAAGTAAAGAAAAAAATGAGTGGCCTTCATTACTTTAAGAAATATAGGTCAGTCAGTCTGAAAAATCGGGAAAACTTTGAAAGTGTCCCCAAGTGCAGTTGCAAAAACCATCAAGTGCTACAAAGAAACTGGCTCACATGAGGACCGCCCCAGGAAAGGAAGACCAAGAGTCACCTCTGCTTCTGAGGATAAGTTTATCCGAGTCACCCGCCTCAGAAATCGCAGGTTAACAGCAGCTCAGATTAGAGACCAGGTCAATGCCACACAGAGTTCTAGCAGCAGACACATCTCTACAACAACTGTTAAGAGGAGACTTTGTGCAGCAGGCCTTCATGGTAAAATAGCTGCTAGGAAACCACTGCTAAGGACAGGCAACAAGCAGAAGAGACTTGTTTGGGCTAAAGAACACAAGGAATGGACATTAGACCAGTGGAAATCTGTGCTTTGGTCTGATGAGTCCAAATTTGAGATCTTTGGTTCCAACCACCGTGTCTTTGTGCGACGCAGAAAAGGTGAACGGATGGACTCTACATGCCTGGTTCCCACCGAGAAACATGGAGGAGGTGTGATGGTGTGGGAGTGCTTTGCTGGTGACACTGTTGGCCTTTTATTCAAAATTGAAGGCATACTGAACCAGCATGGCTACCACAGCATCTTGCAGCGGCATGCTATTCCATCCGGTTTGCGTTTAGTTGGACCATCATTTATTTTTCAACAGGACAATGATCCCAAACACACCTCCAGGCTGTGTAAGGGCTATTTGACCAAGAGGGAGAGTGATGGGGTGCTACGCCAGATGACCTGGCCTCCACAGTCACCAGACCTGAACCCAATCGAGATGGTTTGGGGTGAGCTGGACCGCAGAGTGAAGGCAAAAGGGCCAACAAGTGCTAAGCATCTCTGGGAACTCCTTCAAGATTGTTGGAAGACCATTTCCGGTGACTACCTCTTGAAGCTCATCAAGAGAATGCCAAGAGTATGCAAAGCAGTCATCAAAGCAAATGGCGGCTACTTTGAAGAACCTAGAATATAAGACATATTTTCAGTTGTTTCACACTTTTTTGTTAAGTATATAATTCCACATGTGTTAATTCTTAGTTTTGATGCCTTCAGTGTGAATGTACAATTTTCATAGTCATGAAAATACAGAAAAATCTTTAAATGAGAAGGTGTGTCCAAACTTTTGGTCTGTACTGTATATCCTATACAGATTGATTTCTTCATCATTTTTTTTTATGTAAAACCTGTGGACAGATGTTAGTTAAAAGTCTATGGTAAAATATGAAAATGTCTATGTACACAGAGTTTTGATTTGTTCTGTTTCCGTATAATTTACAAGTTATTTTAGATGCAGGGTTAAGGATCTCTCTGAGTATGAATTCTTATTCAAAAAGCTTCATGGAAAAAATAAGTAGAATAGTTCTCTTAGTGGCTTGCACTGATGAGGGTCACATGCCCCCAAACAGCTATCATTTGCAAGGCTCATCAAAAAGTGTTAGACGTTGCATTACAGCGTAGATAGTTTTATAGGTGAGACTTGCAAGATATTTGTCTTTGTTTCAAAAGAGTTAATATCAATATGCAGCATGAAAAGAAAAAAAAAATACTGTGAAGAATTAACGTTTTTCAGTCACCACACCTCCACCAAAAACACTGTGAAATGTAAAACATTCCATGTACCCCAAAATATTACCAATAAAAACTTTAGTTCAAAAAGCAGAAAATCAAGCCCCTATACACAGTGGCGTTACTAGAGTCTGATGGGCCCCGTGGCAAAATTTGGGCTTGGGCCCCACCCCCCCCCCCCACATGTTGGTCAGATGTATGGGCCCTTGTAGCATTCTAAATCCTATAAGGACATACGTATTGCCACTCCCGCCCCCATTATATAGTAATGTCCCCCATCCTGGGCCCCTTCCTGGTATATATGTCCCCCATATCTTGGTATATATGCCCCCATCCTGGTCTCCATCCTGGTATATATGTCCCTCATCCTAGGCATCTTCTTGGAATATATGTCCCCATACTGGACCCATCTTGGAATATATGCCCTCCATCCTGGTATATATGTCTCCCATCATGGACGTATTCTGATATACAGTATATGTCCTGCATCCTGGTATATATACAGTGGCATGTAAAAGTTTGGGTACTCCTGGTAAAAATTACTGTTATTGTGAACAGTTAAGCAAGTTGAAGATTAAATGATCTCTAAAAGGCCTAAAGTTAAAGATGACACATTTTCTTTATATTTTAGGTAAAAAAATATATATTGTGTTTTTTTTACAGTTTAAAAATTACAAAAAGGAAAATGGACTGATTTTAAAGTTTGGGGACCCTTGGAGATTTGTGTGCTCAGATAACTTTGACCATGGTTTCAGACTTTAATTAACCTGCTAGGGTTATGGCTTGTTCCCCATAATCGTTAGGAAAGGCCAGGAGATGCATATCTCCCAGCTTTATAAAAACCCAGTCTCCTCTAACTTTGTGCCAAAAAACAGCAGCCATGGATTCTTCTAAGCAACTGCCTAGCAGTCTGAAAAGATCCTAGTTACTTACCGGTAACGGGATTTTACAGAGCCCATGACAGCACCACCTGAGAGGGGGTATCCGCCCACCAAGGACAGGAACCTACTGAATAAAAAGGCGGTACCTCTCTTCCGCATCAGTTTTTGTTTCAGAGCATGAGAGGGCCTCCGAAAAATAGGTTAGTACATAACTGCCACCTAAACATTTCTAATAAAACACCCTAAAAAGTGCACACCATAAGTGATAGAGGGGAGGGAATTAATAGGGTGCTGCCATGGGCTCTGTAAAATCCCGTTACCGGTAAGTAACTAGGATCTTTTCCCCTTCTCACATGACAGCACCACCTGAGAGATTTAGAGAGATCAGACACCAGAGGGAGGGATCACCGCTTGCAACACCTTCCTCCCAAAGGACAGATCAGTAGAAGAGGAAAGGTCAAGACAGTAATGCTTGTGAAATGTAGCGGGGGATGACCAAGTTGCCGCCTTACATATGATGTCGATGGGCACATCCGCCTTCTCAGCCTAGGAAGCAGCTACAGTTCTGGTGGAGTGGGCCTTCAGGTTCTCTGGAACTGGCAGATTGCTAGAAGAGTATGCTAAGCCAATGGTGTCCCTGACCCACCTAGCTATGGTCCCCCTCGTAACCTTAAGCCCTTTCCTTGCCCCCTGAAATGAGATGAATAAGGCGTCACTTTTCCTCCAGGCCTTAGTCACCTCCAAATACTGGACTAATACTCTCTTAACATCTAAGGTGTGAAGCTTATGTTCCTTTGAATCTCTAGGGTTAGGATAGAAGGAAGGGAGAGTAATTACTTGTGTCCTATGGAATTTGGAGGCTACCTTTGGAAGATAGGCCGGGTCTGGTCTTAAGATTACTCTAGCCATACACACTTGAGTGAACGGATGGTTAACTGCGTGCAGATCACTAATTCTACGAGCTGACGTTAGAGCTACCAGCATGGCTATCTTTAAAGTTAGAATTTTCTCCGAAACTTCATCTAAGGGCTCAAAGGGAGGTTTGGTTAGCGCTTCTAGAACCAGATTAAGGTCCCAAGGAGGCATCCTTGGAGTAGGAATAGGTCTGGATCTACTGCAAGCTTTAATGAATCTGATGATCCACCTATTCGCCGCCAAGTCGCAATTATATAGTGCCCCCAGAGCTGATACTTGTACCTTAAGGGTACTGGTGGCTAACCCCATGCTTAATCCCTTCTGAAGGAATTCCAGTATGGCCCCAATAGGAACCCTTCCTTTGGCGGACTGACCCGAGGTAGATAGAAATTTAGCCCAGGTTCTGCCATAGATCCTAGTTGTCACCGGCTTCCTACTCGCCAGTAGAGTAGTAACTAGATCTGGAGCAAACCCCTCCTGCGTTAGTAGTGACCTTTCAAAATCCAGGCCGTCAAATGCAGGCCAGATCTTTGGGGATGGAAGACTGGGCCCTGCCTGAGGAGATCTGTGGTGTCCGGAAGAACCCATGGATCCGCTTGAGACATTCTCTTCATCCAAATGAACCATGGTCTCTTGGGCCAAAACGGGGCGATCAATATAACCCTCGCCTGTTCTTCTCGGATCTTTCTTAGGATGGTAGGGATCAGCATTAGAGGGGGAAAGGCATAGGCCAGGGTAAAATTCCAAGGAATTTGCAGCGAGTCCACAGCAAACGGCCTCTCTTTTGGATTCAGGGAGCAAAAGATTTTGGTTTTCCGATTGTTTTTGTTTGCAAACAGATCTATCTGAGGTTGACCCCATCGGCCAACAATCTGCTGGAACACCGCTGGATTCAATTCCATTCTCTTTGTTTCAAGATGTGTCGACTTAGAAAATCGGCTTTTACATTCTCCTCTCCTTTTATATGCAGCGCCGAGAGCGTGAACAGATGACTCTCGGCAAAACAAAAGATCTGATCCGCTACTAACATCAGAGGAAGGGATCTGGTGCCCCCCTGGCGATTGATGTAGGCGACTGTCGTTCGGTTGTCCGACATTATCCGGATGTGATGACCCGGGAGAAAAGAACTGAACTCTACTAGTGCATTTCTGGCTGCCAGCAGCTCCCTCATGTTGGAGGAGAGACCCGTCTCACTGTCCGACCAGAGGCCTTGCACTGACTGATTCCTCAGGTGAGCACCCCAGCCTACTGCGCTTGTGTCTGTCGTAATTGTATCTGACACCTGGAAAGACCAAGGAACCCCCAGAGATAGATTTACCGGAATCATCCACTAGTCCAGCGAGTTGATTACTAAACTTGGAAGGGATATTCTTCCATCCAGGCGACCTCTGAGCCGTCTGTCTGCTGTCAGGATCTCCTGCTGAAGACGTCTGGAATGGAACTGGGCCCACTGAACTGCTGGGATAGAAGATGTCATCCTACCCAATAGAGACATATCATTTCTCAAGGTCATGGTTGGATTGCTGATTACCAGTGATATTAGGGAACTGATCTTCAGTTTCTTGTCCTCTGGCAGAAGACAGGTCTGGTTTTCTGAGTCCAAAATGAGACCCAGGAATGATTGAACCTTCCTTGGTTCCAGTCTTGATTTTTCTAAATTTAGCATCCAACCCAGGCCATTTGGACTGGCCATGACCTCCGCCAGAGCCAGTGCGCAGAGTTGTTTTGATCTGCCCACCACTAAAAAATCATCCAGATAAGGGATGACTAGGATATCTTTTTCCCTTAAATGCGCTGTGACTTCCAGGATAGTCTTTGCGAAAACCCTTGGAGCCATAGAGATGCCAAAGGGAAGAGCTGCAAACTGAAAATGCCTTATGTACTTTCCAAACTGTACAGCTACCCTCAGAAACTGTTGGTGTGCAGGAAAGATTGGGATGTGGTAGTAAGCGTCCTTCAGATCGAGGACGCACATATAACAGTGCGGAAACAACATTTTTATGGCCGATTTTATTGATTCCATCTTGAATGGCCTGTAGATCAAATGGTCGTTCAGCTTCTTCAAGTTGACAATGGTTCTGAAGGAGCCATTCGGCTTCTTTATTAGGAAGAGAGTTGAGTAAAACCCTTTCCCCTGCTCGGGTACAGGTGTTTCTACTAGAACCCCCTTCACAACCAGAGTACTTCCTGCTGCAGGGCTATGAGCTCTCTTAGGCCTCTGGGGGCTGAAATTCTGACGGCGCTTCAGGGAATGTTTTTGAACTCCAACTTGAGCCCCCTCCTGATTATCCCTAAAATCCAAGTATTGGACGAGATTTTTTCCCAGGCGGGAAGGAAGTGGGACAATCTTCCTCCCACCTGGGGAGGTCCGTCACTTAGGGGCTTTCTTATTCTCTGAGGATGGACCCCCGAACATGAAGTCTCTGTTATTCGGCTTCCTGTCTCTCCAGCCACTTTGGTCTCTGGGAAACTTGCTCTGATGGTATTTCCTCTTCCGAAAGGAGCTCTTATATCGTGGAACAGACACAGTGGGAAACCCATGTTTCTTGTCCGCGCCTTATCCAGGATATCATCTAAGGCCTTCCCGAAAAGAAATTCCCCCTCGCAAGGGATTGAGCAGAGTTTAGACTTTGACTGCACATCCCCTGGCCAGCTCTTGAGCCATAATGCCCTACGGGCTGCATTAGAAAGATTTGCAGACCTGGCAGCCAGCCTAACTAAATCTGCCGATGCATCTGCAAGGAATGCAGCCGCCCCCTGCACAAGAGGAAGATCCGACAGAATTTTCTCTCTAGAGACATTCCCTTTGATCTGGTCCTCTAACTGTTGAAGCCAGATCATCATAGACCTGGCGGTGCAGGTGGCTGCCACTGCCGGTTTCAGAGCCCCTGCTGACGACTCCCAGGCCTGTTTAAGAAAAGACTCCGCCTTTTTATCAAGCGGATCTTTTAGGGTCCCCAAATGCTCAAAGGGCAGTGTGGATCTTTTTGAGGACTTCGCAATGGCCACATCAATTTTAGGGGTTTTGCCCCACATAGCTGCATCCTCCTCTTCAAAATGGTATCTCCGCTTAGAAGAAGAAGGCAGCTGGCCTTTCCTCTCTGTTTTTTTCCATTCCTTATCTATAAGAGACTTGATTCTCTCGTTAACTGGGAATGTGCGTCTCCTCTTCTGATCTAAGCCCCCGAACATGACATCCTGAACTGTTCAGGGAGCTTTGGTATCAGCAATACCCATAGTCACTCTTATAGCCTTAACCAGTCTTTCAGTATTATCCACCGAAAAACAAGGCCTACCCCCTCCATCATCATCCGAAGACTCTGATGACGATGATGAGGAGAGGTCAGAGGGGGAAGGATATTCTCTCGTGAAACGGGACTCCACTGATTCCTCTGAGTCCGAGGAAACCCGTTTCTGCTTCCTCTTCTTACGCGAGGTCAAGCCTTTTAAGGAATCCCTGACCTCCTTTTGGATCAAAGTTTTTAGTTCCATATAGAACCTAGGGGACTCCTCTGCTATGGTTCTTTGGATACAATCCGGGCAAAGGTTTTTAGCGTAGGAGGTGGGAAGGCTAATTTTACATAATGCACACTTTTTATTCTTAGAACTACACTTTTTTGGTTCCTAACAACCAGAAGGAAATGAAAGGAGAGAAAGGAGAAAAAAACAGAGAAGAGCACATTACTAAGGTGAACTTACACGAAGATCACTCACCAAACTGCCGTTCAGACTAGGGTACCGGAGGCGGTGGTTGCCGTTCACATGAAGGCTCCCATCTAGCGGAGGTGGATTGACGAGATTTCTTCTGACCGGTTCTGCCGGCACTCGTACGACCCCCACTGCTGTGGCTCTGATGATGGGAAGACTCGCGATGCTCCGGTTGCTTGAGCTGTTTACGCTGCTTTCGCGGCTGTGGCTGCTGCTGTTGTTCCTGCGGCGAAGACAGCTGCTGCCTAGGTGACTGCGGCTCCTCACTCATCATGATGGGGATGCAGACACCGCCATCTTGACTGCTTCCCATCCTTATAAAGCATAAGGGGCTCCACCTCCTTTGGGCTCCTCCACTTCCGGCAGCAGTGTGCTCTCTCTTTCTGCTTAACGCAGGATTTTTTTTTATATATATATATATATATATATATATATATATATATATATATTTATATATTTTTTTTGTTTTATTTTACTAAATTAAACATACTTTTTTTTTTTTTTTTTTATTTATGCCAGCAGGCGCGCTACGCCGCAGGATCCCTCCTGCGCGTGCGCAGCCCAGCGGCTCCCGGCGCGCATGCAAATAGGGATGACCCGGACATCGCACCCCGCGCAAGCGCAGACTCGGGCTTCCGGCGCACTTGAGCTAGGGCGCATCACGATCCCGCGCGTGCGCAGCCCGGACTTCCGGCGTGCTACGTCACAGGGCGCGACATGACCCTGCATGTGTGCAGCCCAGAAGACCCACCTGCCGGCGCGCTCAGCCACGGCCATCATGGTCTGGAAGACCAAGCAAAATTTCAGTGAGAGCTGCTCTTCGGATTGCTAGAAAGGCAAATCAGAACCTCTACTTGACTGCAGAAGACCTTCAGAAAGATTTAGCAGACTCTGGAGTTGTGGTACGTTGTTCTACTGTTCAGAAACTCCTGCAGAAATATGGCCTTCATGGAAGAGTCATCAGAAGAAAATCTCTCCTGCATCCTCACCATAAAATTCAGCGTCAGAAGTATGCAAAAGAACATCTAAACAAGCCTGATGCATTTTGTAAACAAGTCATGTGCATCGATGAGGTTAAAAGAGAACTCTTTGGCCACAATGATCAAAGGTATGTGTGGAGAAAAAGGGCACAGAATTTCAGGAAAAGAACATCTCGACAACCATTAAGCATGGGGGTGGATCAACCACGCTTTGGGGTTGTGTTGCAGCCAATGGCACGGAGAACATTTCACAGGTAGAGGGAAGAATGAATTCAATGAAATTTCAACAAATTCTTGATGCAAACATAACACCATCTGTAAAAAAGCTGAAGTTGAAAAGAGGATGGCTTCTGCAAATGCATAATGACCATAAACAAATGGCAAAATCCACAATAGACTACCTCAAAAGCTGAAGTGCAAGCTGAAGGTTGTATAATGGCCTTCACAGTCCCCTGATCTCAGCATCATTGAAAATCTGTGGCTAGACCTCAAAATAGCAGTGCATGCAAGACGACCCAGGAATCTCACAGAACTGGAAGAATTTTCCAAAGAAGAATTGATAAAAAAAATCCCTCAAACAAGAATTGAAAGACTCTTGTCTGGCTACAAAAAGCATTTACAAGCTGTGACACTTGCAAAAGGGGGTGTAACTAGGTACTAACCATGCAGAGTGCCCAAACTTTTACATCGGCCCATTTTCACTTTTGTAATTTTTAAAATATAAAAGATGAAAATATATATTTTTTTTTGCCTAAATGTGTTATCTTTAACTTTCTCCCTTTCAGAGATCATTTAATCTTCAATTTTCTTAACTGTTCACAATAACAGTAATTTTGACCAGGAGTACCCAAACTTTTACATTCCACTGTATGTGCCCCATCCTGGTATATATGACTCCCATCCTGGAATATATTTTTTCTTTTATTCTACTGTTCGTTACCACATAAAAAAATAAACTATTCTACTTAACTTGCCCCCGATCCCACGCCACGCGGTGTCCTCTTCTGTAGCCGGCTGCTGACTTCAATGTGCAAGTGACGGGCAGCACATGACATCACTGCCATGCGACCACAGTAACGCTGACATCAGCTGCTGGCCTCTGATTGTCCGGCAGCTTGTTTTTCTGTGTGGGGACCTGGCAGGTCTCTGCGCTGCAAAGCATTTTAGCTGAATGTGGGTCCTCGGACACACATCCACCTGAAACAGGTGCCGGCGACGGCAGGCCCTCCTCCCGCACGGGCCCAGCCGCAGGTGCACTTTCCGCAACCATTATGCCCCTGACTAACCTCTAGAAATGGAAAAATGTAGAAAAAGAAATATGGGTTTCATCATTTTAGTTGCACAGTTCAGTTTATTTTTTTAACCGTTTGAAAAAAAATACCTGTATAAGTTTGGTATCATTGTAATTGCCGTGTCCTGAAGAATCATGTTGACGGGTCATTTTTTTACACAATGAACGCCTTCAAAATGAAACCTCCAAAATACTGTTTTTTCATCATTTAAGCCACTTTGAACTTTTGGTAATGTGAACTTGTGTTTTTAGATTCAAAACTACAATTCGGCCCACAAAAAAAGTCCCCATATGTCTAACTCAAATAAAAATAAAATAAAAAAAGATCTGGAATATCCAGATGAAAAATGAAAATCACAAATATGAAGTTGGATGCAGATGGCTGGGGGTTAAAATACAATAAAAAAAAAAAAAAACCTTGTGTGAACCTGACCTAAGAAGTCATAAATGAGGAGGTATCATTCTTTAAAAAAGGGGTGGGGAATCTCAGGCCCCTGGGCCATTGACAGCCCGCGATGACCTTTTCTCCAGCCCCTAGGCAGATTTCTGGAGACCACAGTACTTGGGCCGGCAGCCGTGTTTTGATGTCCACTGGCCTTTTAATTTCTTCTTGCTATGTGAGCACATGCAAGCAGCGTTCACTATTTATAATAATATTTAAACAGTGGTACAAAAAGAAAAAAAACGATGTTGTATATTATAAAGAGGTAAGAAAAAGGGAATAATACAGAATATTTTTATCACTAGTTACAATACTAGAAACAGTAAAACACACATTGCATAATTTATTCAGGTTGCCTTGCCATATTTACAATGTGCTACTAGCTATAGAAATAGGTTTTGCAAGCAGATACGACTATGGAGCTTGTATCCACCATCTCCCCAAAGAGGTCAATGATCTGAATGCTTGCTCAGATTGTTCCTCCATTCAACTGTCAAAATGAAACAGAGTAAAGACCGAATTAATTACTGCCTGTCTGTACAGGGCTGAGCAGAGAGAATAGCTCCATGGAAGCTGTGGTCTACAAGTTCGTCAGTGTTGTTACCATGCAGGCTGGAGGCGAGAAGCTGAACGAAGGGGAATGTCTATATAACGCTCATTAAACAAAAATACAATACTGTTGTGAGAATTGGACGATCAGAAAAGTCATGGAATCTGATTGTCTACAGAGCACCTCCAGAATCTTCTGATATATTGACATAAATGTGGTATAGTAAACATGCCGTAGTTATAAAGTAAAAACTTTTTAAAGGTAAATTTAGATATTATTTTCTATTAGGAATTTTTATTCCTCAACTTGTACCAGGTGATGACGCAAGACTGCGGTATTATTAATTCTCTCTCCCATTTAATGGGAACCTGATATACCCCGGTGACTGGTACCTAAAGATGAACAGGGAGAAGATTACTTTATTTTCTCCCAGAAAGTACAACTCCAGTATGCCAGCTGCATGGGATTTAAACCCTACTTACCCGCAAATTAATTGTATTTTTGAAGATAAGTGGCATTTCTGGACCTGTCAGGTTCCCAATGAGCTAAAACAATTCCTTTATATTGAGCTCAGGGACCACTGCACGATGACAGCAGATTGCAAAAAACAGCATCAGTTTTGGAGACCTCTCTTCTTTTTGTATGCCCTGTTTGTCACTTAGGAGAAGAAGGGTTGGGGAAGGAGGGGGCTGTTAGAACACTTCAGTTGGAGAATAGAGGTTGTCACTCTTCATCAGGCTGCCTACTGTGATACTGTGCTCTATAAACAAAAACATGTAAATGTGTAGTCACCAGTCACGTAAGGTAGGGCTCAATTTCTGGAAAACTTGAAGCCTCAACTAAAAAGTTAGTAACAAGTAAGGCTCTGTTCAATTCTGTTCTGGATTTGCCTGGACCACCAGGGATTTAGGCCTGACTATATTTATTACTGACTAGTAGCAATGAGCAGATCGTTTCCCGAAGGATCGAGTTTGAGTTGAATTTCCTGATATTTGCATTTTGAGATTCGATCTGTAGTTTGCAAAAAAAAAGAAAAGCAACTTACTTGGCACCATTTCTAACACTAGTGTATCGTAAGATTGCAGGCTAATGTCATTTTACATTGCTGGCCAGATGGCCTCCCCAAGCTGTTATGACTTCCAGCAGGTTATCATACCTTGTAAAGTGGTGGTCCGTACCTAAGCTATCACAGATCATTGGTTCTGAGTGGAGCACACCTTGTATGACAAAATCATTTTCCATGTACAGAGTCATTGAGCAAGTATCTCTCTTCTGTAGAGTGTAGGCTCTCATGGTCATTAGGGTCCTCTCTCCTGTTGGGGGTAAGCTCTTATGGCCAGTGGGGTTCTCTTTCTCTCTTTCCTGAAAAGTGTAAACTCTTATAGTCAGTGGCGTCCGCTCTCTCCTGTAGAGTGTAAGTTCTTATGGTAAGCGGGGTCCTCTCTCTCTCTAGTAAAGTGTAAATGTGGCACCCCAGGGGTCTGGTTTCCACAGTAACAAGAAATGTTATGTCTGAGAGCAGGTGGGAGGTCTCTTGGCCAGGGATCCTGTGCATGCCACACCTCCTGCCCAGTCTTGGGAGGGGAAGACCTTCCCCTATATAAACCCGGGGCTGAAGCAGGGTTAGTCAGTCAAGGAGAGTAGAGACAAGAGACAGTCATAGGAAGAAACAGCAGAAGCTCAGTGGGAGCAATACTACTACAAGTCAGGGGCTGGCAGCTGCAGAGCTCGCCCTGACTGAGAAGCTTTCTTACCGGACCCGGCGTCCGAGGCTGTGGGGACTAACTCTTACCCAGCAGCAGAAGCCGACCGGCAGGGGATTTCAGGTCCTCAGGCCCAGAAACCCGAAGGCACGGTCACACGCGTGGGACCAGCACCACCATCGTGGAGCGGAAGCCATTAGAAGGCCCCGAGTCACCGGCCATACGGGTGAGCACCACACGGTACACTCAGGGACGTGGGCTACTTATATCCGCTTCTAGCAAGGTAGCCAGAAGAGTACAGCCAGTTTGGGAGGCCTACAACTCCGCCTGGCCAGGGGAGATCCCATCTGCTCAAGGACTGACCAGGCCCCGTTCGCTAGCAAGTACTCCGGGAGGGTCTATCGTTGTTACCAGTAAAGACCCTGAATTACACCGCACCGTCTCTGAGTGGTTCCTGCTACCCTCATTTTCCACGTCGGCTGCCCTGAGGCCATACCCCTCCCGTTGGGGGTTATACTATCACGCTGCACAATTCTACACCGGCCTCAGCGGTCTGCCTGGCAGCAGCAGCTCCTTAGCTGTACTCAACGGGTGGCGTAGTCGTCCAACATCTACTGCTAATAGACTCGCCACTTAGTTTGACTCCCTGGGCACGGACCGGGTCACCGCCACGAGACTACAACCCTCAACAGATCCGGCTCCGGGTAAGCCCCCGTGCGCGGGATGCCGCACGATACAGAAGGCCCAGGGGCGCGTCATAAGCTCTTATGATCAGGGGGTTCTCTCTCCTGTAGAGTGTAAAGCTCTTATGGTCAACGGGGTCCTCTCTCTCTCTCACCTGTAAGGTATAAGCTCTTATGGTCAGTAAGGTTCTCGCTCTCTTTCTGTCTTCTCCCCCACATGTATTTTAAAAGAAATTACAAACTTTCCAGTATTAAAATTCGCACATATTTATTCACCACAAATTAGATTTTGGGAGAGAACTTTGGCAAATTCTGATTTCAAATTATTTGCTCA